>NW_022995750.1:6069140-6664200 GCF_900245975.1 Drosophila guanche | reverse complement strand
AAAGTTGCTGTTGCTGATGCTGATGCTGTTGATGTTGCTGGCAGAGCTGTGCGACTGATGAATCGACAATCAAAAGAGTGAGCTTTTATAGTGCCTTGTCTTCCATCAGTACAGCGCTCCAAGCTCCAAGCAATGCTGATAACCCGCAGTCGGGGATTTTGTCTGGGGAAAAAGTTCAGGAGTGGGCCCGACTCAGATAAGAATCCCCTTAGACATCTGGAAGCTGGTAAGCTAAACTACTTTAGGTAAGCGGACATTCCATTTGTATTTCCATTGAGAATGGTTTAGGGGGAACAACATGTCTTCATGCATATTAATCATGTATATTAAGGTCTTTAAGCGTTTTATTTGACATACAAAACTCGTGGATTGAAAGGGTTTTATTATTTGGATGTAGAGTTAATTATTTTGATGTCCGAATATTCCAGGACGATCTCGTCCTTCTCGCATTTCTACAGCAGCTAAACACTGATTTTAAGTTAAGTACATCTACAAGCGGGCGATAATGTTTCTTTTTTAATATCGAAGACTAATATATGTACGTCTTTATGACGCCGAAAGGGACTGTCGTACGCATTGCAAGTGGTAGAAAGTTCAAAATAAGACGGATTTTTAAAATGTTCCATTGAGGAGTACCTAATGATTAGCCATATATGTTGTACCATGCGACTGGTACATAAATGTGTGCAGAATATTTTTTCATAACTATAATTAAAAACTATAGTTTAAATGGTTATGGGTTTACGCAATATGTTTATTAGTTTTAAGTAAATTTAATTCAAACCTCTGTCACACCGGGAAAAAAATTCCCTTTTTAATAACACTTCACTTGTATTTGTTTGATAGTTTAAATTGTTAGACGGACTTTGCGAAGGAACTTTTCTGATGAATCATCGCCCTTCTAGAATATGGAANGAGTACCTAATGATTAGCCATATATGTTGTACCATGCGACTGGTACATAAATGTGTGCAGAATATTTTTTCATAACTATAATTAAAAACTATAGTTTAAATGGTTATGGGTTTACGCAATATGTTTATTAGTTTTAACATTTAAATTAAGTTTGGAGACAGTGTGGCCCTTTTTTTAAGGGAAAAATTATTGTGAAGTGAACATAAACAAACTATCAAATTTAACAATCTGCCTGAAACGCTTCCTTGAAAAGACTACTTAGTAGCGGGAAGATCTTATACCTTTTGAATTGTCATTTGCTCTTCCCTGCACACTCTGCGAAGAATGAAAATATGGTGGCACTCAGTTATACATCTGCACCTTAGCGGTTACTTGTCAAATTTATATTTTTTCTTCATCTATCATCTACATCAACAACACTCACGCCAACACGCTCCTTTAGCTCGCCACCCTCCCTTAGAGCCACACACTGCAGAGTCAGGGCAGAGACGCGGCAGAGACAGAGACGTGTCTGCGCGAAGCAGAGTGTGAATGAGAGAATGTGCAAAAAACAAATATAAGCTGCGGGACGGGGTGGGTTTAGCCACTGCAAATTAATTTCTTCATTGTGGCTATAATATAGATCCCAATTTGGTGATCTGATAGATGTGGGCATTCCTTACGNCGCCAACACGCTCCTTTAGCTCGCCACCCTCCCTTAGAGCTACACACTGCAGAGTCAGGGCAGAGACGCGGCAGAGACAGAGACGTGTCTGCGCGAAGCAGAGTGTGAATGAGAGAATGTGCAAAAAACAAATATAAGCTGCGGGACGGGGTGGGTTTAGCCACTGCAAATTAATTTCTTCATTGTGGCTATAATATAGTTCCCAATTTGGTGATCTGATAGATGTGGGCATTCCTTACGAAATGGAGTTTTTAGTTTTCTTTTATCTTCAAAATTGTAGACGGGGCGAGGCGTGTGATCATATAACAGTCTGGATGCAACATTTGGTGGCTCCAGCTCCTATAGTCTCTGAGAACTAGCCGACAAACAAGACGGACAGACAGACATGGCTCTATCGACTCGTCTATTGATGCTGATTAAGAATATATATACTTTATGGGGTCGGAAACGTCTCCTTCTGTGCGTTACATACAACCGTTATTCCCCACAAATACAATATACCCTATTTACTCTTCGAGTACACCGGGTATAAAAACAAAGAGTACCATAAAACTTAAATTTTGCTGAATTGAGATGGCGTTCACTGCAAAGTTCATGAAACGATATGTCAAAAAAGTNAGACATGGCTCTATCGACTCGTCTATTGATGCTGATCAAGAATATATATACTTTATGGGGTCGGAAACGTCTCCTTCTGTGCGTTACATACAACCGTTATTCCCCACAAATACAATATACCCTATTTACTCTTCGAGTACACCGGGTATAAAAACAAAGAGTACCATAAAACTTAAATTTTGTTGAATTGAGATGGCGTTCACTGCAAAGTTCATGAAACGATATGTCAAAAAAGTACATTTTATGTTTACTTGTATTTTATTGAGTTTATTGACATTTAATTTAGTTTGTCTACGCCCATATGTTCATAGATGAATTAAATTTAAAATCGATCGAAATCATGCGAGTATGTATGTATACTTAGACGCTGCTTAGTGGCTATATACGTACATATGTATGTAAGTACATATACTAGATCAGTATCTGTAGTTGTGTCGATAGGCCATGTCTGTCTTTCTGTCCGCCCGTCTGCTTAAACCCCAATTAAGTAATTAATTAATTAGGCAAGATACTTCATTTAACGTTTTTTTAATTCTAGTAAATACAAAATTAAAATTAAAATAAATAAGTTTAAAAGTTAGGTGTCGGGTGTAAAATTAATATCATGTTCATCCTCTGGCTGTCGCTGCCACATTGGCGGCCTGTTGAGCAATTCCCACAACCTGAATTGTGGCATCTCTGGTGTGCTGGCCAACGCGTTCCTATAATAGAGAATTATATATTTTAGCTTCTATATNTTTTCATAACTCGCAGACGAAGCATTACTCGCTTAAGTGCCTGAAAATATTGAAATTTTTTAAGCAAAGCGACTTGAATAGTTATTTGTAACTAAAAACACTTACCTCAATGGTTCTATCTTCAATTGGCTTTATATCCGAATCCAAAGATTTCAGTGTGTCCACATTTAATTGCAACCGGAACCTAATCAAATGATCCACAATTTTTTTGGGATTGGGCACCTTTAAGTGGCCTAGTTAAGTATTACAAACAGGACTGGACAAAGGACTGGAAATACATATGTATTCCGGTACCTCGAGCTGGCTGCTAGCCACCCAATAGCAATAATCTTAAGTCTTATAATCACGTTCACATCCATCTCCGAAGTACGGTGAACCCAATACAATATAAGACATATTTTATTAATAATAAAGAAGACATCGACAATGTAATAGAGTATTATAATAATTATATAAACTATTACATTGTCTTTGTCTGTGTGTGTCTTGCCCGTAATAAATTCTGATCTCTCTTAGCTTACTCTCCAGCCACTCACATTCCTCACATACTCCCAAGTAGATGGAACGCTGATGACGCGTCGCGAATAAGTATGATGGATCATCCGGTCTGAATGGGGGGAACCTGCACTTCATGAAAGTGATTCCAGCTGTGGATTTCTTTATCAGCACGTTTCTTCTCTATCAATTTCAGTTCTGGTTGCCTGGACCTGCTCTGGTGATTCCCAGTCGAGAATTGGGAGCTGATTGAGGCAAAAAGTTCCCCTGGCTGCTATCAGTTAAGCAACGGCAAGATGTTCAAACATTGTCACAGCTACCCATTGTCTCCCGGTAGACTGACAAACATCTTTATGACGAATAAGTGGGGGATAAGGGCTTCTTCAACGACGTAGTTGTTAATGATATGCATAAGCTTGACCAATGATGTATATATCCTGCCGTAACTGTTTCAAAAGTCAAGTGGCACAAAATTTATAAAAAATTGTTTGATACATGATTTTTGATAGTTATTTTGGGAAAAATATTAGGCTAATAAATAAAAAAGAGTATATAACCCCAGACAAATATGTTACTCAAATATACTATATATATACAAATATATATATTACTATATATATAACCTATATATATATACCTATATAAGTAGGTTCAAATTAATCGACTGCAATTGAGATAACCTTGAATGAACTATTTTATATTAATAAGTGCTGCTGGTTTAATTCCTGAATACCAATAAATTCGGAATAAAAATCAAATTTATTATTATTTTATTATTATTATTTTATATATTATTTTTGATTCCCAATGCATCACTTAGGCTACCTACCGATAATTGTTTAAAATATATTTTATTGATATTTGATCAGCTGTGTACATTTATAAGGCAACATTTGCTTTCTTCGGCGCACAATACATTTTTCCGCTTTAACCGAATGGCTTGTCTTTTTGGTTTTAATTCACTTTAAGGAATTGGAAAATAGTGGGATAAGATTGCAACCGCACCTAAACCAGACTGAAACGATTTAAATCTACCTAAATTCCACTCCATTCGATTTATTTTTGCTAGTGAAGTTAACTGACTATGTAATATTACAGTTTAGACCACAACACCAGGGAACTTTTAACAATATACCGTTTTAGAAATTTAGTCCGAGATCAGAATAATTTGAAACATTTTTCTGAGTTTTTCCCATTTTACATTCGACTAAATTTTAATATTATTACTATAATCAAAGATTATTCAATGCATCAACATATGTACATATATCTGTTTCTTCTTAATGTATGTAAACGAAGAGAATAATTGGGATTCCAGCTCCTTCAACTAATTATTACTTTTAACTAAACATCACTTGACACTTCAATTTATTCTTGTTTTAATTTTTACCATCTATTGTCGGCACGTCTGCTGTTGTTCGCTGCTGAACTGAAACGCTTCAGACATTTAATAATTACTTCTACTTAAGAATAAACACTATGCATTTTCCCTCTTTCCCGCTATAATTTCGAATCTCTCTTAGCTTGCCACGGTACAGCCACCTAGGGGGATTCCGATCTGATCCAATTCCTCTCTTGTACGTTTTTGCCGGAAAAATCCCCGACTGCGGGTTATCAGCATTGCTTGGAGCTTGGAGCGCTGTACTGATGGAAGACAAGGCACTATAAAAGCTCACTCTTTTGATTGTCGATTCATCAGTCGCACAGCTCTGCCAGCAACATCAACAGCATCAGCATCAGCAACTTTTGCTTTAATAAAAGGAATACTCAAAGAATCTCATCATGAACTTCTACAAGATCTTCGTCTTTGTTGCTCTGATCCTGGCCATCAGTGTGGGACAGTCGGAGGCCGGTTGGCTGAGAAAGCTTGGAAAGAGACTTGTAAGTCTAAAACAAAGTCAATAATTAATATAGAAGCTAAAATATATAATTCTCTATTATAGGAACGCGTTGGCCAGCACACCAGAGATGCCACAATTCAGGTTGTGGGAATTGCTCAACAGGCCGCCAATGTGGCAGCGACAGCCAGAGGATGAAGAGAGACAACAGTCTAACCTTAACATATTTAATTTATTTTCGTAGACCTAATTCCTTGAACTAAGTAAATAAAAAACCTTTAACTGAAACTCACTAAAATGTTTAATGATACACCTACATCAAGTCAATGACAAGAGTTCCGTTTGACTAAGATCCTTTAAACAACTATAGAAATATTTCTTCTAGGCGCTTTTTGTCTGTTTGGTCAACCCAAAAGGGTTACACACTTAAATCCATGCTAACCGTTTCAGGTGCAGGTAAAGACAATATAATAGCACATTTAATTGCAAATATGCGAATTTGTTTGCCCCAAGCGGCTCCCAATTCACTGGGAACCACCAAAGCAAGACCAGGGAACCACAACTGAAATTGATAGGGGGAGACGCCCTGATAAAGAAATCCACAGCTGGAATCACCTTCATGAAGTGCAGGTTCCCCCCATTCAGATCGGATGATCCATCATACTTATTCGCGACGCGTCATCAGCGTTCCATCTACTTGGGAGTATGTGAGGAATGTAAGATCGACTCTTTGTGCTTTTTGTTGGAATAAGATTCCCCCGTGAGCAGTTTCATTCATTAATGGAATCATAGTACTATGATTCAATTACGTTGCCACTCATTATATTCCGATATAAATATGATAGGAATAAAGTAATTGAAATATAACTTATATAAAATTTGTAATATTCGTGTTAGAATTAGAGTTTCAGAACCTATTGACAAACGTTCTACTATAAAGAATGTTGGCCTCATTAACCTAACGCTAGTTCGGGGTATCGCTTATGCGTCAGTCAATCGTTCCTGCTTGCCTGCGCTCACACTCATTGAGAAATCCGCGCTTTTTGTTGTACTTTTCGCGGCCAGGGGCCAGAGGCCTGGCCAAACGTGTTTGCTGATTAATCCGTTTCGCTTGTTTCTCAAATGTTTGACGGTTTAACAGAACGCGTTATTTCCCGTACTTTTAATTTTCCTTCTTTGTCTCATTTGGTTGTGGTTTTTGGTTTGACCAAACATACAAAAAGCGGCTGGAAAAAAATGAATTAGATATTTGTAAAGAGCTTCTTTTTTAAGTCAACAGCCCCAGCCTATTTAGCTGGCTGCAAGAACTTGATTTTTTTTTACAAATTGTTGCAGTTTGGCCAAGGATGTCGAATAAGGAACCGTTTCTCGATCCATATACTGGAACTAGGCCAACTTATGATATTAAAGTTTTTTCCTACCGGAATCAAATTGTGGACCAGGGGTGATAGGCCGACACTCCGCAGTCTAAGAGCAGTGGGTTGAAACCCCAGCTGGAACTTTCATAAAATGTATTTTTCGTTTTTTTTTTCATTATTTCAAAACTATTTTTGTCACTATAAAAATCTTTATTTTACGCCCACTAACACATTGCTTTGCCACCCACTCACCAGATGCCCGTAAAACTTGCATTTTATATATCTAGACTTTATATGAACTTATTTTAAAACCAATTAAGGAAAGATTGCAGTCGATTTCCGTCGAAGGGACATCAACTTAACCTCCACGGTAGTTTGGAAGAGTTACAAAGAAACAAAATTATTTTACACATCTCCGTTCCTAAATATGCCAGTATTTCTATAGTTTTGAAAGGAATCTTAGTCAAACCGAACACTTTTCATAGTTTCAGTTAAAGGTTTTTTATTTACTTAGTTCAAGGAATTAGGTCTACGAAAATAAATTAAATATGTTAAGGTTAGACTGTTGTCTCTCTTCATCCTCTGGCTGTCGCTGCCACATTGGCGGCCTGTTGAGCAATTCCCACAACCTGAATTGTGGCATCTCTGGTGTGCTGGCCAACGCGTTCCTATAATAGAGAATTATATATTTTAGCTTCTATATTAATTATTGACTTTGTTTTAGACTTACAAGTCTCTTTCCAAGCTTTCTCAGCCAACCGGCCTCCGACTGTCCCACACTGATGGCCAGGATCAGAGCAACAAAGACGAAGATCTTGTAGAAGTTCATGATGAGATTCTTTGAGTATTCCTTTTATTAAAGCAAAACTTGCTGATGCTGATGCTGTTGATGTTGCTGGCAGAGCTGTGCGACTGATGAATCGACAATCAAAAGAGGGAGCTTTTATAGTGCCTTGTCTTCCATCAGTACAGCGCTCCAAGCTCCAAGCAATGCTGATAACGTGCAGTCGGGGATTTTGTCTGGGGAAAAAGTTCAGGAGTGGGCCCGACTCAGATAAGAATCCCCTTAGACATCTGGAAGCTGGTAAGCTAAACTAATTTAGGTAAGCGGACATTCCATTTGTATTTCCATTGAGAATGGTTTAGGGGGAACAACATGTCTTCATGCATATTAATCATGTATATTAAGGTCTTTAGGCATTTTATTTGACATACAAAACTCGTGGATTGAAAGGGTATTATTTTTTGGATATAGAGTTTATTATTTTGATGTCCGAATATTCCAGGACGATCTCGTCCTTCTCGCATTTCTACAGCAGCTAAACACTGATTTTAAGTTAAGTACATCTACAAGCGGGCGAAAGGGACTGTCGTACGCATTGCAAGTGGTAGAAAGTTCAAAATAAGACGGATTGTTGTACCATGCGAGTGGTACATAAATGTGTGTAGAATATTTTTTCATAACTATAATTAAAAACTATAGTTTAAATGGTTATGGGTTTACGCAATATGTTTATTAGTTTTAAGTAAATTGAATTCAAACCTCTGTCAAAAAATTCCCTTTTTAATAACACTTCACTTGTATTTGTTTGATAGTTTAAATTGTTAGACGGACTTTGCGAAGGAACTTTTCTGATGAATCATCGCCCTTCTAGAATATGGAAAACTTAACAGTAAACGAGAAGGGACGTGTGAGACGCTTCTTACTTTTATACCCGGCACTCAGTTATACATCTGCACCTTAGCGGTTATTTGTCAAATTTATATTTTTTCTTCATCTGTCATCTACATCAACAACACTCACGCCAACACGCTCCTTTAGCTCGCCACCCTCCCTTAGAGCTACACACTGCAGAGTCAGGGCAGAGACGCGGCAGAGACAGAGACGTGTCTGCGCGAAGCAGAGTGTGAATGAGAGAATGTGCAAAAAACAAATATAAGCTGCGGGACGGGGTGGGTTTAGCCACTGCAAATTAATTTCTTCATTGTGGCTATAATAATTAATGATCCCAATTTGGTGATCTGATAGATGTGGGCATTCCCTACGAAATGGAGTTTTTAGTTTTCTTTTATCTTCAAAATTGTAGACGGGGCGGTGCGTGTGCTCATATGGCAGTCTGGATGCAACATTTGGGTGCTCCAGCTCCTATAGGCGCTGAGAACTAGACGACAAACAAGACGGACAGACGGACGGACGGACGGACGGACAGACGGACAGACAGACATGGCTCTATCGACTCGTCTATTGATGCTGATCAAGAATATATATACTTTATGGGGTCGGAAACGTCTCCTTCTGTGCGTTACATACAACCGTTATTCCCCACAAATACAATATACCCTATTTACTTTTCGAGTACCGGGTATAAAAACAAAGAGTACCATAAAACTTAAATTTTGCTGAATTGAGATGGCGTTCACTGCAAAGTTCATGAAACGATATGTCAAAAAAGTACATTTTATGTTTACTTGTATTTTATTGAGTTTATTGACATTTAATTTAGTTTGTCTACGCCCATATGTTCATAGATGAATTAAATTTAAAATCGATCAAAATCATGCGAGTACGTATGTATACTTAGACGCTGCTTAGTGGCTATATACGTACATATGTATGTAAGTACATATACTAGATCAGTATCTGTAGTTGTGTCGATAGGCCATGTCTGTCTTTCTGTCCGCCCGTCTGCTTAAACCCCAATTAAGTAATTAATTAATTAGGCAAGATACTTCATTTAACGTTTTTTTAATTCTCGTAAATACAAAATTAAAATTAAAATAAATAAGTTTAAAAGTTAGGTGTCGGGTGTAAAATTAATATCATGTTCATCCTCTGGCTGTCGCTGCCACATTGGCGGCCTGTTGAGCAATTCCCACAACCTGAATTGTGGCATCTCTGGTGTGCTGGCCAACGCGTTCCTATAATAGAGAATTATATATTTTAGCTTCTATATTAATTATTGACTTTGTTTTAGACTTACAAGTCTCTTTCCAAGCTTTCTCAGCCAACCGGCCTCCGACTGTCCCACACTGATGGCCAGGATCAGAGCAACAAAGACGAAGATCTTGTAGAAGTTCATGATGAGATTCTTTGAGTATTCCTTTTATTAAAGCAAAAGTTGCTGATGCTGATGCTGTTGACGTTGCTGGCAGAGCTGTGCGACTGATGAATCGACAATCAAAAGAGGGAGCTTTTATAGTGCCTTGTCTTCCATCAGTACAGCGCTCCAAGCTCCAAGCAATGCTGATAACCCGCAGTCGGGGATTTTTCCGGCAAAAACGTACAAGAGAGGAATTGGATCAGATCGGAATCCCCCTAGGTGGCTGTACCGTGGCAAGCTAAGAGAGATTCGAAATTATAGCGGGCAAGAGGGAAAATGCATAGTGTTTATTCTTAAGTAGAAGTAATTATTAAATGTCTGAAGCGTTTCAGTTCAACAGCGAACAACAGCAGACGTGCCGACAATAGATGGTAAAAATTAAAACAAGAATAAATTGAAGTGTCAAGTGATGTTTAGTTAAAAGTAATAATTAGTTGAAGGAGCTGGAATCCCAATTATTCTCTTCGTTTACATACATTAAGAAGAAACAGATATATGTACATATGTTGATGCATAGAATAATCTTTGATTATAGTAATAATATTAAAATTTAGTCGAATGTAAAATGGGAAAAACTCAGAAAAATGTTTCAAATTATTCTGATCTCGGACTAAATTTCTAAAACGGTATATTGTTAAAAGTTCCCTGGTGTTGTGGTCTAAACTGTAATATTACATAGTCAGTTAACTTCACTAGCAAAAATAAATCGAATGGANCTATGTCTGTCTTTCTGTCCGCCCGTCTTCTTAAACCCCAATTAAGTAACTAATTAATTAGGCAAGATACTTCATTTAACGTTTTTTTAATTCTCGTAAATACAAAATTAAAATTAAAATAAATAAGTTTAAAAGTTAGGTGTCGGGTGTAAAATTAATATCATGTTCATCCTCTGGCTGTCGCTGCCACATTGGCGGCCTGTTGAGCAATTCCCACAACCTGAATTGTGGCATCTCTGGTGTGCTGGCCAACGCGTTCCTATAATAGAGAATTATATATTTTAGCTTCTATATTAATTATTGACTTTGTTTTAGACTTACAAGTCTCTTTCCAAGCTTTCTCAGCCAACCGGCCTCCGACTGTCCCACACTGATGGCCAGGATCAGAGCAACAAAGACGAAGATCTTGTAGAAGTTCATGATGAGATTCTTTGAGTATTCCTTTTATTAAAGCAAAAGTTGCTGTTGCTGATGCTGATGCTGTTGATGTTGCTGGCAGAGCTGTGCGACTGATGAATCGACAATCAAAAGAGGGAGCTTTTATAGTGCCTTGTCTTCCATCAGTACAGCGCTCCAAGCTCCAAGCGATGCTGATAACGTGCAGTCGGGGATTTTGTCTGGGGAAAAAGTTCAGGAGTGGGCCCGACTCAGATAAGAATCCCCTTAGACATCTGGAAGCTGGTAAGCTAAAAGATGTCATATGTATTTTCATTCAGTTGATAATAGTTTAGGCGGAATAACATGTCTACATTATATACAAATATTAACCCGTAAGGAATTTTATTTGAGGTCAAAGACGCGTTGATTGAATGAAGAGTTTATTATTTTTATGTCCATTCCAGTTCAGAAAGAAAATTTAATTTAAACCTCTGTCACACGAAAAAAAAGAATTTTTTAATGGCACTTCGCAAGTTTTTTCTTGTTATTAGACCTGGTACTTATTTATTCATATCATTGTATTTAATATTCTGCAATTAAATTTCAGAATCTAGCTTTTTCTGTCCACCCCGTGGACTAAACACCTCCACTAAAAATGTATGAACAAAATTAGGTCAATAAGTCAAAGAGTCCTGTACAAAATAAAGCCAAGGAAACAACACTATTTTTTCAATGCTTCCTCTACTGAAAACTTTTGAATGGTACTTAAGCGATTTTCAAAAACCTCAGCAAAAAATTGGGAGAAGATTTTAAGAGCCTAAAAATAGCACTACTCAACACTAGTTTGCCACTTCGAACCAAACAAACTTATTTGATAGCTAGAACAGCCATATCTTTGCAGCACTAGCTAGTAACTGAACACGTTTTAGTTGCATTCATTTCATTTTAAGCTTTCAATTTCCAAATTGATACTTGTTTAGGTATTTTTATCAATATGTACTCTTAAAAAACTAATGAAGTATCTTAAAATAAATCATTTTTGTCTTTATTTATTGTCTTTATCTATTTAAAAAAAGAGAAGCCACATTTTGGTATATATTTGAGTGACAGCCGGTATATTTTGTTGATAAATCCACGGTCACACTATATACAACACTCAATTTGTGCCCGTCATTTTCAACAATTTTTTTGCTTTCAAACAAATATTGTTATAAAAAACAAGTAAATTAAAATGTTGAACAACTACAACAGCATTGCCCAGCCTATGTGGCAGAATGGACCGACACCCGGCGCGTTCTACAACTTTACCGGTGGCCAGCAGCAGACCCAGAAGTTGCCAAAAGAGCTGACCACAGCAGGCCCTTTCGGAACAAAGCGCAGCACGTAAGGCGGCATTAGCTAAAGGAAATCCACTTAATATTTACCTATCTTATGCCAACTTCCCACTTGCTAGCTCTTCTATTACCACAGGCTCCTCTGTTCTGGGTATACGCTACGATGGCGGCGTCATGATTGCCGCCGACACACTGGTCTCGTACGGCTCTCTGGCACGCTACCAGAACATTAATCGTGTTTTTGCAATCAACGATAGCATCATTTTGGGTGGCGGTGGCGACTTTGCCGATATACAGTCGATCAAGCGCACCATTGACCAGAAGATGATCGAGGATCAGTGCTACGCGGATGGCATTTCCATGAAGCCCAAGGCTCTGTCCAGCTGGCTGACGCGTGTTCTCTACAACCGTCGCTCGCGCATGAACCCCTTGTACATTGATGTGGTTGTGGGTGGCATTGAGCAGGATGGCACCCCTTTCCTGTCTAATGTCGATTTGCGTGGACGTGCTCATGAGGACTATGTGGTGGCCACCGGATTCGCTCGCCATTTGGCTCTGCCCTTAGTGCGCGAGCGCAAGCCAAAGGACCGTGACTTTACAGCCGAAGAGGCCTTCGAATTGGTACGTCTAAGACTGTTATATTCTCGAGAACTGCATGATTGCAATGCTTTTGATTCTAGATACGCAAATGCATGGAGGTACTCTACTATCGTGATACCCGCAACATGGCCCAGTACACTGTCGGCGTCTGCAATGCCACCGGCACCACCATAGACGGGCCCTGCACAGTCAGCGAGAACTGGTCCTTTGCTGCCACCATTAAGGGATACTAGGAGTGAAACTCCTTCAGCCTATAGGATGTATAATTTAAGCTTGTGGCGGATTTTCGATGAATAAAAATTACTTTTCCAATCAACAGTTTGATTTGATTACTGTAATATATTTAAATAAATTGGGGCTAAATACATGATAATTTTGATCAAACTAATGAGTGGCCAATATGGTTTACTGCTTGGAATACATGTCTTAAGTCGCCTTCGCTGCTAATCCAAACACTTGCTAATTTGTTCAATTTAGCATGGTGTGCCTGTCGTAGATGTGTCGTCGTTGCTCTCGCACTTGTCGCTTCCATTTGTCCTGTTGGTGACCGACGCGATTCAGGACATTGGCTCTGGCGCTCAGCTCTTGGTTAGTGGCGGCGGGCAGGGGCGGTGTCGGCTCATCCTGGGGGACAGAAGAGGTTAAAGATTTTAGCATTAGTTGTGGATGGATTGGTGTGGAGTTAAGGAAACTCAATCTGTTGGTTAGTTGTGTCGCTAAGCAAAATGTCGCTAAGTAAAAATGAAACAAAAAAGGTTCGCAATTAAAATCTATTCAAATGTGTGGTGCTTCTTTATTGTCAACTAGCTCAGCCTCATCATCATCATCATCGATGATCTCAGGGGCTGTGACTAGTAGACTATACTGTATGCCTGCATATTTTTTAGAACGTTTGCTATGTACATCTTCATTGGTGTGCTCCTGGTAGTTGGCCTTTACGCGCTTATTCAGCAGTGGGTCCAGGCACATCAGGAAGAGCATATATATCACTAAAATGGATATAATCCAAATCACAATGATGACAACGACCTGTGGATGGGAAACGCAGTCAATTAGAGGGTTGTGGGTGTTGGTTGGTTGAGGGAGATGTTTCACCATGCTACCTTTATAAGTGTCGTGTTTCGCGCCACATGGGCGCACTTGCACTCGGCGCAGATGGGCATCTCCTTGCCATTGGCATCCAGACGGGGAAGCAAAGCCCCAGCACAGACACTTAATAAAAGAATTGAGATTAGAGATCAAAGCATATTGAGTCAAGAATGGTATTGCATTACCATTCTGCTGCTGGGGTCGCTGTGCTGCTGGCGTTGGAAGAACTATGGCCAGGAGCAGGCGTTATAAGAACTTTTGGTGGCGCCGAGGCCGTGGGAGCAGGAGTAACAACAATTTGTTTGGGTGATGGACCACTTGCTGCTCCTACTGCTCCAGCTATCGCTGCTGCGCCCGCTGGTGGCAGTGCACCTCCTTGGCCGGCGTTGGTGCTGCTGCTGCCACCACCCAATGGTAGGGTTTGTGATGCACTCTCAGCCTTTGTTGACGAAACATATAAGTGGAAAGTCATGTGATTCTCGCATTACAAACTGGTTTTAGACACTCACCCATGTCACGCCAACTAAATAACATATCGCCAGTAACACAGCGTAGATTAACAAGCGCTTGTGTGCCATTAATTTTTGTTTAAATTCAATTTTCAATTTTCGCTTTTATTCAGTTTTTTTGGTGAAAATTGCGTTTAGGGATGATTTGATTTTGTATAGCGATATCTATTTTTGTATATTATATTTGTAGTCTATCGATATTTTTGTGATAGATATTTGAATATGCCGCGCCACTAACCGATGCAGTGTACTGTATAATTGTGCAATTCAACCTTTCCCAAAAAAAGTATTAATGGCTTATTATGGACTCATCTAGAAAACAAAGTCTGAAGACTATTTCATATAGCGTTTTTGAATATATTTCCTTCAGGTATCGATTTAATCTATTCGATAGCAATGCTCGAGAAGCATCGGCAAAGATTTTAGCCAATACATGTGCACCATCTCTAAATGTTTCTAGTCGATATATTCACACATCGATAAATATCTTACATCCCTAACTTTGTTTGCGTGTTCAACGCAAAAAATTGAAAATTTGTACAAAACAATTGTTACTTTAGATATATATAACCTCAGAAAGAGAGGAAAGACAAGGAAGGAGGATGCTTCACACGTTATTGTTACCCGTACTGGCCCTGATTAGCTGCCTGAGCAGCAGCACCGGTAAGTTTTGAGAAGAAGCCGCAGAGTCGGCGTTTATGTGGTCTTCTGTGATTGGCCACGCCGCCCCTTTACAATGCAGAACTTATTGATCTATTATCTTTGCTTCATCTGCGACTATAGCTACTCAAAGCAATGTGGTGACGTGTGGCTCCATACTAAAGCTTCTTAACTCCGATTACTCCTTCCGGCTACACTCACACGACGTTAAATATGGCTCTGGATCTGGACAGCAGTCAGTGACGGGCGTGGAGCAAAAGGAGGATGTCAACAGCCATTGGATGATCAAAGCGCAGTCGAACGAACTGTGCGAACGGGGAGAGCCCATCGCCTGTGGGTACACCATTCGTTTAGAGCATTTGACCACAAAAAAGAACCTGCATTCGCATCACTTCTCGTCGCCACTCTCTGGCGAACAGGAGGTGTCCGCCTACGGCACGGACGGTGTGGGCGACACCGGCGATCACTGGGAGGTGGTCTGCACGAACGACAAGTGGATGCGCGATGCACATATCCGGCTGCGGCACATTGACACGGGCATGTACCTTGGCATGTCGGGACGTTCCTACGGGCGACCCATCTCCGGCCAAATGGAGATCGTAGGCCTGCACAGGCCGCAGCATGGCACGCGCTGGACCACGGCGGAGGGTCTGTTTATTGTGCCGAAGGATAAGGATCACGAGCACGAGGAATACGCTCACACCGAGCTGTAGTCTCATCCCATGACTGTGACTGCCCCATTGCCGCCGCATCCTACTATTAGTTCATTAATTTATAATTTAGTGGAATTTGTATGTGAAGCGAACGCGAACGAGAAAACGAAACGAGTTCAATTTGTATTAGACCATCAAATCAAGAAACAAAACCAACAAATTAAATTTACTTAAATGCTATCACGGGAATTTCATATTTAAATGTTTGAACATTTATTAAAGGAATAAATTAAGGGGCGTAAAATGGCTTGGAGTGCTTGTGGAATTGTGTTTGTTTTGGTGCAAGTGTAGACCGATTCGAAGTAGCCTTCACACTCAACACAAAATTCCATTGTGTCTTGGCCAAAGAATGCAAATGCACACCTAGTTAGCGGTAAGCTTTGAGTGTCCAACGAATGCCCTAAAACTGACACGAAACTCTGTCGCTGCACACCTCCGGAGACTACAATCTGAATGCGGAGCATCTCTGAATGTCTCGTTCCATCGTCCCTTCGTCTCGGCATTGTTTCTATTTGCATGCATAAAACAATGGAGCTTATTCCGACCATACATTGTGTAAGCTATGTAAATACATTTTACCATTGGTCTCCGTTCCGCCCCACTATCGCCACGTCCATTATCTGCTTGTCTGTTTTCTGTTTCTTTTGTTTGGGCCATTGTCAACGCTTTCTCTGCTCATCCTGCCACAGCGCTCTACCGCCAGCCCTCGCGCTAAGTGAGCTAAGTAAGGTCAAATGTTAAGAGAACCCAACCCAAAAGAACCCAACCCACACATTCATTTATAGATTCTCATAATCGGGTTGTCCTTGTAACCATTTTGGCATAAACAAGAAGCAGCAGCAAGGATACCTTCTGGAAAGCATGAGAAATCGAAAGAAATATTCCTGAATTTTGCCACGATTCCCTCATCAATTAAAGGGATATGTTTTACGGGTAAAGTTATACTGGGCATAGGTTAAGTACGCGCCAATATGTCGGCAATTTCCAGCTATTTCTCAGAATAACTCTTGGCAGAGTTTCATTAGAATTATCATTTTGACACACACGAGTAAGTATGTATAGATGTTCCATTCATTCAACTGTGTAACGCACTGTCAAAGACAGGTACTAGCGGCATCGAGTGGGTTTTGGTGAGGACGGGGGTATGCAAGGTTTGTGTTTTAATGGAATCATCATTATTGCCACATGCTGCGGCAACATATAATTTAATTTCGCGTCAATTATCTTTTACAGGTGTTGATAATTTCCGTTCTGTGCGTTTATTGATTTACGTTTACCGCGTTAAATGCTCATACACACGCGTGTTGTATAACACATATATTTATACATATATCTGTACATCCTGCCCTACCCATTGCTATCCTTTGTTGAGCCGGGAGACATCCTCCTCCTTCGCATTGTATCCCTTTTTGTATTGTATTTCCTATGTGCCCGTTGATAAGCAGAACTCAGCGTTGAAGGGGAACTGGGGCGGTAGGTGTGTACAACACGTACGCCCTCTTTATCGATTCCTGTTTATCAGCGGGCCCGACATTGGGCATTGTGGCTCCGAAAGGGAGGGGGTCTTTGAGTGAGTGAATGACTGACAGATTGACACAAAATGTTTGAATGTTTCCCTGTTTTTTGTTTGTTTGTTTGTTTTCTTGCATGCTTGCTTGATGGTGTGTGTAATGCTTGCTTCTTCTTGCCCCTTCCGCTCCTCCGCATCCTCCTCTTCCTATGGAGTGTACGTTGCGTATACGCACGAGTGGCTGGCAGAAGCAGGGTGAAATAAATGTGATGCATACTTTCAGGAAGGCGGTGGAAATTTGTTTCTTAAAGTACGTTTCGTACATATGTACATTAGTTTATTAAAAATTCACTTTAAAATACTCATGAAAATATAAATACAAAATGTATTCCACGAAATTTGAGCCATAAAATAGCATCTAATTTATTATTCATATCGTCAAAAATTCTAGGAAATGGCAGACGGCCATTGTCAGAAGCTTTTTTATATTTTCTAGTTAGTTTCTATTTGCTAAATGGTTGATTTAAATCTATGGACACTTTTAATACATTCGGCTAAGAGTTGAAAATCTTCTATTGATTGTGGTTTTAATTACTTTACATAAATTCTTGTATTAAAATATTCCTTGGAAACATGTTTTCCGTTCAATACATACATTTTAATACATAAAATGTCCTACCCCAATTAAAATCCGCTCGAAAAAAGGCATACTTCAATATCTTCGGAGGCCCTTATCCTTACCACAATATGGCAACAAGGCTATGCCCTTGCTTATGCTATGCTGCCTGAAGAGGCAAACAGGAACAACAGCAATAGAAATTTTCAATTAACGTGGCCGCAATGCTATGCCACGCGCCCCGCTAACAATGCGCAAGAAGGATGGCAGCCACAAAAATTAATGGCCAAAACGAAGCGAAAAATTCAATCATAAACAGTTACAGTTACATAACACACACGTACACACGCACTCCCCATCCGAACGTGTACAGGATTCAGTTCTGAATGTGAGTGTTGTATCAGGCAGCCTGCCTGTCAGACAGTCACTCAACCTGCGGCCCACGCAGTCGAGTGAAATCGAGAGGGTACGCACGGGTA
Organism: Drosophila guanche; assembly: GCF_900245975.1. Classification (NCBI taxonomy): domain Eukaryota; kingdom Metazoa; phylum Arthropoda; class Insecta; order Diptera; family Drosophilidae; genus Drosophila; species Drosophila guanche. The sequence continues at coordinate 6,645,870 of NW_022995750.1, read as the reverse complement.
CTATGCCTGCGTAGTCGAAGGATGAGTGCAAAAGGGAAGGAGGGGGAAAGAGAGAGCAGCAACAAACAGCTGTTTGCAATTTACAAAGACTTCAACGAAGCCTAACGCAAATGGCAACAAGAAGAAGGGGCAGGAGAAGAACAACAGCCACAGCTGAAGCATGATAAGAAAAGTGAAAATATATTACAGCAATACGAGCATTAGATGCCCTATAATTGATTTGAAGCGAGTATGTACTTTATGAAACTGCATTATTAAATTGTGTATGATATTTCTTTGACAGAAGAAAGTAAATCGTTTTAATAATCTTTACAGAGTTGTAATTAAAATGTTCTGCACTCATGGTCCTTCGTTCCTGTCATTGACCTAACGTCCCAAAAAGTCACCACACCCCATAAATACGCTTTAAGAGTATCATTTAAACAGAAAGAAATATAAACTAAATTAATTGTATTGTGAGCGTTGTAAGGCGCAGTGCACAAAATCGTATGGTATAATTAATAAATAATTGCGTGGCGCTGATTGTCTTTGTATAAATATGTTCATGCTTATGTAGGTGTGACTGTGTGTCATTGCCTCTTGCTACAGCATAGCAGCATACTCGTGTGTGTCTGTGTGTGTGGGCGGAACCATGGAGAATTTTGCATTGCCAGCGCCCTACGCCAGGGGAATACTCCACGCGCATTTCATGACGCTCCCCTCTATCTCTTCTGTCTGTCTGTCTGTCTGTTCTTCTGTTGTCGCCTCCACTTGTCGTTATCGCTATCGTTGCGCTTTCTCACTCTCTATGGGTGTCTCCCTCTCTCTTTTGCATACAGTTTCTTCTACGCACTTAACATTGAAAACCGAAAACAAGCCCCCAAGTGGAAAAAGGCAACAACCAGCCAGCAACAACTACAACATCAGCTCTCTCTCTCTCTCGCGCGCTGAGAGCCTGCGCACTCTCCAACAACAACAGCAAGTTCACAGGGAGAAGGAGAGAGAGCAGGAGGACAGGGAGCATCGGACGGCAGGCATACCAAGGTGCCTTTTATTTAAGGTGATCCAACTAATTTCCAATAGTGTATTATTCATTTACAGCATATGTAAGTCTCAACTTAAAGGGGCTTGGAATGCAGAAGAAGCACGCAGGCAAATTATATTTCTTGGGTGCAATCGTTGACAAAGGCCTTACCTTATACGAATGCACCTTGAAGCAGGCATTCCAACTGTTAACAAGACAGAGAGCGTGATATGTCCCTACATATAGAATTGTGATAGTGAAAGTTTGATGCCAAATAGCAACAAAGAGCCAACAACAATAGAGTGAAATTTTTGAAGTTTACAGAACGCTGTTAGATAACAGCAACGCCGAACAGTAGGCAACGGTTCTGGTGGCAAGGAAGCTTAGAACCCAACAAAACTGTTAAAACAGCCACAAAACGGTCATTATAATGTCTAAGCAGCATTCTTAAACGATCCCGTTTAAAAAGAATATCCAGGAATATCCAAACAGATAAAGTTTTAGTGGGAAAACGGACGAAAATATAACGTTCAAAGCTAAATATTGCAGCCGCTTTATGCCTCTACATTAGCGCATACTGATAAAATCTAAGAATTTTGTCACTGTAAAAATGTAACATTACGATAAATGGATTCCGCTCTGCTAAACTGTTAAAATCAAAGCCACGGGCGTGACAGAGGCCGCAGGACAGCGAGAGAGAGAGAGAGAGAGATAGGGAGCGTGGCTACTCTCCATAAATGGTCTCCTTCAGTTTTACTCTCTTTGTTTGCTCACTCTGCTCTCTGGTATGGGACTGTGTGCGGACTTTTGGGTTCTCCGACGTAAATACCGTTAGCGCAGTACATCGTGGACCGTGGAGCGTGCAAGTTTGTGCAAGCAGAACAAAAGCCGTGCAATTCGAACCGAACAAGAGACCAACAAACATCTAGCAAAACAGAGAAAAATAGACAACAAAAAATAGAAGACAAAACAGCAACTAAACAAACAAAAGACCCATAAACCCCTTTATCCCCTTCGCCCGCCGCCACCCACCTCGAAAACCCGATAAAAACAAAATGGCTGCCTTAAGGGCATAAAAAAGTAGCAAAAACAAAACAAAAAAACCAAAACGTGAACAAGCAAACGGTCTTAATATTTTTGTTCAGGAAATTTGTAAAAGTTTTTCTTCGGCTCAGCTGTGTGTTACATAAATCTCGTTGAATGTGTGCGTGAGTGTGTGAGTGGTGCCCCTCCATGCGTGTGCGTGTACGTGTGTGTGCGCGACTAACGGTACAAAACAACAGCAGCAGCAAAAGCAACCAATTTTTAGAATAGCAACTCCCCGAACTTCTTGATTTGCGTGCAAAATCAGTACGGTTTAGTCCATTTTCGGTTCCATTACAAAAGGAAAATCAGTTTTGGGTGTCAATTAAGTAATAGTTTGTACTCAATATTATAACGCATACGCAGCGGTTGACAGAAAGCAGTACGATAATAAAGATAAACAGCAACAGATCGTACATCCACACTCGAAGCAATGTAAGTGTGTAAATCAAATAAAATGCCCAACAGTGTGTGCCTTCGATGTATCCATGATTCAGGCAGAAAAAGTTCAGTCACTGCTGTATCTGCATAGCAATGTATTATTTATTATTATTATTATAATCCATATTTAAGATGCCTGACCTCGCCCATTCAATTTCACGAGTAACTGACATTGAAAGCCGGTCAACACTTTTGCTTGTCTGGGGAGGCGAGTCTGCTCCATTTAAAGTTTCAGTTTCAGTTTTGGTTTCAATTTCATTTCATTTTGCCCCATTAGCTGGAACATGTGTAGCAATTTCCCACCGTGCTATATTTTCCACCACATTTATTGATTATTGGCGGGGGCTTGGTCTGGGCCAGGGCTGGACGGCACCCTACCCCCCCCCCCCCCCCCCCCCCCCCCCCCCCAGCCTTCTGGTCAAGTCAATTGCTTGCAAAATTTAATAACCGCACACTTGGCATTTTGTGTTTTGTTTTGTGCCTCACGTTTGTTAATTTCTCTTTCTTCGCTCTCTTTTTCCTTCCTTCTCTCTCTCTCTCTCTCTCTCTCTCTCTCTTCCTGTTCCTAATGTTCCATCTACTTCTCTCTGCCGTACTCCCTCTTTTGCTGTCTCTTTATTGCTCTTTCCTTTGAGCCGTCACCCACGCAGTTGACTCGTTATTTTATTTTTTGTCCTGTCTTTCCCACTTTTTTCTCCATACTTTTTAGGCTTTCTCCTTTCTTGCTCTACTGCTGTCTCCAATTTCCACCTTTTTTGTGCCCTGGCCTCTGACCCGAAATGGGCAATATCATGGTGAATCGTGAATAGAGGGGATCCGGCTTGAATATCTTATGTCTGAAAGGCAAGAAACTGTATCCCCAAAGAGTTTGATTGATTTGTGGCAGAGTCCAAGGGTCTCTCTGGCCTTGGGACAAATTTATGTGCGGCATGGTCCAGCAGTGCCCGCAGACATCTCTAATGATTATCATCTGTCACTGCAACGAATTGACTTTGGGATCAGGTTGGATGAATATTTCAAGAGATTGATTTGCGACAAAAATTAAATGGAATAACGAGTTTATACGGAGGTTAAGAGGGGGTGAAGTTAATAAGACTGGAAGACGATGAAATGCACAAATATATTCTAATCATGTATACTCTTTAGCTCGACCAAATCTTGACCTCTCCCATGGGTTTTCGATTAGAAAAGCAAATGGGTTTTATTTTTATTTATGCTACACTTCTTGGATGCTCCTTTGCTGCTGCTTTCCCCCTATTCTCAATTTCATTCTCCTTACTACTCTTTCTGTCTCCCCTTTATAAATTTTGCCACTTCTGTCACATTCCCCTGTTTATATTTCTGTTCGAAAACGCATGTACTTCTGGTCCGCTTTTCCTGCTGCACGCTTCCTTTTTGTCGGTTTCCATTGTTGTTACGTATACGTCCACGAGCATTGTATCCTGCTGATGCTTCCTCTCTGCATTTGTGTGTGTGTCTATCGGTGTGTCTAAGTGTTATTACTTGTATATTGGGTTGTGTGTGTCTGTGTCTGACCACCCACGAAGAAGACAAAGTCCCCGTCATTTCCAGGACACATTTTCGCTGCCTGAGTTTGCCCGCCATTTCATTTGTTTTCCTGTTTATTGCCTTTGGTTTTTGCTCCTCTTCCCATGGCTCCCCTCCACTGCACTGCAGTGCTTTCCCTTCAGCAGGATTTCTACTTGAAGTATTTTAGCCATTTGCTGGTCAGCCATCATCAGTCAGCAGCAGGGAATGAGAAATGAGCAGGGGTTTGTATGGCGATGCTGGAAGCAATTTCCTTCGAGTGTCGAGAGAGACTTGCATTGCCATCGCATTACTTTGTAGCTCTTTGTGGCACAAAACTGAGACTTATAGTTCGTAAAGATGCTGGGTTGATGCTCCCAAATATGTTGATAGCTTAGAGGAGGGATAGTTTAAGGGATCATTGGCTCACACCACAGAGATTTCCATTACAGAAACCAGTTTGGGATGTTATGTACTTACATATGTACATGTGTATGTATGTACATATATCTTATGCATGTGCATATGACTTTTGCAATTAAACTATCCGAAACACCTTCAACTGAAACTGTCCTCAGTTATCGATATAATATAAAAGTGATTATTATATTACTATTTTTTTAGACAATTTTCTGACAAGATATCTACAAGTTAAGTTATATGTATATGTCTGCACTTATATCATTGGACATTGACAGACATTTTCTATGCCAACAGATCTAAGACAAGATGTCTTGGAGACGTCAATTAAAATAAATAGTTGCAGCCTCCCATCATACTATACAAATCAGTTTAGGGACAATAGATTTGATGCTCATTCCTGGCCAAACTTTTAATGAAGAATTTGGCTTAAAGGCTCTGCATTTTGCATTTTTATGGCCAGTGAGCAAATAAAACAATAGTTGCCCCAAATGAGGACCCAGCCCAAGGCGCCGTTTGACTTGATTTGATTCGCTTTCCTGGGGCTGTTCTAACGCTGACATTCTGACATTCGCTTGAGGTTTGATACATCCTCGAATCCGTCGAACCCAAAAGTTGGCGGCACACACACACACACACACACACACTCGTAAAACGTGAAAACCCAGCAGCAAAAGTGCGAGTATACACAGAAAAATTTGCCTTGGCGTGTGCACCGGGGCCAGAGCCATGGCTAAGGATGGATGGTATGGCAGGATGAGGGTCAGGCGCTTGGCCATTAAACTTGGCCAAAATGTCAAAGCTAATAAAAAGTTTGTTGACATTATGTGTAGAGAAAATATGTTCCGGCTCTGTATAGGGATTCCTTTTTCATGGCAGTGCTTCCTCTAAACTTCAACTCAATTATAATGCGTAACTTTGTTTGCTTGGCGGAGAGAAAGTACAGCCAAAATAGGTTAAAAGAGATGAGTTGTTTTGTTTATTTTGGAGTAACTTAAAAAGGTTATAGGCAGGAAAAAACAATCCAAACAATCCTAAACTCTTTTATTTCAAAGAAAATAACCAGATAGCATGGAATTTTGCAAGTTTTATTGGATAAAAAAATATATTTTTAGATCTACAAGAATGCAGCGCCAATTCGCATGTGTTGCTTGATTCATAGCTCATAGCAGTCTGGAGATCTTAAACATCAGCTGTTCATTTATGTATTCAGAGGCTCCACTGTACTTATTTGGCAATGAGCGAGGCAATAATCAATGCTTCGGTTAACAGCAGCACCAGACACATTAACAGACTACCTAATGTTAACAGCTGCTAAGCTAACAGCATGCGCATTGCCTAACAGAGCGGCAGAGAGTGCTTGAGCGAGAGAGAGGCTCTCCATACGAGGCAACAACACAACAGCCGCACAGCTGTTTTCTGGCTGCGTTGCGTGCTTTTGTCCTTGACAAGGTTTTGTTTTTTCCAAACATGTTTCATATTCTACACAAAAGTGCAAAAGAGATGGAGAAAGAGAGCAAGTGGAGGGAGAACCATGGAGCTAAAGAGACAGCGAGAGAGACCGAAAGCGTGGGAGAGCACACAGCTTTACCGTTAGCTCTGCCTGCGTCCGTGTGTTCATTCACTAAAAAAGAAGAAGAACGAAGCAGAAAAAAACACACAAAAACTTTTTCCAAGGCGGAAACGCTTTGCGTGGGTGTGCTGTGCGGTCTGTCTGTCTGTGTGTGTGTGTGTTCTGTCTGAGTGTTTGAGAGTGTACATACGTGTGAGTGTGTGTGCTTTTGTATCTTCCATTTGCGTGCAAAATGCGCATAAGTTCTGTGAAATTCCAAAATTGCTTAATAGTTACGAAGAAGACAGTGAAGAAACCGCAAAACTTTCACTGCTTGGCCCATTCACCATTCTTCGGGGTCACTTTTCATACCCATTAGGTTTCTATAGGGTATATTATCAGGGTACAGGGTATCTAATTATGTACATACTATATCAAACTACATGAAATATAAATTTCGTTGTATCACCATCGGATCCATATCCATAAAGCCCTACTCGTATATGATTTGATTGCTGTACAAATATCGGACTGTATATCCTTTATCTACCCGTTCATACATTGCCCAGAATATATCTCTCTCTTTCCTAAAGTATCCCTTAGCCGTAATCCGCTCATACAGGATTATTCCTTGGATTTTGTTATGACTTTTGGGTGACTTTTGCCAAGACTCAAGTGTAATTGCGTTGACCCATTACTGAACCCATTCACAGATCGCGCTTTTAATTGTCATCATTTTCATTTTAATTGTATGGCACGTGCCGTGGCCTTGGCACCCACCCAACCCACTCCCCGCTGTCTCCTGGCTTTCACCCATTCAGACCCACTTTCGCAGACTTGCACCCATTGGATCTACATATCTGCCACCTTATGCCACCCACTTGTCGTAATATTTTATGGTCCCTGCAGGAAATTATTTTTATGCGTACGTTAATTAAAACGTTGATAAATTGGTGACTCCACGCAGACAGAGCCACGAACATGATATAGCACAGGGTGTGAGCCAGAGTGTAGGTAGAACGAATAATAAAAGCGAAATTGTGAGGCACTAATTGGGATTCGGATTCAACGATGATAAATATTCTTAGTGGTTTTCATCTACTATAAGATCTAAGATCTAAGATCTAAGAGAATATTTAAATAGTAGTACCTGCAACCTTATTTATTGGTTGATTTATTTCAAACACAATTCCTTTTATTATCTCTCCATTTTCTTCAAAGAATAACTTGTCAAATGGCTGAAACGCACTACTTGTGCTCGCATTTCAGCAGAATTTTATCATGAATAAGTTAGAAGTTTCCCCCTGGAACTCTTCACTGTGTCGTATCGTGTCGTACACTGTCCCTTGGCTTGACATCTCTTGGCAGCTTTTGCTAGCCATGGCTAATTTCTTGAACATTCAATGCATAACTAACTAACTAACGAACGAACCAACGAACCGAACCCATGCGCTGTCTAAGCAGATACTATGGTAAGCACTGCGTATGCCTGATGTGCAGGGGGCTGGAAGAGCTTCAGCCGTAAGCCTGCCATTAAAGCCACTTGTAATGCGCTTTTGTTATTGCCTAATACCTGTCCTCTCGCTTGTCTCTCCCTTTGGGGCGTACAAATTGCAATTACGGATGCAGCGGAATAATTGACAGAGAGAGCCCCCAAACATGCAGATGGCAGAAATGGAAATGCAAATGAAAATTGCGAAGCTCGTGGGGCGGGGATGAGAGCCATGTCAACATCGGGTCTAAGTCTCTCAATGTCAAAGCATTAGTTCTATTGTTCAGTTTTCTGAAGACACTCCGAGGACTGTCCTCTCATTAAGTGGTTGCCAAGAGAGAGGAGCAGGACAACCATTGTTGGTTGTCTCTTTGGCATTAGACGAGCTAGATCCCTAGGCATGGAGGTCCTTGTTGTAATGTTAAATAATGAGCCAAAGTGCTTGGCAGAACGAACAGAGGAAGGCTAAAGCCGTAGGGCAAGTAACACATACGCGACGGTGTACTGAAATTGCCTGCTCCCTGGCCTGCTAATCCCCTTAACATGACGGTATATCCTCTGGTTAGCTATTGACCCAGTTTACTGCCAAATATTTTGATCTCTCTCTCTCTCTCTCTCTCTCTCTCTCTCTGTTAGTCTAGTATTTTGACTTGCTCTTTCTATCGCGGTAACAACTTAATTGGTTTGATTTTGTTTCGTCGCTCTGTCTGCCGCCAGCCAATTGATTCTGTCATGAAAACCGAAAAAAACGAAACATTCCACGCTCGTGTCGATGTAATTTCTGCCATATCCCAGTCATAGACCGCACCTACACCTCCTCCTCTGTGGATTCTCTTTGCAAATAGTATCAGCCGGAAGCCGTACAAATATTTTGCTGCTTTCTGCAATGTTGTTCCTGTTCCACTTGAAATTTATGCGGATGCTTGTGCCGGATGGTAGTTATATTCGGGTGGCTAATGGGGGAAAGGGAGTGTGGAATCACCTCTTGGGGACTACTACATGTAGCCAACAAATTATTTTAAAATAGGCTCTTACAGTTAGTTTCGCATTAATAAAGTTTTTTCTTTATAGATCCCTTACTTCTACCACTCTGGCTCTAGAATAGCTTGAAAACCAATAGAAAATATACTGCCCATCCAAGTGGAATCCCCATTAAACTCTGAATTGAAAATGCAAACCCGACTACGCTGCGAGTAATCCCTAAAACGTATTCCGAATCCACTTTGGTCTGGGCTCATTCAAGCCAATCCCAGGGCATTAGCTGCTTGATCGCCCATATCCATGTGTCATTTCCATTCCCCTCTCTGCCCATAGAGGTCCTGCGAGAACAAAAGCCACATGACAGGAGAATGGGACTCGACTCTATTATAGGCATAAATTACATTTGCCTGAAACCAGAGCAGAGGAGAGAATAGTCCTGTCCTGTGCTGTCCTGCACATGGTTCAGTTTATGCAGCTGCTCGACCTCTCCCCTGCTCTCCTCTCCTCTCCGCTCCGCACCCATCACTCTTTTCATTTCTCTGCCTTTCCGGGCCGGGCTCTGTTTCTGGCTAGAATTTCCGATTTTCCGCGCTGTCAATTCCATTACGTATGCGCCCTGGTCGCCCCCGAAGGGCGTGTAAAATATGCGAATGCAATTTGCATTTGCTGGACACACACACACACACACACACACATCCTCCTCCACACGCAGAACAAAGAGCAACTAAATTTGTTTAAATGCCACGCCCCCCTCTCAACAATGGTGGGAACTCAATTAAGGCAAATAAGAGTTGAACATTTTTGTATGCGAGGGCAATGCCGTTAAAGCCAAAACGAGAAACGGAGAAAGGAAACCGCAGAAAAAAACTATGGAAACTAAGGCGAGGTGAATTGTTACGACTGTGGGATATGCAACTGATGTGTTTATTAAGTAAAACTACGTTTAAATAGGTACCATCTAGAGAGTCCATGATCACTTTCAGAGATCTAAGAGTTAAGGGACTGCAAGACGCTTCATTCTACCTGTTACTTAAGCGTAACAGTCGCCCGAAACACAATGAACCCTTAGACTCTGCGAGTACCCTGTATTTTAAAAGCGAACTGAGCAAAAGTCAAATATTTGTTCAGTGCCAACTCAAGGATATCCTTGATGTTTGCATAGCCACTGCGAAAGAGAATGAGAGAGCAGGAAAAAGGATGGTGGGAGGCGAAAAGGGTACAAAAGTCAGGCCAAAGGAGAGAGAGAGAGAAAAGAACTAAAACGAAATGCATCCTGCAATTATGAATGAATGCAGAAAGCCCGAACGAAAAGGAAGTCCAAACGGGGCGCCAAAGGATGCGTATGCGGAAGCTGTACGCGGTTCTCTATGCAAATGTCCTCTCCATGGGCACACGAGAGTGTGCATGTGTATGTGTGTGTTGGCCACAATTAAAGCCCACAAGGGGCTTTAAGTTTTACATAACATTTGAGTCGCATATTTATGACCTCGCCTAAGTGCATAGCCTTCAAAAACTGAAACGAAGCAGCGTAAGGACTGTCTGTGTAAGGACATTGGAACGCGTTTCCAATGCTCACGCCCTGTCGCCGTCTCTCCGCCTCTCTCTTCCTCTCTGTCTAAGTCTGAGGGCAGTCATTACTCAACCCACACCACCACACATACACCACATACAGTGGGCACGCATACAAGAAGAAGCGGGAACTTGTTATGCTCATGGCCGCTCTGGGCAGCATGGCAGGCACAGTGGTTCGAAAATACCGAAGAATACCAATTGTCAGAGCAGAAACTTCTGGAGGGAGAGGAGCGTATTCTGAAGCTTGAAGATCCATCTCAAGAAATCATTAATAAATAAATACATAAACGAAATAATTGTTTTCTTGCATCACAACCACTGTGCAGCCTTTACAGAGTGCGCTTCAAGTGCAAGTATTAAATGTGCCTCGTTGCTCATTTTATGCCATTGCTGGGCCCCTCCTCCCATCCCCTGCCCCAGCATCCAACAGAATGCACCAGCAGAAACAACAACATTGTGGGCACAAAGGCACACAGAGAGAACAGAAAAAGAAAGCTCAGTAAAGGGAAGAGTAGAAGAGCGGAGAGCAGAGTGAATGGTGGCCCATTACGTCGAAGGGTAAAGCAACAGACATTCCGCCGGCAGAAAGAAAACTACTCATAACGAAAAAGGAAGACAAAACATTCGTAGGATAAAGAGTCGCAGTATGTGATACCCTAACAGACATGGGGTTAGTTTAATAGAAGATCGATGGAATGCTCTTGGCAATTAATAAACTTGACCATAGGCTGATGAGCTTAGATGCTATGGCCTTTAAAATCATAAGTTTCATCCCATTTATATGGAAAATGTTAGTCCTATGACCTATGAAATCCATTGGACAGAAAGAGCGTGTGAGGGTCTGAGTGTGAGATTAAAGTGGAGACAGTTGAAATCCATTTATGTGCGGCTGCTCTTGCTGCTCAGCTCCGTACTTTCTTCATGTAAGCTCCTGCCCCGAAGCACTGCCATTCGATGCCGTAATTACATTGCAAAGGAGACACACATGGAGCAAGGGAGCCAAGGATCCAGTGATCCTTCACGCAGTAAATTAAATATTGAACGAGCACGCGAGTGCCGTATGCGAATGTAATTTGCAGTGACTGAGAGTAATTGCCGATAGGGTACGATACGATATGCGAGTAGTACGACGAGTGCTGTAATGGTTGTAATGGTCCCCCGACCATTAACTCATTGAACAGATTTCAAAATTTATGGCATACTTTCGCGCTGCCACTGGATATATGCACATCCAACCCATCAAAATGGGAAGGGGCTGATTGTGTGGGGTTAATGGTCGTATTATGGATGGACTGAAGGCTCATGCAAGAGATTGACTTTGAGAAAAGAATGTGTCGTTAAAGGGGTTAAAGATATTTAGTGGCTTTAGCAGGAAGATGGAATTTATTTTTCGAATACAAAGAGTGCTGTGCCTCTTACCTCACGATATGCACTCAAGAAGACACCATTTTTAGTGACTTTGAAAAACCAGAAACTATCATTATAACACCAAACTAAGCTCAAACTTTGCCCCTTCGAAATGTCAGCTATTTGGCCCGTGGCCCACTCCCATCGCCACCACCAGCAACATAATCAACATCATCATCACCATGAATCCGTTTAGCATTTGCCAATGCATAATTCGGATGGCATGCCCCCTTGAACCGTGCCACTATGTGGCATGCATAATTCATTTAGCGGCTTCTGAATATTTTGAGAGCCCAAACACTCTAATGCAACTTGACATTGAGCCTACTATGGGCCATGGCACACAGAGAGAGAGAAAGAGAGAGAGAGCGCTTCAAGGTTTCTTTCGCTTTCTTTTCGTTTTTGGCATTACATATCCTGTTACAATTCACTCGGAATGTAAGCGAAAAATGGGGGAAATCAACGGGCGGCTTTGGGTGCCTTTTGCATGAATATTTTCTGTATATTTCAATGGCATTGAGTGCGTTCAGTTTTGCAGAATTTGATGACTTCAAATGCATTCTGGCAATCGAGAAACAAGCTAACATTTAGTAGGACTAGGGTAATCCTTGTTGTTGATGGCTGTCATGTCCTTGGGCGGATTTGGATTTATTTTCATGCCGTTCTCTAGTCGCACGTGCGTCCATTTTGCAATCAACGCAGAGTGCCTGATGATGTAAAATTGTTTTGGCACAAAGTTCCTCACAAAGGGAATACCCTTTCGGAAGTCTAGACCAGGTCTAGAAATAGATAAAATGCCTAAAGAAAGGAGAGAAAATCTCATAACAAGCGGAATCCAACAATATCTCCACTTACTGAAACTATTTTTTCACCTTCGTTATTTGTTGCGTATCGAATGCCCTGCACTGGTAAACTGTTTATGGTAAGGGTAACATCTGCATTCATCTCTTGATTATTATAAATTCATGTCGCCCTACGGCAGTCCCCTGCCCCTCTTCGATCCCCTCTTCGTTCCACTGTACAGCAAGGACAAACGAAACCCGAAGTTTCATGCCATTTTGCACACTTTATAACAACAGCGACAACATGGCATAAATAGCATCCAAACATCCGAGGAAACAAGGAAAACGCCTGCAAATTGGCTTTGAATGTTGGCCAAAAAGTTGTTAAGGGACTTTTCCATTTTATTTTTTGACTAACTTCTTGTCATCCAGTTTATGCAGGCAGTTAAGTTCCCTGTCGAAAGTTTTTTAGTTGAGTTTCAGTTTGTTAATCCAATTGTTTTTCTTCTTGTTTTTCGCCCGAAATGTGAATTTTGGGACGATTAAATTTGGCATGAACTTTGGGCTTATGAGCTTTTGAAAGAGGTTTTGGTTGTGGATGGGTTTAAAAGGCTAAACTAATTTGAAATTCATCCCTAAAATAGTATCAGTATAAATCTTTAATCACCAATAATAATAAAGCTTTTCAAATATTTTTTCATTGCAGGTTCGTTGCCCACTAGATAACCAATATCTAATCCACTTATAAAACTAACGATAAAGCTAATAATACTACTATCTAGCGCACACAATAACAAAAATCAAACCCTAACCCAAAACTCGAACACTACAGACACCAGACACCAGACCCTCCCCCAAATCCCAGACACTGGGGTACCGCTGGAGGCCCCTGAGTCCCAAGTACTCGAAACAAACAACAAATTGCAGCACTCAAAAGATACAGACACAAATACAATTACAGATATAGATACACAGAACAAATATCAAATAGAAAGAATATGCATATTGCTAATTAAATTATGAATAGCCTAAAGCTAATTAAGCGAAACAATGCTCGTATAACAGACACATAACCAGAATCGTTTACTATATATATATATTACTTAATCGTATAATCGTCTGCCTATAGCCACATACACACATATGTAGATGTATGTCAAATATTTGCGCAACAGTTTAGCAGCCAAAGGAAAACAAACACTGAAACAAAAACAGAATTAACAAAACAAAAAACATTAAACAAATACTGAAATATACAATAGATTGCCTTGCTCTCCCTAATCTCCCTGCTCCACACGATATATATATATATATATATAGATGTCTGCCTAAATGTACACACACAATTTGCTGTTTAATCGCTGTCCAACCCGTAATGATACTCGTAATAATGAACACCCAATCGTACTCTGAATGTGGCTTCGTGTGTGCAACTGCAACTGCAAGTGTGGCAACTGCTACTGCGGCTGATCCTGCTCTGCCCTGCTATGCCACCTATAGCTAACCTAACTCGACTCTATATCGTGTCTATATCCAGTCTTAAGCAACTCCCCAACAGCATACATACATACATATATGTAAATACAGTCGTGAGGCTACTACTATGCTTCGTATTACTCAATTTTCTGTTTGCAATTGGATTCTCTAAGGATATACTCTTATGCACACACTGTGTCCGTGAACAGATCCAGATCCGCCACGCGACACGAACTGAAATGTGCGTTTTTCCTTTTCCAACCTCAAGTTCAGCCTAAAAACACACGAATTTGCATACAAATTTGAACGATTTTTCCACATATTTCTTACATTTTCGAAAATATTTTCCAAATTTCTGACAAAAAACAATCTTGTACAAACAAAATACTTGGCATGCTGCTGCTTGTGAACGCTTAAAATTTTCAAATTACTTTTATAAATCTCTTATACACCTCGTACACCTCCCTTTACCGATTTTCTACAATCTAAACAATACTCTCTCTATACACACAACATCTCTTATATGCTTTCTATGCTTGCGTCTTGTACAAATAGTATATATCTATGTCAGTATAATCGGAACTAGATATATAAATAAAAACTCTACATCTACAGCGCTACATCAACACTAATACACTTTTCATCCATTTCTAAAACCACTATTCTACGACATACACAACATTCTCTTATACCTTTTATCATTTCCATTTCCATAAAACAAAGACCCAATAAACCTGATGACAAATTTTTGCCTCTAAGTGTCGCGTATGCCATGTTTCCATAGATTCTTTCTATATTTAAACTCTACTACTACAGATCTTATACGTTTTTCCATAACCGTTTTTTTTTATTTTTCTTTCTTTTTGTGACATGCCTTACCCCTCCGAATAGCCAACTTTTACACACCGTTTGATATTTTTGGCTCCATGTGCAATTTAATATCTAAATAAACTCCACCACCTATAAGCAAGAAACTTTAAACAGAAACCAAAGAAAATCAATTATCAAAAGCAACTTCAAATCGCTCGCTCGTTTTATTCATCTTTAAAATCTAAGTAAACCAAAACTAAAGAAAAGAAACAAAACTGCAAATAATTGGCTCCAATTGAACTAATTGTTTTATGCTTCTAATTGTTTTATGCCAAATTTCTACCAATCTATCAATCAATTAACCACGAAATACATCATCAAAATATAACCACAATCACGAAATAATTGCTAACAAAATGTCACGCGAAAATTCGCCCCGTCATGGCTCGTTCCGCCGACATCTGAACAACAGAGACTCGCCGGCCGCCGGGTCACCGGGATCGCCACATCATCAGCAATCGAACCATCAATACCACCACCAACAGCCACCGATCATGGAGCATGCCGGCGCGCCCATCTCCACCTCCGCCACGAACATAGCTACGGTCCTGGAGGATGGCGAGAATACCATTCTGCCGCCCTTGACCGGTTCGGGACCCAGTCGACAGCGATCTCTGAGGGATCGCCTCAAAGATGGCATCACCGGCAGCTTCTCCTGGCAGTAAGTCCTGATGTTTGAACCCCTCTTTTTGTTCTGTCAATGCTTCTTGAAACACCTTACGTTCTGTAATTTTTATATCACATTCTTACCACCCAACAAATTTTGTTAACAATCTTTTTCAGTAGAGTTCCATTTGTCAGTAGTTCAAGTTACACCTGTATGAGATCTTGGTCGAGATCTTAAAGTGCATTTTGAAGCTTTTTCTTCTTTGACTTGAACTCGAATTTAGTTAGAATCCACACGAATACCCTCTAAATGCACCAAGTAGAGCCAGTTAACACTTAAAAACACCCAGAAATCCCTTTGAGAGTCTGGTAAAATATTAAAGCACTTTGGAGCACAGCACCCTTTATAAAAAGTACAAAACAAACTTCTATCTCAAATTAAGGTACAAAAAATGTTGGTAAGTGGTGATACACAGTACAAACAGACCTGTTTTAATTATTATATGTGTACATAAATGGAAGGGAATTATATTATAATGGAAAATATCCATGAAGTGGGGACCTCTCACTTAAGAGAGCTTTAATCAAGGGAGTGAGGGAGTTGCTTTCCCTTCTTTGTAAATTTGTAAGGGTCCTGAACTATCAAACAATGAAATGTATTACATTTTCCGACTAAACCTGAAAGTGTACTGTAGACGACTTAAGTTCTAACACATTGCCATAGCAAATCTGCTTGATTCCTCATACAATGTTGAAATACTAAAAATATATATGTACATACATATGTATAATAAAACAATATAATAAAATATTACTCAGCTCGCTTAGGGGTGATTGACGCCTGAGGATGTTGGCGTATTAACAGATTCCGGAAAACATAAAGAATTTAATATGGGCAAATCATCAGAGAAAAGCGCACAAAAACAAGATCTACGTAAAAACAAAGCAATTGTACAATTAAAATGGTAACAGACAAAACGAACCACCAGGCCATAAATCAATCCCCAAGCCCAAACCCCTCCTTGCAAAGGGAAAGGGAACACGAGCACCCAGTCGTCAGTCGCCAAATAAACATTCAACCAAAAAAAAAAAGAGTTTCGAAACATTGCATAATAAAAATAAATAATAAGAAAACGCGTTGAGGGAACAGGTGTCTCAAAAAGGGAGCGATATAATGTGCAGTCAATGCACTTTCCCTCAGATTAAGTTAAGGAGGAACGAAAGGAAAATGAAAAGCAATATTGAAAGGGCGATTTCCATGAATTTTGAATAGCAATTTGTATACTTCTGGAAAATGCTTTGGCCACTTTTCTACTGAAAAGAAACATTTCCAGGAATGGAATATAATCTGGTTTGCAGAAATGGCTGAAAGCAAAATTGGAATCTGAAAACGGTAGATGATTCCGGGAGTACACTTTCATCCAATTACTTTAAGGGACCATCGTACAGCGTATCGTATTTTCTCTTAAAACAGTCTTCAATAAATTACAATGTCCTCCTGCATCCTATTAAAAGGTTAGAAACTTAGTCGTAACCAAGAGTAGATTAAAGAGAGAAAAAGTCCACGTGCCACCAAAAAAAATGATTCTCTTCCAAGAAGCTAAAGTGAACAGCAAGAAAACTTTGCTATTTATTTGCAAAACAATTGAAGCACGTGCGACAAGCCTTAAGGTCATCAAACATGCCTGTTTGCCACCCACCAACCTCCCCTCACGTTACCCTCTTCTTCTATACAACGTTAACCACTTTGTCCCTCTACGTCTTCCCCGCTAAAAAGTCCTCTAAAGTCCGTTGCAACAACAGCAATTTTTTGGCAAATGCTTGGCCAACTTTTGGACATTTCATTTAGCAGGCAGAATCACTGAGAGAAAAGCGGCTTAAAAGGTTAAACGGGAGTCTGATTGGATGGTTAAGGCATATTCTTTTGACTTGTAAGGGCTTCTGTTTTTATCTAAAAAAAATCCCAAAATGGTTACTCTTAGTTGTCATCTCGAAATTCTCCTTTTCTCCTTTTCTCTCCTATTTTTAAATTTCAGATATACATTAAGCTACTGCTACTGTTTTCTCCGCCAGTGTAGGGGCACCCATTGAGGTAGCTATTTTCCCCCATCAATGCAAGTAAAAGTAAAAGTTCACTCGAGTTGAGATATTTGCCACACGACGTATGCGTAATATTTCTTGTTCTACAAAACTTTCACTTCATGGTTTGACCTCCCCATCCACGTCCCAGTCGCCGTCCCCTTCCAGTTCGTCAACACATCGTTGTGTCATTTTCATTATATAGAATTTTTATATAGCAGACTCTCCTAGTTGGTGGGGGCTCGGTGCTCGGTGCTCGGTGCTCGGGGCTCGGAGCTCCGGGTAGTTATCGTTGTTGACCTTCAAAGTTTTTTATGCCCAGAAAACAGAGAGGCCAGAGAATGGTAGAGCAGAGAGGTTTGGGAGGGAGTTGATTGCACTTCTACTCAGTCGGCACTTCCCTCCTTTCCTATTCTCACTTGTCTCTCACTCTTTTTCCGCAGCTCTTCCTCCTTTGCACTGTTTCTCTTCGCTCAATCTCCCTGCCTTTTTCTCTTTGTATCCTTTGT
The DNA here is from genome assembly GCF_900245975.1 of Drosophila guanche. Taxonomy (NCBI): domain Eukaryota; kingdom Metazoa; phylum Arthropoda; class Insecta; order Diptera; family Drosophilidae; genus Drosophila; species Drosophila guanche. The sequence goes on along the minus strand of NW_022995750.1, from coordinate 6,628,070 downwards.
CTCTGTCTTTAAACTTGTTCTGCAGCTACACTCGAAGAAATCCATAGTATTTCTTTGAATCCCCATTAAGGCACACACTTTATTGCTAAGCCACAGTGGAAGAGAGAGCGTATTTTCCATTATTTGTAGAATCATTTACGCTGCATCTTCTTGTGTGTTTATATGACAGCTTTATATGCATACATCTATAATTTTTTATAGTGTACCTGCCTGCATCTGTGTGTTGGGGACACTTCCTTAAAAACACTTTATGACGCAACTGTCGCCCTGCGGCTGGTAATTTATAACCTTGAAACCCTTTTCGTTGGCCTTGATCGCAGACTTCGTTGTGGCCTTTTGTCTACCTGATGTTTTAAGCCTTCTCCCTTGCAGCACTGCCCCTCCTTTTGCCACTTTCTAGGCCTTCTCCTTGGCAGTTGTTGTACAGCTCTGTATCTCTGTTTCTACAGTTCCTCCTGCTTCTTCTGTTTCCTTAGTCTCCCTAGCCCTCTTCCGCCTAAAAGGCCTTTTCAAGTTGTTGTTTGGCCAGTTTTGGTTGTGGTTTCATACCGAGAGTCAGTCTCAATCCCATTCCCAGACACAAACAGAGACAATCCCCACTCGCAGACCAGACCCCATGCCAGACACTTGAGTTACGAAATTCGTGGTGCACTTTTCGCATTATGAGGGATAAACGTGTTACATAAATGGGAATTGATGTCTGATGCGAGTGCCCTCCTTGATATTCGCTTAGGCTGGAAGCTCTACAAGAGCCCTTCAGTAACCTGTTTTTTTCCCATCTTTTTTTGTCATTTTTTTTGTTGGTCGAACTGAGGAGAAAAATAAGGAATAAAGGGAAGCAAAAATTGCTGCCTAAAAGCAAGACTCAGGAAGAGTTCTTGAGGCAGTTTCTCACTTTCGATTATATTTACCGAGAGTACACATAAGACTCAAAATAAACAATCAATCTCCTCATCTCAACCCTAATGATCTGGTACAAAAACCTATAATCAGCTCACCATTTAACAATTGCAATGAGAACATGTCTACAAAATTTCGACAAGCAACCTTGACCCCATCATGAGCGAGATCTTCCAATCTGCCAACGATTCACATGGCAAGTTATCGACATTGAGTGACGCCCAAACACAAAATCAATCTTTAAGTCGGCTTCGGAATGCTAATTGAAATTTCAGGAGCGATGTTGATTTTGTGGCTTTTGTTTCGCACCGACAATAAATCATAATAAAATGATATCATAAATAAGAACCCCCAGACCAGACAGTGCGAAGAGTCCAGCCTCTAAAAGATGGTCCCACTCATCGGGCACGACACAAGCTCTATTAAATTATTGTATGGTGGGAAGTGTGACGGCTTTTGCGGTTTAGTGAGAATGAAGGCATGGTAATGGATGTGTGAGGGAATGTGTGGGATTATGATGATGATGGTAATGGATGCGTGGGGGTTGGGGACTTCCTCTTGTCGTCGGTCCTGGCCTGTATAACTTATACTGACAGTGACTGTAAATAGCAGTTGACCCTGAAATGAGGCACATTCCTACCTCAACCTCTGCCTCCCTCTCTCTCTCTTCTAAATATCTGTTAAATTGTGTGCTCATGTGTGATAATGGTGGTGTGTCTCTGTGTGTGTGGCTGTCTAAAAGCGTTTCATGTTTGACTTTCACTTGCAGCTGTGACGAGAGCTGCAACGCTGTCATCGCCAGCACCATGACAACAGCAGCAGCAGCAAAGCAGCAACATAAACCGAAACAACAAGTAACATACAACAAATAACGCTAACATTCCACTTCCATTGGTTGTGCTGCCTCTCTGGCATTGTTTTTGGCCATCATTTGCATCGATTGCATAGTGGGTTGCAACTCAATGTTGAAAGCATTCTATAAATAACACTGCCAGAAACGATTTAGCGAGTAATGGCGAGCCTTCAAAAATAGTCTAGAAAATAAAAAATTGTATTGTAATATGCTTTTTTTCAAGCAAACATGATCGCTTTTCAACGGAAGGCTTACGTTTATTTTTCGCACAGAATGAATATTCTGCACCACAGTGCCTTCCCGTGCTCATCCGAGAGGCGTTCTCGGCTGGTCCATGTTTTTGGGGCCTTTGCTGCGGTCGTGTCTGCAGCCGAGGCTTAAATGCAATGTCAATGTTGACCACTGCAACTCCTCCTCCAGGCCAACCTGCTCCTGCACTCCGTGGGTGCTCTGTGTCCTGCTCTTTTCACAAATTTTCATTAGTGTTATGTTGCCGATGTCGTTGTCGTTGTCGTTGTCATTGATGTCGTGGCCTGTCGTTGCCAGCTGGCGCCTGCCACCTACCTCCTGTCTACGGATCTCGATTGTCCTGGGGCGTGGCCATTGTGCGTTGTGTCTTGGCCCGCACCTCACTGCCCCCCCCCCCATACAATCGTTTGCATAACGATTATGAAACTGCGTTTAATCGAAAACAGAAGCCAAATCAAACAGAAGCCAAATCGTTACACGGCCAGCTCTGTGGCTGGGTGTCCCACGCGGCGAATGGGCAATTCCACTTTTTAATAGGAATTAATTGCCACAATTAATTGGAAATTATTAGGCATGCAAATGGCGTTGCGTAAACACTGCTCGAGTGAGGGGCATTGGGGGAGAATATTAATAATAAATAAAATATTAAAGCGACATCCATTTCCTTGGTTATTTACATAGATTCCAATCGGGTTTTCACCTAATAAATGGATGGATTCTGCTCTAGTAATATTTTTCTCTATCTCTGCCACTATCATTCCAAGGCTTTGTATTGTAAATCAATACCATTCCATGGCTCTATCTGCCATTTGTAGTGTGGCTCTCGTGGCGCTCTAATCACACTTACCAGTGTTAATCCTACATAAATTTACAACCTTTTATCTACTATTTTCATCATTATTTACGAGCAGTGAACAATTTCCAACAATTATCACAAAACACACACGAGGCAGCTTATTTTAGTTCCTTCATTTATACATATGCCTAAGATATATATTACTAATTATGCACATTTGTATATAAGTATGTATAAAACATACAACAAGTACCAAAAACTACAGCTACATGAAGTATTTCGCAATTTAATTTCTTTCGCTTTCAGTTTTCTTAATAAATCAATGACCTGTGCAGTAGAATAACTTTTGGCACTTGAAAAACACTGACATATGTACATATCTTTATAATATATATCCCGATGTATGGTTATGGTTATGTGTTCCCTTTTCCCCCAAACACACAATGCCATTGTTTTGGATGGACGGACACTATGTAAACAATTTTTGCTTATTTCTTTTCATAAATTGCGACGAATTATAATTCGTTATCTAAGCAAAAGATACACATACAGATAATATATTTGTACGTATATTATTCATGAAAATGTGGCAGTAAACTTTTCTGCTTGCAAGTGGCCAATTTTTCGGGGACTTTACTGCGCTGTAATATTAAATTTAAATGTTTATGGGAAACAAAATGGTTTGAAAAGAGAGAGAGAGAGAGAGAGAGAGAGAGCAAGAGAGATTCTTCCGTCTCCCGGAATATTCATATTCTCTTCACATTTAATCGATTTTCACACCCTTTCCATTTGCGTACTTCAATGCCAGCTTATGCGACCCGCCATGCCAATCAATTTTGGCATTCAATCGACTCGAGACTGAGAACATATATCAATATAATTATCTGTCATTATTGTACATTACGCGAACATTGTTCAGCGCGCTATCGATAGACTCGGATCTTGTTTTGCTCGTTGTCCTTGCAACATAAAGATTTGCTTTACAAATTTATTGCTTTGGAAATTGGCCTAAACAGATAAAATTAAGCTTCGAAATGGGACGGGCTGGGGATCGATTGCCAGATGCTAGACAAGGATGTGAGTCGACCCAGGGGAGTGTTGACACGTGAACCCCAGATCAGAGGCCACCATAAATGGCTAAACAGCTCAATTACTTTAAGGCTCTGCTCTGGAATGATTTATTGACAGGCAGCTAAATTTCATAAAATATGAATAATTTGGCATTCAAAAACGCGTATTCGTGTTATCATTGATTTTGTGAGGGCTTTTCCCTGGCACACACCTGATCAAATTTCAGTTCCACTAATCTCTTTCCCCATATAAGCATTGTACGTATTTGCCTTTGACTTTGGGTTTATTTAATTATAAATACAGAAGACATTGCTTATCGCCATCAGCTACCTGATATTTGTCAGCAATTATTGGCCCAGGCCCCCGCCTCGACTCAAAGGCAAAGAAAGCCGCTCCGATCCGATAAGAGCAAAAAGAACGCAGTAGAATTTACATTTTCGCTAAATGGAAATTTTCCCAAAAACCTCAATATTCGAATGTCATAAAGTTTCCCCGCACATCCAAGATTTCAGCTGTGTTTGATCTTTGTTCGAGGGCTGCTGTAGGTACTCGAGTGCGTAGATGGTAGGTACAAATGCTCGTAAATATTTATTAGCTAATGGAAAAATAACGATTCGAGGAGAGTCTGTTTGTCACTTGTTTTGCACTATGTTCGCCATCTGTTGAGCCTTTTGGATTGGAAAGATTCCAGAAAAAGTGCCTGCAGATAGGGGAAAATCGTATAAATAAAATCATCAATGGAAAGTTTTCAAGACATGGCAGGAATATTGCCCATATTTTTTCTCTTATGACAGCTACCTTTTCCAACCAAATTCCTTTTCCATGATTCCACGCCATTGGTTTTTCCACCAGCAACCATTTCTATGCCTTCTACTTTAATCAATGCTTCCAAAAACAACCGACCTTATCGCATAATAAAATAAGATAAACTTTAACCAAAACGTAGCTGAGTCTCCACCCAGTCCACGAGAATCACCAAAATATCCACTTTGTAATTGAGTTTTAAAGGTATATTTCGGACAGCCTTTTCAGTAGTGGGTGATGCATCATCATCTTTTAAGTCTTGTGATTCCATTGATGGGCCATTTATAATAATTCGATTGCGTGCTCGCTGGAATCCCATTTATAATTGATGTTAGGTTCCCCTTTCCATACAATATATATAAAAACAAATGCAATGTTTACCTTTGAAGACTGACATTGACCCCAATTAATGGCGCCCCCATGCGGTGAGCAGAATGTTGATAAAATAACACAAAAAACAATAAATGTAAATATATTATAAATCAACAGATGTTTGGGTTTGCTCTGAATGGAAAGAACAAATTGATTGAATACATAATTGGAATTGAAATCGAAATAGAACTCGCAAAAATTAAATGAATATTTAAATGTGCGAATGACAAATGTTTTGGCACGCACCTTAGGCCACGTCCCCGTCCCCCCGTGGACAACTGTCAATGCGTTTGTCACTACCTTTTGACGTTTTGAATTCTAAAAACTAAAATTTATCTATCGGGCTGCAACCTTTGACAGTATTTTTCAAATACAGCAAATCCATTAATAAATTGAAAAATTGAACAACAAATGGAGCCCATACAGACAAATATATTTATATTTTGATTTGAATAACGATCTTGCTGACAGCAGAAGCAGAATCGATTAAAATTATATATTCTAAAATTAGATTTAACTTGTAATCGAATTGTAATACTCTGTAGGATGCGGAAGGTGAGACGTTGGTGTAAAATTATTGTGTGCTTAATTTGGGAACTGCTTATCAGAAGAATATATGAAAAAGTCCATTTATTAAAATCCAGAAAGTTAAAAATAGATTTCTGACATGATATATGGAAGTATCTTACATGTTGTATCTTATCTGTCAGATCAATTTATTAAAAGGCTCTTTAAAAGCCACATCAATTCCATGCGGAACCTCCCAGAAGCCTGCCATCAATTCCCTCTTCCACTTCGCAATTTAAATCCCATTAAAAAAACTCTATCCGTATCGCATTTGGGTGCAACATTCATTTCGGATTTCGGATACAGAGAGCATTCGAGAGTCCCGCCCGAAATTGTTGCACGTTTTTGCTATTTCTGTGCAAAAATTGATGGCAAATTTATTTACATGACAATTCAAATGACGCACCAAAAGGCGAGACTTTTGATTGAGAAAATAAAAAATAAAGCACAACTCAAAGACAACAAACAGATAAAAATCACATTCAAACGCGGCTACAGAGGGTCATTTAGTGCAGTCATAGGAATTCATTCATTTTTATGCATCAATTCGATTAAATGGCGCAAAATGAAAAGTAAACAAAAACAACAATTATCCATACAGATGCGCCGGCCATCCGAATGTGCTGGGTGTCCGGAGATCAATACAATATGAGCTCTGTGCAGGATGGATTTTCCTACAAGGTCAATTTTGTTCTTAAATACTAAAATACCACGGAAAATGTGGGAAGGACGCTGTAAACCTCCTACTAAATCCCCCCGACTTAAAAATAACCAAATACCTCTAACAACTTCCCAGCCAGCCTCCACATCGAAATCGTTTGAATTTTTTCCTCATTTTAAACGAAAATTCGTATTTTCCTGTCAAGCCGGTTTTACTTTTTTTTCTTCATCTCCGTTTTCATTATTGGACCACACTCTGTGGCACTACCACGGTGTTTGTCGTCGTCATTTGCCAAACCAAACAACTTGCAATCAATGCTGTTTCTGGCGCTGCTGCTGCCGCTGGCTCTGCTTGCTGCAGCGACTTTTGCTATTTTTAGCAGCTGCAACAAAAAGTTGCACTGTCGAAACACTGTTGTGTTGTACCTTCCGTCATATGCCGCAGGAAAGACAACAAAAAGCAAGTGGGGGGAAAAACGAACAAAAAATGTGGAAAAACTGGCGAAAAAGAAAAATTAAAAAGTAAATCTTTGTTGCATATTCAACAGCTCCAAAATTGGAGAGGCAGAGGGAGTCTGCCGGTGGAGTCCGAGAACTCTTGACAGGTCCCATTCCCAGAAAATGGGGAAAATTGTTCAAGCTGCAATCGGCTTGGGGGAGTAAAGAAAAATTGAATTTATTATTTAAATGAAGCTGCTTGAAAGGGCAGTTTGCTTTTAGTTTGACGAGAAAGGATAATATACATTTTTTATGGTAATTATTGCCATGGAATACCAAACAATAAGTATCTCATGGTCCTTAACGAGGGAAGAGAATTTTATATGCCTTTATTTAAGCTACAGATGTCTTGATTCCTACGTTATGCCACCATTAAAAATTCATCAAAAAGATTTATAATGTGAATGCCATGGGCATTGTCTAATTCATCGTGTTTCAACAGATCGTAGAGAAAAGAGTATAATTATCTTTATGTGACCAAGCCCCAAAATCTATACCTTAATTGATTTATTATGGCTTTATTTATGGCTTATAAAAAACTCAATTAACATTTGAAGTTCAGATACAAGACGGAAGCAATGAAGCAGGTGTATTGAGAGGGTTGATTAACCTTTGTTAAGCTTTAGTAAACCTTTTGTGAGCAATCCACGTAAATCCAAGCATGAACATAGCTTGGGCGACACTAGAGGCGTTCCCCATGACAATGTCTGCACGAGAGCAGCCAATAGACATATTAATAATTGGAATATAAAAATATATCATTATCCTTCGATAAATAAGTGTTTCCAGACAGCATTCCATTTTTATTTATAATATTTATGTTGAGTATTTCCCATTGAAACCTGAATGAGACCCTGAGAGACGGGTATAGGCAGTGTTCAAACATATTTCACTGACCATTGGTCATAGTCGTAGTAGCACTGTTAGAAATAGTCATAGCTACAGCTATAGACATAGGAATGGCATAGCAATAACTACACATGCGATTTGCTCATTTTTTATAGCCCCCCAAGGCATATCGTATTCGAAAAACATTTACATTTTCGCTCAGACAATTTATGATTGTGTAATAATATTGAAGGCTATTGAAATTATTGAAAATGTTCGAGTCCGAAAAACTGAAAATACACAAAAGAGGGAGATAGCAAGAGATACAGAGAGTAAGAGCGAGATGGGGAACAGTCGGCCACAAAATGATGTTGCAGTTTTTCTGATTTTTGCACAAAAGTTCGTTTGTGAAATTTGCATAATTTGCAATTTGAGCCAAGTCATGCATTTTAAATGAGCTGAAAAGTGAGGCGAAGAAAGAAAGGAACCCCAATAAGAATGCTCTAGTCTATGTTTTGACGTTGAAGATACCCACTAAGCGGATATCGACTAGGACTGAAAAAGAAAAGAGAACAAAACTTTTAAACTTTTAAAGTTGGAAAAGAATTACCACCACGGAAAGTGTGATCTCTTGGATCAGCGGTAACGGTTCCAGTGATCGTCTCCCTCCTTGACAAGTGTGTACAATGTACATCCATCTTGACAAGTACAATATACCCGATTGCTCTGACACTAGCAGGTATAACAAAATCAACCGTTACCAGCTAAATGAAAGAGAATTCCCATGAGCTGTCAAGGTCGCATAGGAAATTCACTCCCTCCCTATGAATCTCTCTCTCCATCTCTGTCTTTCGTTTAAGATACAGTGCAGTTCACCTTACGGTAAATTCTCTGGGCAAAAGCTTTTTGACCTTGGAAATAATTTCCTTATTGAGAGACGGTAAACGGACCGGTCGGTCGGTAGGGTGAGGGGGGGGGGGGGGGACATCTTTAATTGCAGCACTTTCACCCCCTTAACAATGACCTACATTAAAGTTGAGGAAATGAATTCCAGCTTCTGTTGATGTTGCTGTCCGTTAAGCAGAGAGTGCCGCATATCTCAAAAGCAAATATAAAATAATTACAGAGCGGTGCAATACGGCAGCGTCACATGTCGTATGAGTAATTTAAATGAAATTACAAAGTCGCAGCAACTGAATAACCTCCAAAAACAGAAAAAAAAAAAAAAGCAGCATTTGGCACACGAAGCTTTTGATACCCCTTAATCGGTCATTTCAATAATTTCATTACTCATACAGCTAAATGATATATGTAGTAATCTGCTCTTTTGGGGTCCGAGATTCTTCTGCAAACTTTTCTTACCGATATGAAGGTTATTCAATAAACAGCAACAATTGTATCGCAATTGCAATTCGAAACAAGTTCATTGCACATGCGCGCCCCGTCAGCCACGCCACGTTAGAAGAGAGCTTTGATCAAAACTTTGTTGCCAGCAACATGTGTCCAAGCACACACATGCACACACACATCAATGATAAAGCGGCGACGGAAATAAAGCCAAAGCCCCAACTTGGTGAACTGGCCCCAACTGCAACAACACAAACATGTTTATTGCAGCACATGTCGCCAAAGAGATTCAACCGAGAGAGAGATCGGTAGCGAGAGAGAGAGAGAGAGAGAGAGAGAGAGAGAGAGGCCAGTCCAAGTTGTATTGATGTAAGGTAAGGTGTGTGGTGGCTTATTACATATTTTTGATCAAATTTGTAAGGCGATCTTCTATGCTATTCTCATAGAAGGCATAAGTAGAAGGTAGTATTTATTTAAAAACTTAAAGGTTTTTGATTTCTGTCACACTCCATTGTGCCAATTACCGTGAGAGGGCTGTATCTTAACGTCTCACCTGTATTTATGCCTCACTTGAGCAGGCAAGCCGAAAACAAAGACGAAGAGAGAGAGAGAGAGCAATTAATAGCATAATTTACACAAGTCTCTGCGTCGTTGTCGCAGTCATCGTCGGCAGCGATCGCTTAATTCGTTTCGTTGTTGCGTTGCTGCTTTTTTCGGCCGTCGTCGCAGTCGTCGTCGTCGTCGCTGTCGCCGTCGCCGCTCTGCCTGACTCGACTTTCTGAGACACTCCTCACCGTAGAAATTTTCGTTCGATCATTTTAAGTTTTTCATTTGCAACGAACGGAACACCGTAGCTCCCGATCTCCCCTCCCAAAATAAAAAGCAACAAAACCCCAATTGAGAGTCGGCGCCAAACGAAATCGAAAGAGTAAACGAAACAGAAGCAGAGTCTTTTAAAGCTCTTCCGCTCCACGAAACAGTTCAATTGGAGAAAAAGTAAAAGAAATAAAAGAAGCCAAGACGACGAGAGACAAAAAACGCGCGCGCGCATCTGTGCTAAATAATACAAAAATAAAATTTATGAAAAGTGCAGCCAGTCAAAGCAGAAGTCACGAAGAAAAATTGTAAAAATTATTTTATTGTTGAAAAATGTATTACCGTTGTGTGAGTGTCTTCTCGGTGTGTGGGTCTCATGAAAAATATGACAATTGCAGTTTATGCCTGTGCTCATTTTCTTGGTTGCTTATGTCCGTTTTCCGCTGCCCGTTTACCGCTGGATACTGACCGCAATTGTGGTATTTCACTCCATGCTTTAGCATTTAGACGAAGGAAATAAAAAAATTGCATTGCATACCAAAATTGCATTTGAGCTGCAATCTTTTTCAAAGTTCTTTAACCCAGAGGCACATAAAAGAAAATGTTACTCAGGTAAAATTCAATTAAGTTTCTCTTAAAAGTGCAGTAAAATAGAATGAAAAGGAACTCTAGCAAATCTGCAGTGTCAGAATTGTGTGAATGTTTGAATGCAACTCCCAAAAACATAAAAACGTAATACTAACCCAATGAAAACCAAAAATCCACAGAATCCAGCAACTTGTATACTCCTTGTCAAATGTCCAAAGAGTCAAAAGAAAGAGCTAAACTAAAGCATAAATAAATACATGAAAAAATAATTCAAATCATTATTTGTGTTGCGGTGTAAAAATCAAAGAAAGTGCAAAGAAAGTGCAATTAATCTCGATGAGAAATGTGACTAACAAAATCAAAGAAAATCATTTGATACATCCCGTATAAATAAGAGGAGAGCGAAGCAGAAATACCCAAAGACAACGATCAAGGTAAACCAACGGTTAAATAATTGTGTGTGTGTGTGTGATGCAAGAAGTAAAATGAAGCTAATTACTGCGCTTGCAATTTTGAGAGCAGGCGTAGGTTAAATTAAACCCAAGACGACGAGCCTCTCTCTCTCTCTCTGTGCATGTTTCTCTCTCCCTTTGTCTAGTCGCTCTCTCTCCATCTCCCTGTTTTGTGATAGTGTAAGGTGCGACTTGCGGTTTCTTTGGCTTGTCTCCCTTCTTCTATGCTTTGAGTTGGGGCAGTTTGCTTTACCGTTGAAATTGTCCTCTCCTACAGCTAAGTGTTCCTCCGATTCTCTTGTTCTTTGGTTTCTGCATTTGGCTTACATTCACTTTTATAGGAATAAAAGAATAGGCAGACTTACAGTCAAACTTCTCTAACATATACCCCCGAAAGCTCAAGCTTTCCCACTCGTTTCATTTTGTGCCAACAACGTTATTTTTCATAACAAATTCAACCCCTGTGAAGTTTTACTGTGTTCTTAAGCACTTTTGCCTGCAGGTCATGACATTCAAAGCCAATCCTCGTCCATTCTTATACTGCTATTTCTTCTTTTATGAGCTTGTAATATAGGTTTTTTCTGTGGTAATTTATTACAATGTGAGGCCAAACAACGAAGCTCTAATAATAAGAAACAAAAAACAGCTGACCAGCACAAAAAACTTGGCCAACAATGACGAATACGAATACGATAAAAAAATCAACGACCAAAGACCTACGCCTAATTTAAGGTCATCAGCACAATAAAACAACAGCAAAAACAATGGCAACAGAGGAAAAAGAAGAAGTAGCAAAAGGCAGTTACTGTTACTAGAGATGGGCAGGGTCAAAGATTTTCAGCGAAACTACATTTCGTGACTGTTGGTGCAATAAATACAACACAGTACCTATGAAAACGTCCGTTCTGACAAATATGTAGCGAATATGAATTCTCTGCTTTTATCAAAGTGTTCACTTGCGTGAACAACGCTGCCATCTCTAATAATTACTTACCCTCGAAAAAAAGTTCAGCCAGCACAAGTTTCACTGTCAGTCGCTGACGTCTTCGCCTGCTTCTTCTGTCTTTGTCATTTCTGATTTTCTGATTTCGTCTATGGCCCTACGATGTCATTTGTGTGGAGAATTAAAAGGCAACCAACGGTGTTCCAAAAACAAAAAAAGTAATGAGCGCCCTTATAAATACAGTTGGTTTTTCCCCCCTTCCGAAATCTCATGTGGCTTTTCGGCTTGACCTGCTAAAATTTGCGTGGCCATAAAAAATGAAAGGAAAACAAACAATTTGATGTGGTTGGAGGCAGAGGCGGATAGGCTGCCAAAAGTTTCAAAATTTATAATTTTTCGCATAAAGAAAATCTAATATGTGTCGGCATTCAATTCCACTGAGAAAGGGGGTATAATCGTAAGAGATTCACGATCTTGCAGACTGTTTGGCGGCTGTTGCTCAGCTTTTTCGAGAAGGAGATGTGAGATTATCTCTTTGTTTTAGATCTCTTTCCCATATCTTTCTCTCTGCTCTATTTTTCTCTTTCGAATTGTATCGGTTGTTGTTTATGATTTTTATAAATAGCCACATAACAAATGCGTAAAATGATCAGCAGAAAAAACAAATTAAAATTAGATTTGTTAAAGTTAAAATTTGACATACTTGGAAAAATACTTTAAAATCTTTTAAAAAAATTAAAAACAATGTTTTACATATTTATAAATTGGGGTTAAACTAATATTAACTATTTTCACCGAAATTTGTTTATCTTCCTTTTGAATTCTCAAAATAATAATAAATGTTTGTAGTTTGAGGCACTCCATCAACCATTCTGATAAGCATAATTAATCCTGGATTAAGTTTTCAGTTTTTTTTTTGGCGTCGAACCGCACAAAATGTTGATATAATTTCCATTTGACAAATCCGTTTATCATGACGCCCGGCATAAATAAATGTGCATAAATTTAACGTCTCTCGTGATAGTACAAATTATCAACCAAATTCTATAGATTTTATTTTTTTATTATTTTGTATTCCTGAAGTGTGGGCCAAGCAAAAGTGCGATCAATCGACTATGCAAATGAATAAAAAAATAAAAAATAAAGGAAATACGGAAATGCAAAAATGTTAACAGCGTATCTACGCATAGCTGTTGCATCTGGTTTTGTATCGTATTGATTGTACAGTCATTTCCATATCCCCCTGCCACGATCTGAGCAGATGAGGAAGTACGTGGCTGAGTCTCTGTCACTGAATCATTCAGCGGATTGCTTCCCAAAAGGAGGCTTGTCCCAGGACAGGAGAATATTAACATATTTCTTGCTCAATAATTAAATTATATACATATACATGTATGTATATGTATATATATATACTTTTTATGATGTTTTTTCGTCTTTTATGCGTATAATTTATGGGATATCTCGCAGTGTACTGAATTTTTGCTTGTGGCCCAAACAAAGAGGGCTTACTGCCCGTTTTGTTTGCTTGAGTCGGCGTGAAAAAAATGTCGTAATTACACAAATAAATACACTAGTCTATACATATGTACATATGTTTAAGTACATCAACAATAAACAATATACATATTTATATGCCGAAAAACATCACAACACAAAAGCCACTTGAGATGTCTGTCTGAGTGTCTGAGTGTTGGGCATTGCCTGTACCCAAAAGTGCGCTTTATTCTGCATTTATTTATAAACATATTTGATTTATTGTCGCTGATCACTCAGCAATCGATGAAGCTTGAAGAGCAGCCATAAAAATGTTTGTTAAAGTGTGCCAAAATGAGAAATAATTCCTAATGCAGCTGCCAGAATCCTCAATGCTCAATAAATGTTCTGTATATATATTTTTTGGGGCTTAGGGCTGAGGTTGAGTAATTTTCCACCAATTAATAATATACGCCTTGGATTTTCGAAATATTTACAGAATAAGGTAAATGCTACTCACAATTTCCTCTAGCAAAAAGATAGCTGAAAACAAATTTATGAAAAGGCAGAAAATTAATTAACATGAACAGTATTAATGGAATTTATTGTTGATTAAAATAAAATAATGTTTAATCCAAATTTTCAATATTATTGTGCAAATGCAAAAAAGGCATGCCTGTCGTTCAGCTATTTGAACACCTGGCCCTCAAAGAACGTGCTTTTGAGTAAATTTCTCTAAGGAAAGGAGACAATTTCCATTCAAAATAAAATTAGTGAACCCGGCTCCAAATGCTCTCAATAATAATATCAATCATTAATCAATAAACTATAACTATGACTGATTTACATATCCGTATTAATCCCTAGAGACTTCCTCCATGGCAAACAAATTCAATCATACATATATCTATGTATGATCATATGTATTTCACAACTTATATGATCTCTAAAGCAGGTTCTAAAAGTAGATCGGGTGGAATGTTTCCTCCTGTAACTGCTGTCATTAATCAACGTTCATAACCGATTCAAATCATCGAATGCTCGTAAATGTGGCTTATTGGAAGTTCCTGCTGTTTCCGTTTTGCATATTGATTGCCATCCCAGCCACTTGCCACTTGTCGCTCGAAAGCGCCAGCAGAGGAGCCTCCCCGAGAATTCTATAGAGCGGCCCACCCATGTGATTTGGTTCCGTCTTTGGCTTTTGCTTTTCGAGGCACTAGTAATTTATATTTCTTTATTGTTTTTTCTAAAGCTATTCTCATTCACACATTGCGGAACCACAAAGTTGACGATTGATTGGGTTTGATTGAACGACAGAGTCAGAGGCAGGCGGCACATGTCCGAGTAGTTATATGAGAGAGTGTAGCCGGTAGATCGGAGGCGGTACATTCCGAACTGGTTTTCGATGCCAAACAAAAAATCATGGCAAAAAACCAACCAACTTCCGCCATTCCGTAGTCGTACTCGTAAGAAATGTTTGTTTCTAATTACAAATATGAGTATCCTCCACAAAGACCAGAGATCTGTGAGAACCGTAGAAACCACAGAACAACTTTAATTGTTCATTCGAGTGAGCGGACGCGAGAAATAGATACAAAGAAAAACAGGCAAACAATCTTCAATACACCGACTATTGAATGCTTATATTTTGGGCTTTATTTTCATTTTGAAGAATCAGTTCCTTCTGCCCCTAAACGTAGTCCTGAAGAGGAACAGCCAGACAGATCTTTATACATACATATATGTTAATGTATCTAATATACCCTTAAACAGGGGGTAACCACAATAAACAAATAGATGTGATATCGATATCCATATCCAGTCCCGCCCCACACCAACCCGACAGCATTCTTTTGAGGTTCACAGAAAAACATAATTCGACTCAAGTGTCACGGTTATGGATTATGTCATTGCGCTGTCCGTCCGCTCCCCGTTCACGATCCGTCACTTTGTCAATCCCTCCTCTCGTTTGTCGTTCAATCTGTCGTCAGCGGCTTTTGAGTATCATGTGTGTTTGATTCTAAGGCGGGATTTCCAACGCCTCGCCATTTGTTCGCTCTTTTATTAATACCCACAACTGTGTGTTACAAAAGTGTACGAGCATGACCTTCATAGGCGGATATTTTGGATGAAATTTGGAGCCAAAAGAACGATAGCATTTTTATTTTCTGAAATTCATTTATCGATATTCTCCTTCGCAAACTGTAATGGAAAAATATCTCTTGAAATATATCTGGAATTTCTGGAACTTTTATATATTTTATACGCGATTACACGTTTGGCATTGTCAAGCGGAAGATGCCTTCTGGATGATAGCCCAATGGATTCACTAATTTGTTACCCAAAAACTTGTTAGGCTTGCTTCTTGTGGGATTCCACAAATGTTTTTATTATTTTTTTGGGTGCGGAATGTAGTGTATACTTTACCAGTATTTCTGGGAACTCCTATCTCTAGGGGTGGTCTCTCTTTCGTATCTTATAAATACAAATTCGTTGGTGAAAGATTATATCGAATGTAAAAGTTGGTGTACAATTTCTAGGGATTTATTGTTGTAACAGAATTTAAATGCAGAATTTGCTTACCAATTCCTTAAAATTAAAGATCTATTGATATTTCTGGCAGGAATAATACGCCCCTTATTTGTGGAGTATTTTCAGGGAACCCCTGAGAACCGCACCTTCTATTTTTCTCACTTCTGAACACTCCCACGACCTGAGACCCAAAGCCCCACCCAAGCCTCGTGTGCAGCAGGCGCTGTCCGTTGAGGTGTAAACAGGTTAGTTAATGATCGAATGGGCAAACACGACCTGAGCAATGCGAGCACTCTAGACACAAAGTATCTGTCGGGTCTATTAATAAAGCTAAAGCCGTCATGTGGAACTTGGCCTAAACAGGCGACCGACCAGGCGGTGCCAGTCTGTAAGCTGATGCAATTGTTGATGCGGATACCGAAAAGGGAAATGCGAGCAGCTAGCCTGAACAAAACAGAAGTATCTGGTATCTTGCAGATACTGAACAGCACCAGCAGCAACAACAACAACAGTAGAAAATGTCAATTGGTTGTTGTGTTTCTGCTGGTATCTGTCTGTCTGCTGTCGACCACTTGACACTTTGGCTAATGACAACGCCCGCTGCAAAACGGTAGCACTGTACGGCACACATGTATTTTACACTTGTATTTTTACAGTTCAACGACTCCAAAAACGACCAGTTTTTTCGGTTTTCATTGCGGTTTGCTTTTGCTGCTTTAGCCAAAAAAAACGGAGCATAAATCCAATTAATTATTGGGTTAATTTCATGTGACAGTGGACCCTAGAGAGTTTCTACCTAAAGAGTTGTGACAACCCACGGCGCTGTGTCAGAGTTTTTGAGGGATATCGAAAATGTATGATGGCTATTCATTAGCCAACTGTTAGTTCAACCGGTTTGTGGGAGAATCAAGAGATGCAAAAGTATAAATTTGTATGAGGAGATGCATATGTACATTTTGGGATAATTTTGGCTGACCATTTGTCTCATTTCATCTATATGTAGTTCTTGCCACTTAATGTTGCAAATATCTTCAGCACAGCGACAGACACAGATCGTTTACAAATGCAGTGCACACACGCGATGTTTCCGATCCGCCAGTTGTCGGGTATCATGTCCCTTGTGTGTGTAGATACATTTGTATCTTTTTGCTGTATCCATTGTTGAGGCTGGCAGTCTGTCTTGTCTGAGTGGCTCCTCGTTTATTTATATCCATGTTGTCTGTTGCATGTTTGTCTCGGCTTTTCCTTCTCCTCTGCTTGTTCGCATTTCATTTCATTTGGCCCCATAACGTGTGCACCTACTGCACGCCTCTGGGTGTATGTGTGTGCTCGTTTGTGTTTCTGTGAGATACATGTGTATACTTTTGTTACCTTCTTTCGGAAAACGAAAGTGCAATTTAATGGCTAATCTGCTGCCGCCACTCTGCACGAAAGTTGGCTTAAATTGCATTTATGATTTGGGTTTATAGTCCACTTAAAATGGTTTATATTCGAGCGTGGGCTTTTTTTTTTTGGTAGAATCACTAAAACCATTCCCTATTTCCGATGAGCTTACAATCGATTATTGTGCTCTTCAGTCGATTTTTGTGAACTAATATCGATTGTAAAAAGAAATCGGAAACATTATGGTGTTTTATAATTGATACAAAAATCGAAAAATGATTGATTCTAATGTTCTACAATCGACTTCGCGCTGATTCGAGTGATTATTTGGCCCGATCCGCTAGTCTTATCAGCTATATATATTCTGTTTATAGGATTTACCCCGATATAATAAACCTAAAGCTGAAAGATTAAGCACTTAGAGTGGGCTATAAATCAAAAACCAACCGACAGTTTAACTGTCGCTTGCTTGAAGGCCACACATTGTTTCCTTCATTGATTCTTCGGTTTCCTTTCTTTGACTCTATTTCTGCTCTGCCTTTCCTTTTGCTTGTTTTTAATCGGAATGTGGAAAATTTTTCACATTTAATGAACGATGACCATCGTTGCCCCGTCCACACAGTCTACCCAGTTTATCAGCGTATTGTTTCAATGGACCTTGCAATACATTGCAAATTGTAGCTGCTACTGCAACACAAGTCTGAGAGTCTGTGGCTCCAGAGCCTCCACTCGATCATCATAATGAAGTTTTGACACCCATTAATTTTTCCACATGATTTACTATTAAAAATATCTCTTTATTTATGGTACCTTTATTCTTCAAAGCTACATACATATATATGTACATTACATTTAACTTTCATTTCATTCCATCTTTTCCCTATATATTTCTAGAAAGGGGGTATCTTCAAGTCGAAAACCTACGACTTCCTCTATCATTTGTGCTCTCGCTAGCTTCTGCTGCCATTTTGAGAATTGGAAACACAACAGATACGAGAACCGTACCCCCTTCAAAGATGTATTTATATACCACACATAAATCTCCTCCTCTCAATCCTCCGCCTCCTACATCTCCATAGAAAGAACACATCGAACGACAGCTCTCGTGCGGACTGCCACTGCGATTGCGACCTTATCAGGCCGACAATTGCTTATCACGTGCTGTAGTTTTCCATTCTTGTGAGTTTTGCATTGGAAAATTTTCCATTTTCCACACATTTTCCATGGGAATGGAACCGATTCGAATCGAGTTAGAGAAAGATGAATAACCTCCTGAATGCGCAGAAGTGCGTGAATAGTGGGCCAAAGCGTAGATTTTTTGGTTTTATTAGCTTGAAATGCCATGACATTGACACAGTGAGGAGCGAGGCTCCCCCTAAATTGAGAGTTTTATTCATTTATGCGGCGGGACATTGCCCAATTGATCGACTGACGACCCCATAACTATGCGGAGTCTTTGAATTGTGAAGATGGCAAAAAGTTGGACCCAGAGACAGAGTCGCCTCTGGATAACGTGAAGCGTGATCTTTTATCATTTTTACTGCACTTCATCAGCGTCCGTCCATCGTTTCGTTCCGGCTTACAGTGTAAACACCTTGGAGCGACCGGATCACGACCGGTTGTGGTCGCTACCTTTTTTGTTGTATGAATTTTGAATTTCAAGGTTACCTTTTTTATGGGATATCATAGCTATATTCAAATTGCTTGCTTCCTATATGGATTTTATGGTAGAATCTAATCCAGGGCCCCTCCCTGGAAGTGATTTTGTTATGAGTTTTGTCAAGTGTTTTGTCGCTTCTCTAAAGATAGTACCAGGGACATGCACATGTAAGACATGGGACATGCACATGTAAGACCTCCCCACTTATGAGCTCTTAAGTGCGGATCTAATCATTGGAGCTACGGGCAATACTTGAGGCACAGACAAGCCCCACAAACAAGTCTCACAAAACTTGACACTCGATTCACAGCTGTCAGCTGTCGGTTTTCGTGTGGGGTCTAATGACCTAAGCCGACAATTAGCCGCCTTTCTCCTCCACCGAGTACCTCGATTCCCCCGATTCCTTGGCAGCATTAACTATAATTTAGATGCGCTCACTAAGATCTCTGGTAAACGTGGGACTTGGCAACCAATTTAGATAAACGGAAAGTGTTGGACTCTGAAATTGTTGTGTTGGATACCCTAAAAGATGGTTCCATGCTGAAAAAGATGGGATTTGTATGATTTTAATGAAATCGAAGCAGAGATAGCTGAAGCTAAAGACTCTTCTAGTAAGTGAATATCTAACAATAAAAATATTCTTAATAGATCCTTTCTTTCGAATCTGTAAAAAGGGTAGATAAAGAAAGTTATAGCACTATTTGAATGTATTTAAGAACATGAAAGAGTTTCCAACAATAAGAAAGTACTCGTGTCCATACAGTACCTTAAGACCCAAACCTGTTAGCAAAGCTCTCTGCAAAGCCTCTAACACCCTCCCTCTTCAAGGGTATAATTGGCTCGAATCGCAATCTCATAAGATCTCCTGAGCAAAACGTGGGAATTGAAAATTTATACACACGACTTTGGCGTGGCGTTTGATCTGGCGTTAAATTGTGGCACCTAACGACTGTTTATAGATGTATCTGTATCTTTCTGTAGGTATGTGTAGGAGTACAAACATCTGTAGAGACGCCCCTTAAATCACTTGTCGCTTTCGTATCTATTGTTCTCTACTTTTCGTGCGAGATACATTTGTAAGCCAAGTTCTAGGGCTGGAAACACTTTCAGTTTCGCAGCCAAGTCCGCTACTCTCAGTCAGTCAGCGTCATCGTATAATCATCAATTGTTGTTCATTGAATCTTTCGTGCTGGTTTCTGTAATAAGCCATGGCTCTAACACCCTGCCCTGCCCTTCCCTGACTGCCTCTCTGCCTAAAGGCCCTGTATGTCGCGTCGATTGTTGTCGTAGGTTGGGTTTTATATCTCTGTGTCTCCCATTGTTATAGACCCCGCAAAAGCGACGACTCATTCGAATACGAGTACGACTATATGATGTCATGAAGTTTTTCATTTAATTTGCATTATTAACTTTTTATCTTTTTTGCCGTGGCTGTGGCTCCCACTTACATTCCTCTGCTCCCCTGCTAATGGTGTGGCTAATATATCATTATTTTAAGCGTAATATTGTGCAATATTTAGTTGGGGGATAAAAGTGAGAGGATTATGGCAACAATGAGTATTGTTTTTCACAACGCTTTAACCCAAAGAACAAACAAATCTTGCGGAATTTGTCCAAATTGTTCTGTACACATATGTATGTACATACACACTTATGTTACTTTTGAAGAGCTCTTCAGAGTGTTTAGATTTCCCCACCTAACATTTTGCTTTCGCTTGTTGTTTCGTTTATGAGAGTTTCTCTATTTGGTTTCTTCTGAAGTTTTTGTTGTGCATAGGAAGATACGATCCCCTGATAAAGAAATTGTTTCCAAAGCATGTCTAAATATGCAAATTTTGATCCCAGAATGAACCCAAGGTTTGACGCCCGCCTTCTCCTATTCCCTCTTCTGTGGCCCGCCCTCTCTTTTGTGTGATGCCAGTAATAAGCCCGATTTGATGGATAGACTCTCGTGCGCCATCGTTGCACTTATGAGTAGATATTCCGAGGGAGATATAGCTTTTGTTGTCAACGCTCCGACAATGACAACAACAACGACAGTCGTTACAGTCGTTCCAGTCGTTCCAGTCGACCGACAACGGCCTGCTAATTACCACGCTAATGTTCGGTTCAATGGGGTTCATTGAAAGTAAAAGTTTTGCAATCACAGCAACAGAGAGAGAGAAACAGAAACACACAGAGAGAGTAAGAGACAACTATTGGAGCGCAGCAATTAGCAGAGAAATATATATCGATAATTATCGATAATTAATCGAAAATAAAATATTTGCAGCGCATAACGGTAAACTCTCACTCCCCCAAATTAAGCGAGTGAAACCAGAATCGATAGACGATACCCGATATCCGATAGCCACAACATGAGCATCATCGATAACGGAAAGTATCGCCTGCGCAAAGACTGGGCCAGCGCCTCTATACCATCGCTGGTGAACATCGACGAGCACGAAGGCGATGCCGCCGATGAGAGCAGCCTGAACATCACAGCCCCACTGCCGCCCCAAAAGCCGCCGCGACGCAGTTCCCTGGCGCTGGGCCTCTTCTCGGGCCTCAAATCGGACAAAAGCCAAAAGAGACGAAGCTCGATTGCAGTCTCTTTTCTACGTCGCGACAGCAGTAAGGTAAAAATCCTTAATCCAAAAATTTAAAATCTATAGTACCTATAGCACATGTATTTTCTTCTATCTTCGCCAGAACTCTACCAAAGACTCGTATGAATCGGCTGTACGCAGCGAAAAGAGCGATGGCAGTGGCACACCCACCAACAGTCCCGAGATCCCTGTCTACAGCTCGGAGGAGAATATACGCGCCAGTTCCCCTAATGACCCCGGCAAACAGACATATTTCGAGGATGGCAGCCAGACGCCCCGTCCTGTGCTCCAGGGTCTGAACTCCTCATATGATGCGGCTCCCCAGCGTCGTCGTCGCAGCTCCCTGCAGACAAAACTCGATCGCCATAGGCGCAAGAAGATGGAGTACATCAATCAGCGGAGTCTCGACTCTACGGCGGGCATGACCTACAGTGAGTCCAACAGCGACCTTACAAACGATAGTAGCGCTGCCCGGCATGCCGATGATGAGGACGAGAACGAGAATGAGGACGATGATATCATTGATCCCCGCGAGCATGGGGAGTACTTTCCGCGCGAGAAGCGTCACTCCTGGTGGAATATATTTGTGCCAGATAATTTCAAAAACAGGTTCGTCCGAGAATCTCTGAGAGAATCTCTCCCTCGTGTTTAACAAACGCCATTACTTGCCTTGCCACGTGACTAAACAATAATAAAAAGCTGCATCCGATTGAGGAGAAACCCTTCCCCTGCGAATTTCCCTTAAGAGTGCAAATGTTTAACTAACAAATGTCGAAACTTGTGATTAATTTGATGGCATGAAACACACCTTAAACACTCATTCCAAAGATGCATACCAATGAAATATTGATCAGATCCCCAAAAATGCGAACAGTTCCTGCTGTGAGGAGAATCGTTGAGGCTTATTTCTGGTTTATTCCCTTGCAAATGTCTTGGCATAAGTCCATTTATCTTATTAGGGCCGTTGAGGTTGGGTAGCCCAAGCGACGCCAAAGCTTATAACGGTTGAGGGGCGCTGCCGCACAACGCGCAATGTATGCTCGAATTATCAATCATTAATTTTTTTACGGTGGTCTTTAAATGTTCATTTTGGAAGGTTAACAATATAGAAATATGCAGATAAAAGTTTGATTGAATATAAGATTAAAAGTCTTTAGCTTAAGCTCTTTACATGTACCCTTTCTCTGGATGGTTTCAAAATGTATGTTTTGGAAATGAGTTTCGTTTAGGTTCATACCTTATCTACACACACTTTTCTATACTTTCGCTTAAGTTTGCTTTCATTGCAAATGAGTAATACATGAATTTCTTGTGATAAGAAAAGTCGGAAAGCAAAGAGGACAAATTTTAAACAAAAAAAAGCTTTTAAAACAAAGTTGATTTGAAAACAAGTTGGTTGATTTGTGTACTAAAAGAAAGGTGTTTCCTACGCAAATTGTTGGGGATTTTAGGGAGACAAATACAAAAAAAATCTACCGATTATAAGAATGAGCTTGCTTTCAGTAGCTAAAAAAACAAAAATCATGGCATTCCCAGTGCTAATTCCTCTCGTCTGCCAACGATTGACCTTCAGACGAGTATTGTACCTGACCCCGACCTCGACCTCCCGTTGCCAAGTCATTGGCTCAGACAACGCCCCCGACTCTGTGCTTCGATCTCTTTTTAGCCTTCGAGGGTACGCGGACGCCGCGGCGGCCATTAGCGGGGTGTCTATCATACGAGTATCGTACAAAATAAGCCTCATTAAACGAGTAGATATTATTAAAATAATAATTATACATAAATACCTAGCCCCCAGGGCCCCAAAAGTCAATTAACAAATCCCATCATAATATATAATATGAGACTCTCTCTCCTAACAATCTCAGATGTGATCATTCCCGCATCCTGCATGATATTTCTTTGTTTTGCCTTTGATTTATTTGTTTTTTTGTGTTTGATTGAGTTTTGTGCTTCCTTAAAAAACAAATACAACCTTTTATCTTACTTTTAATTACCATAATTTCTCCTTTTTTCGGAATACTCGTACATATCGTATTTCCATGTCACAGTTTGCTCTTGTCTCGATTTTTGATTTCAATTTCTCGATTAAGTATATCGTATTGTTTTGCATTTTTAATTATTTTCTTGTTTATTTGTTGATTGTTTTGTTTTCTGTGTGTTTCTGTTTTCTGGTCTCGCTTAATTAAAAACGAGAAACAATGGGGAAATTCTCTGCGCCTTTTTCCCCCCTCTCTGTGCCTCTCTCTCTCTCTCTCTCTCTCTCTCTCTGTCTCCCAGTGTGTCCTAACATCAAAGTGTGAGTTTCCTGAAAAGACGGAAAATATTTCATGAACTAATAATCAAAAGATTGGTTCTAATTGAAAACCCGCATTTCCCCAAAGGCAAATGGAAAATTGTTTCTTGAACTTTGGTCCATTTTTTAATTAAAAGAAACAGAAACGCAACGAAACCTCTGGCATTCCGACAGGCCCATGCAAATTAGTTATTGATGATAGTTCATTGATAAAGATTATCATCTGGACATCATACACACATACATATATCTCGATCAGGTTTCATTCCCTATCTTATGTAAAAGATCTGTGGACAACTCGTATGGTCGCATGCCGCACTTTACAATTTTCAATGTCAATTAAAGTTGTGGCAACGAATTAATGGATCGTTGTACACACAACTATCTGGGAATTGTCCAACGACAGCAATAACACTAATTGACGATACTATTTGATGATGCCCCCAAGTGTGCCCCAACCGCAGGTCTACGAGTACTAAGTACTGTATTGAATTGGAGACTCGTAGTTTGAGGTTTCTTTAACTGGGAAACCATCACGTTTTTCTGGCACGCGATATGGGAGTTACCAGTGGCAAGCATTTATGATGGTCAAAGCATCATTTCGCATTAGAAACGCAGGGAATAATAATATTGAACCAGGCCCTTTCCCAGTGTGGCTTAGTAGTAAACGGTTTAACCTACTCGCGAAATGTTTCTCCATAAAATATATAAAGATTTTTCCTTAACAAATTCACATCTCAAGGCTCTCTGTTTATTCTATTGATATAAACTTGGAAGCACCCCTAAATATTCATTGATGTCGAATTTGAAGCTTTAGAAAATAAATTCATATCATTCGATTCGATTGGATTAATAATAAAATACACACCAACCAATGCACTTGCAGCTGTTTTTGGTTCATTAATAGCTTGAATGCTAGGGTCGTGTTTAAATCGCCAGCACAAATAAAAACCCAAAATTAAGCTTTCATGGCCTCCAAACAAACGAGAGCCCCTCTCTGACCAAAGCCCCTGAGCATCGGCATCGGCTTCTCCATCGTCTGTGGATCTCACGTGAGTGTTTGCACAGCTTGGCGACGTCTCGTCTCCCCCGCATACGGCTTTGGGGGATACCAATTTACGAGTGGCTGTAGCTTCTGTTTCTGCCATTCGCCATTCGGAAGCACACTGTGCTTCTCTGGCGGTTCTATCTGTCTGTTCTCCTAATGAATGATGCTCAGTGACAGGGAAGGGGGCTGGGCTGGCTGCTTGCAGTGCTCGGTAGTTGCTTAAATACTAAAACAATTTGAGTAAATATTTAATCAGCTTATATGCAATGTGTGTGGTGCGTATGCAAATATCATAAATCGTCAGAGAAGTCAGAGTACTTTTAACTTTAATAGATACAGGTCTAGAACGTGGAGAGTACTTGGGTAAAACTCTTTAAGGCAATGCAATGAAAAGTGAGTGCCGTAGTACTTAGGAGAGACTGAAGGTCACAGATAGAAGATCAATGCAAGTCTTTGCACATTTCTTTTTGGTATTTAATATATATATACATTCACCAGCGAATGCTGACAAAATGTGAATATAAACTGGTGGCGTTAAGTGTAGCTGATACCCGTTTTCTCCCAAATGTACTTTTCCTTTGGGTAAATCTAAAAGAGCCTCTTCAGTGGAAAAAACATTTTGAAAGAACAAATCTTAAGTTTCCACACTCTCACACTTATTATGTTTGATAACAAAAAACAATTGAAAAGATAATATTGATAGGTTCAAGGCAAATCAAGTGTCTGGACAGAGAAATTATACTTGAGAGTATTAAGAAATCAATGAAGCAATCATGGCATAGATTATTATGAAAGATACAAGAGATTTAAACAATTAAAGAATGAGAGAGAATTAACCTATACGGGAATTGAAGACTGCAACATCTACGAGTATGATCGTTTTTGATTCATTCTACTGTAAAAATAACATTTCCTAATCTTTAAATCTCAGTTTCTGTGATTCACAGCCCCGTTTTAGGTACTTTAAATTTCAAGAATCCATGTGAAACATGACTAATTTCTTATAGAAGAAAATTATCTTTGGAAATCAAACAAATGTCATTTTCACACTTGAAGTTGCCTTAATATTAAACAAATTCCAAAAACACTTATACTTATCAAAAATTCGTACAAAAAAACACACCTACTATTTCTCTCTCTTTCTCTCTCTATCGCTCTTTTTTGGAACACAAAATTTGTGACAAGCACTTGGGAAATATTATGGCTGGAAAGTATTCTTTATTGTACGACGCCAATGGTCTATAATCGCAAGATTTATGAGGTGGGGTGACCAAAGAACTAGAGCTGGAGTTCATGGAAGCCCATGGAATACGAGTAGGTTCGCTTGCGTATCAGCATCTATCTCTCTTTATGGGCCATTCGAATCGAACAGCCAATCGAGCCGTAATTCACTTTTTAGAGCCACACACCTTTGGCCATATTTTAGGAATATTTATACCCAGTACTCAAAGAGTATAGAGTATATTAAAATGATTAAAATGATAGCAAGAACACTCTCCGACTGGATTTTCAATGTAACCAAAATGTAGACCGGCTCATTGTGCACCTGACTTTCAAACACTATACTCGTAAATGGTGGTTGTAACACAGATTTGATTACTGGGTACTTACATTTCGACTGATTTCCATATTTTATTTGTTTACAAATTTGAAAAATACAATGTGTTTGTTTTTCTGTGGTTAAATTTTCTAATGGGAATGGGAATTGGCAGGGGGAACAGGTTTTTCGGTTGATGTAATCCTATGGGTTCACTTGCCTGTGTTATTCAACGGTGTGCTTTTTTTTATTATGAACATATTGTATAGAAATGTATTATACTATAGAGAAATTGATTACCCCGCCAGTGCTTGACAAATTCTTCAACTTGGCAGCAGATCGATTAATATTCGCAACAATTATAATGGAATGTAATCCTACAGACAACTGACTGGTTCCCTGATTGGATGATTGATCATCAAATCATCGATTAGTTGTTGGCCATACAGATGTAAATATGTACATATATTTATGCAAATATATTTCGCAAGCTTTAGATGATATTATTATGGTGATCAAAAAAGAAAGTTTACAATCGAAATATAGTGATAAATTCAGGAAGGAGACCACATTCTTATGCAAATTAAATGCGAACTATAAAGAGTGCTGCATAGCCCTTGTTAAGGAATCAAATGGTTGAAATGATAGAAGTAGTTTGGCTTAGGCTAAGGCTATCCTTGAAATTAAAATTGGTGGAAAGCAAATCTTTACCAAATAAAAACAACTCAGTTTCCATCACAACTCCCGACCGTAATAAACCTTCCCAAATATTTCTACCCCCAATCCCATATCAAATCCTCTTTTATTTGCCCTTGTAAAACATTTTGCTACTGTTCTTTCACTCTTAAATTCATGCAAATATTTAAAGGAATATCTAAATGCGTCGCAGCACATAAGAAATCAGGAAAGAGTTAACCCAAAAACAGATATTATTGCAGTCTTTCGAAAGAGAATTAAAGAATATCAGGTTCCACAAGAAGACAAGAGCTTGGGTTCCAAATGGAAATTGAAGTGGAAATGGAAATGAAGTGAAGATCTGTGTGGATCGTTTGAGCTTCAGTCGCCGAGTCCGAATGATTACGTGCGTGTGTGCACAAAGTCCACAATGTCATTTTATTGCGCTTGGCTGATTTGATAAATAAATATATGTATAAATGTATAGTACGTACATACACAAACATGGGTCTGTATATAAGTTTATAAATTAATGTCACACGAACAGAACACTCTCTTTATAAGCAGAAGAGGCCGGAGCTCACACAAATACCACCATATCCAATATGATAACATCCCACATATGCCATTAACAAATGAACCCCAGCCCCAGAGAATTTCTGCTCCACAGAACCCATGGGATCATTTTAGTCAGTTGGAAATGGAACTGTCGCGTAGCGAGACATTTGATCTGTTCTCCGTTCTGTGATCCGTTCTCTCGTTCCCATTCGCTTACTCTCTGTCGATCGAAAAATTACAATTTTATGCAAATCGAAAGTGTTTTGAAACTGGATTCCATTCCAAAAAAAATAACGCTACTCCTGAGTGTGCCCATTTGTGTGTGTCTGTGTTAATTATAATTCATAATTTATTTAAAAAACAAATACAAATTGCTCAAATATTTATTACAAAATGTGGCAGGAGCCACTTAGAGCTTATTGAATTATATATTTATAATGTTTAAATGTTAAATGAAGTCTTTAAACAAATTAAATGATAATTTCTTGGATGAGGAAAAAGAAAGTGCGAGATTCGTGTTTTGGGAATCTAATACTATAATTATGAATTCCATTAAACTCTCTGAAATAAATAAGGTTGCTATTTCTATTTTGAAAATAAAAGATTTGGATTTAATAAGAACTTTCATATACATTTCCCTATTTATTCTCTTTCAAAGAACTCTATCAACTTCTATCATTATAAACCTTACTTATCTGCAATATACCTTCCAAATAATTCGATTTTCTAATGAAATTTGCATTCATTTCAATTAGTTTCTTCGCTGCTGTTGCTTTGTGTTCGGGTGCTTTCCACTGACTGATAAGGCGGACAGCCGGGCGCTTATCTTAATTTTACGTAAAGCAAGTTTCAATTTAAATGAAAGATAACACTCGTTGCCGCCTTTTCGCTGCCGCCCTCCTGTCCGTTTCAGTTTGTGTAAATATTTTGAAATTTAGGCAAAAAACGAACTGGTTTCCAAAATACGCAATGTTGTTTTTATTCCTTTTTCTGCTGGAATTTACAAACGTGAAGGTCAGAAGAGATACACAAAATCCAACACTTTGAAATGTTGAAAATCTTTTGTTCTATCGATGGAACCATCAAAGGGGCTCGTCTGTCGAGAAGATCTTCTAAATATCTCCTCTTTTGCCAGCAACAAGCTACTAAATTCTCAGATATCCCACAGATCGATCCCCCAAACACCATATTAGAGTCCATCTGCTAAATGCCATAGCAAACAGAGATATCCAAACTCAAACTCAAACTAGATTTTATGCAAATATCAGACACAAATGAAATATAAGTTGATCAAACAAGTTGTGGCATGCCGATGAGGAGAGGGCTGATGATATGTTCATTTGAGATCTCACGGCCTAAAGAGACATTACAAAAAGTCACATGAAAAATCGATTATTTGTTCCGAAAGATTGTTGTATTGTATTTATAATAAACGTGCGACAATTTCCATGACTAAGAGGACTGTTAGAGAGAATTTAAATATTTACCAAAGATATACACACGCACTTACGTGCATATGTATGCATGTATCAAGATAATATTAATGATAGCACCAGGTAGCAGCAGAGCAGGTAAAAGTAGTGCGAATGGATGGATGGGGGCTACCTCTTTCTTTCTCTAACCTTAACCCAAATTTGTGCTCCAAGCTGTTGATTTTTCTCGCTGCGGGTTTTGAGGTAGGATTAATTTCAAGTGTAGATTGAATAATGAATGACCTTGCCCCCGGGGGGGTTTAATGAATATTTTGAGTGAATGTTTGTTCAGTCAATGAGCATAAAAACAAAAGGAAGATGGAACGAACGATTAAAGACATTTCAAAAGAAGTTAAATTAATATGAAGGGAATGAATGAGTAATATGAAAATTATTTCAATAGATATAGGAATGGATGGGATGGTTAGGTAAATACGATAGATGGTCAAAGATATGTATGTACTTCAGATAGAATAACTCCTATGTGTAATGTGATCCACTAAAACATCACGTGCACTCCTCCGTTGACTGTGTGGCATGGCACACATTTCGCTCTCTAGCCAAAGCGTCCAAAAATCCAATTAACCTTTTTCTTTTGTCGTTAAGTTGGCAGCGGCAGCCAGAGTCACAGCGACGAGCAAATACAAACAACATTTTGCCCACATTTTGCCCAAGCGAAAGGCCACGCAAACAAAAGATAACACTGCGGTATAAAAATTCTAATTATGAGCTGGGAAAGAAGCACAGGAGAGAAGCGACCAAATTTAAATAATTTTATTATCAAAAAGCCAGGGAATCAAAGACGAAATGAATATCTTTACAGTACTAAAAGAAGACACGTGATGCCACGGGAGACAAGTGCTGCAGTCTTTATGTCTCTCTCTCTCTGTGTCTTTTGATAAGAAATTACTCTGAGGCTCGTTTTTTTTTTGTATTTCCCAGCTACTGGGGGAGGCGGCTCCTCCCGTGGGGCCTACTCTGACAAGTCAATTAATTTTGTCATCAATATTTCCCACACGAAAACTACCGCCAAATGACAGCCAAATTGAATCATTAAAAGTCAACAGAGTGTCGGCATCGAATGAGTTTATCTTTTTGCTTGTTTTACTTCGATTCCTCATCTGTCACCCCGTCCTCAGGGAAGGGGAGTGTGGGGGGGCTGATGATTGATCGGCCTAAACACGCATCAATTTCCTTCTCTTGGTGCTGTCTATAATAAGGATTTGTTATCCAAGAAATTGCATTTCATTTGAGTGTACCTTTCAGCGTGAAATGAGTCTAATAAAAGGTGTATCTTTCAGTTACAGTTTTGTGCAATGAAAGTAGCGAAAAAACAATTTATTTATTAAGATTTTGAACAAATACAACATGCAAAACGTTGTAATTACCTCGCAATATTATTGGTAAGCCAACTTCTGGAACAATTCACTTAAATTATAAACTCTCAAGACTTTATTTCGCATTGCTACACATACGTTCTGTTTTTTTATGGTCTTGGTAACACAAATTTTTGGCCATTTTCATTTGTATCTTTATGGGGGCGATCGTTAAAAATATACTCGAACAACGATTAGATGCTGAACGTTTTTGTCAGCCGACTTTTGGGAAATGTACTACAGTATGTACATACGTATATCGCGGACCTATAGAAACTTGGGTGCTTAGCTCTGGAATGGGGTCAAATGGGGTGTAAATTTAAGGTTTACTTCTGAACAATGGACGAATATAATAACTCTTTAAACTTTAAAGCTTAGTTCAAACATAAACCCAGAATAGAAGCTTAGCTTCCACATCTATAAAACACAATCATTTTGAGCATTACAGTCCATGAAGTATGATCACACCACGCATGATCCCACGCACGTAGGCAGCCGCGACCTCTGCTCCCTCTCCTTCCCTTCTCGTCTCTCCGTTTCTTTCTTCTTTTGTTTGTTCATTGACTTGCCGTTCCGGGCATTTTTGGGTCAATGTCAAACAAAAATCCAACAAAAATGCACAATAAAACTCAAAAGCAAAAGACAATAACTTTCACTGCAAGCAAAATACATAAAATCAAATAAATTATTGAAAATATTAATATTATAATAATATTAAATATTAAATTAAATTTATAACCAGCATAAAGGTGGAATGTCTATCATAAAAAATGCAGTTTTCTGACTGTTTACGAATTCTTTTTTTATTTAAAATATTTTCTATGCTGACAAGATAATTTTCACTATGTACATATGTATATTCGGTGGTTATTAACCAAAGTTATATTAACGAATACAAAAGAATGGAACTAACAAAATTAAATAATTAGAAAATATACTTCACGCATTGAAGCTCAGTTAAACCTCATAAAACTTATATATTTATGGGAAATATTTGAATACAATTTTGAGAAAAGTTTTTATTGAACTTTTAAAAGTTTTCCACTAATAATTCCACGAAATATTTTTCAATATCGGTCGCGCCATTCCCTTGACCCATATAGAGCGTCAAAACCTCTCCCATATATCATTCCATAAATTTCTTCGACAACTTCTACACATTCACACACTTCTCTACGAGTACGGTTATATGATAGTCTCGTGCGTGCGATATTCCGTAGATATTGGACGTATATATGACTCTTCCCGAAAATTGCCCCCAAATTAAGATAAACATATGGTTCTGGCTCCATGGATTGTATCTCAAATGTTTTGCTCTAGTACTATCCTGCGTTTTGCGTACACTTGAGGGGAATTTTTCTGTGCCACTTGAAACATATAAATGAGGGACCATAAAATGGCTTGGTGTTTGATAGGTTAAAGTATTTTGCAATCAAAATTGGTAAAGTGATTGCCAAATATGGTAGTTATCATTGGTTACAATTTGAATAAATATATCCTCCTAGTACACATTTAACAAACAAAACTATTTAAAGTGAAAGTGAGAGTTCCAGTAATGTTTTAGGTCTATATCGGATATTTTTAGATGCAAAATATTATTCCATTTGTTCCAAAGGCAGAAATAAATATTTTTAATTTATAGTTCCATTACGCTAATCTGCCATTTGCCTTCCGTTTTTCAAGGAACGTGACATTTCTATAGCAATTAGCACTCAAAGTCAGCATGACCCCATGTGCGAATACTAAATAGTAGTTATATCTTACACATATATAAAGAGATCCCCGATAGTGGATTTTCAGTGGGTTACGAAGGGATGGGTCCCGTCCCTCTACTACGTGTGCATTCCACAAATTGGCGTTTGTTAAACCCAGATAAACGATTATATTTCGATTTTTCCATTTCGTAATTAGCTTTTAATTTACTTTATGATTTTCTCCACCCCCCCGTTTTTCTTTTCTTATCTTTTCCATTATTTCCCGTATTGTTTTTTGGCACAATTTTCACATTTAATTGGCTCCTGATGTGCCAGGTCACGTAGGGCTAGTCAAGATGTTTCCAGTTTGTCACGCAGTGTTGACAATTTGGCGATACCCGTTCGCAGGTAAGTTCCAACTAACAATTCGACATGGAGACACACACATACACACCCACCCATACATATGCACACACATAAACCAATGCAAATGAGGCAGCGCCATAGAGGAAACCCCTTCAATTTTGAATGCAACTCTGCCTGACATATGTACAATAATTATAATTATCCTATATATATATATAATTAATATGTATCTCTGTTGATTGTTGCATGGCCTGACCTAATAGCACTCTTATTAATAGCATGCTCTCACACACATTTTATTCAATATACAAACATATATTTGATCAATAACTTTACAACATATTTTTGAAGCAAACTTTTCAGCCAATTGTGAGCCATAACCGTTGAACATTTAAACAACTTACGATCGAATGAATTACTACATACTAAATGCAGTATGCTCCAAATATTACCTTAATAAATAATCCAGTCGAAAGGAACGACAAATATTGATCATTTATAGAGTGGGAGAGTGAGGCTAGTGTTCAAATTACACTTGGACTCAGAGTCAGATAATTCATAGATAATCTTAATGTTCGCTGTCGTCTTATTAACGAATTTTGATAATTTACAATTCCCCGATGAAGGCGCCTATAAGTATAAATAAATTGCTGATATTTAATTGATGTTGAAAGATAGAACGGACACAGGTAGAACTTTGAAGTGTTTACGGGAGAAACGGTGATTCGATAAGGTATTTAATGATTTTGCAGGAAAAACCATTTCAATAGAAAGAAATTGAGAAGTGTTGCAAAGATTTATGGGGAAGCCACCAAGGGTTCAACGGACTCTTCAAGCAGAAGCGTGACGGAAGGGATATCCCTTATTCACTGAATGGACTTCATTTAAAAACCAGAAAGCACCAGCTTATATTTCAAACCTTTAACCTTTAATCCCACCAAAGAGATTATGCCATAATCTCTATAACAATTTCAGAAAGGTTCAGATATGATTAGAACACCAGTTTTGGACTGACCAGGCTTTGCTGGTCATTCCATTCGATCGAACATACTCGTACCCCACACTGGCGCTGACGCTGACTTTGAACCAAAGTCAATGCCAAATAAACAGATCAGAAACCTACCTCAAGGCGGAGGCGGCCAGAGTCTCGAGTCTCGAGTCTCGATTTGCCATGACTCATTTGGGTATTTATTACAAATCATTAACCGCAGCAGCTGTAAAAGAAGCACTTCCATTATCAATTTCACAATTGCACTCAGACTCAATAATTGATGTTTTTGTGCGTCTCGCATTGCGTACAAGTCCAAGTCCCACTGAGTCATGGGCTTAAGTTCAAACTCGAGCTGTCTATGAATCAATGAAAACAATAAATAAAGTTCGGAATTGGCTAGCAGAAGATACAGATACACTTGAAGAGCGACCGTTTCTAAAGAAGATTATTGTGAAAAAATGGCAGATAAATAAAATATGGAAGAATAATACGAACGGATACTTAATTATTGGAGTGGAATATTCAGGGTTCCCTCGCACTGTTGCAACCTTCTTCGCTTAATCGTAGTACCCTTCTTCAAGGGTATTCAACCATAACCGAAACAGCACCGAGTACTTGAGGCGAAGCCCTCATGGGTTGTTGACATTTGGCTCGGGGCGGAATGGTGTCAGTAAGGCAACAACTTTGGCGGCACGGCTCCTACTGTGGCTGCCACTGATCGCAGCCCAGGGCCAACTTATCGACAGCAAACACTACAGGAGTGATAAGATATATGTGTAACTAAAACTATGAGTGGTACAAGGGAGGGATCGTGCCCTGAATGACTTGTGCTTCTGCTTCATATCCGAAACTGTAGCTACTACCACTTACGATGCGGAACCCATTGGAGGGTAAAATACTATTGCACTCGGAGTGCTTTTTATGACTGAGATAGAGGTTCCCACAAGCGGGTTTTACATCTTTCAATCGAGTATATTTTGTAGTAAATATTTGGTGTGACCAACGGGTTTATGCGGAAGCGTGTCTAACTCGTAGTCGTTAGGAAAATAAGTTGTTTTGGGCTATCTACCGATTAGTTGTGGTTATTACTGCCGATAATTATTGCTGGGTGCATGAGTATTACAGTATAACATGAGGTCTAGGAAATGGCATTGGATGCCAAGATAATCCTCAAAAAAAGATGGCAAGATTAAGCGAGGTGGGAAAGCTTTTAGGAGCAACTAATTCCATCAAATATTCTCTGAATAAAATAGAATAGTGTCGCGACTTGTTGTTGACCTCCTCCTGCTGCTGCTTGTGCTCCCATGACAACCAAAGACAGAAATATGCGAAAAGTAAATACAACCTGCCACAGAAATAATATTTATGTCATATATCGTAGAATTATTCATGTTTACTTGAGGAACAACAGGCGAAATTCCATTCCATTTAAGCCAAAACCAACTGTGCAAACGAGATTCCGCTCCACTGCTGCCTGAACTCAATAAATTATAAATTAAATTCCATGAAAAGCAGAATAAATATTACTTGAGCTCCAGCAGGCATCGGCTCGTCTCGCGTTGCGTTGCGTCGTCAAATGTTGCCAACTTCAAAATCAAACACAGTTGTTTCTGCTAGACTTTGTTTTTGCCAAAGGTTCTTCACTGGAAATTTCACGGCAAGGTCCGATGGCCTGTCTCAGAGATGGGATGAATCAGGATTGGGTGTGTTGAAAGATCGTGAAAAAATATTCAAAACTGGACTGGGGTCAATTATGGACTCCATATACTCACCGCCACGATGGCCCCATGGAAAGTTATTTATGTTCTATCAAAGGATAAAACAAATACGAAAATTGTGCGGCAAATATTCGTTTAATAATTATTTATTATTTCCCCAATTATTTGTTGTTTATCTTTGAGACAAAAGAGCACTTTGCATGCGCCTCCTGATGCCAGTTGCCGTGGCATAAGCAATCCACGCACACATTCGTGTTTTTTATCTGTTTTTATCATTGATATTCAATAATGGTTATCGCAGTTTGCTCGCTAATTGGCAACGCACTGAACAGACACGCGCAAATATATCTGGTGGAAGAAAGCCGTCAAAGCATTTAAAGAAACACACAGGAATTTCTTTTAAATATTCCCACATGGTTGTCTGCCATTCAATGCTCCATCGTTGGAGCATCTGTCAATCAATTGATTCAATTTCTAGCAACCAACTTTGGCAGATGGAAAACTTGCACATGTGAGAGCATTTCCTTTGGGTGTGGCAACGGAAATTAGTTTTGTCAATCATCAAATGACACAAACGAACCAGAAAGTGTTGCAGAATATATTCCAGCAAAAGGAATCGAAGTACTTCCTTTGGCAGACATTTTTTTAAACATGGGCGATGCCAAAGCCCCACTGTACTTGCTTGAATCTCCGTCCAGGAATTGTATTAAAATAGCTGAGCAAATTGGCTTTGACTTTGGCTTTGGCTTTGGCTGTGCCATATACTCGTACACGTAAATCAAAGGCGGGCGGTAGTCAAATAATTCTCACTTTGCCAAGTTTGTAGATAACTGCTGTCGACGGGGGAGAGTCGGGGGGGTCGATCTAGGAAGGGGACTGGGGGAGTGTTCGGTTCGTTATGGAATTACAAGTATGGAAGCTAGGAAGCACACACGCGCCTCCGATATCGTCACTAGCCATCGTCTGTGGCCATATACATTTTTAGAGAAATATGTCTCTGAGCTGAGGCATGCGCGAAGCAAAAACAATACACAAACGAATAATATATTCAAGATTCTAAGACTTGCGATGCACGACAATTGAATTTTAATTGAAACTGAAACGAGCAATCAAAAGAATCTAAAACACAAATTTGTATGCAAGAATCGAACTATTGATCGAGGATCCGAGGGATCGACGGATGACGCAGAAGTGTATTTACATACATATTTTTAAACCGATGAAGGATTTCCCTGGAAGATAGTGGGAGGATATTATATAGAGATTATATTCAAGCGGAACCTACCTCTGTAAAACTAGTATACAAATCGGAAAAGGTTTTCTTCTGCTGCGGAATTTCATTTGTGCGATCCAGTGGCTTGGGCGTGGGCTGAAATTTGCCTGCCGAATGTTGACCCATAAGAATGTTAGTCCCCTCTATTAGACCCATGATAATGCCATAAACCAAAGCGCTGCCCATCATACCATTGAGACCTTGCGAAAAGGGGTATCAGAAAATTCCTAAAGCAGAAGAAGGGACAATCAAACCTTGTCTAGCCGCAAGTATCGCTCCAGTGGCCGCTCCACTAATGACCGAGTTCCAGGCATCCTCACGCTTACGGCAGTAGACCAGAGCGCAATCAATGCTACTAAAGGCGGCGGCATACAAAGCAAAGCGGCCACCCACCCGTCCGGAACGAGCGCGTACTGCGGCCATACTCCCTGCCAGACGATAGTCCAGGCCCGACGGGGCATCGCGAAAGCCCTTGATTGCCTGAAAGAACCCACTGGCCAAGGCTCCCATGGTGAAGGCACCGCCGCAGTCCTCCAGCAGGCGAAATGGGCACGGCTCACGTTCCATTTGAAGATTTACTCTCTCGTTTTTTGGCTGAGAGTGCGACAGATACTCGAATGATAGGTACTAGTATATTATGAATAACGAAAGATTGGAAGAGCATAACCTACTTTATGTGGGAGAAATAGTAGTAGAGTAGAGATTACCCTTAACTTTTGACTAAAGTTTGTAGCATCCAAGAGTTTATCAATGCAGCAATTATCCCATGGAAATCGTTTATCCCCCACCAACTCGTGTGTACCTTTCCATGAGAGATTCCTATCAACTAGCACACATTTAGAGAAACACTTTAAGGACAAACCACATCTCGTACTCGAATAGTTCTGTCGAGAGTCGTGACAGTCCCCGTCCCCAGGCATTTAAAGGCTGAATTTGAGTTGAAATCGTTTGTGGAAAAAACATTTAAAAATGCGTCGTTTGCCTTATTCGGGCACCTGGCTGATTGTCAAGATAAACTTTACAAAACGATAACAAAATACGTAATACGAACAGCGCAAAGCGCAAACAAACAAAAACAAGAGGGGGGAAAAAACTACAGCTAAAAACCAAACGAGAACCCAATAAATAAATTGTTATTAGCCGGTTATGGCCACAATTGCGAGCTGAAAAATTTGTAAGTGATAAAGATCGCAACAGATTGCCGCCAATCGGTTGCGATCGGACTATGATATGAATGTTCCCCAATTCATTCTACAACCATTATCTTCTTCCCCTCTCTCTCTCTCTATTCTCTCCGCACCTTGAACCTCGTGACGATTTACAGGAGCAAATCACGTAGCGTGGATCATGGCCTGGCGGCTCCATTTGACTTGGATTCGCTGCGCTCGAAGGTGGAGCAGCGTTTCGAGAGTGTGGACAAGCTATCAAGTGAGTATTTCCATATTTTAGCAATTTAATTTTGATTCTAAATAATTAGTTGAGCTGTTCTTATGTTGTTTATTTATTGTTGTGCATACTTATGTATATATGTACATATGTATATTGATATGACCAATTAGATTCCGATGGATCAAGGGTAGATACATTTGTGCATACTAGATAGATGGATATATAGTTGGCTGTAACAGGATAAGAAGTCAAGAATACGTATTCTTGTATATATATTTTTTAAAAGATTTTATTCCCATTTTGAAACAAATTAAATAAAAATAGAAAAAATGAAATGGTGTGTATGTCCAAGTGCAAACGTTATTGCTCCAAACAGGCTGCAAAGCACCCAGTTTCATGCCAGAAAGCTTTAGTCAGAATGACAATTTTACAGTTTTTTCGCACAGAGCTTTTGTCAGGCAGTATGTACAATGTTAATGTTAACTTGCCAGTTAATTCAATGTTAAAGATAGCGCGCAAAACTATAAATGTCTGCCAAACAACAAAACAATTTCAAAAGAAATAACTTGTAAAAGTTATAATTTATATTCAGAATAAATACATTCCTTCTGATTTTGAAATAAATATTTAAATTTTAAATATTCGCGAACAAGAAAATTAATTTTGCAACATTCCTTATCTGCTTATCAGCAAACGAAGTAGAGTTTGATATAAAAATACCACTTGGGAAATGGCAATACCATTGTTATCAAAATTATTGTTTGACAAATGCTTTCGGGGCAACAAAATCAATTGCTTCGCCTGTATGTGAGTCACTTGCAGGAAAATTTCATACGCATTGGACATGAGGGACATGGGGGAGTACCTACCCATAATTTTATAGCCTTATCAGCTTTGTTGTATCGCAGGGGAAAAGGTTTACGAAACTTGGTGGTAGTCCCTGGAAATGTGTTAGTTTTATTTTCGCACGGGTCGGGAAGGTCTGTTGTTTTTAATGGCCGATCACTAATAGTGCCCCAGAATCCGAGTTTCCGTCTTCCTCCGACAACTTCCAAGGATATAACTTTTCAAGTGAATTAAACACATCAAAAGAACAAAATTTCGTTTGAAAATGC
The DNA here is from genome assembly GCF_900245975.1 of Drosophila guanche. Classification (NCBI taxonomy): domain Eukaryota; kingdom Metazoa; phylum Arthropoda; class Insecta; order Diptera; family Drosophilidae; genus Drosophila; species Drosophila guanche. The sequence continues at coordinate 6,589,179 of NW_022995750.1, read as the reverse complement.
CCAAAACGCAGCAACAGTTCGCGCAACTGTAGGTGTGACCAGTCAGGAACGTCAGAGATCCCATCACTAGCAAATTGATGCGCAAAAGTAGAAAAATAATTAACTGGCGATGCTGGAAATGGTTGAAATATATTGGCACCTGCCGAGCAATGAGTTTGTCGTTATCTACCTGTTCCGGCAACAAACGCCGCCCACCGGTGTCGTGTACTCGCACCTGCGTCCCGATAGCGCGGCATTTGAGGTGTTTGAGCAGCAGCCGAAGCCACCCATCGTCAGCATTCCACCAAGTAAACAACAACTGAAATTAAGCGCGAATGTGACTGTGCCTATTTGTATACAAGTTTTATTAATGATTTTCATTGTTTTTCTTTTTCGCAGGGCAAAAGTCTTCATTGCCCACCATACCCACCATTTCCTATACCGTGGGCAATCGCGATACATTGACCTCGGTGGCGGCCCGCTTTGATACGACCCCTTCGGAGCTGACGCACCTGAACCGATTGAACAGCTCCTTCATCTATCCGGGACAGCAGCTGCTGGTGCCCGACAAGAGTGCCAAAGATGATGCCTCCAGCAGCTCCACCAACGAGGGCGCCGACGGCGGTGGCAGCCTCTCGGGCAAGTCCAGTCCCATTGAGCGCAAGCTGTCCGGCGACGAGAGCCGGGAAAGAGGTAAGCGAGGTCGCGCTGGAAATGGTGCAATTGGTGCGATGAATAGTGAAGTCTGCATTTTGCCGCCTGCATTTTTAGTTTTGCTTTGCATGCATCAACAACAACACCAACATGTGTGTAACAAAATTTGAAAATAGCGACAAAGTGGCGCTGGCTGGGTAGCACTGTTCCGAGTCATATGTTCGGCAACGTGCGGTATTTTTTTTAAATAGGAAGGTATATTACGGTATATTTCCGAGGGGCAGATGATATTTTCTCGATAATACCGCGCTCAACGGACTTATTTTTTCGAATTTTTGCATTTTAGCATGAATTTTTATTGTAAACAATCCAGCAAAGGAAAGTCATGAAAACAGTCTATTGGAGATTTCAGTAAAGAATCGAATAAAATTATAGTTTTAGGGCTCAGAGGCTTAACCTGATGGTAATATTAAATGGAATAGAAAAATCTAGTAATATGATGGGACAAACGGTATATCTGATATCGAAACTTCCATACGATAGATAGCAGCATTATTCCCCAACATTTTTCATGGAATAAGCAACATTTAGTACCCTTGGAGGGAAGAATGTCCTCGAATAGAGAAAATGCTGGAAAACTTTGGCTCTAATCAATGAAAAAAACAATTAAATCTGCGTTGGAGAGATATCTCAACACATTTTGTATAATATAGAAACATTGAGACAATATTATGTGTAAGAGCAGCTTTGAAAAATAAATTTTAATATTAAATAATGGAAACAGGGTACACAAAGACTCATACTACACATACACAAAATATTCTAAAAACGTAACGTTTATTTATATCGTTTTTTTTCGAGACCTTTCAGCTAAATCGTTATTTTTGTAAACACTCCAATAAAAGAGTCAAGTAGAGTAAGCCAATCTTGTGGCGAATGTATTGTACAATCGTAGAAAATTGTAGTTCCACGGCTGAGAGTCTTAGTTTAATGGCAATATTAAACAGAATATTAAAACCGAGTAAATATGCCATGACCGAGACCGATTAACCTTCTGTTCACCAATGGGTGTTTAAGTGAAAACTAAGAACTGAATGAAACTTAAAGATTTTTAACGCAGTTTATCGGAATGAAACGGTTCCCATTCGAATTTATTCGTAAACAGGTCACAATAAACATTTACAAGCAGTTTTATTTCGCCAATTTGGACAAAGTGCTTAGCTATTTAAAAGGCGGGCGTTCAGCGGGTTAAATTTGAACAGTCACCTGGAAGCGTTTGAGCCATGAGCCATACAAAACAAAAAATTATATCTTATCAATAAACAATTGAACATCTGACCAACAAGGGCCACGCGAGGCGATCGGCAAAACAAACCACGTTGAAAAGTGCAACAGGACGGAGTAGCTAACCGAGCAAGCGGCGACAATCAGCATGCACACGGCTGTCTTCTGGCGGAATGGAGGTTCTTGTTGCTTTCATTGTTGATTTTTTTTATTGTTGTCATTTCAAATTGGTGGAAAAAGTGCTAATTATTGGTTTGACAATGGCCGCTGCTGCTGCGAAAGTGCATGTGAGCAGGCTCTTGCCCGGAGGTCACGTAACCCGGCGACCGACCGCTGGAACCTGGTCCCGCGTGGAATGCTAATTTTGTGGCGCAGTTCATCGAACATTTGGTGGTGTCGCAGTAGTAGAAATGGGCGTCACAAGGCGCTGGGGAGATTTACTTTAAACTAGGCAATATATCAACTGTTCGCCCCCCTGGCACAGGCACAACCAACAACCACAGGCCATCGCCCAACGCTATCTAATCGGACGACTGATAAAAATCACAGTAGTTGCGCTGCCACCGAAAATCACCTGTGCACCGAATCCCATCCAAGCAAGCAGCCCAACCTCTAACCACGAGTCTTTAATGTTCTTCCTTGCAGACATACTGGAGGGCCTGCGCCCCGGATCCCCCAAACCGGGACACATTGAGCGCGTGTCCGGCAACAGCCAGGCCGAGGAGGAGGCCAACAAGAGCGATGATCCAGTCATTACGCAACGCTTCCTCAAGATCAACGTTCGTCACATCACCGACGGCCAGGGCGTTGTGGGCGGCGTTCTTCTGGTCACCCCCAATGCCGTAATGTTCGATCCGAATGTCAGTGATCCGCTGGTGATCGAACACCAGGCGGAGAGCTACGGGGTGATTGCTCCCATGGATCTGGTGGTGAATGCGGCCATTTTCCATGACATTGCGCACATGCGTGTGGTGGGTGGTGCCGGGCCCAGTGTTGCTGCCGGCAGCTGCGAGGCGGAGAAGCCAGAGATCTATTATCCCAAACCAGTATTAGTCGAGGAGGACTCCAAGGAGTTGTCCGAGCAGCAGCCGCTGATAGGCGACGATGCCGATGCCAGCAAGGAGCGTCTAGAGGGTGAGTCTTGGCCGAAAGCCCCTTTCCTGTTGCTGTTTGCTAATTGGATGCACCTTCGATTTGTAGCTGAAATTGGTTCGTTGGAGATAACCGATGACCAGGAGTCACTATGCTCCAGCACTGGACGCGATGGCGATGCCTTCCCCAAGGCCTTCGAACGTGAACGTATTGAGGTGAGTCATTCTCCCCCGCCCTTATTCAAAATTCCTCTAAACAAGTCAAATTTCTAGGACTCGTCGTTGGAAGCCAAAGATAGCGCTAAGACTGACGCTGAGGATGAGGATAAGAAAACCGGCCTGGGCCTGACAGACACTCGCACCACCCTGGAGGAGAGACGCAAGAGTCTGTTGGATCATCATTGGGCTATTCCGAGCAAAGACCGGTTAGTGTTTACTCAGCTGTGGCTCTCCACCCACATCGTCCACTGTTCCACTCTCGCTGTGTGAACAACTGCACTGCACTGTGCACACAGCCTTTTTGTTATTTACATTAATATTTGTTATGCTTTCTGTGACTCCTCTTAGGCGTATCACATGCCCGAGATAGATTCATTGTTGCTGCAGATGTAATTTTCTTAGTCATTTGTCCGTTTAAATATTGTTTCGTGGCCTGAATTCGGTGGATATGATGTCCATAACAATTACACCATAACTTTTTCATTCTAAATGGGCCGCAGAAACTTTTACCACAATTGTAAAAAACATTTAAACTCAAAAGAAATGGCATTTATATATAGAGCGAATACGTTTGCAATTTACTGACAATAGTCCATCAGATATCTAAGCCTATCTCCCAAATATAATTTGCTTGCTATTATTTGATACCAAAACTCGATTAAATCAGTCAGTAATTAAATATTTAATCAAATGCCCCACATATTTTAGACTCCGCCTAATCTTTGGCCTGCCAAAGAAAACTTCTTCTTTTTGTTGCTGTTTTATATGCTTGTTAATAACTTTCTGTTTGTATTTTTGTGTTTTTATTTTCATATTATCGACCCACGCCACGCCTCAAACCTAATCATAAACGCAATTTTGTTATCAATTTAAATGCTTTACACAACAAATGAAAAACCGCACACATCACACACCCACATTTACACACGCGCAAACTCGAAACACACACAACACCAACCACATCTCTGTGTGTGTGTTTGCACGAACAAATTACTCAGCTATTGTTTGTCTAATTCCCGAAGATCATCGGAAGACGAGGCCGACAACGAGTCCAACATCACTGTGGATAGCGGTGCCCGCAGCCAGGATCCCCTCTCGGCCGCCAGCTCTGTAAGTGGTGTACCACACAGCAGAATAACCCTAGCGGGAGCTGCCCCTGGCACTGCTTCTGGAGCAGCAGCAGCAGCTATGTCTGGGGGACAGTTGCCGGGCACCGGCATGATGCCACCACCATCGGGCATTGATCTGGAGCACCTGGAGCAGCTGTCGAAGCAGTCATGCTATGACTCGGGCATCGACATTAGGGAGCCCGTGCCCAGCGTACAGCCGATACCAAAGAAAACCGTTTACAGCGACGCTGACATTGTCCTCAGCTCGGACTGGGTACCACCGAAAAATATTGTGCCGACGCACTTTAGCGAGTCGCCGCCACGCAGCACCATTCTGGGACAGAGCCTAGACGCTGGTGCCGGTGCTGGTGGGGCGCGCAAGAAGACCTCCAGCGTGAGCTTCAGTGTGGACGATGAGGCCGCACAGCAGGCCCAAGTGCAGGCACAGGTGGCGGCCACTCTAGCCAGTGACAAGCAGTCGGAGAAGAAGAACAAGGTAACGGTTGATCAGTCAATGGATCATTAATCCCTGATACTAATTCGAATTTATTACTTTATAGATGCTGAAACGCCTCTCGTACCCACTCACCTGGGTGGAGGGCCTCACCGGCGAAGGCGGAGCTGTGCCAGCCCCTGGCAGCGGCACCGGCAGCCTCAACAAGTCGGCGGACACTGATTCGGCGCCCAACACGGGTGACTCCAATCAGAGTGTCTTTTCGAAAGTATTCTCAAGGTGCGCATTCCCCAGCAAACATTTGCAAACCATCTATCGATCTCTTGACTATAATTGGTGCCAACAAATTTTGTTTATTTCGTTTCGAAAACTGAAAAAAAAAACTTTACATTCTCAAAAACCAAAATGCTTACCTTCGTTTTATGCGGATCGGCTGCTTTGCTATATAAACTGAAACACACAACATATCATAACATAACATAACCTGACACGCTCATGCAACACTGAACACGCAACAATTTTACACTTCCAATTCGACACACACCTGCACACGCTCACACACAACGTACAGCTCGCCCATAACTCTGGTCTCAGAGCTGGGCGGGAATCTGTTTTCGAAAACACCGTCCGAAGACTCTGGTGGCTCGCCAGTGCCGCCATTGACTCCGCATTCGACACATTCCGAGGGTCATATGACCTATGGGTAAGGAAGGATTTTGGATCCCCGATGTTGTCGTTGTCGTTGTTGCTGTTGCTATTGCTCTTGCTATTGTTGTTGAATCTTGATGTTGTAGTGGTTCACCTAAGAAAAAGAATAAGAAACCAAAGAAATTCTTCTTTGTTCCAATGAGCACATTCTCGTTTAATTTTTCTTTTTGTTGCTTTCGATTCATCATCCAAGAATCATCCAATGATGCATTTAATCAGTTCCAAGTGTACATTTGAATCATCTTATCATTACTCTCCGATTTTATGTACTTTATATTTAAACTAATGGTCATCTATCGCTACCGCCCGTAGACGTTCCTCAATTGGTACCTTTATACGTCCGCATTCGTCGGAGGGAACATCGTCCAGCACCAAACTGAAGGAGGCCAAGCAGGCGCCCAAGCTGGATTATCGTTCCATGGTCTCGATGGATGACAAACCCGAACTATTTATCAGTGTGGACAGTAAGCGAAATGCTTTTATCACAGTTGAATCTTCAACTTAAATTTGCTGTATTTTAACTTAGAACTTATCCCACGTCCGGCAAGAGCCTGTCTTGACCCACCTTTGTATTTGCGCCTGCGCATGGGCAAGCCCATTGGCAAGGCCATACCGCTGCCAACCTCTGTCATGTCCTACGGCAAGAACAAGTTGCGCGCCGAGTATTGGTTCAGTGTGCCCAAAAATCGGTATGTCAACAACAAATATAAAATGCACGCTCGATAATGTTTTAACATTTTATTTCATTGTATGTTTAGCGTTGATGAGCTCTATCGCTTCATAAACACCTGGGTGAAACACCTGTACGGTGAGCTGGACGAAGAGCAAATCAAGGCGCGTGGCTTTGAGCTGATCCAGGAGGACACCGAGTGGACAAAGAGCGGCACCACCAAGGCTGGCCAAGGCGGCGGCAGTCAGGATGGCGAGGAGATCAGCGACCTCACCCGCGAGTCCTGGGAGGTAAGTCCACCTTTTATCTATAGAAAATCCCCCAAGCCTCTGGCCAGGAACGACCCTCTCTTTCCTCTTGTATCTTACTCTATCGTTTAACTCTTTGCTCCTCTGAGTTCTTCCTCTCGAATCGTTCTATTTTTTCAAAGAGCTATCAAATCTCTGCTCCTTTAGGTTATGCCTCAGATCAAAATTAACGATTAATCATTGAAAATTTATGCAAAATATCTTCTAATATATAATATAATAGTATTTAAATCATACAATATAAATCTTGTAAATCTTGTTTACATTTTTTCCCCCACGTGCATTGTATGTACATGCGTTTTCTTCTACTTTTCTCTCATGTTTTTTTCTTCTTCCTTTTTCGTGTCTCTTTTTCCTTTATTGATTTGCCTTGCCTTTGATTTGATCGAAATGAAATCGAAACCATCGACCATGGGCTCCCAAAACTATAAAACTATAAACCAATATACTGCATTCTATTATTATGAAATGACAACTACTGTGATTTACTTTACATACATTTATATATATGACATGATATTATTTAACCTCTGTTGAACTACAAACAGCTTATAAAGGCACCGTTCGCCAAGACCTACAAGATCATTAAAACGGCTTCCCATGCCGCATCGCATGACTTGGAAATGTTGGGCGGCGAGGTTAGGAAAAATCAATCCTTTAATACGAACTCTTCACCTACAAAAAAAAACAAAAAACCTTACTGTGTTGTCCGCACCAAAAACTTAAACTTAAACTTAAAACCAAAACAAAAAAAAATACTACAAAAAATAACAAAAAGAAAAATCGTTTTTGGAACTTGTGTGAAAATGTTGAATTTTTGCATATTTTGCGATTTAGTTTATGTTTTTGTGTATATTTATATTTGTTGATTTTCCAATATGCTCGCTGGTCTTTTTAGTTTCTGTTAATTCGTAGTTTTCAAAGCACCATTTGCACTCGTATTTCTGGTTCTGTTTGTGTACCACCTACCCAACCCACCGAAAAACCACAGAAAACTAGAAAAGAAAAGGATTTACCCTTGGAGAAACGTTTTCTTTGGCACCACTCTTTTTTCCAGCACTTGTTTTGTGGCACTGTCGCACAAAAGTCTCAAATTTCCACACTCCCCAAGCATTGGTTCCATTATCCCACTCCAAGTATTATATATTATGTAAATCTGTATATCTTATAAGACATTGGCTCATCTATCCCTCTCTCAAGCGAGTATTTCAAATTCATTCTGTATCGATGCATTTGTTTTTTGTTTTATTTAAAAGATTGGCCTCGTACTTTATTCTCTTTGTTCTCGAAATTTCAAACATTTTCATTGCATTCAAAAATAGTATACAAATCAATTGATGAAAACGATTTAAGGACAACAATGTGTGGGTTTGAGAAAACATAAAATTAAGTTTGGGAGGAATAAAAGGACAGTTAGACTACGAGAAATGTTACTAATTGTTCAACTAGTTATTAGTCCAAGATCAATTAGTAAACTAGTTTGCAAACGCAACAGAATTTATTTAACAATTAAATTAAACAATTAGTTTAAACCCTTACCAGATAATAAAAGTGCTTAATTACCATCCTATTCACTGCGAATGAAATTCTCGTACCTCGTATCACTTGATACTGAAATTGAGTTCATGAACCTCCCCGACACTTTGATGGCTTCAAAACCCAGAGAGGTGTCACTTTGGTGCTTGATCATTACAGAAACAGAAACAGACACGCCGCATTACCTAACCTAGCCTAACAGCAAACGTAACCCATTTACATGCGTAATATATACGATACTATTGTGTCTATCTACAACCACAGGCAATAGTCCAACAGTCGTAGTGGAGCTCCAGTTCCAGTCGCCCTCCCCCCTGTTGATATTCTCTTAACCACATTCTTCGTTTAGCAATACAAAGACTCCAAATTGATATGCTAATTACGAGTAGATTTGGATTCAACTTCGATTCAAGTTCCATTTCGCAATGCTTTCGCACTTTAAGAGGCCAGGTCTCAAGCATTTATATTTATACACATTTTTACAACAATTAGCGCCTTTTGTGCATTATCATTCGTGGTAGGGGTCTGGCATGGCATTTATTTGCGCAATCTTTGTGGACACGTTTTCTCATCTCCATCCCATCCCATAAGCGTGCCATATCCAAACTGAAACATCACGATCAATGGATGAGTGAGTAATTTGTGTCTGGCAAAGCCATCAAAAGTTCAATAGAGATGGCAAAAGTAATAGATCGAAGCGATATTCCCTTGCGAGAGGGGAACCTTGAGTGCTGCCATTACTTTCCTGGTACTGATACGGTTTTCTGGTTTGTTCTTATCGGTTTGGGTTGAAGCTCAGGCTTTATTCTCCCACTCCTCTCCCCATTATCAGCTTCCCAGGCAATGTGGCGGCGCATCAGCAAATTGTTTCCTCATTAGCCGCCTGGCGCATCAAAACATCTATAATTATAACTATTAAAAAAAGAGGGATCAGTGTATTATATTATGGAAGCACAATGCTATCAATAGAATCTTGAAGGAGGTTATCTCTCTCGATAGTGGAATCTAACGAATCAACCATCAATAGACATCATTAGACGATGATTGCTTCCTTAGCCCCAAGCAGTGCAAAGATCTTCAAAATGGAGACCTCAAAGAGGCAACTCGAAAAGGCATAACGGAGCCAGCAATCGCTATTTAATTGATGTTCGACTAGGTGATCCGTAGATGACCAATAGCTCCGATAATGCACAGCAATTGCGTAATTTCTGGGCTTATCGTCGAAGAGTGCCGAAAATAAATGAGGTTTCTGGATTATCTATAGGTGAAACAATAAGTAATATGTAGCCAAAAAAAACACAGATTGGCGGCAATCTCAGCTGCATTTAAGCCCCACAAGTGTGCCAGATATTTATCTTATATTGATATGTTGGGCTTGATTTCATCATTAAATGTTATTCGATATTTGCATATCGCTTATTCATTTGACAAGCAAACTGTTGGCGGTTGATTAAACGAGCAGCTGCTAGATAATTGGTTTATTTATTTAGCTTTTAGTTAGATATGATGTATAGTCAGATCTTGTGTAGGTTCTCTGACGGCAAAAGGAATGCTGTATGCATAATAACTGTTGAGAATTCCCATAATTATACTTCCTAAACTAGTTCTTCACAAATCAGAACACGAAATGATTATTTGTCAGTCACTTAAGCGGACCATTGTTTGACTTAAATGAAATATGAATGAATAACTAAGGCAAAAGATGTTAAGAGATGTGCTCTCAACTTCATCGTCATTATAAAATTACACAAAACCTGTTTGGAATAGTTATTTTTACTGTGGACTACTTATGCCACAGAGAGAGCGCGTGCCGTGAGCATGAAATGTTTATATTTCTCGAGAGAGGCGAGTATTTTGTTTGTTTGTGCAGTTATTATTTGCATAGACTTAATTAACAAATTTAAGTACACTTTCCGTTCTAATTCAGTTCTAACTGAAATCGGATTGGGCTTTAATTAAGCCGCCCAGCTGCCTCTTTAGAGCCTAACTATATTCTAATTAAATACAAATTTAACTCCAGCTTATAGCGATTGTCATTTAGCCGGTTTCTGTTTTTTTGTTGCTGACTGCTCCGTTGATTGGGTAGCATCATCATCATCATAGCCTATCTTTCTTACTTTTAAGCAAAATCCGGTTTCGTTAGGTGTATAAAAATAGCAGAATAAACCGAAATAAAAGCAAAGTGATGCGCTTTATTTTAAAGCTTTGCCTCTATTTATTTTGTTCTGCTGTTGCCTAAATGCTCAATTAGCCGAGGAGGATCCAACGCCCCACTGTAGCCCCTGCCACAGCTGAGAAACGGTAGTCCCCAAGTCACACCCCCCACACCGATGAATCGGTTGATACTCAACTTTGCCTTCCAATTGTTCACATATGTATCTATATGTTTACTATATATAGAGCTGTATATTGTATTGGATATTGTACTTGTCCGATCAATTGGTTTCAATGAATTTTTGCAAACAAACAGAGACATCGATGCTGAGGAGACAGCCTTTTCAATTTGAATGCGAATATCACTCTCTATCTGACTCGAACGAGTGCTCTCTGCTCAATTTTAAATGCACTTCTTATATTAAATTGCGCATTTCGTTAATGGATCGCCCCATAAACACTTGTTTAGTGTCTCCATAATGTGGTAGGTACATACATTTGCGGAGACTTCAAGAAATGGGAGCGGTAAGAGCTTGTTTTTCATACTATAGCATTACTTGAAGACCCTCTCATATTCCTTACTCATGAGAAGTGGTGACGCCTGTTCGGGGTTGTGTGGGGTGCGGCCTTGTACGAGTATGCATAATTAACAGATGTTGAGGTGTTTTTCATAAGTTATTAGTCAAGGTATTTTCGGGGCAAGGGAATGTAAATTTAGTTGAATACTTAAAGAGTTACATACATGTTTCATATTATATTTAAATAATTTACTTATGGATACGAATTATATATAAATTATATACTCCTCAATGGCAGAGAATGATTCTTCAATCTAATTCAATCTGCTGTAGGGTTTTAATGACATTGATAAGGAGCTTTCTTCATTCATTTAGTACACCCACAGTTTTCTAAAAACTTGTTAAAATCCAATTCCCATTTCCTGGAATGCAAATATGTATACAAAAATGTGTACAGTATATACATATCTATATAAATTCGCTAAAAATGGTTCGTTTAAAAATGGACAAGATAAACAGTGGCGCTCATACACATAACGGCAATGAATATAGACGGTGTTTAATCAATTGATTACCATGGCATTTAATATGTTTGCATAGCTGTAAATCAAAACAGCAAAGACAAACAATCCACAAGCACTTACTAAAGAGAGAGCCGCACGTAAAGAAGTCCCTCTCATCAAGTGGAGTCACATTGAAGGGGCAGGGAAAGAGAGGGCCCAAACGCAGCCGCATATAAAATTCGTTTAAGACACACTGGTGGTCTGTAAAATAGTCAAAGTGCAGTGGAGTGCCGAAAGAGCAAAGAGCAGCGATAAAAAGACACTGGTGGTGGAAATATTAGCGGCATAGATCTACTCCTCCCCCATTATTGATCGAATTTCATGTCCATTCAACAGAATTATACTGTTACACTGGCAGCTAACATTTATTCTTGCAAAAAGCATGTGCATCAAACACAGACGTTCCAAAATATTAGCACACCCTTCCAATGGCACTGGTGGCAACAAAATTAAATTTTGGCTGCACAAGACAATGCATTGTTCGGACACTGTCAATCCAATTCTCCATGCACTGTGCTGGCACACCAATTGCCATTGCACCACACTGGCGGCATACAATATTCAATCAAGTCACGCAGCCTCTCCCACAGTCGTGTCGTCATAGACGAGCTATCAGACAGCAGCAGCAGCAGCAGCAGCAGCAGAGAAACAGCAACAACGTCGTACGCCGCAGTCGTAGCTGAGCCACGTTTTGCTGATGCTGATATGGTTTTTACTGTTGTTATTGGGACTGCTGTCGCTGCTGGTGGGGACGACGACGACGGCTCCAACGTATGTTTTGTGTTTTAGTTTTCGCAAAACGTTCAAGCCGCACAGTCACGTCTCACCCTCTCTGTTTCTCTCTGTCACTCTCTCCGCGTTAGATCCGCGATCTCCGCTTCAGATAGCGTTTTCCAAAAATGTGACTTTTGTGCCAATTATAGAAATTATTAGATCTGGCAGATCTTGCAGTTGTTCAAATATTATATTTTTGGGTTTTCCGACCCGTCTTCGGTCGTCGTTCTTCGGTCATCTGCATCAGTATTGCTCGAGAGCGAAAAGCGTGTCCAAAATTAGCAACGCCTGAGAGCAGAGGAGAAAAGAAAGGAAATAAACGAAGAGAAACTGAAAAATAAAAAACAAATCTTTGCGTCTGCAGTCGCTGCTGCCGCGGGCAGAGAACGTTGCCAAAATGAGCGCCAAAGCCATGAAAATCTCAAAAATAGCTAAATACATTAAGAAAAGGGTAAATATGAAAATGAGGAAAACATGTACAACCACAAACCACAAAACTATATTAGTCTCCTCCCTATTTCTGTTCGGGGTGAAAGTCTGATGAAAGTGCACAACAAAAATCAAGATTAAATATAATTTGAATTTCAAAATGCATCTCATTTCGTAAGCCGATCGTGTCTCAGACCGAATACCAAAATTATTCAATGCCTTGGCCATAAACAGTGGGACAGCGCGCACCTTATAAAGGGTCTCCACCCCACCAAGACAGAAATTGAAATTTTGGCAACTGCCCCAAAATGTCCAGCACGAATGATGATGATAATGATCGTGTAAATGTTTTTCAGATAAAAATGGTTTCCATAAAGATATATTTAGATTGCATTGTGATCCCTTTTGAAGAGGGTCTTTAAGATAAAGATCGAACTCTAATGTTTCATATAAAGATACTATATATAGAGATCCCATGCTGATCCTCTGCAGGGTGTTGATCCAACATTATGATAATAGACATTACCATTATCCATTATGATGAATGAAATGAAAATAATGAATAATGAAAAGTATTTAGTACTCATTATGATCCTTTCCCTTCTGTGCGTGCTTGTAATTTCCCTTATGAATAATATAATATATTGTAGTCCATTTAAATGCTTAGTAAAATTGCTTAAAATTGCTTTAAATGGCAAGTCGCCGAGCAATCATTTTAAGTACAAAACCTGGAAACGTTCTGTGACTCTTTTTGGCAAAGATTTCTTGGGCTCTGAATCATTTTCTTGAAGGGAACTCACGGGAGAAGAAACCCAAGGATATTGTAAGGAAAATACATAAAACTAAACACAAATCAAAGTAAAACTTTTTCGCTTTTTATATCTTATCGTTTGTGGCAAAAAATCTTGTAGAGAAAACATTCAACTGTTTTCTTTTGTTTGTTTTTCTCTGAAAGAGAGTTGTTCAAACTTCTGCCCTTGTGGAGAACATAACCCAGTTATCAGTCAGACCCTCTCTCAAATCTTTCCCATCAATTCAATCACTTATTTTGCGTCTCCTCTTATCTTTCACTCTCCATCAAGTCAAGTGTGTACCATCTTCTGGGAGAAATCTGATTGAAAATAAGAGAAATCATAGTCGCACAAGATACAAAAATTCCCTGGAAACCGTAATGACAGAAGTCATGGGTTTTATCAATAAAAATATACATTTTACTTTATTTGAAGATCTAGAAATTCCTTATTTTCCGTTCTATTAAATTTGCATTAACAATTCTTCCACTCTTAACCCTTTTTGGAGATCTTGAAAGCCCCACATTTGACATTTCGTTCACCTTTCGAGGGGCGGAGCGCCACCTCTCTTTAATTACTTTTGTTTTGACTGAAATTTAACTGTAATTAAATTGAAAATGCATTGCCCGGGCACAAAAGATCTAAAAAATAAAATAAAGTATATTCAATGGGATAATGAATGGGGGCGATTCGGGTTCGGGCAAGAAGTCAGCCAAATGTGAAGAGATTGTTGTGCTGTGTTGTATATGCGCTTTGTGGATCCGGCTTCATTTAGTATATCAAATGGTTGACTGCCATTATGTACATTTTGTACTATCTAGGTACTATATCGTATTTAATTTGTTCGAGGTGTGGCTTAAAAAGTGTGTTGCGAGAGATCAGGTGGAATCAATTAAAAAGGTGTTCTTTTAGATGAATACAAGTGTAATCAATAGAGGGCTATGCTAAATATGGCATGGTGTGAATAGGAACCTTTAAAATATAATATTCCTTAGCGAATATGAATTTGACATTTAAGCTCTAATCAAATTGTTCCACCAAGGCATACTGAAAGATAATGTTTTTCAGCCACTTACCTACTTTACTCACCCTACCCATTGCATTTCCAGCCAATTTTGACGCATTGCGAACATGTTTTCGGTAATACAATGCGCCCGTTTAATACTATACGTACGAGTACCTGGCGACTGTCCAGAGAAAAATACATAGATACATGTGTATGGTATTCATTTACAATTATGGACAAAAGACCGGCCACACATCGTGCACACATAAACAAAAACAAATGAAAAGTTAAACACACAATATCGTCGGTAGAACATATATGCGAATATGTACCTATAAAGACATCCCCAAGCCCAGACACGTGATCATTTCATCATTGGGAACGCCAAAAAAATAAAATTATAATTGTGTGCAGAGGCAATTGCATTGAATTATGTGCCTGCCTTCCGTTCGTTTGTGGAGGGGAGGTCCCAAGACCTGGCTTGGTGATTAAAGAGGTCAAACTAGAAGATGGAAGATGGAATACATATATAGCTTTCCAGTGAAGTTCTTGTATACAACGAATTCGAGATTGTAGATTCAGATTTCCTCCAACCCCATTAGCAATTCTTGTTGAGGTGATGTAACCCGCACTGATAGATGGGGTATTGGATTTGATTGAGATGATCTCGTATCTGGAGACAAAGAAACAAGTCAACTGACAGAGCTATCCGATTCATAACCGGTTCGCATTTGATTGATTTCTGAAATATACTCGTAAATGCATGCATTTAAAAGTAGAGCAGAGTTTTGAGGCCTGGTCTGATTCCGGTTCCAATTGCCACAAACAAGACTCATTTCTCAGATGTCATGTGTCCTACTCCAAATAATTCGATTTAGAGGCTTGTTTACTCGATGGAAAAAACATATTTTAACCAGTTTCAATGCGTATCTAATCGGAATACAAATTACAAGCGAAGTAGTTTTGTTTTTCTTACTTGTTGTTGTTTGGTCGCTGGAATTTAACACGCCCATAAGTGCGTCTCAGCTATGGTCATCGTCAGGTGGTGATGGTGGCGCCGTTATGTTAAATACTTGGGGTTTATTTTGGGTGCAGAAGAGCAGAGAAGCAGCAAAACCAGTTTTTGCGAAAATAACCCAAAAATGTCGGCGAAAACCTTGGCCCAACGCAGATGCAACCAAAAACAGACCCCGAAGTCTTCTTCTTTTTGTATGGCACGTGAGTGGTTTGTCGTTTGGGCTTCAATTGAAAATCAATTATCGCATAAAAATAGAAATTACGTATACGCAACATGCAGAACTTTTTAGCTGCTGCAACATTGTTGCGGTGCAACATGCTGCCAACAAACCTGTTGTCTGCAAAAAGGCGAAAGAAGTTGCCAGCTCGCTGGGGCTCCAAACCCAATCTTGATTCAAAGAGAGCGTCCAGTCCATTCCCACTAGAAAAGCTTAGCTGAGAGAGTGAGTGCCAAAGAGAGAGCGGGCGGCGACTCCCTCTCTCTCTCTCTCTCTCGGCAACTTCTTTTCGTGCTGTTCGGTTCTATGGTCTGTTTCGTCATGACAGTCGCTCGAGCGACTTGTTTGAAAATAGCAGCAGCAGTGGCATAAAGTTCGATAAACGTCAAAGCTTTTACAGCAAATATTTGAAAAGATTTGAAAGAAATAGAGAGTGTGACGGCTGCAGTGTAAACAATCGAAGTACTGTTTTCTGTTTACGTGTAACAAAGCGAAAGGAAAACCAATAGAAAAATCCATATAGTATTCGTATTGAAAAAGCGCACCAAAGCAGAGAGCGTGATAAAACGTGTGGCAACAACAGAAGCACAAAACGGCAAACACACACACAAAAGAACAGAGAAAAAAGCAAAGCACAAATCTCGTGGGTCACAAGACTGACCAGCTGTGGAGTGGAGCAGAGAGAGAGAGAGACAACGCCGAATAGTGCGAGGGCCAAAGCACACACAATGCCTTGAGCGGGAAAGCTCTCTCACTACACTGCTAGCCATAAAAGTTGGACAGTTCGAAGCTTTTGCTTAACCATCGTTGTTTGTTTCCTGTGTTGTTATCGCTTTTGGCTTTTGTATTTGTTTTTTTTTTGCTGCCTCTCAGCAACATGTGGTTTGTGGTCATACTTTTTGCTGTGGCCGCCGTTTGCGGCCTGGCCGGTCGAAAGTGGGGCCGCTACCTATACCTGCACTATGGGCGGCATCTGCTGCCTCGCTCTCTGCTGGCAAACAAGAACCGTTCGCCCACACCGCCCCTGTCGCCCACAAAAGATGATCAGAGTCTGGAGGCACTGCTCGATGAGAGCGGGGAAATGCATGAAACGGTGAGTGCGGAAAAGTTGAGATCTTCTCTGAGCATCTCTGCAACATGGGATATGAAAGTTCTTTTGTGTTAAATAGTGTACAAAAACTCGCCTGTTATTACTGCGGAGAACACGAGGCACTTCTAGAAATAGCAAGCATCGATTGTGGGGAATTATTATCGCACACGTTTCAACTATTACAAATGACTTGATTTTGCCTCTTCATTCACAAGTTAATTGCTTGAACTGATTTGCCACTACTCGTGGAACTAAACTCGTACCAGAAGGAGAATACCTCAGATCTGAGACCTGACACCTAAGGCCTGAGACGAACCCCATTCGTCTCAACGTGTCATCGTGTCTCGATCTCGAATTGCAGTGAGTGCCATGGGTCAATGCTCTGCCTGGGGTTAGTGGGTTTACACTCCAGTACTCGTATGATTCGTAAACCCCATTAGATAATTCTCTAGAAATATGGCCAAAGAAAACACTATTTAGCTCTGGCAAACAGTATGGCCTGACCTCCCCAACTAACCCAAGTTACCCTGGAGACGACAGACTTGCAACTAATTAAATATTTGCATAGACGTAGACAGATGAACAACAATAGAGGATACAAAGTGTGATGCAAGAAATATGTATGTACAATATGTACGAGTAAACAACAAATGTAAAGAAATTGCGCACCTCAACAAAAGGCGGCACGGCACTGCTTCACGCTCTCCATTCTCCTAATGCATTTGAACAACAATAGAAAGAAAAACAGCACTGGCAATCACAACAATAACTGATAAGTAAACTCAAACATGTAGAAAATATATAAATGAATATAAGATATGAAGTGATAAGAAATCGGTGAACAGAACAGGAAATATCTAAAGAACAGTAGCTCTACTTAGCGCCCAAATAGGTTCAACAACTTAACATTCAAAGAAGCTACTTAAGAGGTATTCTTGAACACTGTTAAGCCCATAAAATGATAAGATTGTAATATGAAAGACCTTTCTCAACAATTGTAAGCCCCACGATAACGCCTTACAAATAACGAGTTAGGGTCAGGCGCACTGGACTTTTAAAATATATATCATTATTCCAGGACAAGAATAGTTAGAACCCTGCCCAAGAAGAGTCTTTAAAGAATCACATTTAGCATACAAAAATGCTCTGTCTCGGAACTTTGCTTTGGCTTCACACCTTTCCCCATGCCTCCCATCCTCGTGCCCGTGCATAACTTAATTACGACTACCAAGCCCTCTTTCTGGCATCTTTTCTCATGGAAAAGTCGCCAAAGTAATGCTTAACCCGCATACAATGGAGCATTAATGTTTTCGCCTGACTCTTGTTTTTCTCCCTTCGTAGTCAACCCCAAAGAGGGAAGGGGTTTCGAGTTACAGCAAAAAGTTGCAGGTTTTAAGACTTGTTTTTGCGGGGCAAGCGGTTTAATCGCTTGCCGGTGCTTTGACTCTCTTTCGCTTCTTCTTTGGCTCTTTTTTGCCACTTCTCTGATTCTTCTTTGCCTGTCTGTATCCCATATTCGTGTAGAACTACAAAATGTTACAGAACAGACTTCTCGGATGCCCTGGTATCCATAGTTGTCAAAATAGTAGTTGATTAAAATTCGATTGAGCTGTGAATAGAGAACATAAATATCTACTTATTAACACAAAATTATTAAAATCTTATAAGTTTTACAACAATAATTATTTATTTAGCTGGGTATCCCACTGTCGGAATATCTTGAACCCTTTTTTTATAATTTTGTCGCTGCTCTTTCCAACGTATTGGGGCCGGTTCTTTCGGTTCGACTTGCTGCTGTTTACTTTAAAACTTTTTGGCCCGGAGCAGACCTCCGACACGATTTCGTTTGAGTCACAATCGGGAACCAGTTGATGCAGAACCGTTGCGGAACATGTTTACCGCGGCCGTGCCACAAACCACAAACAAAGTACGCGGCGCCCACTCAAGTGCAGCTTCAAAATAGTGTGTCTATCTATAGAGATATGAACACACAAATATCATCAATCAATCAAGGACAGTTCTCTCACCTTCGCAAGTTTCGATGGCCCCGTTTTAAATTCATTGCAAATCTCTCAATCAAAATCTATGATCTTCTGCCTGCCAGTCAATTATTAAGTGCTCTAAATTAATTATTAATTGATAAAGAGACGCAACTCGATTTCTACGGTATCTTATCAAAAGTTCGGTGAGAAGAAAAACAAATGCAGAATCTTGTGTGCAAAAATAATACCAATTCTATTCTTAAATTCAAATGGCATTTGTTTAATCGTGACGGAGTTGATTGGGAGGGGGGATTCCGTTTGAGATTTATGCATTTACCTTTTATCTTCTAATCGTACAAATCAAGACCCGAGCGAACACAGTTTATTGTTCTACGACTTCAAAATGTCGTAAAATATTTATTGGTTGCACTTAGTATATGGCCACCATATAGAACTTAACCGATTTTTGCTACCCTATCGGACAGAAATGAAGTAACTTCCATTTGAGTATACGAGTATGTGTGCTATCTAGGGAACATATATCTTCTGGCTAATAACGAGTAAAGATCTCTAGTTGATTTACATTTTAAATAAGTTTGATGGGCTCCTAATGTTAATTCCAATATATTCTGTCTTAATTTCTCCAATTATTATTTCTCTCTGTGCAACCGAACTCTATTACGATAAAATGATACAACAAAACATACATTTTCGATCAGTTCTATCCCAATCTATCTGTATTTTAACTCTATTTACATTGCTAGAAACTTTCACACACATCAAAACATAAATTTGAAAGGTTTCTCCCACCTTGAGCCCTTATATATCTCGCCCAATACATTTTGACACACTTTTTAGTTAATTTATCAGCTAGATAATTGTACACATGTATTAACAAAACGAGTAGGTAATAATGTATAGAAATGCACAATGGGGTTGCATTTTAGTTCAGAGAGAGACAGCGAATGGGGAATGGGAATTCTACATAAGCAATTTGTCACTTTTCAGCTTTATTATTACTTTATTTTATTCCACACAGAGACTAGAGCCCAGAGCCACTCCTCCTCTTGGCTTTGCTGTTCTCTCCATTGTCTTTCTCTCTCTTTGTCGCTGTGCTAACTCTCAACCTAGAGAGAAGTGAGTGGAAGCGAGTCGAGAGTGACGTTTTGAGTAGATTTTCGAGCGAGGAACGGGCCAATAAGAGCGACTGAAGTGATTCAACATTCATTTGGCATTTAAACGCGAAACGAGTTACTCCAGAGCGCGATTATTATCGGATCGAAAACGGTAGAGATCTCAGCCATCCACTCAAGATATCCCAGATTTGCATAGAAAAAAAGTTCAATAGACGATAAGCAGAGGATCTAGAACTGTGTCGAGCACGTGCTCGTATTCAGATATTGCTCATACGCCTCGTTTGCGTGTGTGAATCGAAAGGTTTCTGTGAAATATTCCGTTTTGACTGAAAGTGACAACAATCTCGAACAATCCCTACATGAAAATGTGCGAATTGATGGTCCCCGTCAATCATGGTCTCAGTCGTGAGGTAAAATATGGTTTAACACATGACTCATGTGATTTCCCAGCTGTGTTTTTTCAATAAATATAATATATCTGATGCTCATACAGTGGAAGCACAACTATTAACACAAACTCGAACACCAAATCGTGCTTTAAACATGCATATCATATGTGACACGACACTCGTACGATCTCTAAGCCAGACACCAGACCAACCAGATCTCTGGCCACAAAAAGCCAGAGGCCCCAACCAGACCAGACCAGACAAACAACTGTCATTGACGTTTGACTTTGGCTTTCATCGGATCTGTTCGGAATCCGAATCTGATTCTGTTTCAGATCTGATCTCGGGTTTTGTGGAGTGCGTTGAAATCTCGCTGATTATTTGTTGTTTACTTTTGTCCACTGATGAAATTGCGTTTTGTTTTTTAATTGTACTCCTCCCGACACACACTCCCTCCCTCCCACACTGCTCCGTCGAGTGGTTCGGTCACGCCTCAATTCTGTTAAGAATCTGCGCAATATTTGCACATATAAAGGGACATAATATATTCGTATAATTTGGAATGTCTGAATGATTTTCCAATGTTTTTGGAGTGACCTATTTTAGAAGGTCTTTCACTCTCTCTCTCTCTACCTGTCTGTCTGTCTGCCTAAAGAACTTTCGACCTTCTATAGAGCTTTACCAGAGCACGAAACGAATCATTCAGTATGTGACAGTATGTGATATTTGGCTAATTGCAACCGAGGTCACACGTTGCATGACTCTCATTTATGTATGCAACTCTGTGGCTCGTTCATAATTGATTTATGATGCCAAAAGCTGTACAATGGCACTGACTATAATCCTACCATAATCAAAGTCAAAGTCGAAACATTACCACTCAGGGCAGGGGTTCTTCAACTCGAGTGCCGCCTGCCCAATCAATCAATTTTGGGATCTTGGCTCTAATGAAACCATCCAAACTGCGATGCGCACTCCCATTCCCTCATAAATTTGTATATATAGTATTTGTGGGTTATATTAGGGATATGCTTTGTTTTTGGTGTGCTTTGAAGACTTGCTAATGCATAGATCACGTTTGGAGCATCGTAATTCCTACAAAAAATGACAAATAATTCCCAAATAAATCATTGCCGAGCGCCATATGGGGGCACACCGCAGATACAGGTGTTGTCTGCTCTTGGGATTAGTTTTTATTTAATCAAGTAACCTGTTTCTATGCCTTTTCTTTGATTAGCACTTGGATAATCTTATATTCATATCCATACCCATAGTGTGCGCAAAACCTATCCGAATCACAGTTTATTTTGGCAATTACAGCTCTGATCGTGCACAGGGAAGAAGTAAGGAATGACATTTTCGATTCATTGACGTCTCATGGCGAAATATTCACACGCTGTCAATGCCAGAATAAAACAACAACAATCAAATAAATACAATTAAATATATATGTATGTTGAAAGTGGGTGAACAGCGAACCCACTCGAATTAGTCAGAGAATTGAATTTCACAAATGCGAAGGAGCTTTTCCCTTGCTGATAGCCGATAGCTGTGATTGCGGGATAAGATTCGATTGAAATTGAAAGTTTTGAATGACACAAATAGCCAATGAAGAATGAAGATAATGTGCTTCGGGTTCAGTATATTACTGGACCCCCAATCGATTAGTTCTCACCTCCTCCACTATGGGATTACACGGAAAACTGCGTTCGCGTTGCCTCCACAGAGTGTTTAGGGTGAGAGATTTATTTGTTTTATGGGTGATAAAGCAAGACACGACTTTAATGTCAGAAAAATGGCTCGTATATTTCGCCAGTCAGTATTTTATTGCCTTCTGTTCAGAACATATCTCTCCCAAAATATTAGAAATTTCGTTTCAGTTTAGATTTATACGTTCTCATTCCGAATTTGTTCAACAACCAAATCCAAATCTATTCTAAAAGTACAAAATTTGTGTAAAAAAAAAGAACTCAGACTCACATTGCGATTGACTCAGTTTAAGAGCCATGAAGAGCCATCAGATCAATCTCTCGAGGCTGGCCATCCGAACGGTGAATGCCTCGAAGGCCACTGGCGGCATTGTTGCCACCATGCAGGGCATTTACAAGCGCAGCATGTCCACGGCTGCCCCCCCGCAAAACCGGATACGACCGTCTATGCCTATGCCTGGGTCTGTTCATGCCGAGATGAGGACGCCACATCTATCGGCAGCGCAGCGACAGAACCATGTCCAACCAATAAGCTACAGCGAGGGGCGGAGTGTGAGAATGGCCTTGGAGATCAGCAAGTCCATTTCGGATGAGCTGATGCCCATCAACGAGGCGGTACGTTCAAGGATCTGCGTCGTTCGTCGGGAAAACCAGAAGAGGGACCTGCTGCAGGGGTGGAAGCACCCGGCAAGGACCACAGCCACAGCCCAACAGTCGCCGAACATGGACCACACAGAGGATGTCTCGGAGGAAATTTTAGGGAGGAAGGTGAATCCGCTACGTCGCCAGATCAATATCGCGAAGCCGATGGAGCAGCTGCAAACCCATACGAACAGGGCGGTGTCCAAACCGTCCTCCAGTAGAAACAGCAGCAGCACCGACTTGAAGAGGCGCAAGGCCTTTGCCATGCAGCGCTACGTCTACACATCGACGCGTCGCAACTCCAGGGCCTTGCAACACGACCAACGCATGCGGTTGAGCGACTCACAGCCGAGTGCCTCCATTTCGCTGGAAGACTTCGAATTGATGGACGTGCCCATGGCCAGAGGAGCCCCCAAGCGACCCTCTGTTCGCCAAGCGACACAGGCACAGGAACCGTCGCTGCCTGTTTCAGCTCCAGCGCCTGCTGAGAAGCGCGAGGAACCCACACTGGTGACTTATCAGCGATACGACCAGCCCAAGAAGGAGCGCGACTTCCTGAGAAAACATTTCTTTGGAGGCATGGATCCGCCTCTGTTGCAGCTGAAGTCCAAGGCGGCCGTCTCGGCGAAGAAGCAGCCGCCTGTCAAGGCGGCACGCGACGGCGATGATTCCGAGTTGAAGGAGCCTGAAGATTCCTTCGTTTGGACGAACATGAAAAAAGGGTATGTCCAAGCGGAGGCAGACCGCGAGGCCTCCGAGCGGAACGTGCTGAGGGGCACCTTGAGCACAAGTCGCCATACCGTCCCGAAACGCCTCGATGACATCCACTATCCCTCCATGCTATTCGGGCGGCGTGACCAGTCCCAGCAGGTGGACTCTGACTCGACAGGGCACCCCAGCAACGACAACTCTAAGCGCAGTGTGTCCACGGGCAAGCCCAAGCCCTTGACAATTGGCCAGGGCAAAATGAGGCGGAAGCAGGTGCAGGACGAGAACCGACAAGTCTATGCCTCCTCCAGCGTTGTCCGCCTGAAGGTCCCCGAGGCGTCGCATATGTCAAGTGGTATATTCAGCCAGGACTCCTCTATCGTAAATTCATCATCAAAGTTTCCTAAAAATGAGGTGAAGCCATTCCCGAAGAAGGCCGACGACGACCAATACAAAGACGCCGAGTTGGACATCGCAATGCCTGAAAAATACGTAAAGGAGTCGGCATTTCAGCGCTTTGGTGGTCCCGTCATAAAGCTCCGTCACAGCCGTGTCAAAAAGTGGTAGAAACATAGCCAGAGGCAGTCTCTGAAGCAGTAACAGTACTCGTGCCAGTCGCAGTTCCAACAGAGTATTGTAGAAGAGCCGAAGCAGGAAAACGGCGTTACCTCAGCAACTGCCAACACAGTCGTAGCATTCGTTCAGTTTATATTTAGTAATTATCTGACAAAACTAATCCCCAAAATTTTGCAAGGATTTTTCATGGTGGATTAATTGAAATTAATGATAAAAAAAAACGCTTTCGAAGAAGTACTGTAGATATTTTGATCTCTTTTGGTATCTGTTTACTTGCCGCAGCGTTGCCAGATTATACAAAGCGAAGCTGTACTTTCAGAATTGATTTTTAGAATGGAAATGGATACTAATTATGGGAAATATTTTAGTTGAACTCTGTGCTATCTGCATTTGTCTCCATCAATGTCTTGGCCTTGTTGCCAGGCTTCACTACTCCGTTGCACCTTTGCCGTTTTTCACTACTGCATCCTTCTGCATTCAGCATTGTATTATAGACATCTTTCAGTCTCTCTAAGTGTACATTTTTCGTGTAATTTATGTTCACTCAGCTAGTGCCGATGCCGATGCCAAGCGAGCGATTTTCATTTGTAGTTGAATTCCAAACCAAAAACCCCCACCACAAGAGACACTCACAACACACACTACAGTACGCACTGCACACAGTGAACACGTTTAGCCACGAAACTCAACGAAATCCCCCTACCCAAAACAACAAGAGAAACTATATATTTTGTTGGATATGTATTTTGATTTAGATTTATGATTGATATATTTATCAATTAGCTTTTTTTATGATTAATTTTGCAATCTTGAAACATATTTTTTAATGCTAAACTCTTCTCCATCATCCATCGTTCCTCCAGGTGCTGTCCATGAGCACAGATGAATATCGCAAGACCTCACTGTTTGCGACTGGTTCCTTCGACCTGGACTTCCCCATTCCCGATCTAATTGGCAAGACAGAGATCCTCACAGAGGAGCATCGGTAAGTTGTTGATTAAAATATATTTACAAAGTATTTTAAGCATAAAGATGAAATATAAAAGTTCTTCAACTGCTGCGTTCCCCTTTTGACTGGAAAATGCGTTGACCTGCTCTGAGTGAACCCTATATTTATGTATTGCACCTTTACTTACAGCGAAAAGCTTTGCTCTCATCTGCCCGCTCGTGCCGAGGGCTACTCCTGGTCTTTGATCTTCAGCACATCGCAACATGGTTTCGCCCTCAACTCCCTGTACCGCAAGATGGCTCGCCTGGAGAGTCCCGTTTTAATTGTCATCGAGGACACAGATAATAATGTAAGCCAAGTTTAAACTAGATCTTAAATGAAGATTAACTATCACCTGTATATATTTATATAGGTATTTGGTGCCCTGACCTCCTGCTCGCTGCATGTGTCGGATCATTTCTATGGCACCGGTGAGTCCCTGCTCTACAAGTTCAATCCCAGCTTCAAGGTCTTCCATTGGACTGGCGAGAACATGTACTTTATCAAGGGCAACATGGAGAGCCTGTCGATTGGCGCTGGCGAGTAAGTACACCCCGTGCATGCCCATACCATTTGATATACTAACGCACTATCCATCCATTTTCAGTGGTCGCTTTGGTCTGTGGCTTGATGGAGATCTCAATCAGGGACGATCACAGCATTGCAGCACATACGGCAATGAGCCTCTGGCGCCACAAGAAGACTTTGTTATCAAAACACTCGAATGCTGGGCATTTGTTTAAGTGAATTTCTGTTGAGAGCAGCAACCAACAAACACACAACACACACACATATTTATGGCGCCATCCGCCTACCTACCTATTTAATTAATTATATGAACTAAACAAAAACGATAAAGATAAACCAACAACCTGAGAATGATGTCAAAAGCTAGTGTGCGTCTAAGAAAACCCTATGGAAAGTCCACACAGCCTCTCCTTCCCCCCCTCAAAACCCCAACCCACAAACTCCCTGGAAATGATCACAGGAAAAACATCTTGTGAGAATTTCTGTGAGTTTGGGCGGAAAGCGTTTTTCGTTGAGGAGATAGGTCTATGCGTTTGAACGTATTAATTATTTAGTTTTTATATTATATATATTATTAAACGAAAAGCAACTAAATTATGTGTTAGATTTAAACAAGGCATGAGAAAACCCAAAACCCCTTAGAAGGCAAAAAAACAAGCGACACGCAGCAGGAAAAAATTAGAAAAATTAAAGCAAAGTGAAATAAAAATGAAAAACAATTGAAAATCACATTCACTCCCCCACAATCATTCGTACACAGACACACCCTCCACACACAAAAACACATACACTCACATACACACACACTGATACATTTACGTTAAGTTCTTATTATGGAAAAAATTATTAACATTAAAACTTGTGAGAGGAAACACTACAGACCATAAGGCCGTGTCGTGTTTCTTCGGATTGATGTCATTTTGAATTTAATTTTATAATTCGTTTCGAGAAGAACATTTTGTGCAAAAAGAGAAGAGCTAAAGAAGAGAGTACGCGAGAGCAAGATAAATAAAAATAAAAAAAGAATGTCGATATAATTTTTAGTGCAAAATGCTGATTGCAAGTGAAAAAAATAAGAGAAGAGGTGAACAGAAATGAGGTTAACTTTTAAATGATTTGACTTTTATAATAAATGTAGAGAAGGGAGAAGAAACTGAATGCAGAGCGAAAATTTAATTTTTTAGTTTTATCCAATATACTATATATATTTAATTATGTTTATGTTTTAATGCTAATGATGTTGACTTTATGCAATTATATACTAAAAACAAACAAACAGAAACAACACCAGAATGAAATACACAATATTATACATAAAAAAAAACCAGAAACATGGCCAAAAGCGAGAAATTTTTAATTGTCAGTGCCCTACTCCCCCTCATCGTCAAAGATGTGTAATATCTTTTGTAAAGAGTGGCGTCCCACGCGTTGATTTTAAGCAGGATTTGTAGTTGTAAGTTTTTCTCCTCCCGCCTCCACAGGATATCGCAGAAGATCCTCCAACTCGTAGAATGACAAGGAGTAATTGTTGATGCCGTGCGGATATGGAATGGAAATGGTTTTTTGATGAAACAACTAAACAAACTTAAATGGCTTTATATCCCTTTTGAGATACAATTTCAGTATAGTTAAACAAAACAAACAAAAAAGGAAACAAGAATGAATATATATGTATACACAGCTGATAAAACATCCTGTATACATATATGTACATACATATGTATGTGTGTGTATAATGGTAGAAGCGAATCTAGACTAAATGTAAGTGTAATTTTTGTAGTGTTTTTGTCCCCCCCACTGTGTCCCCAGACACACCCTTATCGATGTGAATTGTAAATGTTGCAAGAACCCTTCTTACCCTGAACAAGAAAAATCTGAAAAAAAAAGAAAGAAAACATATTCTAAATATTCGAACACACGAAACGCTGCAAACACACATATTTGAGAGAAACAAAAAAAACGAAACAAAATTGCTGATATTTTACACTGAACAGAGTTCGAAAAACAAGCATGTATGAGATATACATAGAAAGAATATTTCATTTCATTAGAGTTGAAGTTTTTACTCACGAAACAACGCACACAACAAAGAGATGGAGAAACATTTGAGAAACGAGTAACTGTAAAGATAATCCCAGCAGAAAACCCTCTTTAGCATGCAAACAATTTAGAGAAATTTAGCTGAAACTTTTTGCACGCCCGCCCTACCCACAACCCACTAGTGCAGATATAGTACGATATGATATATGGTGAAACGAACTATGGAGACTCACGCCAAAGAAGATGTTTTTAGATGTTATATACTATTTAAACGATCTTGACAGATGGACAATTTTTATGTAACCTAACCGCAGATACGATAAACGTATGCTATATATGATACATGCATATATCCTCCTCAACACGCATGAGAATCCTGAAACCCCAATCAAGATGATGATGATGATGATGATATTCCTGTTGTATTGTGTAAACGGAAGACTTTTTTTTAGGACTACATATAGAGGACATTGGAAATTAGAGCAAATGCTTGTTTACAGAGCGTGTCAAAATAATAATGATAGTCCCATAAACACAACTGAGAGATTCAGAATTCACCCCGACTTTGCGCGAACTTCATTTGAGAAACACACAACAAAAATCTTGAGACCAAAATGCGTTTACTAACAGATATACTCGTATAAACTACAGATCCCAAAAA
Organism: Drosophila guanche; assembly: GCF_900245975.1. Lineage (NCBI taxonomy): Eukaryota > Metazoa > Arthropoda > Insecta > Diptera > Drosophilidae > Drosophila > Drosophila guanche. Next base: position 6,561,248 of record NW_022995750.1, on the reverse strand, counting down.
AATAAATGGAAGTGAGAGAGAGGCCTACCTACTATCATAAAATATTACTCGTATATGTATACCGAAGATTAGTTTCGTTGACCGAAAGTCAATTACATGTATTATATGTCTCTCTCACAAACACACAAACACACACCACACAGAGGCAGAAAGAATAGGGGATTACATAACTGAGAAATTTGCATATTCATATACTCGTATATAGGATTTCATTTTGGTAGCCTGCGGATAACTATGTTGTTGAATTCGTAGATATTTTTGTTGTGCGTTGAAAATTAAGCAAAATGTAAAACCAGAAAGCAAAAAGCAAAGCGTAAGAACAAAATATTTTTAAATTGTAACTTCTGTCAATTAAATTGTAGACTGGTGCATATACCAAATGAAAATGAAAGAGAAAACTGTAAAACCAAAAAACAAATTGTTAACATCATCGATGTGCAAGATGATAGATAGATGGAGGATAGGTTCTGTTCTGTCCCATTTGAGTTTTTCGTTGTGCGTTCCAATTAAGTGCTTAGTATTTGTGTAATATACTATACATATATCATAGCTAATTAGTGCGGCATTACCCCAGCCTAGTGTGCGAGTACTTTTCCCACTCAGTGTCCAGTGCTTGCCCCCCAACCAGTGTTGAGTAGATTGCAAAATAAAAAGAGTTTCTAGTTGTTGCGCACCGAACACAAAATTAAGGCAAAATGTAATTCGCACAATTCGATGAGGCAGATTATTCAGTACATATATTTGCCAGAGATGCCAGAGAGATATACATACTACATATAAACAGATACAAATATATATATATATATTTTGGGATCATTTGATTCCATTTTGCAATTGTTAGTTGGCTTGGCTGAAAGGAGCTGAAGGAAAGGACCTCCCATACTGATCTAGCCCCTCCGTTTCAGTATTCATTCTCAGCTTTATCGAATACAGAATATAGAACCGTACCCGAACTGTACCGAACCGAAATTGTATAAAAATCCACTTAGAGCAAAACTTTGTCAATGCCATGACGAACGGTACATAAAAAATAGCTATAGAAGGATTTGACAAGCAGAAAAGGGGCTATACACGAGTTAAGATGGAGATACAAAGAGTTGAGATGGTAGTGGTGTTTATTTTTCTACCAACAGATTTGCAGGCAAAGAAAATAGATGGAGTACTTACAGAGCAGACCAGTGACAAGAAGAGAAGCATCAGCAATTAGTAGATCAGTTAGTCGCCAGTCGTGTGTGTATATACGAGATACATATATATTATATCTACATACAACAATATATATATATATTTTTGGAGAGCAAATCAAGTATCTAGATGAATTTTGGCCACGGCCAAGTACTAAGCATATTCGCAGAAACGCAGATATTCATGGATGTAAAAGTTGAAAACAAAAAATGTGCTTTGGTTGTTTGTTTTTCGAATGGCATATGATACATTCGTCGTTGTTCTTCGGTTATTCTAAATATTATATAGACAACAAACAGATCAAATCATGTGTGCAACCTGTCTCGTATTATAATAATATGGGCATTCCAGCAAAAACCAAAAATTAAACACTCAAAACACATGAAGTGCAGTACGGCAGGAGAATATATATAAATATATATACTATACATATATGTAAATGTAAAGTCATTGCGAAAATGAACAACTTTTTCTGAAAAATAAAGTGTATATTCAAATATCAACAAAAATCGAATCATTTTTATGATTTGGGACATTTTAACACGCGAAAGAGCTTTTTATTATTTTGTCGCTCAGTTTGGCAGTATTTGAAACAGCTCTTCGAAGGGCCTACATACTTTATCAGGATCATGAGGATACTGATTTTCAAGTAACGCATCCTGATATTACCAACATCTTGACTTTATCTAAGTTGCTGCTGCCCCTTTCCCATCTTTACTCGCATTTGGGTACGTCTGAATCGCCTTACATAGCCCGAACATAGTCTTGAACTTTGTCTACCCATGTAAAAACCTCGAACCTTGCGCTATTTAAAGACTATGTAAACTAATCATAGCTCCTCTTATTAATTAAACATTTCGCAACAGCTTGTCAAGTTCACAGACGGTCGACCTATTTTAAGTAATCATAGAAAACACACAGTTCCCAAACATTTAATAGCCCAAACAACAAAAAATAACATACATTAATTAAGACACGTGTTGCATTTGCTCAGGCTTTCATTTAATAGAAAAATATACATACATATATGTACATACATACAAGTGTATGTAGATATGCCATAAATATGGATAATTAATCTTCTAGAATTTAACAAGAGAACAGATTTTGTTGTCGCCTAACGATATGAAAAAGATTTCTAACTACGAGTACTAGATGCATGAGAGTCGACAGATTGAGTGAGTGGGGTGTGGGATGCCAGAAGAAATCACATTTCATACAATCTACTGGCACAATTTTGAGATAGGATAGAATGAGCACGGCGATTGTTGTTATTGTTGATGCACTGCTCTTTAGATATAATACTTTGGCAGCAAGAAAACAATGAAATGAACCCAATTTCGCAATTGCGAAAGTTTGTAACGAATTAAAAAGATGCTAAAACAATCGACTCGATCACTGAAAAAGCAGTTAGCTAGGGGTTAATGTGTGAGACTAACTAAACGTACGACTTAGAGGCTACAACTAGAAGGCTTAACGACTAAAGGAGCTTTGATTCACGTTTACAAACTGGTCTTGACTCGATTGGGCCTGAGCCTGACCCGCTTCTAGACTTGTGTACATAAATAGTTTTTAACTAACTTTTTACAGAGTGTTTTGGAAATAATTTACACTTTTTGGTTGCCCTTTCTTTCTTCCGATTCCGCCACGATTATAGAGCTGTGTTACGTGCATATCTCGCTACTGGCTGCGCAGGAGTTGCTGGGAACATTCGCATTCAATGCCCCCGTCCCCGTGGACATGCTGGCGGGCAATACGGCTGCAGGTGCGGACAATGTGGGTGAGGATGCTCCTGTCGCTGTGGCTACTGTGGCGGGTGGCGGTAGTGTAGTTGTGGAATCGGGTTCGGCCTGCTGTGCTTGAGACTGTGCATGTCCCTGGGACGTACTGCTGATGATGGCATTATTTGTCCTGCTGTTCTCCAGTTTGGCCCGATTGAGCGCTTCCTCTCGCTCCTTGGCATCAAAGTACCAGACGGTGATGGCATAGCGGGTACGATGGGCTGGCTGCACTTCGTGGGGATTCCTTATGTCCGACCAGAAGAAGATCAGCCGATCGAACTTTGGCTCAATGTCCGCCACAGTGGTCCCAGGCGTGGGTCGAATCCTATAGCCAGTCAACGGATTACTAAATTGTCCGAATTTAATTGAGATTTCAGCTTACCGCAATATTCCACCACTTTCTCTCGCATCCCAGTTGATATTCAGGTAGTATATGGCTGTAATAACGCGACCGTCCTTGTTGGGATTATCTACATGCATGACGTAGTGTGTACCCGATCCGGGATAGCAGGCAACCATTGCCTAAGGAGAGGAAAAATTAATAGGATTAGCTAATCGCTTTTGAGGATTATCCATGGTATATGCTTACCCTCGTGCGCTCCCTGATGTGATAGTTGCCCAGGATGCCATTGTCCTTCATTGTATTCACGCGATATACCACAGAATCAATCTGTTGAATATAGATAAATATATTTATTAGTAACATATCCTTTGAAACCGGAGGAACACAAACTCTCACCTGATTGGTGAGATACCAAACGTTGCTGCAACCAGGCTCATTGCCGCCGACCCACTTGATCTTGTCTCCTCGAATCTTGTCACCTCGCACCGCCGAGGATGGAGCATCGGGCTTCTGGTTGTCCACCAGCTGTCCGTCGTGGAAAGCGCCCGCATTGTACATGCTCCGCACTTCGTTGAGGATCTTCAGGCCCGTCTCCATTCCCAGGAAGTCATCTACCACGGACAGGCCATACTGGTTCATGTCGTTGATGATGTTCCGGCACAAATCCTCATAGCGTCGTTCGCTATTTGGGGGAAAGAAAAAGAAAGAAAAATAACAAAGAATTTGGATGAGTATACAAAGTAAATTCAAAGATGCATATTTATTTAGCTGTATATGTATGGACAATTTCTTACAAAGGCACTCTTTCTATATATCGATAGATAGATCTATATATGCCTATCTGGGTGAGGTCACCTTGGGGGAAACCCCACCTTACGGCATTCTAAGTGTCCACTGTCTAGACCTGCCTCGGCTGCATTTCCAATCTATTTATAGACCAGATACTGGGAACGGTTCACGCTTCGATATGCAAAAGTTTGTTTGCATTTAAGCGTTATTTATTTGCTTTGGTACAACTATAATAATGATATGTGTACATTTATACACCATATTTTACGACTTTTTTACGACACCTCCATAAAACCAATGTTTGCTCTCTCTCTCTCTAAATCTCTCTGCCAGTCACCGTAGTCACGTAGGCCATCCCCACCATCCAGATCGCCCCCCAAAACGATTGCGAATTTCTGGATAAGCAAAACCTACATCACAAAACAACTCGAAAATATATAAAACAAAGATGAAACATTTTTCACAAGTTCAGAATGGCTATAAAAAGAAAATACAGTCTAAAACCCGAAATAAATTAAAATGACTGAAACGTGTTGCACCGATGATCGAGAGACGATCGCCCAATGCTACAAGCTTTTAAATATCAAGTTTTTTGATATAAATTCATAGATTAAGCAATGAGAGGAGAGAGATGCGGCATTGAAGATCTCAAACAGAAACCGTTAACCGGTTTCATTTTTGGCATTCATAATCGATTAAATCTGTTATTCAGTGCAAATACCTCAGGAAAGAAATCAGTAGGAGTGTGCATTGATTGTTACTATATTCTATCCACTTTTAACGAGGTTCGAGAACGTAAACTTCCTTATACTACTAAGAATCAACTAATTGCAGTTTTAGGTGTATTCATTCCATACTCAACTCTGATAATCTGCTAATCTATCACGAACCCTTCCTATCCTATGATCTTTACATCGTTTAACTTGGAGCCCGTAAAAAATGGTCATCACACATGATATCCATTATTATTACCGCTTATCCAAGAGTTCCCGAAAGAATTGTTCGGCATTGGCAGGATGCGCCGTGTGCTTGAAGAAGTTCTGATAGTCCGTTGTAGTGGAGGTTATCATTTTGCGTTTATCACTCAGCGTAGCGTAGCTTTCTTTTGATACTGTTCTAAATCACTTCTGTTAACACTACACCTATGAATATTTTCCAGTTCTTCACTAGGGTTCTTTGTACTTAGATCATTTATCTTGGCAGGAGTGAAGTTCTGTCTGAGCGACTGCTATAGCAACAATTTTCACGCACAAATGAAGAAAGTTTCAAACTGTTCGCGTGTTTTATGTGCTCCGAGAGAGTAGCGCGCGTGTGTGGTACAGAGAGAGGGAGAGCCGGTTTTATCGTATTGGTATAGGGCGACTAAGGCTAATGTTTTTTGTTGGCCTTGGGCTTGGTGTGAGTGCACAGGTATGAATAATTGCAGATTGCATTTGCTTCAGCCAGCTGTTGCGTTTATTGTTTTTGTGTTTCTGTATTTGCAGCTGTTTGTTTTCATTAACATTTGCTTCTGTCTTCCTTCCTTAGTCACGTTTGTGTATCGTTCTAGCTTCAGCATTCAATTAATGTACAAACGAGGCAGCTGCTCCGATAGCACGAACCGCTCTCGACGACGTTTGAACGAATACGGTGCGGCAGCGTTTACAGTTGCCCCCCGTTGGCTCACGCGTAGGCGAGAGTGAGACAGAGTTTATAGTGCAGGTTGCCAAAGTGTATTAATAGAGGGTAAGGCATTGGCAGAAGGATCTCTTGAGAGTGTTTCCTGAGTTTTGAAGGAAAGCCAAACTGGTGATCCGGCAATATACGGTATTCTCTTATATAATCTCCAAGACAATTGGCCATAAGTCTCTCCCAAACGTTGGATAAGTAAGACAGGAGACTTATTGGCTGATACGACTCCGGCTCTTCTTCAGATTTTCCAGGCTTGTGGATCATCAAGTATGCAGCCATCTTCCACTTATTCTCCATTTTGGGTCAGTTCTTACTATATGTTCAAAAAAACCAACCTTCAACAGAACTAAATTTGTTTGGCAAGCAAACAGTAGTGAGTGACTATGCCTCACCATACATTCATATACCTTGGCATGGGGGGAGAGTAAGAGAAGAATGAGAGAAGGAGTGCTTTCGGGGTATGGGAAACGCCACAAGAGTAAATTGATAAGCACGTCGGGTGTGAGTAAATAATTGAAAAATGAAAACGGCGACCGTAGCGGCAGCAGATAACAAACTTTGCGACTTGCACAGACAGACATGTATTTGGCAAAACGGGGAAAATTGCTGATGCAAAATATGACAGTTGCCGGTCACTGCGCCTCAGTTTTGTTTCGCTATCAAATCAGAATATCAAATACATATGTGATTGCTATGACTGGGGCTTCCTTCCGTTTGCCCTTCAAGCGCTTGCAACGCCCACACAGCAGAGACAGCAAACACACTCGAAGCAAATGCAAACAAACTCACACGGCAAAGCAAACGCAAAAGGCAAAGGCAAAGGCAGAAAAAGACAAGCGCAACAATCGTCACGTAGCCCAGCGCACACCAACACATGCACAATGGCACGCAAGCGGTCGCACACAGCACGAAAACGTACACGCACACGCGTTAGTTACCCGGCCGTTAGAGTGAGACGCCAAGCGAGCAAAAGGGAGTGCAAGAGCAACAGCAAGAAGGGGGAAGGAACGAGGGAGAGGTAGATATTTAAATACATGTTTCCCAAGCAAGTAAAACGAATCTGCCAAAAAATAATGCCTCGAGAATTGTACAACAAACAAATGGAGAATAGGAAGAGGATGGGGAAACATCATAAAACATGAGAAAAAATGCTCTCAGCTAAATTAGGTCAACGTCCCAGTTCAAAGTCAGAGAGAAGAGAGCGGACAGCGGAATGAGTATACACCCTCTCTATCTCGCTCTCTGGGTAAATAGTGGAATGATCGATTGTGAGCCCTTCGAACCCTTCATTCTCGCCTTTTAGATGTATTACGTGCGACAACTGGCGCGGTGGCACGTGTACCACACGCAGGTACACCTCCCACCACCCCCCAACCGGTTTCAGCTGGTGGCGGTGGGAAGAACAGCCGCCAGGGGTCGGGGTGCGGGCGGCGCACACGCACTGAGGAGGCGACCTTGATGACGTGCGTCTGGCTACGTTGTACACTACTATTTTTGTACCGTCTGGCTTTTGATTTGTTGTGGGAATGGAGATGATGGTTCGAGGTCCATGGAAACTGATCAATTCGTGTATCTACGGTCGGAATTAACGCCCGAGGCTTTTAAGAAGGGATAAGATGACACGTAAGGTGCATTCACATGGCAGAATATCATGGAAATCAACGAATCCATCTCAAGGCCTGGAATGGTATAATCTTTTAGGTTTAACATGAAGTTTTCCAACTTAAAACCTCTGTAATTCAAAAAGTGTTCTTAAGTTTGTTGGACAATTCCGATAATGATACATATAACCCGAAGTCAAATTTCGTGGAAATTAAATAACATGTTCTCTTATTTCGATTCCAAGTATAAAATGTACATCCAATACAATATGTAGATAAGTGTTCGAATTCCCGTATGTCATAATTTCAATTGAAAAAGCTTTTATATGGGATATATTTTATAATCAATAAGTAATTTGTATAAATTACGCATATTATGATTACGGCTTAGTTTGAGTAGTTCCATCTGTGCAGCGAGTTTCGAAAGCTGTTCAATAAGTAAATGAAAAGTCAGCTAAGCATTTCATGTATCTGTCAAAAGCATTGCTAAACCATAATCAATTAAAGAAAATCATGTGTTTACGATGGTTTTTTAAAGATTTTTTATTAATTTAAATCCTTAATCAATGACCGATGGTGATGGGAAATTGCAAAACAAAACTTTTTAAGAGAGGCCCTAATTAACTTTTCAAAATTAGAATTCTCCGCTCAACCGTCTATAATCTCCTTAAAATTATCAAACAGGCAAAAGGTGAAAGCCCTTAATACTAGATTCGACTTTGCGCTGGATATTGACCTTTCTTATCCGACCATCCGACAGAGACATTGATGCGGTTTTAGTAGATCGCTGTTTAGCACGTTTTGCGCAATGCTTTGTTTATCTTGGCCCCACCCCAATAAACACCGGCGAACCCGTTCCCGATCCCGGACCGGAATGTACCAGACACCGGCCGCTTGACAGGCGAACAGACGTGAGCAAAAGGCCCCCAGTCTCAGCTTTTTGTTAACACATTTATAAACAATGTAGAATTTTGTGCAAACCCCCAATGAGATCATGCCACTGCTAATTGTTTGATAAAGAACAACATAAGTTGCTCGTCCCGATCCCGATCTCGTTCCCGATACCGCCATCAGCTGTGGGGAGCAGCAGCAGCAGAAAGTCAACAAAAATAAAAGCAAATGAGTCGGAAATAGTACTACGATAAATGATAACAACATTTGAACGAAAGACTTGCGTATGCCCGGCACGTACGCAAAATCGGAGGCGACCACCCAAGTGAATGGGCGGACAGTACGAAACGGAGCGGACCACCCACTCGGTAAGCCCCGAACGATGGGAACAAAAGGAACAAACGCGCAATTGTGTCGATGATTCAGCAACAAGAAACGTTTGCTAAAGAATCTCCCACCTATGAATGTATAGACAGTGTGTGCAGAAACCATATTTATTGTGTCTCTTAATGCCGGTTGTATTCTGGTGTGTAAAATGAAAACAAATACACGCATGTATTCATTCATACATACATACATAAGTGTGTGAAGAGAAACAACAGAAAAAGTAGGGGACTACGGAGACCGCGCTGTAGATACCCTTAGAAAGAACCATCTATATAAACTGCATGGAGGTTAGATATATTTTTATGCAAAACATCTTAGGGATATTCTTCAAGCAGTAAATTATTCATCTCAAATATCGTGGGGGTATACTTTGGTGATGGTGTCTCTTCTCTTATGGGAAATTTGTGCAGCAAGCTAGCGTCATTTAATGATAGAACAGATAGAAGAGAAATATTACAGTCAGTCGTTGAGGATTTGGTAATATAATTCAGACTGTTCCGATGGCTCTTTCGCAGTTTTTCCATTCCAACTTAACCAAAAAGATAATGGCTCGACCAATGAGGGTATTTAAAAGTGATTATAAACAATATTTGGTACTGAAAAACTGCGCAACAGAATAATTACAATGAAAGCGCTGTCCGGGTGTTGGTGTCCGTGGAAATCCGACTGCAGTCAGCAGTCCGACCGCCATATGCATTCGATTCCCGGGCACGTACAGCCAAAGGTAAACACTCTCTCCGCATTCCTTTCCCAGGAGCCTCCCCTCTCTATCACTCTTAACACTGCAGCCCGGAGACAATCTAATCTCCCTCGAAGGGGCAAAAACACACTTGTACGGGGGCATGAGATTCATAAATTTCGAGTTCAAATAAAGAATTTTAAGTGGGGGAATGGAAATAAGGGGGAATGGGGTTGCAGGGCAGAACCACCCGTCAACAGTCATCGCACGTAACGCTTATCGATAATTGTCTTGATATGCAAGTGGGGAAAGGAATGCACATGCTAGGGTGCGAGGCACGGCGGCTACTAATCTGCTTTCGCCACACACTTTAGCTTGCGAAAAAGTATTTTAAACGGAACAATAGCTCGTTCCATCAGATGTTTCAGCTGATATTATAACAGATCGTACGTATAGCTGTACAAAAGATAAGTAGTGCAAAATAAAGTTTGGAAAAGAGATTCCGTTTCAAGGTCACAATAAACATTTATTTCCCCACTCTACTAAAAACTCTCAGTTCGATCCCATCCGATTTGAAACAAAAGTCACAAGCAGCAACACGAGCTTAAAATTCATGTAATCCCCAAAAGTCATTCGAAAAATACACGTTAGACGGTTAGGAACCAAAACAAAATACAATACAGACATCCTCGCAAAGGGATCGACAATAAAAAGACATCACGATAGTGAGAGATTTCGATTTGGGGGCAGCCCAGAGAGAGGATGGAGTATACTCGTCAGCCCTGTCCCATACGGATTGTGGAGGATTGCGGCTGTGCCTTCATGATGGGCACCTTTGGCGGTGCCTTGTTCCAGTCACTGAAGGGATTCAGGGATGCCCCGTCCGGACTACGTCGCGGGCTCTACGGCGCATTGGATTCCGTGAAATTGAAGACCCCTGGGATTGCCGGCAGCTTTGCCGTTTGGGGTGCCACCTTCAGCACGGTGGACTGTGTGCTAGTCCACTACAGACAGCGGGAGGACTCGTGGAACTCGATTGTGAGCGGCGCTGCCACGGGAGGCATTCTCGCTGCCCGTCAGGGTGTCCGCCAAATGGCAAACAGTGCAGTCATCGGGTGTCTGGTGCTGGCGCTGATCGAGGGAGCCAGCTCAGCAATGGCCACAATCTATGCAGCCGAAGATCAGTCCATCGCTCCAGCAGCGGCCCATGGCAAGCCGCTGCGTCCCCAGTGGGAAGTAGCCCAGGATCAGGACGGGTCCAAACAGGGCTTGCAGTTTGAACGAGTGATGGCCGGCCACATGGGTACTGCCCCCCAGTCGTTGTTGGATCTGGTCAAGATGGCCAACGTTGTCTAGTTATCAAGTGACTCAAGTATCTATAGAATCTCGTATCCCATTTCTGGCCCAGTTCCAAATTATGTTCATGTATTGGCGTTAGCCCTGTGCCGGATTCTCATTCTCTGTTGAATGTTTTTGGAGTGCATTAAATGGAGGTGTCATTTACATGTACTTCGTGACACAGTCACACACTCACCTGCCCGATCCCATGAAGCTGGCGTCTGCCAGTCCGATCTGATAGCTGGAGCTCTTCTCCCCACTGTGGTTGTGGTGGTGGTGATGACTCTGCCGCTGGCTGCCATCCCCTGATGGCTGTGTACCCCCCTGTCCCGGTTGCCCGAGGAGATTCAACAGATTGTCCACCTCTGCCGGCCAGCTCTGGGCCTGATGGGCCGGCGTCATCATCTGGGCCGTGGAGCAATTGGCGCCAGCGCCGCTGCCCTCCAGTGTGGTGGCTGCCACGGCCTGCTGCAGCTGTTGCATCTGCTGCATCTTGTTGTTGTTGTTCTTCTGGCGGGCCAACAAGCGGCAGTCCTGCCGATGATTGGGCCAGTCCATGTGCTGGTGAGCCGGCGAGCAGTAGTAGATGGCCTTGCACTTGGCGCAACGCAACAGCTGCTGGGTGGTGCCGCAGATGGAGCAGCGAGGCGTCTCCATGTCGCGGTCGCGATTGCGGTTCCTGTTCCCTGTGTCCTTGGCTCGTCCCCTGCTCATCATCACAGCATTGCGGCAGCAGCAAAGGGCGCCGACGACCGATTTTAACCTTGAGAGTGGTCTGGTAGTGCGGCTGTTCTTTGTTGGGTGGGTGTGTTTGTACCTTCGCCCCCCGACACACACACACTCAAACAAACACGCGCGGAGAAGCAAAAACACAGAGAAACACACACCCACACACTGAAACGGGGCTGCGTCTCAGATTATTGGCGATTTCAGCTGTTTCCGACGAACGCTATCAATTATTTTGCAAAAATACGGCCGCGGCTCTTGTTAGCCAACTGTGCCCTGCCCCATTTCACTCTTAGCCCTCTTTTCATGTGTATTTTAATCACGTAGGCCACCCGAATATATGCCAAATAAACTACAACAAAAAAACGCACACACAATGCAGCTGATGCTTTATTCTGCTTGCTATCGGAATTTATCTATACATTTGCGCTTTGCACCACTTCAACTTTAAGCGCCACGCTCTGGAAGGGTTAACCTTGACTTGTTTTGTTGGTTTTTAGAGCAGATTATGGTAGAAATAGCGCAAATTAACTATTTTTTTTTTTTCTAAAATCTTATTTTTATGAGCTAGTGATGAGAGAGGAGCGATCTCTTACGATAGTTAGTATATTCATCGAGGCCACGATACACGGGCACTTTGCAACACCATTAGCCGGCAACTAATCGATAACTATTGCATGAACAAACAAAACAGTATTCAAACTTTTAATTGCAAATCGCAATATAGACTTAATAGTTATTAACTTAAATATTTACTATGGCTTTTGTCTCTTCGGACCGCGAGTCACTGTCACACGCAATGAACAATCGCGGTCTTCCCAATCTCGAGTACTTGCTGCAAGGATCCATCTTGGAATCGGCCGCCGAACATCTAATGCACAGATTAAAAGGTCTTTGCGATAATGTGGACACATCACCGGAGGCATTCCATGACATGGAGGTGTGCATGAGTCTGCATCAACCGAACTCCAATCAGCCACTTTTGCTTCGTGTGCGTCGTGCCTTGGGCCGGGATGCCCCTTTTCAGATTCGTTATCTCGGCCAGCCAGAGGTGGACCAGCGTCGACCCACACTGGTGCGCAGTTGCATAGACTGTGCCTGCACGGACAGCATTATGGAGTTTCTCACCGAAATGGGATTTCGCATAGAATTCGAATACATTGCCAAGGGATATATGTTTCGCAAGGGACGCATGAAGATTACAGTGTCAAAACTCATCAAAATCGTACCCGGCAAGCAGCAGGACATGGCCAATGAGCCAATTTCCCAGAGCTACATTGTGGAACTGTCTGTGGTGGCGCCCACGGGGCAGGAGAATGTCGGCGAAGAGATGCGCCTATTTGCCGAACAATTAAAGCCGCTCGTGCAGCTCGAGAAGATCGACTACAAGCGTCTGGGTTCCATGCCCTAGGCTGGGCCCTAGGATTAGGATTAGTCCATAGAAAATACAACAATTGCATTTCTGATTCATACTTATCTCTGTACAAATTGTCATCACTAATAAATTATCGTTAACATCGTTAATGTTTAAAAGGAGCTGGTAAATGTCATTTTTAAATTGGTTTTAACAAATGGGGTACTCAAGTGGCCAAATAAATATATTAATATTGGAATATGGAAAATATATAGTATATATCATTTAATTATTTATGTATTTTCAATTAAGAATTAACTGCTTATTATGGAGTATGAAAGAGTAATAAATATAAATTAAATATCAGTACAGGAGAGGAAGGAAAGATAAAACTTACAAATTTGCTAAAGTAAGGTTTAAATAATTATAATTTATAATTTATATGATAAAATCTGGATATGCAAGTATATATCGGTATTCGGTAGTACCAGTACAGATTTCTTAGTATTACAAATTATTTTGGTTTGTTTTTGTAATTTGTGTCGCTGCTTGTATGGAGACTCCACACACAAGAACAATACTGCAAAATACAGTGTTTTATTTATGGAGGGGTTGATAAAGTAAAAGCTGGACGAACATATTTCAATGCATGAGCTTTTGCCGGTCAGATCCTACGCCTTCAGGTCGTGGCGTCCTGTCTTGACCTACAAAGGCCTTTGACTGCGTAGGAGTGGCACGCTAGAGCAGAAGATGAATGTCATGCAGTTCGACCCAAATCACACTGCCTGGATTGCCAGCCTCCTAAGCAGGCGTCTACTCATCAAGGGCAAGAGAGAGATTGAGGTGAACAGGGGAGTTAGTCAGGGCAGCTGCCTCAGTCCAACTCTGTCCAACTTGTACACCGCAGAGCTGCACGAGATAAACGATGGCAACTGTTTACTGTTTCAGTATGCGGACGATTTTTTTATTATTTGCTTCCATAAAGAGATTCCCATTGCTAAACGTATGCTCGTAGGAAAAATAGACAGCTTTGAGGCAAGATGCAACAGGCTTAACCTTGCTTTCAACCCAGCCAAACCCATGTGATTCCCGTCAGCATTCGAAGAACAGAGCTGAACATTGATCAAGGCTTAATCATTTGCACCCCAGTCCCGAATACAGAATACAGAATGAGATTCCTAGCGGCAAAAGAGTTAGCCAAGGCCTTTGCATACAGCCTCCTAAACAGGGAGTTCGGCGATATTCTGGAGAGAATCGAGGTCTTTGAGTGTACAACTTCGCATTGCACCAAAATTAGGTCAGACTTCGACTTTTTTAAGGGGGCTGCTGCATATTAGTTCTCCATAGGGAAAAAAGGGCACTCCTGACAAGGGGAGGCTTCGAGACCTACTACACTGATGGATCAGCAGCTAACAGACACTCTAGCGCAGCTTTCCTACACGACAGCACAGGTTTCATAGTTAGCTTTTATACGCACAAAACCTTGTCATTTCCGTCCGCCGAGTTGCTTGCAATTGATAAGGCCTTGGACAATGCTATTTCGCCATCCTAACGGACAGCAGAAACGAGGCTCTAAACCATGGTTCCTAAATACACTAAAAGCTTAGCGGCAGTGCTTTGATAGGCACACACGTAGTCGCAAGTAACATTTGTGATACTTCGACTGCGATACCATCGACCATCGAGATAACGCATCGCATATAAACTTTAATAGAAATAACAACACACCCACTACCCATCGCTAAATAAATATAATAACAAAAAGAACAAATTAGCTCGTGCCAAACATGAATCGAGCTGTAACATAAAACCTAAAATTTAAATTCTTGAAGATTCAATTAAAATTCATAACAAATAACAATTTTAGAATGCCGTCGACAGATCGTGTTGCCAATGTGGTGCTGGTGGATATTGAAGGCACCACCACATCCATCAGCTTTGTGCACGACGTTCTGTTTCCCTACGCAAAGAATAATGTTAAAAAGTTCCTCGCAGACGGATGGGAAAGCAGCTCCGAGATCAAACAGATTGTCCAAGAGCTGCAACAGGTGCCACAGTATGCGGAATACACCAGCACGTTGCGTGTTCCTCCAACGGAAGTGGATGTGCAGATCATCACAGGCTTTGTGCGTTATCTGATTGACAAAGATCTGAAGGTGACGCCACTGAAAACGCTCCAGGGCCTTATCTGGCAGCAGGGCTACGAAACCGGCGAACTCAGGGGCCAGTAAGTCTCATCTCTGATAAGCAGATGCCCAATAAACCAATTATGATTGTACCCCCTTCGCAGTGTCTTTGATGATGTGCCTGGTGCCTTTGCCGCTTGGCGGGGGGCTGGCCTTCGGATTGCCGTCTACTCCAGCGGCAGTGTGGCCGCCCAGAAGCTCATTTTCAAGTATAGCATTGCCGGAGACCTGCTGACCCATCTCAGTGCACACTTTGACACCCACGTGGGCCACAAACAGGAGACGCAATCGTACGTAAACATCGCCAAGTCCTTGGGCGAAGATCCACGCAACATTCTCTTCCTTACGGATATTCCTGGAGGTAAGTGGTAAGATGACTGATGGAAATATATTGATCTGATTGTGTTCTGTCCGTTGCAGAAGCTGCCGCTGCACGAGCCGCTGGTCTACAGGCAATTATGCTGCAGCGTCCAGGCAACGCTCCCCTCACCGATGACCAGAAGAGCGGACAAGAGCTGATTGCAGACTTCTCCTCGCTCCACAGCTTGCAACTGCCCGAATAAAGAGCTGACGTTGGGTTCATCCAAAAAATGTTTACATGTATTGTGACTAGGTGCTTCGGAATTAAGTGAGAGTCTCTAGAGGAAGGCGCGATCCACGCTGCACAAATCATCGCCGCTGTCGTGGCTGGGTGTCTCCTGGTTCCTGGGCCGACGGGCGGAGCGCTTGCTGCGCTGCGACTGGCGCGAGCACGACTTCTCAGATCCATAGATCTTTCGCAGCTGCTGCAACTTGGTGTCTGCCTCCCCAGCCGCTGGGCAGCTGGACTTCTTTCGCAGCTGCTTGCTGCTCTCGCACGCGTGTCGCCGACCCTCGCTGCGGCACGTGTGGCTCAGCTTGCCCACCTCCGGGCCCCAGAACGTGGGTCCCTCCAGCAGCAGCGGTGCCGACTTGACCCGCTGCCGCATCATGGTCATGTGCAGATCGTACTGGCGCTCCTGCAGCGCCTGCTCCGCCTTCCGCGTGGCCAATCGGATGGACAGCAAGGCTTTGTGTGATTCACTAAAGGACAAAGAAGGGAGTTTGATGAGTCTTCGGCTCCTCGAGGGACACAACACTCACTTGAGCGACAAGGACTTCCAGGCAGGCGTCTTGCGTACCTCCCAATCGAACTGGGGCCTGGGGTCGTGGTAGGTGCAGTTGTTCTTCAGCTCCTTCACCTTCTTCCGCGACACTTCGGCACGCAGAGTGGCTGCCAGATTGGGGCGCGCCACCGGATGTAGGGGCGAGACGCTGCTCGTTCGCTTTGGCAGATCCTCCACCAACTCAAAGATTCTCAAAGGCGGCCGGCACTTGTCCTCCGGATCGGATTGCATCGCTGTAATCTTTGGCTTGCGTCCCCTGCCACGACGGCTGCGCCCTCGCCCAGAGACGGAGGCACTGCTGCTGCGCTTGGAAGACACGGATGGCGACTCTATTTGAATCTTCGGCACCTCCTCCTCCACCTCCTGCTCATCCTTCTGTAGAAAGTAATTGCTCAGCTTTGGCTGGCCATACTTGGCAGACGGGAGACTCGCGTTCTGTGGAATCCCAGCCAAATCGTTGACGCTGAAACATCGCCGCAGCATCTCCCGGCGGCACTTGGCTCGCTCCGCCGTGTGCCCCCCAGGCGGACCCGTTGGATGGGGCTTGTGTGCCGTCTGTGTGAAACTGCTGCTGGTGGTTTTCGGGCGCTTGAATTCCTCCTCGAAGCTCTTTAGGGAACGCTTGAAGTCGGCCACCTCCACGGCATAGTCCTCCTTGAAGCTCTTCAAACGACTCAGATCCCTCAGGCACTTGTCGTACTCCTCGCTCAGGCAACTGGAGCTGGGAGTGAGGGCTATTGCGGGCGTGGAGCAGCGATTGGCATGGCCGCCTCTCAGTGCTGGCACTGCACCCGGAGCTGGATCCAGCACCTGCGGAGGTCTCTTCTTTTTCGCCTTTCCCGCGCGCTTCTTGGACTTTCCCACGGAACTGCTGCTGGCACTGGCACAACGCTCCGCCGGCGCCTGCACCGCTGTGGGTTGGGCTCTCAGCTCGCGGCTGGTGCTGCGCAGGCTCTCCAGCGTAGAGTAGAACTCCTCCTGGTGCATGTGCTTCACATCACAGTAGTCTGGAAGGGAACTCGCACAAGTCACTATAAATGGAATCATGTTGGGACCTTCACTCACCAGGTATACTGTCGTAGAACTTGGCCAGCGATCGGATACCCGTTTGGGTGGTCCATCCAGGTGTGTCCGCCTCCATGGAGGCAGTGCTTTTGGCGCGACCCGTCCTGCCCACCTGCTTCTTGCCCAGACAGAGCTTCGGACGATTGTAGACCGGAGCCGGACAGTTGTTGCATGGATCTATGGGCACTTTGAGGCAGGAATTCAGATACGCGCGACCCGAGTGCGTACTCATGCTGGAGGACGGAATGTGTGAAAAATAGCGAAAAAGGCGCTTTATCAATATTGTGGGACGACTGTTTGATGGCATTGTTGCCAGCGGTTACCTCCATGGTGTTTGTTTTTGTGCATTTCCGTTTTGGGCGATCCATTCGCCAGGTCACGCACAGTCTACGCAGTCGCCGGATTGGCTTCAAGTGTTCCACATAATGTTAAAGCTATATTTTAGATTAGTTTACTATTCTGCAGTTTTTAGTCACTGATTTAAATATTTAAAATTCCCATCCATAGTTGCTTTATGGGTTCTTCGGTACTATCGATAAATGAGGAACACTTCTGCAGCATTGGCACGAAGTGGGTTTGTTGGCTAAAAAAGGTTACAGGAATTCGAAGGATTTATGGAAAACCCAATAGTGGGGAGTGCTTAAAATTAGCCAAACTTGTAAAAAACTAAATCATCAATTGTATAAAATTAAAGTTTTAGCGCTGAGATCCCTAACTAGCTGCTAATATTAAGCAGAATATCAAAATCCAAGAAAAACGCGCCGTATACATTTTTGGAATTGAAAGCAAGGTGTATGTCAAGCAGGTGGGCGATCGTTTTTTAAGGCCCTCACACCAATTTCGTATACAAAAATGCATCCATATCGATATGTTATAAATTATAATTTCCCTGAAATTAACCTCTTGAAAGCTTTTTTTTGATGGCAAGGCATGTCAAGAAATCAAAAAGCTCGAAAGAAAGCTCGCTGGCATAAAAAATTGCATCCATACCTTATCATATAAACCATCCATGTTTTCAGCAAAGTTTCCCCACTGTTTCTCCAATTCGTTCGTTTGTTTAGACGCGTTGCTCCGTCGCTCGCGGAAAAAAAGAAACACAATTTGAAGCGGCGTATTTCCGCCAAGATACGTTTTTACCTGCGTTACGTGTGAAAGTTTTACGCAAACGTCAACGGTGCCAAGACGAATAAATCACAATTTTTCCATAAACAACAGTAAAAGCAGCACCAAGATGAGGCTGTACGCCGCAGCAACAGTTGCGCTCTTTTTGCTTTTGGGCCAAGCAGCTGGTGTGGAGCTTATGGAAGAGCAGGAGGCGGGGAATGCTGAGGTGAGTGTGTGTGCGTGTGTTTTGTTATGATTCAGCAGCGCGAAAATTGCGACATTAACGCTTTTCGTGAAGGCCAATAACGATTTAAGTCAATAACGAATTCCCGAGTGACTAAAGCTTCTAACGGGGAACACATTGGCGGGCATTACGGTTTAATATTAAGAAAAAATAGCTAATTTACAGTTAATATTCACTTTGCTTGCTTTGTTACCACACACACACACACATAAATGCAATACATACCCCCCACACAAAGACACGAACATGCATGTGCAAGGTGTACGAATATAAGGTGAAGCGTTCTACAAACCAGTTCTCACAATTGGTGACTGTCTTGTTCAAGTGCATGGAAAGAGTGGCGGAAGACAAAACAGATAACTAGACTGCTCACCTTGTAGACAGCATACCTTGTACATATATGCGCCATATTTACTTGCCTATTGTTTGCTGTAGTTTTTATTACTGTTGATTAGCGAGCACGACTCGCCTCTTTCTTTCTTGCATTTCAAGCCGGGAAGGGGCTCTCGAGCGTCTGCTTTTGACTCTGTTTACTGCATGTACGTTAAAATGGATCCATGGCAGTCAGCTGTTTGCTTATCAGTTTGACCGATAGAACCCATTTGATTCCCCCTCTGACGCTATTTTCGTATTTTTTTGTATTCCTGATCGGCGGGGTTCTTAATTACACTTTCGAGACTGATTAGAATTCCTTTGTGTGCGCTGAATTTGTCGATTCCGGGCAACTTGCGATTCTCAGAGGCCAAATTGCGACTTAATTTTTGCCTTGTCCCAAGGGAACTTTTGTTATTTTTATCAGAACTCAGATCTGGATGCATCTTGGAAACTATTTCTCTGACTGATTCAAATGCAACTGGGTATATTTTTGCACATTTATTCAGCAAGAGGCGTATAAAAGTGAATCTCAAGAGATTTCTGTAAGACCAACCCCGGAAAGAATAAATTTTTCTAAAGCGAGTATTCACCATAACTTGACATGAGCTTAGCTGTTTTATATTGTCTTTTGTTTAACATAAAACGTTCTATGTTTTATGTTTTATTAGCTCTCCAAGTCTATAATTCCCTCAGAGATAGCATTCTCCGATGTGACACAATAACTCAAAATGCTTGCCATAATTGATGATGTCAACTAAAACAAATATTTCCAAATTTAATTCTCAGAAATCGTTAGATACAATGCAATATACATACATATGTATATAGACAAACAAAAGCGGCTGAACGTGAACAGATTTTCAAACGATGATTAACTCCCCCATGAATCAGAGAAGGGAACAGATTTCAATTGAAATAAATTAAATTTCTGATCCGATACCCCCAAAGTAATGTCCTAGATTAATGACTAGGGGAATACGGTTGGATGGGCCTCCACTCTTACCCCGACTCCTGCTCCGGCTTCGCACTGGTGGTGCCGGCTGGACATCGGGCTCAGGCTGAGAGCAACGTCATCAATATCAATTAAATTTCCGGATGGCGGTAGCAGGGCAAAAAGCGGCTATTAAAAAAAATCTCACAGCATTCATCATGCGAAAATATTTGTATATGCAAATAATTAAATACAGCGCAAAAAGGGTTCAGCGTGCGGTTGATGCCACAAGGGGGTTGGCACCATCACTGGGGAGGTGGATATTGAGCATTTCCCGAGAACTTCGCATTATTTACCACGCGGATTCCAAATGTAGAATTTAAATTTGATGCAAGCCTCAATGGAAATTAAAATAAGTTTAAATAAATCTAGTTAAAATGCAGTAATGGATGGTTACGACTTGAAAGATATCCATTACCTCATTATCGTTTTTAAGAATATTAAAAGAAGCATCAAATGAATGAATTATTTATTTATCGGTGCTATTTAAACCAATTCAAATATCCTTATGCTAATGGGAATATTATTGTATTTTAAAACCCTTTATTTTGAGTTTAATGATAGTGATATAAATTAATGATAAACCAGTTACAAGCGGATAGTACCCACACACATATATTTCCCTCGAAAATGTAGAAAAATTGATTGATTTACATTTATGTTTTGTAGTAAAAATGTTGTACATAAATCCAGAAACACTTTATGCTTATCCAACCAACAAAGAAAATGATATGCCTAACCCTTTTTGGATTAAAGAGTACAAAAAGAAACGTTTGGAACGCACACTAAAAGCCCCCCAGAGACTAGGAAGAATGCATGGCAAAAAAAATTTGCATAAATGAATATTATTGCGGAACTACCACGAACAACGATGGCTACATAGTCAACATTTATTCATATGTATGTGTACGGGATACTTATACATAATATAATATTATATATGTACATATGTACGTATAAATATTCATTCAGTCAAGTCAGCGGCAAAGATTCGCACACAACTGGCTGCCAAATTACGAGCCACTATTGTCTCACAAATATCTCAAAGGAATGGATGGAAATGGTCATGGGAGTGGAGTGGCGTGGCGTGGCGTGGCGTGTGGAGATGAAGTCTTGGGGCGGTTTATGACTATCATTTAGGAAATCAAATGGGATGATTCAGAAAACCAACGAAAAGAAAACAAAGGAAAGAATCGATGGAGAAGCGGGAATCCATCGATATCTTTGCCAGCAAATTGTCGGCAATTGTCAAATGCCTCTTTCGGTCTCTTTTTGGATTTATGCAAATCAGTGACACGATTTTGCTGACTTCAACAGTCTATGTGGGAGTCCATCGTCCAGACGTATTCATCTTTACGTATCCGTGTAGATATCCTCATCCCATTTGACTGGCGGCCATATCCTTTGTATAATTTTGTGCATGATTTGCCGCCTAATAGAAATGCTAAAGGAAATTACGGCATTGCGTTTCCCACTAAATGGTCCAGTCAACCCAAGACACCCGGGTCCAATCAACCCCCAGCCCACCCCACGCAGTTCGAACCCCCCATAGAGCACAAATTAGCACCCAGGGGAGCAGTGGAGGTAAAGTTTATAATGAGCTTGGCCCGGACAATCGACAGAGAACAGAGAACAGACAGCCGAGAGGAGGAGACCTCATCTGGTTGTGAGTGCGTGTGTCTCCATGCTCTGATTGGAAATTTAAGCAGGCAGATGGGTAGAAACTAGTGTGGTGCGAGGACGAGGCTCTTTGGCTAATGCATAAGGTTAAAACTATGGAGAGGAGGTTATATGTACATATAGAGTACGAGTACAAGTGGTTTTTGGGGGTAAGGTTGTCATGGTAGCAGCAGGGTTTCCCGCAGCTGCAGGTACACATTACGATAACATCGAACGAGCGGGGAACAATGCCAATATCTATTCCAAAGATGTGGTCTTTGAGCGTGCGAGGAATTTCCAAGTTTAAACTCTGCAAAAGTATGGATACGAAATGCCATAAAACTGCAAATAAACTACAATTTGTCAATGAATCTGAAAGTGGGTGGGAAAAGATGCGTAAGGTGTGAGTTTTAATGGAATGAAGACCCAAAAAGTTATGAAATTTCTATGCAAATCAAATTGAGAACATGCCTGAGAGCTCCACCAAAACTTGGCCAGTTTCAGAAGAACCTAGAGAATGGAAATGAAGTTTAACTGAAATGGATGCTTTTGATAAGAGAGTCTTAAGCTGTTTTTTATGAAGAAATTCACATGATAAACCATAAGACCTGAAGCAAAACCCTTCTCAAAAAAAGTCACTTTAAAATGTGAACCCACCTGCACAGCAGGTGTCCAAAGAAAGCGGTCTGCCGCTGCCAGAGACCAAGGTTAATGTCTTTATTAACACAAAAAACACGCCCTAAACGTGCGCACCTCATCAAAGGCAAGGCCCAAGTAGGGAACCATCTTGACCTTGGAGGCCCCAAGCCTCGAGTGTGTGTGTGTGTGATGCAACAACAACTTAGCTCAGATTCAGATTGAGATTGAGACTCTGATGTGGAGATAGGCAGACACTAAAACTATCTCTGACAGAAATGATACCGGTTTTCCACTAATGAATAAATTTATATCTGAGGCCTGCGGCTGTGACTGTTGCTGTTGCTGGAGATGCGACTGGGTGCTGGGGGGGCAGGTCATGCGTAAGTGGATTTCAAAATGTTAATTAAGAGCTGCGTTAAAACGAAAAAAAAAAAAACATTAAGTCACCAAAGAGAGAATATTACCGCAGTCTCTTGATGATGCTGGTTGCAGAATGGTGTTGCATTTATTTGCACTATGAGGATGTCTGCCCTGACTGCCTGTCTGACTGCCTGCCTGCCAATCGCTTTAATTAAACTTTAATTAAAAACAACAGAAGCCAAATTGCCAATTTCGCAGTTTGGGGCCAGAGCAGCGGCAGAGGTGCAACGGCGACGCGACGCGACGCGACGCCTGCTCGTTGATGTTTGTGTTGATTCAATTAAAGTTTTCCAACACTGCAAGCTGCACAGCTTAATGCGCTCACTCACTCACACTAAAGTATTTTTTCGGGGTTTGGCGCATTTTTACCAGTGGCTGTGTGTGGGAAAAACAGCTCTTGGTGTTTACACTGCACATCTGAATGGGAGAGTGGATATATCCATTGTCCCATATGCATGCATGTACAAGTATGTAAGCGGGGATTATGGATATCAGGGGGATTACACTGTCGATTGGCGGGGAATAAGTGTTGAAAAGCGGCATAAACAAGGGGATTCACAAAGTAGACATGGGATGATGGGAAAAGCTCTCTGCTAGAGCACATGTCAAACCAGAAGAGCAGATTCTATCTGTCTAAAGGGAGTGGTCCCCGTATTTACAGATCTCTTAAAGTATTTATATGCCCCAAATTGAGTCAACTCAAACCCCCATTCATGGGGCTTCACCATTATTAAAATTTTTGTTGGCTTTCTTTCATTTAAACTTCCCTCAAATGCAAACAAGCGAGATCCCATATTACCCACAAAATTTAATAAATATTTTTGCAAACATTTTCGTTGTCTGGGCTGAAAATTGCAGAAATGTTTGACTAAGAGCTCAATCAACCAAGTGAACATGAAATATTATGATTAAAAACCAACAAAATTAAATTAAAATATTAACAATATGAAGAAGATTGGTTGAATTTAATTGGCTATTGTAATATGATAAATACATTTGGAATTCCTGTGCGCTAAGCATTCGATAACTCTCCTTGAACTGCAAAGAATCTCCGGAAATAAGCTGCTTAAATGATTACCACAGACAGGGCATGGCAAATTTTCCATTAAGAAGTTGGAATATAATCAACACGTTTCAGCCGCCGCAACGCAAACTCAAGTTACGGACTTAATAACCCGAAGGTTCTCAGAAGGAGTATCAATTTCTAATGGCGTGCTGCATGCCCTTCCCTGGCAGCAGCCTGAAAATGAAGGAATGGGGGTGGCATAGGATGGTTATTGCATCAAATTGGTTGCGCTTTTGCATTAAAGTTGCCAGGACAACAGAACGTGCGGTGGGGGGTGGGAAATGCACATCAACATGAGCAACATAAATGGATAACAGAGTGGAGCCTTAACCCGAACAGACTTTAGCCCAAGCCGAAGTGAAGCGAACAGACGGAAAGCAATCGAGTCTTGAAAGAACTTCAAATCCCATCATGGGCATGTCATGAGTTTGTGCAGTTGTTGCTGTTGCTGTTGCTTAAAATGCCATAAAGTTTAATTGAAAAATAAGGCAACGGCCTTACCGAACAGCCAAACAAACTTAATACCGAAACTCCGAATATGTACCACCCACCCACTAGACATAATCAGCTGCAGAGCATCAAGCAGAAGCATTCAACATCATCCAGTGGCAGCAACCATCAGCCATCAACGTCGACTGCAGGCAGTGACGCAACAACCGCTGTCAAAAAGTTTTTATGCATTTTTCGGCTTTTTGTCATCGCGTCAACGACAATGAGGATGAACGACCGAAACGTCAACAAGACGTTAAGGCCAGGCCCTCAACACTGCAGAGAATGACGCTGTCCCCACTGACTACTGTCTGATGTTGATGCTGATGCTGCTTCTACTTCAATTTGCCATATACCTAGTAAATGCGCTGTGAAGGGGTATATGGACGAGGTGTGGCTGTGTGTGATAGAACAGAAGGTTCCCTGTGTAAACCCACGCTGAACCCCACAGCTTATGAAAGCATTTGAAAATGCACAAAGTACTGTTCTATCTATAACATACAAGAAATCGAGCAATAAATATAAAACCAATACATACACATGTTGCCCATAGATAAACAATTCTGAATGGAAGAATTACCACAAGAAACTTGTAAATGTAAAAGTACTCATGGCAGTACTTCAGGAAGTACTTCTTTCTCATGGCATGTATATCCTTTTAGCGGGTATCCCTTCAGTCGAATATATCACATGTATATTCCCCCAACTAGCTGTTGCTGTCAGAGCTGGCAATGCATCAGAATTACCAGAAACACAAGCAGAAACAGCAGCACTGGCAGTTGCATCAGTGGCATCCACATCATCTCATCAGTTGCTGCAGCTGAAGTTGGTAGCCTGAAATCGAAGTCAGTTGGCAGCCTTTTTCTGATTTCGATATTTAAATTATTCAGCAAAATCTGTCTGCGGTCGCCCGCCCCATGTCAATCAATCTATCTGCGAGTATTTCTGTCAGTCATCGGCTTTTTGCATCATGTGCCCTCATCATTTATCGATGAATTTCTGGTTTGACATCATCCAGAAAGCCCAGAGAATCCCTTCGACTCGATTCGGTCTCTGCTATTGCTTCTGTTTCGGATTTGGTAGCGGCGGTTAATTAGTTTTTGTGGCTTAACCGAAGACCCATTGAAGCGTTGGGCCAGTGATTGAGTTGATTGGTCGCCGTCGCCAGATGTCGTCCCCCATTCCGTTGCCACAGCTTTGACCGCAATTGCAGCTGCAATTATGCCGAGTTCATTAGGCTTTAGGCCTCCGGGCACTTTAGCCTCTGGGCCACAGAAACAGAGCCCACAAACCAAAGAGAGAGAGAGAGAGATGGGGAAAGAGGTGGAGAACAGGTGTGTGGGGGACAGGCGATTAACAATGTTTCTGCAGTGCAGTCATTTATAATTAACCTTAAATCTGTCTACAATTGGGCGGGTGAGGGGGCTCTCCTTTGTGTGTGCTTTTCTGAATTTTAAATCAGTGAAGGAATGGGTTTATGGTGATGGCAATTACAGGGCTTTAGCAGGTTAAATGCGATTATTTAAAGATGGTTTTATAGGATTAAAATTGTGTGTTTTATGCGTATAAAGAATTATGCGTTGGTTTGGCAGCTTATAAATGGAACGAAATTGAATGAAAGTTGTTTCGCTGTATAATTTTCCCATAAGTGAAGGGATACTAAATCTTATTTTAGAGCCTTTCTGCACATACCATCACGCGGCTTGCCTCACCTTCACCCACATCCCCAAACACATCCAAACACACACATTTTAACCCACGAATGATCCATGCTTCTTGCCAAAAAGATCTCTCTTTCTCTCTCTCTCTCTGTTTTCTGTCTGTATCCTTATATGTGTTTTGCTTTCTGTTTTGTCTTTCCCTCCCCCACAAACCACCAAACATTCCACAAAAATTCCAAAACTCAGAACCAGAGTGCCGCCTCAGCAGAAGGAACAACCACAGAGGAGGCGGAGGGCGTGAGTGAGCCGCCGATCAAATTGGTGCATGTCCTGAATCCCGGAGAGCGGGAGTATCTGTCGCCCAATCTAATTGGCGTGCAGAATATTGCCATGAGCTTTCTGCCGCTCTCGATGAACTTTGTCAACATTGTCGATGCATTTCGGGAGATCACCAGCGGCGTGCGGTACGAGATTCTGCTGAATGCTGTGGACACAAAGGCGGAGAATGCGGACACCATCTGCCGATTGGTTATCCTCGAGAAGCCCTGGCTGCGCACCCAGTGGGGGGACAAGCATCGGGAGCTGGTCAACTCGAATTGCACGGATTCGGCAGAGAACTCGCTGTCCTCGGATCCGGCGGAGAAGGCGCGGCTGCTGAATGAGAAATATGTGAGTAACAGCATCTTCAATGGCGGGCAGAGGAACGAGCTGAGTGACTCCGAAATGGCCCATCTGGAGGCCCAAATACTCACCGGCATGGGGCCAATGAAGCGGAAAGTCAGCCTGAATAAATCTGGTGCCGCCCCTCCAGCTGCGGCTCCCACCTCTGCCTCTCCTCTGGCCGGTGATCCTGCACCTGCTGCTCCTGCTCTTTTGGTCACCATAACAGTCTCCGATTGGAAACCAACGCCACCTGGTCCTGAGTCTGGGCCCACTAATGAGGCCACAACGGCAATTAGCATTGATGAGGCAGCAGCAGCCACCGAGCAGACTCCTCCTGAGAGTGTGGCAAATGATGGAGTGGAGGCGCAGGAGGAGGAGCAGCAGCAGCAGCAAGTGGATGGCACAACGACGCCGCCTGCCACCAGCGAGCTCAACGATAATGAGAAACGTTGGCTCGACGATTTCCTATCGGTGGGTGCGTATAATTTTGAAAAGACCATTCAGAAGAAGCAGAACGAGGACAGCCAGCAGCAGGAACAGCAGGAGGAGGCGGCGGAGGAGGAGACCATTCAGGAGGAGGCTACCACTATTATACCATCTTCAGCATCATGAATATTATATTACCATCAACACAGACACACAGACACACTCATGCACCCTACCATCACACCCCCCTAAGCATCTAAACATCCCTCTGTCTGCCCCACACATAAATACTCTTTATACAAAACACTCAACCTAAATACGAACAATAAAAAAAGAAAATGTTATTTAATTGAATTTATTTAAGCTTTGCCTTTTGCTCACACCTGCCACACCTGTCCATGTTTATGTCCGTGTTGGGGGGGTGTGTGCGGGAATGCGTTGGGAGGATAGGGTAGGGTTGAGCAACCCCCCAGAACCCCCACACAACACTTATTTCACCTTAATAATCAAATGAGTTTCCGCTCTCAAATTACGGCCGCAATCTGTTTAAACCCGGCAGGGAGAGAGCCCCCCAGGGGGAGAGCGGGGAGAGAGCATCTTCCATTCACCTGTCTATATTTTGCTCGTGGCGGAAAGGGTGCGAGAGAGTGAGAAGCTTAGCAGAGGCAGGCCCTTGGCAAGTACCGTTATATATGAGAGGTTTACTGTATCTGTGTGTGTGTATGTGTTTGTGAGTGCAAGTGTTTGCCCCTGTGGTGTCGTGAGAAAGAGGGAGAGAAGAAGAACACACACAACACACACACATTCTGAGAATGTGAGTGCGAAGCAAGTGTTCTCATTATCCCTGTGCTCTACTTTTTACAGCGGTTGACTCTCAGCCGCAGAAGAATGCACAGTGGTATGAAGATCGTTGCAGAGTGGAGAGTGCAGAGAAAATACATGTATATAAATACTCCCAAGAGATCGAAGAAAAAGGGGTTGATCGTAGGATGTATGATGATGCGGTGTCACTCTTTGTAGCTATAGTTATTTAGTGACTTTTAAGTAATTGTTTTCGTTTAGAATATGTCTCAACAAAAAAGATCTCACCAATGAGATCATGAGAATAAAGAATATTATTAAGTAAGTCTTCAATATTTATCTATAAAAAATATGTTTCCCTTTCAGAACAGACTTCTAACAGAATGATGTCCATCTATTGCAATAATATTCATGATCGCAACGAATATAACCCGATTTAATAAATGAGTTTTCTAATAATTCTCACAAATTCCCACAAAAACCGTTGCACATATAAAAAAAATCAGCATAGTGAGGTGCCGCCACAGCCATACGAGTGGGGGAGATCTAAATACGATACCAAAATACCATAAAATAGAATAAATAAATGGAAAACGAAAACAATTCCCCCGTTGATTTTACTGATTTGCGGCAACTGTCGGAAACTGTATAATCGTTTCCACACTTGACAGTCGATATTTGTCCATATATGTATGTATGTTGTATATGTACATATTTATATGTATGTTTGCATGTATGCGTACGTACCAGAGTACTTTCAACGGAATGGATTTTACGGGTCATTGCACACACTCCCTATCTGTACACCCATATGGCCCCACTGTTCCTCCACCCTCGGGGCTCGTTGAAACATCATTTACGTTATAATTCTTATTGAAATACACATTTGAATTAACAGCTCAGCGCGCTGGGGTTGAGGCAGGAACTGCGACTGCTGGAGGGGGGAATGGGGACAGTTGTGGTAGGATCTATAGATGGGTTGGGGAGTGGAGTGGAGCGATGCTTAATGAATTCATGTTCGGACAGGCTGTACAGCCTCGTGCAGGCAATCCCATCGAAACATTGCTCCGCCGTTGCTCTTTCGCTTGCTTCCTCCCCCCAATTCTCCTGTATTTTTAATTATACACACGTCGGAGCCATTACATTTCACTCCCCGGCATTGTTGTCGCTAGCCCCAACTGCTTCCCATCTGTCCCCCCGCCACCCATTTGGGTCTGCATGGGTGGTGACCTGTCCTGGTCCAACGACTCCTCTGCTCAAGCCCTGCCATCGGTCCAACGACTATTGCCTGCCGCCTCCTCCTGCTCTGTCAGTTACCTGCCAACGGCAGCAGAGGCTGAGCAGTATCATCAGACATTTTTGGGGCTCCTCCTCGGCACAATGAGAATCAGCAGCAGCAGAAGTGAAACCCAAAATTCCTCACTCCAAACCCATCATCAGGCATCAGGGGCATCAGGAACATCAAAAGCAGGAGAGCGGTATCAGGAGCAGAAGCAGAACAGCATCGCCATCATCGATGCCAAGAGGCAAACGAATTTCCAGCCAAAATGTTTGGTTTAATTGGTTTTGTGTTCGTCATTGAATGGTTTATGTGTCGTGCCGCATGTGTCTTTCGCTGTGTTATTGTTGGGAACAGATCTGCCTTTAGGGTGGCGGTGCTCATGGAGGTTACCTCGTCAAAGGGTTTGCTTTGGTGCAAGTTTTTCGGCATGCGTGTGTGCCGTGTGTTTTGTGTGTGTCTTTCTGTCAATTTTGGTAATGTAGATTCCGACTTGTCTTTGTTTCATTTGCATTTATATGTAATTTATGTGCCAGGAGCAGGTTCCGCACCCACATTCCATCTTCATTCTCCATCATGTCATCTCCATCGCTCACCGGATTGATGTAGCGACAGCTGTGTGTCCTGTGTGTCTGGTCTGTCTCTTTGTAATGGATAAGTGTATCTATTTCGGTTAATTAGCCGGAGGATTAACGAGTACTGTGCCGAGCAAAGAGGGGGCATGTAGGCTGACTTGTGCCCCTGTGCTATTTAGCGACTTATACTTGTGTATCTGTTGGATACTTTTATATGTTTGGCCAGCCAATTCCGAATGATGGATGCCCCAGTGGGCAGCATAAAGCTATGCCTCATAGTCCTAAGATTGTTAACCACACTGGTTGCTTGTGCTTTAATTCTTAAGTGGTGCGTAGGCCGGGCAACGATAAGCTTTTTCGGTCATTGAGCTACTGATACCATGGAACAAGAGGCTAAATTACAGCAGAAACTGTTTCACGTCACGTCTTTAGGCCATCAGTCAAAAAGCTATGCCAAGTATAACAATCGTTCATTTCAGACATTAGATCTAGTAACAAAGTAAATCAAAATAATGCAAACAAGAGGAAAGAATCCGTTTAAGAATTTTAAGGAGAATCTCTAAGATTCAGTGATTCAATCGATGATGTTCAAAGAATCATAATTTATGCTGACTTTATGCTCTATAACCGATAAGAGTAAATTCTCCAAGCATACTCTTCACTTTCTATAACAAACTTCCCCGTAAAATCTGGTTCTAAAAACGAAAAAAACATCATTGTCAATGAAAAATCACTCCTCGCTCTACTCTATTCAAAATTCATTCACATTGATACGTTAGACACGGTTGGTAGTCTAGAAACAAGTAAATACTTTACACGAAAATATATCAACGGTGCGTATAGAAATTCCCCCACAGTAATAAAATAACCCCCTAGATAAAGATACTTAATCCATAACCAAGTAGAAACAAACAAAAAACTCAGAATGAAGCCTTCACCTTTGATGACACGCATTCGACAGATTTGGATTATGACCGGATGGTTGCGGCACGAGGCAGCGGCAGCCGCTGGCATGATGGTGGTGCGTCGCCAGGAGGGATTATCGCAGGAGGACAGTCAAGGCGATGAGCCTGAAGCTGCAGCTGAGGCAATGGTGGGCCAAGTGGGTGTCGATACGGAGGGAAAGCTGCGCAAAGTGCGCATTCTGGACGACTACATTGTGCCCTTTGAGTGCGGTTTGTGATCTAAAATATCTGGAGATCAGCACAGAACCAAGCCAATGTCCCTCCAAACCAAGATCTGATCTTCTTGTATTTGTTATAATTGAATGAAAATGTTTGCAAAAATTAATTGTTATTAAAAGACAGTTTTAAAATGGGATTTGGGCTGCGATTTGTGATACTTTGTCCACTGATTCATCCACTTTCCTGCAACGGCTTCTACTTTCAGTTCGTGCGCAGCAAACGCGGCCTTAATGATGTACCCTTAGGTCACAGCAAACCCTTCGACGCGAAGCAGGCCGAGGCGCAGCTTCAGCGCACCCTGGACAAGCTAACAGCCGGCGAGGGACCGCATTACAAGTAAGAGAAAGAGCAACCCAAGCCAAAGGAGCAACTAAATCAACTTTCGACTCTGTTACAGAATCGTCAAAGTTTACACGGCCTCGCGTCAGGTGGTGTCGGGCACTTTGACTCGCATTGATGCTGACCTCATTGATGGCAACACGGATGTGCAGCACCGCTGCATCGTTGAAATCTGGGCACAGCCGTGGCTGGAGCAGGGACACGACATTACATTCAAGTGCCGCAACCAGAAGGTGGTGCAGGCCCGTCACAGTCGCTCCGTGGAGTGGGCCGAGAAGAAGACGCACAAGAAGCACAGCCACAGCCACAGCCATCATGCGCTGGACAAGGTGGACCATTTGTTCCACAAGTTCCAGATCCGGTTCGAGCGCCGCTACGACACAACGGCAGAGCGACAGATGAGGATGCGCATCTTCAGGCAGAACCTGAAGACCATCGAGGAGCTGAACGCCAACGAGATGGGCAGCGCCAAGTACGGCATCACGGAGTTTGCGGACATGACCAGCACGGAGTACAAGGAGCGCACCGGTCTGTGGCAGCGGGACGAGCTGAAGCCCACTGGCGGTGCCCCAGCCGTTGTGCCGAAATACGAGGGAGAGTTTCCCAAGGAGTTCGACTGGAGGCAGAAGAATGCCGTCACACAGGTGAAAAATCAAGGCTCCTGCGGCTCTTGCTGGGCCTTCAGTGTGACCGGCAACATCGAGGGTCTGTATGCCGTGAAAACGGGCGAGCTGAAGGAGTTCTCCGAGCAGGAGCTCCTCGACTGTGATACCACAGACAGTGCCTGCAATGGCGGACTCATGGACAATGCCTACAAGTAAGTCAACACCAAGGAAGTGCAGATTGAGGCTCACTCTTTCATTCATTTTGATTCCTTTAGAGCGATTAAGGACATTGGTGGCTTGGAGTACGAGGCTGAGTACCCGTATGAGGCCAAGAAGAAGCAGTGCCACTTCAACAGGACACTCTCCCATGTCCAGGTCTCTGGATTTGTGGATCTGCCCAAGGGCAACGAAACGGCCATGCAGGAATGGCTGCTCACCCACGGACCCATCTCGATTGGTAAGACTGATGGAGATTTTCATGAAATAAAAGGCATTCTCATCGCTTTGCGTATCCTTTCTTACAGGCCTCAATGCCAATGCCATGCAGTTCTATCGCGGCGGCGTCTCTCATCCCTGGAAGACTTTGTGCTCCAAGAAGAACCTCGACCATGGCGTACTGATTGTGGGCTATGGCGTCTCTGACTATCCCAACTTCCACAAGACCCTGCCCTATTGGATCGTTAAGAACTCGTGGGGTCCGCGCTGGGGCGAGCAGGGCTACTACCGCGTCTATCGCGGCGACAACACCTGCGGCGTCAGCGAAATGGCCACCTCCGCCGTGTTGGCCTAAGCCAAAAGCCAACCTATCACCCCATCATATATGAAATATACACATGTATATCTAGGTTAATATTCGAGCCATTTCCAGCAAAGACATCAAGATAAATATCTTGAAGCTTCTTTCCTACTTTTTGTGTACTTTCCGTTTCAATCGATGCTCTGCGACAGACGCGACGAGCAGTTCGTTTAGTTTTTCTACGTTCATCTCGCAAGATATGTGTAAACATTATAATCATTTTTGAACATCTGTAATCTCACAAGAAAATTCAGCATCCGCCACACATAAATGCAGCTTATTAATTGAAATAAATTTAAACAACAAATTGTACGAGAAATCAGAGTCAGTTCTCAGTTCTTGGCTGGATAAATGGTATGATGATGGGCATAGCCCCCTTAATCGATGTCAGCCTTGGTGCATGCAACAGTTGGCTGTGGCACAGTGGTGCAAGCAGTGATGGAAAGTCGATGAAAAATCTGCTTGCAATTGTGCTCTCTAAAATGTCTTCACTTAATCAAAGTAAAGTAAGTTTTCGTTTGTGATCCTGCTCAATGGAGTTTCTGCTCTTTAAGTGCAGGTTGCTGCACGACTTCGTATCGTGCAGATCTATCGAGAATCTATCTTTTTATCAACCAAGGAGAAAAAGTAACACTGAAACAACAGTGGAGCAAGCGAAAGTTCTCATCCTGGCGAAGAAACAGCTCCAGAAATTACAACTGATAAAGATAAGACAGCTGAGGATTTTGTAATGTGGGCTATAAAATCTAACAGCAACTGTTTAAAGATTCAAATTATCATAGCAAAGAAGACTTCGTGCACTCAGCTACAGCTCCACAGATTATTTCGTGGGGTACTTTTCGGGCAGTAGCAAAAATTTCTCTCCTTGAATTAATTCTTAAATCGGTAGAGCACACCTTTTGTGCAAACTGCCATCCCACTGTGCAGCCGTGCAATATGCTAATTAGATTTAGAACACCAGGGCCAGCGCCCCAATGGAAGCCACACAAGGCTCTGGTTTCTGGTGCGGAACAAGCAAAGCTCAGTAGCAGCTTGGAGAGCATCACGAACAGTGGATAGTGGACAGTGGTAGAAGCAATGGCCATGGACGACTACGACGATGACAGTAAGTGAACGAAGGAAGCGACGTCTGCCACTGTGAATCAATCCCATTCGCCCTTCTAGTGAGCAGCGTGGGCGTGACCACGGCACGCATAGAGAACCAGCATCATCAGGGCCAGCACGGACACGGACATGGACATGGCCAGGGTCAGAGTCAATACAGTGCGGGCGCCGTAAAGGTGGGCGGCTGGCGGTACGAGGATGCCAGTCGATACATTGGGGAGTGGAATCAGCTTGGCCAGAAGCACGGCATTGGCCATCTGCAGTTTGCCGACGGCACACGCTACGATGGACAG
The DNA here is from genome assembly GCF_900245975.1 of Drosophila guanche. NCBI lineage: Eukaryota > Metazoa > Arthropoda > Insecta > Diptera > Drosophilidae > Drosophila > Drosophila guanche. Next base: position 6,527,394 of record NW_022995750.1, on the reverse strand, counting down.
TTCCAGGAGGGCCTCAGCCAGGGTGTGGGCTGCCTCTGGTTTCCCGATGGAGCCAAGTGAGTGCCGCAATCAAATCAGTTATCCAGTAATCCCAACGAGGCAGAACCTTAATCCTTGTGCACAGATATGAGGGCGAGTTCCATCAGGGCTGGTTCCATGGCAGTGGCATCTTCTGGCGCGCCGATGGAATGAAGTACGAGGGTGAGTTTCGTGGCGGCAAGATCTGGGGACTGGGACTGCTGACATTTCAGGACTTTACGCACGGATTTCCGCGTAACGAGGGCTTCTTCCAGGACTGCCGCTTCATGCGGCGACGACGCTGCCCCGAGGTGGTGCAGCGGGCCCAGAAATGCGCTCTCCTCGCCCGATCCCAGTGCGAGCATCCGTATTGAGCTTGACAGTTGGCAAATAAACTCGTGTAGATCCTATGGATTGTGCGTTCTCTTATTTCTGATTTCGTTTAAAATGTTAACAATAATTTGTTCGTTCCTTGGCTAATCTTCGTTGGCGGCTCCCACCAGGTACCACGCATTCCTGGCCTGCACCGCCGTGTTCCGCACCAGACGCTTCGGATCGTCCAGGGCTGCGGCGAGGGCCAGCGTCACGTCCACCTTGTGGGGCAGCAGAGCGAACGTTGGATACTTCGTTATGTCGTAGAGCAGCTGCAGAGCCGCAATTCGCACTTGCTGTTTGGTAAACAAATGAATCAGTCCCCGCCACAGTCTAGTCTCCAGAATCACTCACCATCGTGTGCTGCGCCTTGTATTTGGATAGCTCCAGGCAACTGGGTATGAGATGGCCCAAATGCGCCTGGAAATACGCATCCTGCTGCTGCACAAAGCTCTCGCAGATGCCCAGGGCAATGCACAAGGACTGCGCCTCATTGTGCTCCTCCAGACTGCGAAAGAGCAGCGGTCCCAGCTGCTCGATATTCAGCTTGATCACCGCCTGCGGCGTGGCCTTCAGCACGTAGACAAACGCCTTCAGATGATGCACACAATAGTCGGCCAGCTTGTTGCCCATCTTGCCCATGATGGTGTGGAAGAACTTTTGCTTGTACAGGAACTTGACGACCGGCAAATCCAGCTCGGGATATTCAGCCGCTATAATGTCAAAGCCCAAGGCAGCGGCAGTGCTCAGAGTCGGATGCTTGAGCAGATCCGATAGCTAGACAGCAAAGATTGGAAGAGATTTGATTACAATTTGTTGGCTGATTAAAGGTTTCTTTGGCACTCACATCTCCCACAATATCGGCGGCCTCGTCGAAACCTGCTACCACCAGACCCTTGCCCACCCAGGCAAGAATCTCCACAGCACGCACATCGCCCGCTTTGATGGCCTTCTTCAGTTGCTCGGTGATCTGCTTCACTTTACCTCGATTCTCCGTGGAGTTTTGCATTTTGTTTACCAAACTACAGAGCAAATGGTGGGCAATGACGCGCAGCTGCTCGTTTTCTGTGCTCAGGGAGAGCTGGGTGAGATCGCTTAGCAGCCGCTCGAAGTGATCGTCCAGACTGATGTCCTTGTGCAGGTAGCCCAGCAGACCCTTGGCAATGTACAGATCCGCCGACTTTTGTAGCTGCAAACCCGGCAGATACTCGCTGATGATGGCACTCTGCTCGGAGAGCGGCAGTTGCTGGATGATGCGGCTCAGGGCGCCGGCAATCTGCTCCAGAGACTGCAGCGTCAGATCCTCCGTCTGTTGCGCCAGCTCGATGAGCTTGTGCAGCAAGTTGGACTGCTGCTGGAGGTCCACAATGAATCGCTGATCCTCCTGTGTGAGTAGCGTGTTGAGCGCCTCCAGAGCCAGCAGGCGCACGGGCTCTGGGTTGCCTTCCTTAAACATCTGTGTCATGACCAGGTCCAAAATGCGTTGGGTAAATGCCATTTGGGGTAGCAGCGGCAGCAGGTTGCTGTAAATCTTTCGCTTGATAAAGTTTGAGAAGATCTCAAAGTTCCGAATGCTAATGTCTATGAAGTTCGCCTGCAGCTCCACCGGCTGCAGGGCGCCCAGGCCCACCGTGAGCACTGTGAAGTCCAGATCTATGGTGGGATGGCTGATCAGCTGCACCAGCGCCTTGTACACCAGCGCACGCTGTGCCTCACTCAGCACCGGGGCGCACTCGTTAAGTACAGACAGGGCCGCCTTCTGCAGCTCCAAGTCCTCCTGCTTGGCATCGAAATCCTCCCGCTCGCACAGTCGAAGCGCTGCTATAACATCGTCCTGCAGGGCAACACTTATCGTGGTGTCCAGTTTCTGGAGCGAGTCACGCAGGGCGGTCAATTTGTAAACCTGGGCGACAATCTGGTATATCTTGATGCGCTGGTCGGGTGGCGACGTCCCGAGATCCGTGGCCTGCAGCTTGAGCAGGAAGCTGTTCAGGATCTTGTCAGCGGCAAACGGCGCGTCTCCGGCGACACACACCAGCGCAATGGCCGTCGCCGGATGGAAGAGCCGCTGATTCACGTCGCTCAGTTGGGGCAACACCACGCCCAGTACAGACGTCTGATAGCTGTGGCTAATGCTGGGCACATGGGCCGCTCGCTCCAGCAGCGCGCCCAAAGCCTTGAGCGAGGCTTTAAGAATGTCTTCGTTGTCGGCGCCAGGAAAAGTTTCGGCCTTGAGCGCCTGCCAGATTTGGTCAAAGTGCGGCTCCAGCACTGAGGGAGGGAACTTGACGGCCGCTTGATGCTGGAATACAAATGAAAGCGAAAATTAGTGGCTGTGAAGGTTGCAGGAAGGTCGTTTGGTTTGCTTGCCAGCAGCTCAATGGAGTCCAACTTGGCCACCAGCAGCTCGCTCTCCAGCTTCTCCACGGCCAGGACGACCGTCCACTCGGCAAACTCATTGTTGGCCACCAGACAGTTGGTCAGCTTGGCGGCCAACTGGTCACGCGTGATGGCCGTGGGGTCCTGCTTGCTGGGGTTGAAGTCGATGGGGAAGTAGCAGGCGAAGATCTCAAACATCTCCTCGGCCAAGTGCAGCAGCGGATAGTTGGCCATGAAGTCGGGCATGAAGCTGAAGATGATCTCAAGATTGCGGGGATCGCGCTCCCCGTCAATGGAGTTAATCAAGCCGTACACAAAGTCACCGGCCATCGTCGTGAGCTCTATCAAAGAAGGGGATAAAAAGGGAATGTAAAAGGAGGGAATATTGATTGTAAATCAAATCTGTCACATACCCTCCTTGAAGGTGAGCGTCAGGTACTTGAAGATGTTGAACAACTTGGTGCGGTCTCCGCGCGTCTGCGACTGGCAGGTTGTGTGCTGGAAGAATGCCTGTAGGATCAGTGGAACATTACCGGCTGGCAGAGCCTTCATGTGAACCATTGCATCAATACCATCGATGATCGCTGGCATCACGTTGTGGTGATCCCGCAGTCGGTCCGTGTAGAACGTGGTGAGGAACTCCAGCTGCTCCGCACTGAGCAAATCCGTTGGCAGGGCACACAGGACCGCGGACAACAAATTGGTGCCGGCCACGCGCTGCTCCATGTCTGGCGAGGACAGGGCAAAGCCCAACTCCTCCGCCAGCAGCGATATGTCATATACGCCAGCGGTCAAATCTAAAAAAACAAAGAAACTCTCCAATGAGAACAGAAGCGTCCGGAGACCTCAATGCCATGCCCACTTGCCCTTGGCGACTTGTGTGGCTTCCTTCTGAAGTTTTGCATCGCTTTTCAGTGCCTTCTCGAGGGTGGCGCGCGTGGGCGTTGTCATTTTGGGCGCCGTCGCTTGCGTGATGGGCTAAATTTAATAAATGTCTAAGCACGTTAAGCCGAATTGTTAAGAACCGATAACCGATGAAGACCTTATCTATAGACGCAGGGTTGCCAGACCACACGCTGCTGTTGTTTTGATTTGGTAGGTGCATATAGATATAGTAGAATATTTTCTTATATTTGACATTTTTAACCTGAACCTGAATCCACACAAGCTATTATTGATTGGAGGAGCAAAGATACAAGCAGCTTTTTTCTTATGGTGATATTGGACATTAAGCCATTAAAAAGGTGTGCTCATTAGCACTGGCAGGTGTCAGTGGGTTAAATCCGTTTCATTCTTGAGTATATTTACGAAATATTTCAAAATGAAAGAGTATATTTCAGATGTTCAGCGGGTATAACCTCGAATTGTGGAAATGTTGGAAATCTCTGGCTCCAATCTATGCAAAAACAAGTCTGTCTGCATTGGTGAGCCATCCCAACGAAATTTTCATGATTATAGAATTGTAATATTAATTATAGCAAATAGGGTACACAGGTGCCCATACTTTACTATACTATCGTTTGGCGACTTTTAATCCTATTTTTTTGGTTGACCTTTTAAGTTTTAATTAAGATAATTCATGAAAATTAAACAATCTTGTGCAGAATTGAATGATAATTTGAGTAAAACTACATTTTTAAAGCTAAGACTCCTAACTAGCTGATAAAATAAAACAGAAGTTAAAATTCGGGGAAAATTATTAAGATTTACGGTATTTATACATTAATTTTGAAAATTTAAGAGTATATTTCGGTATGTTTCTGAGGGTCTGTCGGTATATTTGACCAATAAGTCCGCGGTCACACCTGCCTATAGTATTAACAAACACAAGCAGCACTTTTTTTAAATCGCCTTTTAATTATTAACTAAATAAGTTTCGTTTTAACTTTAAGCTTTCAACTCCGTGTAACAAATCCAGTTTACTAATGTCCATAACCGTAAGTTCATCGAGTGGCCGCCAAAATGTCGGTGTTGTGTGGAAGTTAAAGCCAGCGGCTGCCGAGAAATGTCAACGTCAGACGCCCGCCCCCACGTAGCTGGGAGCATAAATAGAGAATTGTATTCAAAAGCGCAGAAATGCAATCTTCAAAGCCCTGCAATTGACTTGAAATCTATTTAAATCGTATTTATTTACACATGTGTGTGTGTGGGAGCGCGCCGCTGAAACTTGAGCTTCGCTCTGGTTTTTTTCCTTCTTTTTTCGCTGCTTTGTGCATGTGTGTGTGCGAGCGTTGAATTTTTCTTGTGTTATTTTTTTTTGCATACGAAACGACATTTTGAACGTCGTTGAGTTGAAAGAATCATTCAAATGCGAGAGCCAACAAGGTCGAGCGCCTTATTCGGGCGCTGCTGCGGCCATGGCTATGGCTGCTTCCAATGCGGGTTTATAATTTTATTACATTTTTCCAATCGGCATTTCGGCAGGGGCCCACGTCCCGCCTTGGAAGTGGAAGTGGAAGAATGGGAATGTGAATTGAGAGCGTCTTTAAATATATTTACACATACGATACTTGCCCGTTGACAATTGCAGATTATGTGTGTTTGTGTGCTTTATAATTAGCAACGCACTTCGGTCGTTGGCATTGCCACTCGTGCCGAGTATCTTCCTTTTTATTTAGTTTGATTGTATTCTTTGGCTGCGCGGCTCACTTTCCATTTTTACCTGCATGGCAAAGGCGGCGGCGGGCGTTGGGGCGGACTCTCTCCATGTTTGATTGTGTGATTGTCAGGGCATTGGTGTGTGTGTGTGTGTGTGTGAGTGTGAGTGACGCAGTGCCGCCAAAGTCGCTTCCGTTCTATTGTTCGCACTCACTGACACCAGTTCCCCTTCCCGCACACTCCGAAGCAAGCAACATTAGAAGCAGAGAAACTCTTGCTACGCACTCGAATGCTTTAATTGGAACTAATCTTTATTTCGTTTTTGGTTACAACGACAACAACCTGTTCCGTACCGTACCGATCCGTTCCGTTCCGTTTGAATCTGAGCAGCTGCTGCGAGGTGGCAAGCAAAAGACAAGCAACTGTGTAGGAATGACCGTAATGGCCAAAACTACGTTTGAAGAAATATGCGATAATGCCAAATTAGCCAGGGACATGGCGCTGACGGGCAACTATGACTCGGCCTGCATCTACTATGAGGGATTGCAGGGCATGCTGGCACGCCAGCTCAAGGCCACAGCGGATCCCATGCGGAAGGGCAAGTGGAGCATGGTAAGCGGATAGAAGAATCCCCCAATTGCCACAGTCACATAACTCTTTTGTGCTTTCAGATCAATCAGCAGATCAGCCAGGAGCATGCTAAAGTCAAGGCCATACAACGCACACTGCAGGACATATCGCTGGATTTGCAGAGCACTAAATTTGCCCACAAGCTGCGACAACAGTTGAGCGAAGAGAGCAATGTGAGCCAAGATCCCTCCGCCTGGTTTAAGCCTGATCCAGATATTTGGACACCACCGCCCAAGGATCCAGATGTCTGGGGTCCGCCCAAGCCGCCACCCTCGACCTCGGCCAGCAGCACCACACAGGTTGTGGGCCGGCGAGCAGCAACCAACAATCGACGCAACGGCACCAACGCTACGCAGAGCAACCGCCCCAGCACAATCCCACAGATCACGAACCGAAACGGTCCGAAACGCAACTCGTCCTCCGCCGCCACCGCCTCCACCTCGAACAGTGCACGTGCCACTAATGGCCGGGCAGGGGGACGTAAACTTTCCACCTCAAACAACGATCGCAATGCCAACAACAACGACAGCAAGGATGAGGACGGCGTGGCAGGCAGCAATGGCGGAGGGGGCGACGGGGAAGCCGGTGACTCCCAGGCGGGCGAAGAGGAGCGCAAGTTCCAGCCAAATAATCACATCGAAGCCGAGCTGGTCGACATTCTGGGTTAGTTAAACTTCCCTACATAGCCCTTACCTTTCCTAACCATTGTCACTTGTCGGTTTCAGAGCGTGATATTCTGCAAAAGGATCCCAAGGTGCGGTGGAGCGACATTGCTGATCTGCAGGATGCCAAGCGGCTGCTGGAAGAGGCTGTGGTATTGCCCATGCTCATGCCGGACTACTTCAAGGTGCGTCATCACTTTTGCCTGTTTACTCTGAACTCTGAATCACTTCAGAGCAAGTTGATCTTATCTACGCTGCGGTGTTGGGTCAATAAACGCCAGCAGTGCTCCACAATATTTGTGTACAACGGATGAGACACAAACGTTTACGAGCTGATGGAGCATTTGATTTGAGTTCTGAAAGTTTTTAGCTCTCCCAGGGCTTATCTAGGGCAGTGTTAAACCCAAGGTTATTTTCAAGATTGATTTTGAAGAGGAATCCCCGACACTTGCTGTGAAAGTTGTATTTACTACGAATTCATTTCCTTGTTGGCACAATCTTATCTACAAATTGTGATACGCGTTGTCTGATATCTACAGACACATGTATCCAGTGGCACGAACAAGTAGTTTTTATTGATGTTTTTTTATTGATTATATTCATTTCATTTCTCTTCTTATAGGGCATTCGAAGGCCATGGAAGGGTGTGCTCATGGTCGGACCACCGGGCACGGGCAAAACTATGCTGGCCAAGGCCGTGGCCACCGAATGCGGCACAACCTTCTTCAATGTCAGCTCGGCCACGCTCACCTCCAAGTATCGTGGCGAATCGGAGAAGATGGTGCGGCTGCTGTTCGAAATGGCGCGCTTCTATGCGCCCAGCACGATCTTCATCGATGAGATTGACTCGCTGTGCTCGCGCAGAGGGTCGGAGTCGGAGCACGAGGCCTCGCGACGCGTCAAATCGGAGCTGCTGGTGCAGATGGATGGCGTGGGCGGTGGCGAGGAGCAGGCAAAAGTTGTTATGGTGCTGGCAGCCACCAATTTTCCCTGGGACATTGATGAGGCGCTACGCCGGCGGCTGGAGAAGCGCATTTACATACCACTGCCGTCGGATGAGGGTCGCGAGGCGCTGCTCAAGATCAACCTGCGTGAGGTCAAAGTGGACGACACTGTGGATCTCACCTACGTGGCCAATGAGCTGAAGGGCTACTCCGGAGCGGACATAACCAATGTTTGCAGGTGGGTTGACTGGGTTGATTGCTGCCTCAAGTCTTGGCTCTAACCTTTTGTTTCTTTTTGTTCTCGTAGAGAGGCGAGCATGATGTCCATGCGGCGAAAGATAGCTGGCCTTACGCCCGAGCAGATCAGGCAACTGGCCACCGAGGAGGTGGACCTGCCCGTGTCCAACAAGGACTTCAACGAGGCCATGAGTCGCTGCAACAAGAGCGTGTCCAGGGCGGATCTGGACAAGTACGAGAAATGGATGAAGGAATTTGGCTCGTCATGATGGCGTTACCGTCACCCACTACATTACCCTCCCTTGTTGCAATTTGTAGCAATTGTAGGAATATATTTTTGAATACCCTAACAATAGGCGCTTAAGTTATTAAGCTTTTAAAGTGAGATCCGAACCGATCCAAAGCGAACCGAACCGCCCGGATGAATAGTTGAACATATTTTATATAAAACATTTTACACACGATATGGAAACGGAAGCCGTTGGAATTATGAAAAAAAAAAACAAAAGACTAATCGTTCTCTAAGAGGAAACCCAATGAAGCGAAAATGCAAATCTGAAATTGAAACGACATTGAAATCGAAAGAAAGATAGGCAATAATATACACCCACAAAAACACACACACATATAATAGGTAGAGAGATCCAACCCACACACAAAATGCACCACACAATCCTTACTTCCTATACTAATAGTTAATCCAAACAGCAGCACTCTTCCACTCTATATATACACGTTAAGAAATCGCTTTAAACGCCGCCTAGCCTTGGGCACCCATCCATCACCTTGCTCCACCATGTATTGTTTTTATCCAAAATGTTGTATTTTTTAACAGGCAAAGCAAAGCAACGCAAACGTCTAACATTTAACATTAACTTTCGCTTAATTTATAAATTATACACTACATTACATACTATAAATATATATCATAGTTTTTAATGTTAATTTAAACAAAACGAAAATCCGTTCCCATTGTCCATTTGATTCGTCAGCGGAGGAGGAACCTGAAGCAATATGTACTTAAAGTGAAGATTGATTCTATTCAGAAAATTTTAAACAATAAACACAAGTTTTTAACTCGATGAGATGTGGTCGTTTATTAAATATTTCACACAATTTTATACTGTCGGTTGTTCAAAATTCCCCTACAATTGGATGTGTCATGCGTTGCCCCCCGCCTAACACTTCGTCTCCTCTTCTACTACTACTACTACTATGGCAGTAACCAGTATACGGGTGTAGCCCCCGTAGCCCCCTTCTAGTACGGTCTCGACGGCGGCGGCATGGGCATTAGTGGACCCATCATGGGATATGGCGCCGAGCCACCAGCCGACGGGTATGGCATACCACCGGTCGGGGGATAGGGCATCGCTGATCCACCGGCCGAGGGATAGAAGCCGCTGGCTGGCACATTACCGTACGATGGCAAGTGGCCGGGGCCTGTGCTGCGGCGCTGTTTGCGTATGAGATCCTGCATCTTCTCGGCCTTGAGGCGGCGCAGGTGCATGGTGCGGCGGCTGGCAAGAAACTCCTCCAGGAAGGCCTCCACATTGAGCTCGTTGTCGTTGAACTTCTTGACCATATCCTCGGTCTGCTCCTCGCTCTCCGAGGCGGCCGTCTGCAGCAGCGCCAGGGCCGTCTCCTGGCCTACGCCACCCGTCTTTTTGTTGAGCTCTGTGAGCTTCTCCTGCACGGCACTGCAGCAGTTGCGACCTTCTTCGGATAGCTCTGACAGCTTTCCGCGCAGTTCTATGATCTGTGGCTCCTTCTCGATGTTCTCCTCCGCTCGGCTGCGATTGTCTTCGAATATTTTGTTCTTTTGTTCCTTCAGCGCCAGCAGAACCTCGTCCACCTTCTCGTCCAGCTTGTCGTCATTGTTCAGCAGCTCCTTGAGCTGGTCCGAGCTGAGCGGCGCTATGGAGGTCTGCAGTTGGTTCATATATTCCTGGTACATGGCTTCAGTTTACGTGGTACAATTAAATTAAAATTTTTATTTTGCGACTCTATTTTGAACAGTGTGACCGTGAACCTATGAATTAAACATACCAGAAACATGCCAGTCTTAACCCACTGAACTAGTTCATTGAACGAACTTGTATTTCAACCAGCTGATGTTAAATGGATAAATAAATATATTTTGAATATGATTGAAATTAAGGCCAAATTGGTGCGTGCCGACTCGGCCATCTATGCCACAGGCGAACGCGTCGAGTGTTTGATTGAATTCACCCACAAAGTCTTTGCCGACGAGCAGCCGCCGTCCAATAGGAATGCCAACGATGCAGGGTACGGTTTTCAGCCAAAACATAAATTAACTAAATAAATAAAAGCAAATTCTATATTGAACAGGCTGGAGAACCTTGCCTGGGCCTCGGCACAGCTCCACTGTTACCGAAAGACCAGCTACTCCACACCCACAGCGGACAAGACGCAAGAGCTGACCGAGCTCATAGGAAGAACCGCCTTGGATGCAGTGACCCAGGCGCCCGGAGAGGTAATTGTGGCCACCAAACCGAAGATACTGTTCTGCGACCTAAAGCTGCAGCCCGGCGAGACCAAGATATGTGAGTACTTCACCGCCAGAACAGATTAAAACTCGCGAAGATTCCAACCCAATCGACAGATTTCTTCAATGAATTTGTGCCACGCGATGGTCCTCCCACATATCGTGGCCACGACATCAGATACTTCTACAAGATCACCATAGCCACGCAGCGGGTCAAGTCCAAGGTGCAGACACTTGCCGTGCCCATCCGTGTGCTACCCATTCCCATTATTGCCCGCCCGGATGAGCTCCCCGTGACGGTCGAAACCAACGAGGAGCTGGCGCCCACCAATCCCTTCCTGGAGAAGCGTGAGATCAGCGAATTGGAGATATCCTGGCATCATCTAAAGGTGCGTAAGGCACCCTTCCTGTAACCATTAGTGATGTCATATGCTTCCCCTTGCAGAATGTGACTGCCCGTCGTGCTCCAAAGTTCTATCGCATTTCGAACAAACGAGGATTCGTGGGCCGCTTTTGCCTTTTCAAGCCCGCCTACAAGTTGGGCGAGGACATAGTGGGGAGCCTGGACTTTGATGGCTGCCAGGTGCGCTGCGTTCAGTTCTCCGTGAAGCTGCAGCAGCAGGAGCTGCCCATCCGGCCACAGCCGCCACAGGCGCTGCAGTCGCAGTCGTCTGTCGGGGACGATGCCTCCTCCATCCAATCCTTCGACATGGCCAGCATAGCCAGCGGCGTGGCGGTGGACAGTTTGCACAGATCGGCCACTTCGGGCAGTGCCCGGGAAAAGGACACGCCCGAGCCCACAGGCAAGCTCTCGACCATCTCCAACACGCATCAGGTGTGCTACGCCACACAACAGTCGCAGGTGGTGGTGCCCATTCCCCTGCACGTGACGCCCACATTCAGCACGGATCTCGTCGATGTCAAGTGGCGTCTGCACTTCGAATTTGTGACCAGCACGATGATGGACTTCGGTGGCCCCAATCCAGAGTCCGGGGAGCTGAAGGCGCCCGCCGAAATGCCCGTGGAGACGATGGTGTGGAATCTGCCGGTGACGATCTATGCGGCCAACCCGCTGCAGATCTACAACCCAAATCAGACATTCAATCTATTAATTAAGTAAAGGCCAAGCCATCTGTGGCAATGCAATATCCATCATTGTTAAACTCTAAAACCGAAATATTAAAGTAATTTTTTTTATATTTTAAATGTTTTAACCCGCAACGAAATTAGGGTTGTCAAATAGATATCAATATATCGATATTTAAAAAAATATATATATATTTATATCGTGATTTTTTTTTGCTCAAAATATATATATAAGCGTAAGAGGCTTCTCACACGTCTCTTCTCATTTTGGAAACTAGCCAACCTACTGGAGAATTCATTAATGAATCGGATAAAAGTATAGTTTTTGCGCCAAGACCCCTAAATAGTTGGTAATATTAAACAGAAGATACAAATTAAAGGAAAAGTGCTTTGTATATTATTTTTGGTATATTTCTGTGGGATTCTGTGCTCATACTGCTCCGCAAAAATGAGGAGAGAGAAGAGAGGATCTTGCTGACCTAATCCTCTCTCTTGCTGACCTAATCCTCTCTTTTCTGGTAAAATAGGAAGAACGTTTTTAGTCCCCACCTTTATGGCACCTTTTGAAAGGATCCCTTATAGAGCCTGAGAGAGCGTCTGGCGGGAGAGGATTTCGCTGACCGGTTAGACACAGGAGAGAACTTTTAACCCCTATTTTACAAGGGAAATTTTACTTCGAAATCGTATATAGAAAAAAAAGTTTTAATACTTTTCCCGACTTTTTACGCGTTTTCAACTTACAACTGTGAGAAAATTAGAAAATTTTCGAGGTCCTTTAAAATATCGAGAAAATGATCGATATCGATATATATCGAAATCGATCACGGAGGATTAAATCGCAGGTGTCATATACCCTGCGTACTTGGAATTTTTGTGACGTATTTTCCCGTTGTCGACACCTTACAATTTCGCACCGAAGTGGCAGCGCAGTGGCAGCGCAGTCAAAATAAATTGTTTCACCGTGTCGGTCTGTGCGTCGGACGATATAAAAACAATCCAACTTCGAGCTAAAATTCACAATTTTCGCCGCGAACCATGCAATTTTTTCTGAATTCAGAAAATAAACAATAATATCAACTATTATTTTCGTCAAGAAGACGCAAGCGTCGTTCACCGATTGCTGTGAAAATTACGAGCGAGTTTTCCAGGAAATTGCATCAAACGTCGGCAACAAGTGAAAAAGTGATTCTATATAAATGCACAAGCTTTGCTTTGCATTTGTTAACATAAATTAAAAGGCAGTGCGGTGCGCGCCTGCCATTTATCGTTTGAATTTTTTGCGCAATTTCCATTTTACTTTTTTCGCATTCCTTTGCGCGTAGCGCTTGTTTGACGCCGTCGGACGTCTTGGTGGCCCGCTGTCGACGTAGACGCATATTGCGGACTGCGCAGCCGTCGATGCCGTTGCGTCGCGAAATGTGCAACAACAAAAATACCAATGCAAATACAAATACAACGAAAAAAGTGAACAAATCTTCAATTGTGGCCTTAATTTAATTAGGCGAGAAAAGTGTAGTGAAAAAAGTGCTCTTTTTACACCCCGTACTTCACTGGAATATTGGAATATAATACAATCAAGCGGCTAGACGCCAAAAAAAGGTATTGCCATTGAGTTAATTATGAGCTTTTGCTCTTAATTGCTTGCAAAATAAGTGCCCTCCCCCAACTCAATCCTCCCCCTCTCCGTCAACCAACAATTGCCATGTCCGGCTTAGCAACAAAAACAACAAAGGCAGCAGCAGCGACATTCCAACGGCGCGCCGTCTGCAGTTCTACACACACACACATACACGCGTGCTCCACCCGCGCTTCTTTCGTTTTTGTACTTTCTGCTTTTGAAGTTATTTTTCCCTCCCCGCAACAGAAGCGCCTTCCCTCTACACATTGAACACGTAACAGGATACGTGATTCTCTACGCTAATCTCCCCCGCTCCAATACGTAACCAGTGGCTTCTCTACGCGGGATGGTGGCTTAGAGAGCACATCTTCTGTTTAAGCCCTCGAAAAGGGTGCGACCAACAGTGTTACCGGACTCCCCACCTCCTTCATTGTCTTCTTCTTGCCTTTCGGTTATTTTTTATTTTGCTGCTCACCTTCATTTGTTATCAGAGTTTTACCTTTGTTTTTTGATCGTTTCTTTCGTAAAGATGTTGCTTCGCATCACAAGAAAAGTCTCCACTCTACTCCACACTCACTCAAGCGCGTTCTCTCTGCCTCTCACTCACTCACGCAGAAACAGCGCCATACAGTTATACCTGTTTTAGTGGAGGAGAACAGCTCTGCTTCACAGCGATGGTGTGTGTGAGAGAGAGAGAAATCGTGATGGATGGAGGAGAACAGAGCCTCTGCTTGCGAGAGCACTGGAAACCAGTGGATAAAAAGCAACAACATCATTGGAGAGCAGACTGGAAGATTGGAATTTTTAGTGCTGCTTGGCTGTTGCTGTTCCTCTTTGACCAACAGGTTTTTAGTAGCTGCAGCGCAGCAGAGGCGCTCTTTACATGATTATTTTTCTACTACGCTTTGTTTTTGCCGGAGTTCTGGCTTTAGCTTACCTCCCTCCCTCTTCTACTTCTATTTCTCCTCCTTCTTCTTTTACTTCTTTTGCATGGCAAAAGTTTCGGTCATTGTACTGTTGTCTTGCCTACCACAAAGCAACAACAAAACCAGCAACAACTACAATTACAAGCCTGTTTTGCGGTTCTTGCCAATTCTCAATTATCTTTTTTTTCGAGCTCTATTTTGGCGCTCCCTCCCCCCACACCCATTCTCTGTTTTGTCTCTCTCTTTTGTATGTTGCTACTGCATGGCTATGCATTTTTCATAGCTGAACTTTGTACTTTTGTTGCATGACTCATGAGATTGTTACAGGGCATTCGACGGCGAAGGAGGAAGAGAAACGGTATTATAATTCGGAGACAAAGTTTGGCCATGAATTGAAGCTGTTTTGATCATATTAAATGTGATAGAAATGTCTTCGTATGGAATCTCCGTCTGGTGTATTATTTTGGCAAATGTAACATAAAGATTCTCAAAAATCAAAGAAGATTCTTAAAAACTTCTCTCTTATAGTTCTCGTAAAAGTGAATGAGTAAAAGCAGTATGGTGTGGGGGGAGTACCAGGAGAGGGAGTGAGTACATATTACCTTTTGCCCCGTTATCAATGAGCACGTTCCACATTCCGTTCCATTTACCTTATCAATGTGTGTCCCAAAAAAAAGAAGGTCCGAGATAAACCAAAAACTAGCAATAAACACACAATGCACTTGCATTGACAGTAACAGCAGCAGAAGGAGGAGGAGGAGCAGGTGATAAGAAAATAGGGAAAGGGAAGGGGAGACAAACAAATCGAAAAACAAATATCAAAAGTTCAACAAATAAGGTGGAAAAATGAGCCAACGAGAAGACGAGAGCAACAGCAAGAGACGGACGGACGGACGGACGGACGGGCAAGTGCAGAGGCAAATGTAGGCCGAATCTGATCGGATCAGACGCCCATGTGCAGAGAGAAAGAGAGAAACTGGGACACACACTCAGCGACAGAGAAAGAGACAGAGACAGAAAGAGAGAGAGAGAGAGAGAGAGAGAGACACCACTTACACGTGTGTACAGGTGTGCGAGTGGGCCTACCACACAGGCAGGTGCCAGATAATCCAATTACGACACGATAGAGCTCATATTAGATTCCATTCAAACAATGGCCCAGGGGGGTCTATGGCTATGGAAAATCAAATATTTGCCCATTGATAAAAGACTAAACAAATTAAGGAACGGCATGGAGTGTAAACAATAGATTATGCATTGTCTTTTAAGGAGTGTCTTGAGGAAAACGGACTCCAAGGAAATTCGTCTTAAATCAGTTCCCAAACTAATTAATGTTTCAAAGTAAATATTAGTACAAGATTTCCAGACCCCAGACTATGGCTGTCAGGTTGCTTTGGTAACGCCTTTTAACTAAAACGCTACAAAGCGAATGATTGTCCACTTCCTCCTCAGCAAACTTGTTGAGCAATCGTAATGCCCAGCGATAGAATTGCTGAAACATCAGACGGGTTGTATGTAGTAGTATTCGTATGACTGGTGAATGGTGCTGGAGGGGGCAATGATGACATCCACCCAACTGGTTGACCAACTTATCGTCGCCTTTCCAGCTTATCAACAGTTCCCAATAGTTCCGACTTTTAACTAAAGGAATATTACGTAGTATTCGATTATGTTTTATGTGATTTCTGTTGAGTTCTGTTGGAGTAGTAGTGTACTAATTATCTACTGATAATACCTGATACTATATCAGCGTTGCTTTAAACTAAATATAAAAGTGAAGACAGGCGACCTTATTTTTGATTAAAGTTTCGTAAGGAAATTGAGCAAAGCTATTTACGATTCCATAATTTAAGTCTAACTTAAATAATAATAGTAGTGTGAACATTTTAAATCTAAGAGAAATCTTGCTCTAAATTTCTTGTTGGATTTTGAAAATCGTCTATTTTAATAAAACTTCAAGTCATCATTAATCAAATATCTGCAGATCTCTGGAACAACTCTTAGGCTCCTTAAACTCTTTGGAATTTTGAAAATCTTTTTCGCCTCGTAAGAAGTTCTTCTGGTCTCACAATCCATTCTCTTGCTGCGGCTCTTGTGGCACAGCTGCAATTTAACGCCACTGCAGAATGGAGCATTGGCACCCCTTCCACTTGTGGCAACGACTTTGGTGATTGCGCCTCTCTCTTCTGGATTTTTTCGCCTATTTTGCAATTCCCTTTTTCCCCCGAGTTTGGCGAGTAATTAGAGTCGCTTTCAGATTTTCAGATTCAAAGAGCTCAAGCTCCAGCACTCTCTTCTTTGGGTCTGTTCTGTTCTTGTGTTCTCAAATGAAAAATATGTTTATTTTGGGGTTTTGTTGTTTGTTCTGCCACTCCTCCGTCTGACTGCCCGCAGTTGCATGCCCCTTTCTCTCCACCACCTTTTGTTTACATTACTTTTGCTTTCGAACGATCCCGCAATAATCCCAATATCTGTGTGTGTTTCGCCTCTGCGTTTGCTTCGGTTTCCGATCTTGTTTTTTTTTTTTGCACAAATTATAGTTTATTATTCCACAGATTTTTCGGTAGAGAGGAATGGAGAGAGGAGAGTTTTATCTGGAAATCGGAGCTTTTGTTCGTGCAGCTGTTTGTCTCTGTCTCTGTCTGTCTGTCTGTCCATAAGGTGGGTGCTCTCATGAACAAAAGATCGTATGGATGCCGACGCGCGCATATCATAATTCACGGGAATCGTAAAAATCCTCTATAAAAAGCTAAAAATTAGCTTGAAACAAATGAAAAAATGTGTAAATAGTCGCACATGAGTTATGGATATCCGTTTTTATTGTTTTCAATTTGTTTCAAGTTGTATATTGTATTGTATTTCGTTGAAGATTAGATGATTTTTGCTAAATTAAATTTAAGTAACGGAAATTTATTTCTCAAAATATCAGAAATAATTTTAAAGCCACCGATATATTTCATATATTCCATTCTCCATGGAGAGATTCGTCTGGTTTTATGGTATATAGAAACCTTTTCCCATAAATAAACTCTCAAAAATTGCTGAAAATTCATTGCACATTCAGTGTGGATCGATCGGAGTGTGTGCGGTCAGTGCCACGCCCATCTGGCAGTGTGCAAAAGAGAGGTTGCCCCTTCAGACAGTGGAGTGTGGTGTTGTGTGTGTGTGGAGGAAACCCGTTTCGCAAATCCATTCGCTTGAAGAAATCAAACCCGTTTCCAACCGTCTCTCCAACGAGGCCTGACCGTGATTTTTCTGCTGTTGCTGCTGCTGTTGTTGTTTTTTATTTTGTTTGTTTTTTTGCGAGTGAGTGAGTGAGTTATTGTCGTAAACCGATGATCAGACTTGACTGAGGAGTGGAGGATATATCTAAGCATGTACTGTATACATATATATACATGTATATCCCATGGGTTATTGTGTGTCTTGCTTTTTGATCCACATTATTTGCATTTTTCAATAAATACGCTTCGTACTCCTCGTACTCTGTGTGTGAGAAAGTTGTAGATCTGTTGAGAGAGTTTCCCCTCCTATGAGCAAATGCCACGCCCTGGCTTACCCACAAGAGACTTCCCAAAGCCCTACATTCCCGAGATTCCTTACCGCACATTCCGCACACGGATCGCATTACATCGCAAGAGAATTAATCCATCGGTTAACCGACAGAATGAGAACAGGAATCAGGGGAACTCCGCTCGAGAAGGGACACTCGGAATCGTCTTTCATTGTTAGAAATTGTAAATAAACGTGTGTAGACTCAGATGTGTTGGAATGTGACACAGAAAAAGGGTAGGAATTCCACTGAAATTCATTGATTGATTGATTGAGTAAGTTATTAAAAAACAATTAAACGCTTAAATGTCATTTGACTAAAACTTTTAGCTAATTTTATGCTCATTCTCCATAATTCTATTACAAGTTGCGTATTTTGGTTTCAAAAATTGAATTCAAAGAATGTCTGACGAATTAGACATGGAACACATCCCATTCCAAATTGATTTGAGTATCAAATGGAGATCTGTCAGCGAGACAAATCGCTTTTTCTTAACAAAATTGTCTATAAACAAGAGGAAAAGGGTACACCCTTCACTTTAACCTAATCTCATGTTGATCGTCATAGGAATAGGGCCATCCTTCAGCGATGATCAATAAAATGGTGTAAAACATTTCCCTCCTCTATCCACCCATTACAAATCCATCGACAGTTCGATCTAATGGATATGTCTGCCACACAAAATCCGAAAGGGGTGACGGAATCTCTTTTACAATAAGGAAGATCTTTTGCCAGCAACAGACGCTCTTGACTCGAACAAAAAGATACAAAAACTTTGTTGACTTTTTCATCTATGGCCTGGAAATCGGGATTTTGAAATGAAAATGGGGCGGAACCCTGTCTGAGGAGGGTTTTCCTGATTGACATGCAGAGTAGCGGCCGTTGATGCACAATTGATGGACACTCAGGATGGAGAAAAGTGCGACAAGAATGAAGGTAAAAGGTGCCACAAAAGGAGCGAGTCTCTTCTACACAAAATGAATGAGAGGCACAGGCGCAAGGTCTAGGACGATGACTGTACCTTTTTTTTCTGAGAATCGAGAACCCCTCTCTGTAAAGAGATTGTGCCCTGGAATTGTCAATTGCTGGTATCATTTATAAGGGGGGGAAGGAAAAACTCGTGTGTGTGTTATTCCAACCACGTTATGCGCCAGTGCACACTACTGCTCTCCCTCTCTCACTCTCTATAGAGAGTCGCTCCCTCTTTCTCTGTGTCGTTGCATACCTTTACGATCCTTACTCTCTTCGTAACTTCGTATCGTGCCCTCTGCTAGCTACCTGCTTTGCATGCTCTTGATTTTAGGTTTTATTTTGGCCGCCGTTTATACCTGGGAACACAGGAGAACCCTCAGATCTGTGGATCTGTGGTCCTAAGCCCCGTACTTTTGTCTGCGGCTTCTATGGGAATGTGTCTGCCCGTTCGTGTTGCGTTCGTGTTTTCTGTTTTCTCTGGTTGTACTTTTTTCCACCCCTAACATAAACACTGGAATGCCAACCGAATCATAAAAGCGCGCTTGACAACAAGTTGGGATTTTGAATTGCATAGATACTTCATTTTTTATTTTTCAGAGGGTACTTGTGGTGCCATATGGTTTTTGGAAAGAGAAAAAAAAAAAAAAAAAATGGGTTGGAAAATTGACGATAATTGCTTTTAATGCGTTTCCTTGGCGATTGAAAATTACATACACAAATAAGTCTGAAAAATATGAATTTTTAATTCATATCAAGCCATATTTTAGAGGATTTTTCTAGACTGGAGGCAGTCCAGCGAAGATTGAATCAGAGCTGTTTAGCTAAACTTTGGTTTTGGTTAAAGAATTGAACATCTAGAATGGAGCTTGAAGGAATCAGAAGCGGCTTGAAGAGATTTTATTCTATAAAAATCGTTATCTAAAACTTTCCTAAAATAATTTTCTAGTGTACCATATTATGTCTTAATTTGCAGTTGACTTTTCCTTCCATTCTGACATTGTCTTTAAAACAAAAATTTTGTCATTATCAATGTCATGGGTATACCCTTGTCTAGACACTCGCCGTGCATATTTCTGGTTATTGTTCTTTTGTCTGCTGAAATTTCGTTGATGTTTCGCCTTTTGTTTTCATGGATTTGTCCAAGAAATCCTTCCGAGCAGACATCATTCAAATTCCACTCCGAAGACGGCGACTCAGTGAATGGTGCCTCATTGCGGCACACAAATGAATGCATAATAGATACTTAATGTCCTCCAGAGTCTCTATCTCTCTCTGTCGGGATCTGTCTGGACTGCCTGCCGCCTGCAATTTTATCTTCGTATTTTTTTGGTGGTTTCTTCAAGTGTTGCCGACTCGTTGAAACTAATTATTATGTACGAGTACATCAGATGTCCATGCTTACATACAAATGTATGTATCGGTGTGTCTCTTTCTGTCAGTTGAGTCTTCTATTTTTCTGTTGGTTTGTCTGTCGGATGATTACCTTTTTGGCTGTTTGTTTTGCTTGGTGTGTTAGTTTTGCACCTAACGCTCGGGGCGCAATCTTTTGGCCTTGTTTCTGGGTCTCGGGTCTCGTCTTGGCCCTGTTTTAACAGCTGCAAATTTAACGCTTTGGTGCGCCTCCAACTGCTGCTGTTGCTACCGCTGCTGCTCCTAAGAGTAATCTGCAGACACGTAATTACAGAAGATGTTAGATCTTATCCAGCAGCTGTTCAATTTATGCGGGCAGTTTCCCTTCCCTCACCCTCTTCCATGATAGTTAGAAAATTGCATCATTTCGGGGATAATGTTCGAAAGTTGACATGAATTTCAATGTTTTTCGGGGGCATTCCACTGGAACATTATGTGTGTATTCGTGTCTTAATAGATCACTAGATGATGCACCAGATTTGATCTACAATTGTGGAACGAGCTAAAGGTGCTTCAATTTACAACAACAAAAAATGCAAATTGTAAGATAATTTCACAAAGATATTCCAAGATACGTTGCTTCAAAATATAACTTAAATGTGTGTCGATTGTTGAAATTTATTTAAAAAATAACCATTAAATCTACTCTGAGTTGTGTGTTCAATAGATTCTTCCAATTGATTTCCTATTTATATTAAGTCGCATCATATAAGTAGATATATTTCCATTTCCCAATGCTTAAAATATCTTAAAATCCAATCGATGCCCCGTCAAAAACAAACATTTATCGGTGACTTAAGATGAAGATTATTTTTAGTTTTTTTGGACAACCATGGAACCAGCCAATCATGGCCGCATAGCGAAAGTATCTAAAAGTTTTGTGGCAAGAGAAGGTCAGCGAGGAGCCTGCCAGAGTGAAGGGGAGACGAAGACTCTATTAAAACTGAATTTAAATTGAAAGAAACCTTGAACCAGAGGCATGGGCAGAGTCGGGCATTAAATCAAATTGAAATGTTAATTGCTGTGCAACATTTTTGGGGAAACCCAAAGAAATCTTGCAACAAATCGAATGTCGAAAGGTCAAAGAAACTTTCATGAACTGCTTGAAACTCCCAAATAAACTTTATCATAATTGAATTTCAATTAAACGTTGGGGCATTGGAGACACACAAATGGGGAGGCAGCTCTATGCAACATTCCACAAGACACACAAACAGACATATCCAACCGGTTCCGTTTTGGAATCCAATCTATTGACTCTCCTTCCATCTTAAGTCGTGTATCTTCCGCCTTATGATGCGAGTGACATGACACGCCGCCGTGGTCTGTCTCCGTTTTTTGTTGTTGTGATTTGCCAAGAAACAAATTGCATGTGGCATGCAGCATGCGGCATTTCATTAACTTCATCAGACTGTTGGGAAATTTCCATATATCGTTGGATCGAGTAATCATAATTGCAGCTGCAACTGCAACGATTGCAACCTGCCACTGCAACAATCTGAGTGTCTCATAAAGTGTGTGGAGAAATGAATAATTGTATATATTCCCAACAAATTTGACACTTACTTCTGCACGAAAATCTATGAGGAATTTGTTAAAAATAAATTCGGGTGACTTTTAAGCGACCCTCTCAGGCAGCCTTTTCTGTAAGTTCTCTAAGAGAACCCCTTTATAACGAATTTCTCCTAACGAAAACTATTCAGAAATCAATCACCTATTCAGCAATCAATAAACAAAAGACCCTCCTCTCTAAAAACAGCGCTTTCTTTCATTTCAAATGCAATTCGATTATTTGCCATTCATATATATTCATAGCGGAATGCCAAGAAATTCGATTCGGAATCAGGAAATCTCTATGTGAAATAAGAACCGGCTTTTAGGTAGATCGCCAGCAAGTAATTTGAGATGGGTATTTCTTTGTATATTGATTAGAAGCAAATTTTAGACCAAGGAACGCACTTGCATAGCAATAAATGCTCTTTGCCAGCTCAAGTAACTTGACTTCTATCAAATTGCAATGAAATTGGAAAGCAATTGAGATTCAAACAGCAAGATCGAAATCTGACGAAATTCGAGTCACTAAAACATGATATTTATGGATACAAAACTTTTTCAAGGAATCTTTTAAAGAGTTTATAAAGAGTCGAATGCCACCGAAGACACATTCCATAATGCAGTTTCTCTTGGCTTTCCATTACCATTTCCACAACCACTTTTATGATTTCGAGTCGTTTTTTTTCACGTTAATTGAAACTTTATTGCCAATTGTCAATTGTGTCGTCGTGTTGCTTGTTTCTTTATCGTTTTGTACTCTCTTAATGTGTCTGCTGTCTCCCCTTTCGCCTCCCCATTCTCTTTGGCTCTCTATGTCTGTTTGTATCTTTTATGGGCGTTGTTTTCGGGCGCGCGAGTGAAAGTTTTTCGCATTTCCAAGAAGCACGCCCTGAGATCTGTTTCTCTGTTTTTGTATCTGTCAGATACATTAGAAGTAAGTACATGGCCATTTAGCAATTGCTGATGGCACTGCCACTGCCAACGGTGGGCATCCGCCTGCTTCTGCTGGTGGCAACATCAAAAGCCAGCAACAAGTTCCGCCTTGGCCATAATTTTTCCCACATTAAATATGCACCAAATGTTGGAATTCTTTTCTTGACATGGGGCTGGGTTTGTCTTTACAAATACAGTGCGTTTCGGTATGCTATGAAATGGCGAATATGTGGAAGAAATTTACGTTTAGTTGCAATGGTAAAGAGAATCACTTAGGGAAATACTACTAAGATCTTTCGGCATTATGTGTCCCGATCTACTCCTGTGATACTCCTGAGTGAGACTTGACTTTAAAAGTTTAGGATTTTGGGAGTGGGAATTTGTTTTAGGAGTCTTTTTTTATCGTTTCGCATAAAATTGATCTTTAATTGTGATCTAAGTCTTAAGGTGTTTATTGAATATACAAATAGAAGGACATGCAAATATTCATGTAATCAATGAATAATATGTAGTGTAGTGACATGTTCGGCTCCAGCTGTTGTTATAGTTTTGTAACGCACTGTATGTGTTTATCAAATGCATTAAGCAAAACGCAGGCAGAGGCAGACAGGCAGTTAGGTATATTAACCGGTTAATTGCTTCCTGGCCTAATTAGGGAGCAGCAGCCGCAGTACCAGCATCGTTTTAGCCACAACAATCTCTTGGAAATGGCTCAACAACATATGCAAAATCCACTCAACACAACAACCAACAACGCTTTGTTTAAGCCACGTTAACATTTAGTAACTGTTTCTGTTTGTCGCTGCCTGTTGTGTGCCTCTTGTTGCAATTATATTACGTCCCCTACTGCGGGTCTCTTTGTTCCTCATTAGAGTGGCCAGACTACACTGGAAAAACAGCCACACCGATCACGTTTGTATATGTGTGAATAGCGCTTCCCTAAGCTCTACCAACAATTTCACACTTTGCGTAATTAAACAGAAAACTCTGAGATTTCTCTTTGTTTTGCTTAAACAATTTTTGAATAATCATAAAATCTATATTACTGCACATTTATTTGGTTTTGTTGTATGTTTTGTTTGTTTTGGTTTGTGGCCAAAAGTTGCGTAAGCGATTTATGCCGAGAGAAAGCCACATTTATGGTGGGGCCTAATTATGTCATGAAAAGTCGCGGGAAATTCGTTGAAATTAAAAACATAATTTAATAACTTTTCGAGCACTAGAGATTAGAGATTAGAAGGAGAACTGGAGGGGTTCAAGAGGGAAAAACATATTTAGGGTTTTCAGTTAAAGAAATTTGATATGTATATAATCAATTTAATATACTTTCTTTCGCTTTACGGTTACAAAACGATGGATTTGAAAGATTTGATAAGGTTAAATTATATATGCATCCATCGAATACGGTTAAACGGTTAAAGTTAAATGTTATCATCACGATAGTTTATATCGACAAATACGACAGCAGAAAAAGAAGTTAAGGAACCGTAAAAGCTTTCATAGACTGCTGTGGACGTAACCACTTCATTTAATACGAATTTTATGAGACGATCACGAAAAAGTCTTAAAAATAAATCCAGAAAGAAACAGGCAGAGTAAGAAAAAGAGAGAGAGATAAGGCGACAGTCGAGATATGTACAAAGATATATCACTTAAATCTGAGCCATTGCCTTTGCGTTTGTTATTTTCTTCAATTAGAATATATTGAATCATAATTATGCATGCCTGAGCATCCCATGCCCCATGCCGCACCCCACACACGACGATGATCCATGCATACTTGATTAGCTAATTTGCCCATAAATCTAGAAGAAACCCTGCACCCCTGATGTCTGGTGCTGCTCTCTGCTACTCCCTGGGTGTGCCTCAGTCGTAGACTGTGAGAAAATGCACTCGACAGCAGCAGCACAAAACTACTACTTCAGTGTTTCGACTTGCAGATACCGAATATTTGTACAGAACATGTACGGATTTATTCTTGGAACACCTTTAACTGCAAAATATATTTATATATTGCTCCACCCATGACCTATATTTAGCGAAAATTAATGTACCCTGCCCTGTTCATGAGTACAGGGTATATGGATAAAAAAAAAAGTACTCATACAAATACGATTAAGAGTATATTCATGAATATTAAACAATGAATAATTTAATTATGCGCGCATGCAAAAATGCACAAATATGGCCCCCTTCTTCACCAAATATTTGCCATTTGCATGCATTACTCATACGATTCATAGGTTTTTCTTTCTTTTCTTTTTTATTGGGTTTTTTTTATTGTTGGGAGAGGTTTTGGGTTGCGTGCTAATTACGAGATGTGTAGATAATTGCCCAAGCTATTTGTATTTGGGGAGACAGAAAACAGAAAATGTAAAGAAACAGAAGCAGAAAAAAACGTTTGAAAGAAATCACTCGGCACCATAAACGGAAACTATTAATTAACTTTCACTTATTGGAGGTTTTTGTCCGTCCCATCTCGACTCTATTGATTATACGAGTATTGTATTTGTTGTATCTATTAGCTTTGGAATTGTGGCATTTTGTTAATTAAAGAGATGTTGGACATACACATACACACTCGTTTGTGCTGCTGTCCTACGCTTTTCTACGGCTGGCCAACTGAATGGCTTCCTCTTTTATCAGGCAACAGGTTATTGACTGATTATACATATTTATGGCTTTATCTGGCCATTTCCTTATCTGTATCTGTGTATGTATTTGTTTTCATTTTTAATTTTTCATTTGTATGCTCCAAGTCTTTGTCGTGCGTGATTATCTTAAACGATCTATAGGAATCCTCGATCTAATCTTTAAGATTGCGTTGCGTATTGCCATTTTAGTGGTGTTCTGTATGTTTGTGTGTGGTCGATCGTTGTTTGGATATTTATTATTGGAACTTTTTGCAGAAGTCGTAAATGTGAAATTCGAATGTTTAAGGGAATCGGCTAATAGAGTGACTTTGTGCTCGCCAGAGTACAGTGAAAATTCGAAAACCCTGTTAAAGCCTCAAAATTCTCCCTTAACCTGAGCTTTTCCTTTTCACTAGAAAACGGCCAGCGGCTAAGCTGCTCTGTGAGAGACTAACCGAGTGATGGGCTAAGGAAATACTGAAAAGCGTATCTTATTGAGAGATTTCTTATACATTTTTCCTTGTTCTTTTAATGATCTTTTCTTAACCTTTGAAAAGTTTTCCAAATAAGATTTTAACCGGATATTAAAGTATGGCTCGGCTGTAATTTCCTTTGAAGTTTTACTAGAAATTGTTCCGCAAATTAATTTCACAACATCCCAAAAATTAGTCACAGCTCCCCCATCAGCGAACTTCTAATTCCATCCGGAACTTCCTCCTCTTTAAATTTCTGTCTTCTGCTCTTTAATTTCACACACCTCGCTCTGACTCAGCTGGTCTCTGCATCCCCCACTCTTTCCTCGTCGCTGTTTACTCTTCCAGCCACCCACCTGCCTGCCTCTATGAACCTCCTATTCAGGGCTCATTAAAAATTACTCTCTCAACCCAATTCCAGTAACCAATTAAGCATGCCCGCCCGGCAGTGCCACAGCAGAAAATAGAAAACGGCAAAAATGACAAAAAACTTGACTCACTGTGCTCTGAGTAAACATTAACGGATATGTACAGTGTCCTCTATGAAAAGAGAACCATCTTATATTTCTTAGAAAATTCTTCCTAATGAGAGCTTATTTTTTCTACAATAAGAACAGACGTTTTTTATCTCTGAAAGTAGCAACAAAAGTTGTGATGCATTTTCGATTTCCGGGAAAATATAATTAAAGAGTTGTCCTTGCAGAGGTACCACTGTACATATGTATTTGTATATGTATTTCCCACTCCGTTGTTGTCTGTGGGACTGAAACTTCTTTGAGCTCTTCCTCGTCCGTTCATCTTGCCTCGCCTCCCTTATCGGCCATCCGTTGGCGGTCAACAAGCCCAAAGGCGAACGCAAAAAAAAGTGTTAAACAAATAATACTCGTAACAACAACAACAACAACAACAGAAACGGCAAAAGCAAAAAAGAGTCAACAACCACAGTGGTATGCCGCCGCCTTTTGCCGGTTTATTGTTTTTGGTTTTTGGTTTACGTTTTACCTCAAAGGGAAAATTGTTTTCATATATATTTTGCGAGCGACGGAAACAAAAACAACACCGCAAAAGCTCAGCAAAAGTGTTAACAATAAAACGCCAACAACAGTTACATGACTGAATAAGAGAAAAACAGCAACAAATAATAAAAAGAGAGAAATATCAAAGCACTTTTCATCCGAAGCGCTGAGAAATGTCGCCAGAAATAAAATACTGTAAAATTGGATTATGGTAGAAAAGAAATAAAGAAAAACTAAATGAGTGAAGGGATGAAAGGGTGCTAGGTAAATGTAAGGTATGTAAGTTAAGGCGTGGGGATGGAGAATCATATAATGAATTTAAGAATTTGGAAAGCATTTACATATTTTCTATGATAAATACATGAGCCTGCGATCGCCAATTCCCTTTTAGATGATATAAATAGTAGTCTAAGGCGTTTGCATATGTAAAACCTCATTAACTAAAAGGTATTTAAACTTTGTGTTGTCCATTAAAATATTTTAAAGTTCTTTCTTGTGATTTTGTGGGATTTGTTTTTGCATTTGGCTGACTGTGCATGAAAAGTGTCACAGGCTTGAAGACTAAGAAGAAGCCACAGAAGAGCAGATCAAAGCAGAAGAGAGGAGAAGCAGTGAACAAAGCAAACAGAAGAAAGACAAAAGAATGGGTATAGTGGCAAAGGGTGAAACGGAGAGAGACAGAGTGACAGTAAGGAGGGAGAGAACAATTCAATTAAGCAAAACCAAAGGTTCGTGTCATGGCTAAAGCTGGTCCCCAGTCTTTTCCAATAAGTATTTATTTTCGAACTCGTCATTTATTGAGGTCTTTGCTTTGCTGATCCGCTAATTTACCGTTGCTTCTCTCGAGACACTTGACTTACTGTCTTACCCACTGTCTATCTGTTTTTCCATTGACTTTCAATTAGGCGTGGCCCATGGATGGCAGTTCCCATTCAGGTAGTCGCTTCCTCCCTGGACTGGATGCTACTCGTAAAGAGGAACTGCAGATTAGTCATTTCCCCCCTTTTGAACACTATTTTGCCAGCCTCTGGCCGTTTCCGTTTGTTTTAAAAACCCACTGACCCCGAAACAAAATTCAAATAAGAGGAAAATAAGCACTTAAACACAGCAGCAACACCAGCAAACAAAAACAAAAACTGCAAGCAGCAACAAGTTTTGCCTGGTGTAGAGGGGAGGTGCTCAAGCGATGTAAGGTGAAGTCTATTGCCGCGTTGCAGGTGCCAAGCCGACAGCTGCTCACACACTCACACACAGACAGTGGAAGACGAAGTGGGGAGAGGGTGTGAGTTATGCCTAGGCCAGCAACAATTTTACATGTCCCAGACCCCATTGAGAGGTGAAGCTTCTGAGAAGCCACGCTGCTGCTGCTGCGACGACGCCCAATTGATGCAAAATGCAAGTTGTATCTAGACAAGGTGGGGCATAAACAGAGATATTTAGCTCTCACGTTGTTGACTGATTTGTTTCTTCAACTGTGCGTGTGACAAAAGCAGAAGAGACAACGAATGGGAGTGCCTTACCTTAAATAAATAAACCTTTCTTATAAGCTTTGCTGTGACTGCGCTGCTGCGACGCCCAATTGATGCGAAATGCTTGCTCTCCATCTCCATCTCCCTCGCCCTCTCCCTCTCTGTTGTCGTCTTCGTACATTCACCTCTCTTCCTCCTCAATAGACAGGGCATTGTTGTTGCTGCTTATGCACGCTGGCTTGCGGTACTTCTGTTACAGTCGCTCTCGTGATCACCCTGTGTCTTCCCCCTCCGCACTCCTCCCTAAAACAAGCGACATTTTTCTTTTGTTGCGGTTTTCCGGCTCGTTTTATTTCGTTTCATTATCTCTGCCTGCGATCTTTTGGGGGCACTGGCTGCCTGCAGACTGTGCGCAGTCGCAGACGCAGCAGCAG
Organism: Drosophila guanche; assembly: GCF_900245975.1. Classification (NCBI taxonomy): domain Eukaryota; kingdom Metazoa; phylum Arthropoda; class Insecta; order Diptera; family Drosophilidae; genus Drosophila; species Drosophila guanche. Next base: position 6,498,971 of record NW_022995750.1, on the reverse strand, counting down.
AGCAACACTTTTGTTGGTGTAAATGTCACCTTTATGTCTTTTTAACAATGTTGTCCGCAATTACAATCACAGGGGTTGTGCCTCTTTCTGTCACTGCTACTGTCATCCCCATCCCTGTTATTTTTTGGAAGTATAATTTACATAATTCTGTTTACTCCTCTCACGGAACTGAACCGGGGATTATTTGTCCATCATTTTGTATAATTTGTCACATTTTGGAGGCTCTGATTGCTCCTAATGACTATGGGAAAATACGATTTGGAATGGGATGACAAATGGTATATTTCGGGGAATCTAGATAAGGGATTAGATCTGGGAAGAAAGTAACTACGGTGAAACAGCTACTGCTATAAGTATTTCCACGCAACATTTCGACAACTTTTTTATCAACCCCTAATAAAGGAATACACCTGTCACCGTAGCAACCCATTAAAAATGGATTGTTGGAAACCCAAAAATACCCAAACATCAATATAAAAACTCCTTTTTGATGGTTACGCCTGAATGCAGCAAGGACTTAACCCTTGAACCATGAAAGAGAGAGAAAGCTAATATCAAAAGTTTATAATGCAATTTCCACTGGCAACAGAAATTCCCTCGCCATCGCATCGCCCTCGTCTCCTCGGACTCAATAAAGAGGAAATTGTGAAAATAGCTTTACTTAAATGGTTCTCCTCATCAACTATTGTACTCCCCCAACCTCAGGGCAGCGACGCGACTCTGCTGAACCCTCGAGAACGCACGAGCCCCTCCCTTCCTATATAGAGACGGCGACGGGTTCCCCCAAGCGGAACCGTTGACGGTTATTAAACTACATAAGAAACGAAACAAAAACATTACAGAAGAAACAACAAGAAGAGAACTGAGAAGAGGAAGAGGGAATACCAACACAGATAGAAGACCAAAAGTTTATAGAACTCAAAAGAGACAGACTGAGAGACGGACTCAGAGGAGAGGGTTGGAATAGTTTTCAGTTCAGGCATAGTTCCGCTTCTTGACAACACTTTTTTTTTTGCTGTGCTCTGAACTCTGTTACGAATAGGGGGACAGGGGAATACACGCCCCAAATAACATCTTGTGATGTTATTTGTACAAATGGAATGAAATTTTCTGCTTTGATGAAGTTATTTGTCGAGGGTCGCTGGGTTCCAAAGGGGTTTCCATACAGATATGATCATGTAATGGAACTTTTAATTGGTTTAGAGACATTCATGAAGCAATCATAAATTATATCTGAACTCGTGACATTTCCCTAGAAAGTTGAAGGCAGGAACAGAGTTACAATGTGCAAAAAATGCGCTTAAAAGCTATAAAAAGTAGAGGTATTTCTTATAAATACTCTAACTCTTCCTCATTCATAAAAAACGAGTCCCAAAAGTTCATTCATACTTTCTCCAGAGCCACAAGAACCTCCCCCCTTACGATCCATGCAGGTTCTGCATTTTCTGTTTACATTTTCCTATGGAAACTCAAATGTTTGCAACATCTGCGCCAACTTTTTCCATTTCCATTCCTGTTTACGATGCTCTTTTCCTTGGAAGAGTTGTAAACCTACAAAACGATCTAAATTTATCCGAATGTATGCTTTATTGTTTACAGATAGACGTCGGAGCTGGCACACAAAATCAAGAAACACAAGAACGGAGTCACACTGGAGTCACAATACAGTAAACGCTCCCAAAGCACTGAGACTAGGAGGAGAGGCCCACTCTTGTAATATCTGGAATCCCCGGAAAACACCTCACGACAGTCTTTGTACAGTATGTCACATGACAAGAAGATGTTGGATCGCGAGGCAGTTCGTTCAGTTATACAGCAATGGAATGCGAATCGATTGGATCTGTTTGCGCTCTCCGAGCCAGATGAGGTATGATATGGCATAATCATAAACCCCCCCCAGAACCATGAGATTATATCTTCTTTTTAGAACCTGCTCTTCCATGGCGTCATGCGGTTTTATTTCCAAGATGCCGGCCAGAAGGTGGCCACCAAATGCATACGCGTGGCATCCGATGCCACCGTCACAGATGTCATAGGTAAGAAATGGCTTACATATCCTCTTACTATCCTTTATTTAATGTTGAATATCTTTGTGATCCACAGACACTCTCATTGAGAAATTCCGTCCAGATATGCGAATGCTATCCGTGCCCAATTATGCCTTGTACGAGGTGCATGCCAATGGCGAAGAGAGGCGACTCAACGCAGATGAGAAGCCACTTTTGGTGCAACTTAATTGGCACATCGATGACCGGGAGGGTCGATTCCTGCTCAAGAACATTGACCAGAAGACCACAGTGAGTATTGTATGCCCAACTGCCTCAAGAAGAGCCCATTTTAATCGTCTGCATTCGTCCTTCTCCACAGCCCATCGAGCAAACAGATCTGAACTTCAAGAGGAAGCTCTCCAAACGGGAAAAGAAGGAGCAGAAAAAGAAAGAAAAGATGGCCAAACTCAGCTCCGATCCACCCACCGCAAATGGCAGTCAGTTGGGGTTGGGCAACGGCATTGGATCGGGTTCCAACTCCTCCCACATGAATGGCAATGCGGGTGGCAGTGGGCCCGATGGCAGCGATGCTGTCGCCGGAAAACTCTACACGGAACTGCCGGAAACCTCGTTCACGCGATCGATCTCAAATCCGGAGGCCGTAATGCGTCGAAGGCGACAGCAAAAGCTGGAAAAGAAACTCCAGCAATTCCGATCCAGAGACGGAGGTCCCGACACGGGCGGCACACTGAAAATCTATGGCGAGAGCCTGTGCCAGGATGTGCCCTACAAGACGCTGCTGCTGTCCATTCGGGACTGCGCCCAGGCAGTGGTCAGGGAAATGCTCACCAAATACGGACTGGAGAAGGCGGATCCACTGCATTATTGTTTGGTTCAGGTGGGGATTTGACATTAAGAAAAGTAGAGAGTGCATCTGCGTTATAGATGGGTAGTTTTGAGTGGCTGTGATATTGTTTATCGAATTTTCTAAAATGTTAAATGAGGAAATATGGAAGCCCATAAACATTTTAAGACAATGCTCAAGGCTGCCTTTTCGCTATCAGAATTCCCGCAGACCCACACGAAATTATATTAATATTATTATTAAATTATTTATTTGGATAAATTGTGTGTTGGCAGTTGAATTAGATTGGTTTTAGCCATTGAATATTAGCATTACTTTTTATAAACATTGCAATCGATGATTGTGGGTAAAGACAATTGACACTTGTTGTTATATTTTTGTATTTAATTTAAAATATTTCGAAAGTTACCCCAAAAATCTTTACAAAAGTATTTCCCATTCCAAACAAGTAATTTAGTGGTATGCGAACTTGATAATATTTGGAAATCCTTTTAATCTGAAAGATATACAAATGTACAACATGAGAGATGGCATTGTAGCATAATTTTATTTTTCAAGCAGAAATTCATAGAATATAAGTAATTATAGGAGTAGGTTAGCTTCGAGCATGTTCTACTTATCCAAAAGGCTCTGCAACTTTTCCTCTTTATAATCTTTGACGCATATTATAACATTCCCCTTTTCCATTTTACAGGTCAACAGCGATGGAACAGAGTACATACTCGACGATGATGAGTGCCCCCTATCGATACTGATGAACCATCCAACGTCACGTGGTAAGTGCACTAATTTTTGCCTGATTCGAAGCCATTTAAAATCAATTTTCTTCCACTTCATTCATAAATATCTTTCGAATATCCTTTGGCGTGTAATTAGAAACTTGTTTTATCAATAATTATGCTCCACTAAAGGCGGCGGCCACATGCCTATCAACAGGAACAGCCAAACCGACTGTTGCTATTTTGTTATTTCATATTTTTCCGAGTAGGAAGTTTTTCTAGGGTGAGGTTCAGACTGGGCGAAAGTCCTTTAGTTGCTTGCTGGCATTACAAAGCGGTGTATCGTGATTTTGGGTTTCGTTGAAGTGAAGAAGGAAAAGTGTTTCAGTGCATATTAAAGCAATTAAAGCGAATAAAAGGATTATTTTTACAATAATACTAATAATATTACCATAAAAATACTCATTCTAAATAAGGAAGGAAAGAAATTATTTCATTAGAATCAACCATGAAAGATGAGTTTTGTGATAAATTGCGTGAGTTCTAAATCAATTTAAAAGCAGTCCGCCTAATGCCAATCATCTTTAAATAGTTCAAGGTTTTCCATTGATTTAATTTACCCGCATTTTTGCACTCATATTATTTGACCTTTTCTTGAAAAAAAAGGCATTTAAAAGATATATAAAATGTTTTAACCATCTTAAGCATTAAGAGCTACAAAGATATACGAATTGTTCATACGAATTTACTCATTTTGAATCCACATATTCGACCTTTTTGTACTGCTTTCGGTATCGGAGACAGCAACCAATAGTTTTTAGAACTTCCGTCTTAGCACGTACAAAACCCTTGTTAGCCAGGACATAAATCTGCTTCTGCAAGGACTAAATTTCATATCAGTTAGCTTTCATTGCTGAACTGAAATTCTGATAAATTAAAGTACCATTTGTTTTGACTTTGCTTGATTTGATTTACATATGAATATGACGTATGAAGTAAATCTACAAATAAAAAAAATAATACTACAATTTTTGGTTCTAAGGTCCAAAAAAGTGTTATTTCAATATTTTGCTGAGCTAGGGGGTTCTTTTATATTTCTTATATATCTCTAAATATTTAATAGCTAGAAAGAAAATTTAAATTAATTTAAATAATTTGAAGCGCAAGCGCAGCAATAAAAGGTAATGTTTAGGAAATTGCGTATACAAAATATGGGCACAGATGTCTAGGGTTATGCATCAACAGGAAAAGGCAACCGAAATACCACGACAATGGCAGCCACAATGATTTCCGGGCCGAAAAGTCCCGGGAAAACACACAAAGACACAGGCACCGGCACACCAACAAGCACCTGGCGCACAGACATGAAATGAATTTGCCAAAATGACATACTTTACATATAAAAGTTCCATTGGGAATTGGAGAGAAGCGAAGAGAGGAGAGGAGAGAGAGAGTGAGAGAGAATAGGTGCCACAAAAACACCCACAAAACTCAAAGAAACAAGAAAGAAACAGAAATTGGAATGCTCTTATTCGCAAAGAAATATCATTTCAGATAGACCGCGATATACGATTTAAAATTAAGAAGACAAATCAACTTTAAATTCCCTCTTTCCCTACTTGTCACCCTCTCTCCCTGCTTTGGCAATCTCCTCTGTATCATCAAGATACACTCACTTTTATGGCCTGCTTTGCACCTTTACAGTAATAAACTAAAGCGATGATCATGAAGGACATTTAAATAAAGGAATAAAACACACACACACAAAAATATACCACACATATTTTATATGTAAGCTAAAGTTTGGGCGGAAATGTTGGGGTGCCATCTGACTCACAGGAAACCGCCCCGCTGCGTCGGACCACCCTCGAGCCGCTCATAATAATGACATTGGGGAAAGGTCCTTTTTTTCGTTTGTTTGGTTAAGAGGGTGATATGATGGCGAGGGTCTCCTCATTCACAACCACTTAGCAGCCACATGTTGCCTCTCTGTGTGGCTCTCTCGTTTGGAGCGCCTCTCCACAATCCCATCCCCTGACTTTACCATTCCCTTCTCATCGCGCTCCCCTGTCGGTGCCATCTCCCTGTGGCGCCCAAAGGGCATTCCAAAGGTGTAAAATGTAGATTACGGCCGTTTTCGGTTGTTGCTTCTTTGCACATAAACATAAGTACATACATACATATGTACTTGCAAAAGGTGTTATGTTTTTAGCATTATTTTGCCACAATAAAGTAAATATTTTCCTAATCTGAATCAACACTCGATCGACACTTTTTGTTATTCTCTTTTTCTGCCAAATACTGTTTTGGCAGAAACTTTACGTACAGCTTTCTTAATATCAGAACACTATCTTCTAAAGTTATCAAATAAGTAAATAAACATATCAGATCACCATCTTCTATACTTCCCATAGAAAACATCAATTCAACAACAAACTTTGTAGATAATCGTATAAAATATTTGCTTTCCTTTATCATATAACTTTTATATAAAAAGTAAATATTAAAGGGTATCGGAATGCTTCCTTACTCTAATGTTGGTTTTCCTTTGTTGTTGTCTGCAACGCTGGCGTTCTTCTGCTGCTAATTGCTTGACGTTTTTGTGTTGCCTACTTTTGTGTGTCTTTCGCTGGCACTCTCTTTCGGGGGATACAAAATGTTTACTTAAAAAATGATGATGTTGGTTTTTTACGCGTTTTATTAAGACATATTTTTGAGGGGGAACAAACACAGACAATCAATGTGGGTCAACATTTTTTTGAGGGTTCCATCTAAATGTGGGTCATATCTCAGTCATTTCTCTTATCGCAAGGAAGTTGTGTGTAATCTTTTAAAGAAATGGTGTTTCAGGTGTAGTGTTCCCAAGCTTAAGCTGTACATGACAATTAGGTATAGTGCGGGGCTTCATTCTGCGGAACATGAAATTCCTTCATAGAGTCCTAATTCAATTATAGTAAAAGCTTTGCCTTGAGCGGACTCCCTACATTGTCGGAGTTCATTGTCCACAATTTGGATGATACAGGGTTAATATGTCATAGAACTACAAACACGGCAATTACGTTTATACATAAATACAAAAAATCATCTCTATTTAATAATTAAGAAAGGTGGAAGCGGTACATCCACCTATGTTTGTATGTACATTCTCTACCACGTACTCATATCGCTCTTGCCTCCTCCTCTGTGGGAGACAAACCCCTCAGCCCTATAAACACTCTTGGCACACTTAAATTCTACGAAACACCTGCGAATGATTGCCAAACACAAAATACTCTTCGTGTGCGTCCCCCCGCAGTATCTATAAGCTGGTTACAGGGGGGTGGGATACCCTACAATGTTTGTTTATTTTTGTTCTCGTTTGTTCCCGTTTGATAATGTTGTTGCTGTCGCTCTCTTTCGGCGGCAAAGTCAGGCATTAGGTTGATTCTCTTAACATATTTTCAATATTTATTGCCTTGACTAAGAGAAAATGAGAGAGAGAGAGTCCATGCTCTCTCTCCGCGGACAGGCAGCGCTGTCTCGCTCTTTCTTTTGTGTTTCGGTAGCGTCGCTTTGGGCTTCGGTTTCGGTTTTATTTCATTTTGTTTTGGGTTTTTTAGTCGAGTTTCTATGCGGGAACAGTGGGACAGACCCCAATTTATTTGGATGGATGCAAATGGATATGTAAAATGGAAAATTCGTATGTTTTATACATATTTCTAGACAAATTATAGCGTATTAATCACCGAATGTTACATAAGATCAGACCTCTTTTAGATCATCTCTAGAAACGGATGTTAAGGATAAGCGCACCTTTACTGCCTTCTTTTAAGCTGTTAGCCATCAATAAGACATTTCGCTTAAGAGCTTCTCAAATGTTTAGTGCTGGCATGTCTTTATCTAAGAAGAAAATGCCTTGCTGAGTGCTCCTTCTCTCACCTCCCCACCCCACACCCCTTGTCACTATCTTTCTTGTGTCTTTCCTTGGGCACCCACTTCTGGGCTTTGCCATCTCTTTCGTTGTTGCTGTTGCTCTGTGCCTTTCGCCACTTGCTCTTACGTCGCCTGTTCGTACATGTGCGTCTTGGCGTGGGCTAATGGGCATTCTTTCGAATGCCTCACCTGGGTGGCAACTCCCACACGTTTATTTGGTCACTTGAACGTTTGAGCAATATCAAACAATTGTTTGCTGCATCCTTAGATGTTGATGTGCCCTGCCCGGCTCGAGTTTTCCAATGGAGGAGCAGCGGCAGGGCCACCAACGCCGTGCACTTCGTTGCCGTCACAGTCACACGCACACGAAGCGAAGCCTCGACACAAAGCTCCCGAAGCAGCAGCAGCACTGCCAGCAGACATGTCCAGACATGTTCAGTCATGAAGTAATGCTGCTCGGGAAAGCACCGACAGCGCGCATGTCGTCGTGGCCGTAGAGTAGCGGTAAAACACGAACATCGGGCACCGTGAGCATAACGAAACACTACGTTTACCGTTAACCGGCAGCGACGACGGCAGCGGCGGCTGCGACGGCAACAGTTTTATTTTACTTTTTGGAGGCACCTTTGCTGAACCTTTGCGGATGGATGTCTGTCGAGGGCTCCAGCTCCGTTACTCCTACTCATCTACCGCTAGGTGCTGCTCCGAGGGGACTCCCGGCGCTTGATGCATACACAAAATTGACAAAATTAGAAGTCGTTCCAATTCAATTCAATTTGTGACGTGCCGAGCCGTGCCACACCAGGCGTTTATCTCAAAGTGATTCTCGTCCGCGGGGTCATGTAGGGTGCGACGTCTCGACATCTGCATTTCGGAGGACGAGAGGAGGACGCGGAGCACCCAACATCAGGGAGCTCTCCAGCCGACTCGGCCGAGGGTCGGTCACAAATTGGTCCCTAATATCTCCCACCAGCAACAACATCCAGGAGGAAGGGCTGCAAAATGATGGATTGGGGCATAAGACGTAAGTGCCTATAAAGTGGGGGATGCCATAACCAGGGAACATTCCCTGGTGCTAATGAGTTATGGATCAAGAACTGCCATCCGCTTAAATACGAGAAATTCAATATTCTCTTGCATTCCCCGAAGTGCATCAACAAACTCTCTTTATCTGTGCAATAAGAGCTTAAACATTTAAAGTTGTTACCAAAAGATATTCCTAATAGAAACATCCCATTCAAAGTAAATATCTATGCATATCCCAGACATCACTGTACCCCGTCCATCGCTCTCCATTGACCACGAAAGTTCCATCGCATCCCAAAAAAGTATGCTATCGAAAAAAGTTAGCTGCTTGAAGTTTTTTTGTGTGTGTGTGGTGTTAAATTTTCGAAATATTTGTGTTTAAACTTTTACTGATTGTCATTGAAAGATATTAAGCGGCTGAGGTCACAGGTCAGTGGATGAAATATTTTGTCTAAATTGAGTTGGAAATCGGTTTTAATGCTTAGGGATAATAAATGTTGATAGTCGGATGGATTAATTGTGTGTGTGTTGGGACATTAACAGTAATTTATAGGTGGAAATACAAAGTCAAGATTGTTGTGTTGATATTCTTGGGGAAAGTGGTTAGTCTTTGTAGGGGAAGTGGTTCCATTGTGAGACCTAAGTGGTGTAATTATTTACTGAATAGCTACTATCTTATCTATACTTTAAGATGGCGTGTTAGAGGAGTAACTTATTTATGGGTTGATTGTTTTCTTTGTGGAGGGCTGGAAAGACGGGGTAATCTAATTAAAGAAGATATTAATATTGTATTATAGGGATATTAAAATAAATATGGAGAAGGTACTTAGAAAGTATAAGGACCTACAATGGAAACATAAGTATTATCTACCATCTTGTATGTAACATTGATTTCCACCTAAAAAATATATCTTTCCTTAAAATGTCCATATGTAAAAGTTTTCCATTTTCGGTATCGTTCAACCGTCTTTAATCTCTTAGTTTCCTTATTCTTAAATCAACCTTTATAGCTTTTAGTCGCATACAATCGAACATGCCCTGTAATTACATTACTAATCACATTTCGACAAGAACAACACACACACATTTGACCCCGAAACCAAAAAAGTCAACAATTATCGAACATCTGTTTGACATCTGAACCGCTTCCCAAATGACAAAAGCAAAAGAATAAAGGGAATAATCATGTGTAACCTGTCATTAGCGTGGGTTATACGATTTGTGTTCATTTGGAGACCATCAAATGGTTCGAATGGATCTAGGGACTGAATGTAATATTCAGAGAGGGACATCGGATACCCCCTAGGGCTGATGGCATTTCCTTCTCTTCGTTTTTTGTGCGGAACAAGCGAAAATTAACGCTACATTTGTTTTACCAATAAAAAGAATACGGAAAATAAAGAAATAAAAGGGAAAAAGAAATGCCAGGGAAGGACTTTCACTCCGCTGCCTCTCTCTCTCTCTCTCTCTCTCTCTTTCTCTTTTTCTCTGTAGAAAAGGTCAAGCCTAATGAAGCTCAAAAGGCTTCAGCGTAGACTTTGGCCCGGGGCACAGAACGTGGCAGCTCATAAATAATGTTGCCACGCCACGCCTCCCTGTCATCCCACGTTCCACGTCTACCAGCGACGACTGCTGCTGCCTCATAAACTTTTGTAAAATGCAGCGCATAATTTTCTGACTGTATTTTCTCTGCGAAAACTCTCGGAAAACTTGTAACTCTCGAGACTTGTCCATGTCACTCTCTGTCTCTCGATGGGAAGCTCGAGAAGTGCAGTTTATTTTGAACGCCTGAAGGCCATTCTTCGTCCTGGCCGTTGGCCTCCTCCATCCCCCTGATGGCAGCTGAAAATGCGCTCAGACTGGGCCAAAAGCGTCACACGAAATTGGGTTAAAAATTTGTTCGCTTATTCGTTCTTTGTTTTTATTTTATTGCTGCTTTTGAGCACAGTATTTTTCGGTGGAGTTTAAGTGGAAAATGTCATTTGAGTGAAATAATCTTTAAAGAATATTGCTGGAAGGTTCAATTAATTTACTCGCTAGTCTAAAGATTTGCAGTTTAGTTTGAAAATGATCATTTTGCACACCGAAATATTTTACTTAGCCTTCTCTTCCATTGATATTTATTGCATTTAAAAATCAAAATCGAAAAGAAATACCAAATCCGATTCCAAATCAACAGAATAAATCATTGACAGGCAATGAGACGGGCGCCCCTCCAGTAATCATCATCATTTACATGATGTGGCCCTGCCCCGAACCCCTTTAGACATTGAATACACTTGCCCCTCCAGACGTCGACGATGACGGCGACGACGACACACGCAAGTTGGCAGGTCCCAAAAGATGACGAAAACGAAACGAAATTGTTGGCCGAAATGTAAGCCATTTCCCAGAGAGATGCCAGAGACAAAGGCAGTCAGCAACCGACAGAGACACATGTCACATCACACACAGCAAACAACACATCAGCACACAGCAAACGAATGTGAGAAGTGAGAGGAGTTGAGAGAGAAACTATGTATGTCCTTGCAGAAGCATTTGATGAATAAATTTCCGTATTCCATATTCCACATTTCTATCCGAAATTGAATTATATTAGTTTCTCGCATTCTCGTCCTCCTCTTCTCCCAAGAAAATTGCCTATTTATTTATGAGTTGAAGCGGATTAGGATCCCTAAACCGAAGCCTAAACGGAAATTACAGGGATATTAATTTAAATGTGGCTCCCGGCCCGGTCTTTGGGTTTCTATCAATCACAATGTAGGCAGAGGTAGACAGAGGGTAGCCAGAGGTCAGCCACAGGGAACTTGCATGCATAAATGAATTGTTGCATATAAATCTCCTAAGAGATATGATATGATAGGGGTTGCAGCAGAACTCCCAACAGGTTTAGGAACGGAAAGCTCACGCCCAACCCCCGTTCCGTGCACTTCTCCGCTCGCTGAGGATCGGCAATGAGTTTTGCAAACTTCACGCACTTGGAATTCCCAATTGGTTCGCGCTGCAAACTCTTCAGGTTCCGCGAGCATTCCAACAATCGGTACTTCCTTGTCTTGGGGAGCAGAAATGTCCAATGAACGTATAGTGAGGGCATTGCTGCTGACACCAATTACTATATTCCCGTCTGCCACACCACTCGCTGTGGTTGGTTTTCGGAATTTTTGGCCAAAGGCTCCCTTACTTTATAGGGAGCCGCATATTGAATACATTTGAGAGTGGAAATACGAGTACTCGTGTGGTGGGGTTCTCTTCAAGTCTTAAGAGATGATTGAAGTTCATCTTAAATGTCCTTGGGGATAGTGCGCATCGCATTTAGCTTTTGATAGCTTTTCCCCCTTAAAACACTCACACACACATCCTGGTATCCTTCCCCCATGCCAGATGCCAGATGGCAGACAAACCGAAGCACATCCAGAGAAAAAACCCCAAATGTGTGGCAGGAGGAAAAAGAAAATGCAAGTTGGCTAACAATAAAGACGTTGTCTGTGCGATGCTCGTTAGCCGAAAAGTAGCTTCAAGTATATCTCATGTTTTTATGTGCTCTCCCCCACACACAAACAGATACACACAGAGACACATTTCACTTTTGTTTCTCCTCGGGTATGGGTAGGTCGGGCATATTGATTGCCTCAATAAGAAGAGAGCCAGATCCAAACACAACTAAGAGATGGAATGGGTTGGGATGAGATGATAGAGTGGATTTGTGGCATGAGAATGATTGACAGGCATTTGTGGTTTACCAGCTCATGGCTCATTATTACCATTTTGCATGAGTAATTCGATATATGTCGATCATCTATAGGTACTCGATAGGCTGTTTTTTATTTTATAAGTTCATTTTGGTGTTTTAACATTAATTTTGATTTCCATTGAAATATGTTTTGGGCACAAAATACTCATAAATAATTATTCATTTTGCCATAAAATGTAATACGTATTTTTCGATAAATTAAGTGCCTCCCTTAATGGCACTTGTACAACAAATAGCAGCTATACTCGTATCCTTTTAGTCCTGTGTGGCATGCAGAGCCTTTTGAAATAAAATTAAATTTCAATTACATTTGCAATTTACATTTTCCACGACTCAGTGCACTCGAATCGCATCGCCCCATTCCCGCCCACAAGCTTTTAAGCTCCAGCCATTCGAAGCGAAGCTTATCGCACGCAAAAACCGAAATGAAATCCAAACCAAAACCGAAACCCAAATGTAACCCTTCTGGCCCCCCCCTTGCCGCTTCTCAGCAGCGTACTCAATGGGTCGCCATGGCCGTCTCTTTATATTTTTTCGGTGAATATTTGAATGTGTGTGTGTGTGTCCCGGTTCCGACGGATGTCTGTGTGTCCCGTATCCTCTCTCTCTCTCTCTCTCTCTCTCGCAGCAAAAGTTACTGCTGCTGCTGCTGTTATGTGTCATGCAAAAGGGCCAAAAGCAAACGCACTTAAGCACACACACAGAGACCAATACTAGCACCCTATACACAAACACACACCCATGCACGGGTAGTGTAGGGCAGAGTGTATGGCGCACACCCATTGAAAACATTGTAAACTAAATGTTGTTTCATACACTACTCACCCACACACAGTCATAATTTACTCAGCTTGCTTTATGTGCAGAGCGCTCTGTATGGCATTCTGCTGGTCTGTCCCATACCCTGTACTTGTAGGACATGCTCAGTTATGTGGAGATTCAACAGAAGAGTAGAGAAAGCTCTCTAGAAAAAGAGAGTGTAACCAAATTGATCAAAATATCACCCTCAGAATATGGACAAGAAGTTCCTTCTTTGGGATCCCACATCCTTTATAATTCCCATTGGATCACTTTTCCCTGTGTGTGTTTTAGTGCCCTACAAATATATCTAATTTCCCGTGGTATCCTCCAGTCGAATTATATTACTCTCGTGATATTCATTTATTCTTTTTTTTTTTGTTCTATTCATTCATTCATTCACGCACTCAGTCTCAGTCGAAGAGCCAGCTAGTCGGCGAAGGACCCTGTCGCTGTCGCTGCCGCTTGGTGTTGCCTTTGCTGCTTATTGCTCATACGCTCCGCTGTGCGCTCCTCAGTCATCCTCGCGCGCTGTCAACGCATTGTTGTGGGCACTCGGCGCCCGGCGCCCAGGCAGAGCAACTGCCAGCCCCCGCACCCGCCAAAAGCACCCTCTCCGCGTGTCCCGTCCATACGGTTTGTTTGTTAGTTGGTTAAAAAATTATTATCAAAAATATATCCTCAATTCCCCGCCTCGATTTCCCCACCCCCCGGTTCTTGTGGCTTTTGCGTCGCGTTTGTGGTGGCTGAAAGTGTCGAAAAGTTTCTACAGCTCCCTGAAGTGAATTTCCCCTTTTTCGCATGGACAGCGAGTTATCGTTTTTCCGTTTTTACTTGCCACGGATAGTCAGCTTTTGCTTTTGTCACCAACCCAGCCCAGACCCGCAATTGATTGGAGTTCATTTTCCCATTTAATTTCAGTTTTTACGTTGTCTCTGCCATGTGCTGGGATTTCAATTTATTCGCGAACTTTGTTGCCGCATTCTCGGAGCGTAAATTGAATTTTCACACGTTACTGGCTTTCACCTCTTGCCCCATAATGCGGCAGATTCCGGTTGCAGAGTAGAGTACAGCTCCCAGGCTCGGAGCGATGATGGGCCATTAATTTACCAAGAAGAACTCATATAAAAAATGTAATTTTTTTAGAATCTCTCCACACGTCACACCACGCAACCGTCTGAGGGCTGCTCAATTCCTGTTTCGAAGGGTCTCCAGCGGCACAGAGCCCGTCCAAAACAAACAGACAAAAAATCGATAAATTTCAGGAGTTATTTACCAAAGCTAAATGGTATTTTTTGTTGTTTGTGAAGAGAGTGGCTGTGTGTGTGTTGTCCGTGTGTCTGTTGTGGCATTTGAATGGTTAGGACATGGACAAGGACATGCCTGCCTCGGACACAGTGTCCTGCTTTTGTATGGGCGTCATCAATGGCTGCACATGACAGCCAAGGCAACAAATCGTTGCGAACCAAAGCGCATAAACCCGAAAAATCAGCTAAAATTATTCAAACGCATGAGGAAGACTCTCTCCATTCAACAATTGAATGTGGAATGTGTCAGGAGATGGACAGGAGATGAGTTTTAGGTTTACGCAGGTTTGGAACTAATATCCGAAGAGGATTATAATCGGTTTCATTGATTTCACCTATCGAGAAGTACTCGTTTTCAATCATTTTTCTTTGATTTCAGTGTCTACGTAAATCAAAACAGAAATAAAAAAGCCCAGGGAAGCTTTATCTTTTTGCCAAATATTATCTAAATAAAGCCTCTCGTTCCACTTCAGCTCTCTTTATCTAACCTTTACGATCCTCTGTGTGATATGTTGAACAATATACACGAAATAAGACAAGACCTGGCTGTCAGTAGAAAAAATACTTTGCGAAAAATCTTAAGAGCCGAAATATTTAACACTTAAACACTTTAAACTTTATTGTCACACTTTACTTCCAAGTAAAGTTATAGGAGAAACCTTGTCAAACGAGTCAGTTTTCTTTAATAAAATCTTTTAATTGGATAAGTATTTCCTGGAATACCCCTTTTCTACAATAAGGGCATACCATCAACGGCAGCAAACATACATACAAGAGGCCGCTCACTCACTCACTCACAAAAGAAAATCCAATCATGCCAGGCCGCTCAAGGCTTTCCTCCACCCCCCAAATTTCCTTTATTCCACTTTAGCGATGTGATTTCATCCTTGTTCCTTTATCGTTTTGTTCTTGCTGGTATTTTATTTTGCTTCGGTTTTTGGTTCTAGCATCCAGCAGCCAGCAGCCAGCCTTCCATCTCGAGTTGAGTGTGGCAATTATATTTTTATTGTTCCTGTTGCCAAATTGTCTAGCAAAAACGTTGATGGCCGCCTCGGGGCAGCAGCACTTGACTTGAATGTTGGCTACCCAGGCTATCCTGCTGCTGTCCAGCTGTAGAAACGGATCCTTTGGTGCATAGGAGAGAGAGAGGGGGGGAAACGGTGCAAGGGATGGGGCAGCAGGCGCTGGTTAATTCGATTGATTGCGATTTATACGCTTCAGGGTTTAGGGCTAAGGGAATGGGGAGCAAAAGTTTAAACCTGAAAAGAGAGATGAAGGGAGTTTTTGTAGGAAATAATTTTCATCGGAATTGCAAAGAATTAGTTTTTAGAAGATTATTTTATAAGAATGGTAACAGATGCAACAGCAGTTAAAGGCCTCTGATGATGAGTACACAACCGCAAGACGGAGCATTCCATTTCAATTATCCATGATATAATGATATAAGCAGAAACCACTTAAGAGTGCATTAATAATTTTCATATTAATGACAATTTCCATCCACACAGATTCACACTTGTATTTAATTAATTTTGTGGTCAAATTTGGCAGTTGATTGAATATTCAATCTGCGCAATCGAACGACGACGAAAACTAAATCAAATTTCCTTCATGCCGGAATCCTTAATGGAGCAACCAAAGGGAAGTCAGGCAGGCAGGAATTTCCACAATTATATTTATCACTAAATGTGCAACGCTTGAGTGAAATTTACTCGTTTATATTAGCTATAATTTAATGTAATGTTTGCTGAGGCTTGCACGAGGATTCAACTTTTGCCTGTCCACGTCCCACGTCCAGTCCTTTGGGTCAAACGAAGAAAGGAAGCAAAACTTCTTCTGTGTGTGTGTGTGTGTGTGGGAAAAGGGAAAACTTGGCTCATTAAATTTTCATTGTTTTAATTTGCGCCACGTGAAAAGCTCACTTGCCAGCGAAAGCAGGAAAAGGAGTCTGTGTGTGTTGCCAAGAGTGTGGCTTCTGTGGCTAGAGGAGTTCCCTGCTTGGTGGCTAGATGTGGGGGTGCTGCAGAGTGGCAGCGGGCTTCAAGTCAAAGTGAAGCCCAGCCACGTTTTTACGACTAATTTGACTAATTTGAGAGCACAGGCTGCTATCGAGCTCCTGCTGCTGCTCGACTTTCCTCTGATGAAGCAAGCTGCTAAAATCAATCTCAGTCAATTATGCGTGCCTCGAACATTAGTTTTTTCGCAGCGAACTTTTCTAAAGTTTGTGATTCGCTTTTTATATATTTTTCATTTTGTTTGCTTTTGCCAACAAATTAAAATTACTTTTAATTAAATTCGTGGGTGGAGAGCAGCTCTCCTTTGGCATGCGCGGCTGCTGCGTCCCAAAGTTCCCTACGCTGCCAGTCCATCCGGTAATTAAAAGCAGGATAATGAAATTACACTCTCTGGATGGATGAATGGATGATGGGCTCCACATTGAATACTCTCGCCCTCTCTCACTCTCTCTGTGTCGAGAGATTCGAGAGGCATTAGCATGTAGATTGGAAGAGTCAGGCGCAGATGGACGGCTGGAATACAAAGCATATTTAGTACGGGCTCTGGAGGAGCCAAAGATGAGATCTTAACCTTTCCCAACCTTTGCTTTTTCGCATTCCCCGATCCCAATCTAAGACCGCTTCCGATTTATCTTTAACCTCCCCTCGCCCAGCCAAAAAGTTGTCATTGTGCTTGACCTTTCGTTGGTGTATGAGGACCGTTACCTTTTTCTGATTTATGTCATTGCAAATGCGATTCTAGCCAACATCCGGAGACTGGCCAAACTCTCGTCCTCCCCCCCACTCGTTTACTCTTTTGGCCCTCCTTTCAAATGGGTCTGCACATTAGAGCACAAGCAGCTCTAATAAAAATTAATGTGCCCAACGCTTGGTGGCCATTTCCACAATCCCACAAACACACACACACACACACTTACAGAACTTAATGGTGGGAATGTCCGCAGGATCCCTGGCCACATGACTATGTGGCATAGCCCTGGCGGGTGCAGGCCCTGCACCTGGATTGACCCTCCCAGTCACTCAACTCGTTATGCAATTTTCTCGCTCATGGCTGCATTGTTGCTTCGTACTCAGTAATCAGAGAGCAGAAGGGCGCAGGGGCTCAACAGGCAGAAGGATGGAGATTCAAACCCAAAGGGATTTATATGGATTTTAATGGCTGCAAGAAGAATATATTTTTGGTACATATATTTCCATAACCATTCCAAGTGCACTCTTTTGGGACCTCTTTCCTCTAAGATTCCCCGTAAAATACGAATATCTGTGGGTATCCTCAGTCCTATAGTACGAATATGGGATTATCATTTGCTTGTTTTTGGGTATGTTTTGCCCCCGCTTTTACTTTCGCTATATGTACCCACCTCCTTCTGTCTCCCTCTGGCTTTTCGCTGTTGCCAATTTATTCGCACTTATGCACGTGTCCATACAATGGGCCGCACCGGCAGACAGACCGGACCGAAAACCACAGAAACATAGACAAAAGGCCTGTGAAGAGAGGAGGGGTGAGGGCCTGCTCCATCACATACACAAGATCCTCCGGCACGTTGTTGGTGGAATCAATTTCATGCTCATGGCTCGTTCATGGCCCACCCCGCTTCAGACCCGCCCTGTCCAATATTTTCTTTTCGGTTGCTCTCCATACGTTTTCGTTCTTGTGTCCTCTTAGCCGCATCTGTCTCTCTCTCTCTCTCTCTCTGTCCCTCTTTCTCGTTTGATGCCTTTTGCAATTTGTTCGTTTTCTTGTGTCAACAGCCACAAAAGGGGGCTGGCTGTGCTGAGGAGTGCTGTTGAATGGATGATGCCAAGGTATATTTCACGCTGCAGCAAGAGCTGCAGACTCGAAACAAACGAGAGAGAGTCGATTAACCTTACCCTCCATTAAATATACCTTGGAACGGTGACACCTTTTCTCTGTCTCTCTGTCTCTGGCTTTGGCTGGGTCTTTGCTTCTCTGCTTCTGACCAAGCTCTTGACCAAGTTGGAACAATTAAAACGATTTTTCTTCTTTCCTTCCGTTTCGCAGTGCACTCTATCAATGTCCCCATGTCTCCCCCGCGCCTTCCTTCGTTGCCCCTCACCCCACATGCCGTTCGCCAAATGTCAGCTGCCAAGGACACAAAATGTTTACTTGAATTCGTGTGTGGTGGAGTCCTGTGTCCGGTGTGTGGCACCTGCGTGTGTCTTCTGTGTTCCTGCATGCCAAATGAGGGGCACTCCAATTGCTCCGTCGAGCACTCTGTCAAAGTTGTCCATTCCTTGATTGATTTACAATTGAATGCCGGTCATGTTATGGCCATAAATTGCCATTCAGTTAGACTCCTAGATTATAGAGCAAGAGAAGAGTACGGGAAGTAGGTGAAAGGGGTGAAATTTCTTGGGGTGGAAAAGGTCGAACTTCAAACTGTTCTTGGAGCAAAGGTTAGCAAAGTAAAAGAAAAACCAAAAGGCTAGAAAATAACTTTGGACTTTAAGGCAACAAAAGCGAAAAATGTAAGAAAATTAAAAGAATTTCTTGACATTTTACAAGCATTAGAGTCTGTTTCAATTAGTTAATATTTAAGCTACGGCAACGGCAACGGCAACCCTTTAAACGATTTCCATGTTATAAATTAATCGAAAACCTTTTTCCAATCCCTTGGAAATAATCCCCTTGTTGTGCTGAATCCCTAATCAACTTTGCCACTTCATCTGCTTCCTGCCACAAGTTTCGATGGTTTCCAACAACAAGTTGCATTTCAGCAAGCAAGGGGATTATTCATTTAAACATCATACTCGTACCCCGATATCCATCAAGTATACCCACCGTGCTCTCAGTCGCAACGTTTTTGGCTACTTTTGATAAGCGTTTTTGGGTGGCTTTTTGCTGTTTGCTTTTTGTTAGTTTTCTAGCTTTTTGTTGGTTGTGTTGGCTGGTTGCTATTTTGCCTGATTTTGACGTTGAGTTTTTCCAACTTTTGCTAACTTTTTTTCATCCTAAATCTTTTGTTGCTGTTTTCCATAAGTTTTGACTGGTTTTTGTTTTTTGTTCTGTTTTCTGCTTGCTTTCGCTCTGGTTTTAAGTTTGATTATACTGTGGCGCGCTTGGAGAAAGTTCTCTCGGAACCCTGTCGGCCATGTGTGTAAGCCCTGCCCACCGCATATATTAATAATAATACACACAGAAACACACACAAAACCCACAGAGAAGTACTCGTACCGTAGCCTCTGCAAATGTGGTTCCTTAGGTTTCGCAAAAAAGGTATTATACTCGCACCCTGCTACTGTTTATACAATGGAAATAGAATTTGTTGTTAAGTTTTGAAGCTTTTGGAAATTGAAAGCGTTGCCAGATTTCCCCAGAGGTGTGAGGCAGCAACCTCCGGCATCTTGTTTAATAAGTTGCACATGCCACCACGCTCCACAGCAACACACACACACACCCCCTCTGGCACGCCCATGTCATGGCTTATTTAGCTTGTACGAGGAAATGCCCAAAAGCATTTGGCAGATTCCAACTTTGGAGGTCTTGGAGTCTACGGGTATGCTGGTGGTGGTGCTGCTGTCGCAACTGCAGCCCCAAACTATGGAAACGTCTGTGGACAGAAGCTGTGAGGAGGTGATGGTAGTGCTGCTGTAACTGCCACCACATTTTGTATGCTTCGTTAAGCATTCTGTACAATGCACAACAGAAGCGGTGGAAGCAGCGACAACAGCAGCAACACCCACAGAGGTGGCAGCACAACTTGGAGGGAGGATGTACGATGTACAGTTCGTTTCATGGAAGATGTTTCCAAAGTTTCAAGCTCTGAAGGTGAATGATAAATTGAAATCCATTATGAAGTACATAGGGCTACCTACTGCAATGAATATTGGAGGATATTTAGCAGCTTAAACCTCTCTGAAATATGAATAATTTTAATAATAAATAATCTACTGTTCACCAGAACAATTGTCAGCGATCACAGATCAATTTTCTGATAGTTTTGGTGAGCGCAATTCATGCATCAGATTTTGAGAAGTGGATGGGTACATAGGTAAAATGTACATGATTTATTGCTATTTTAGGCGACACAATTTTGTGGCGAGTTGCGAAGATTCGAAGCCAATCGGACTCGTTGCATGATTGATCGCTGGCGAAGTTATCCTGGCGAACGCGCCCAACGTCTCTAACTTGTATTCAGAAAATTATAAATGTTTTCCGTTCGGAATACAACGCAACGCTATAGCTATCACGTGGACTGTAACAATCCAAAAAAATCTATATGCTCCAGGGTGGAGTACAATGAGCGGAGCAGTGGTGGGGTGTGTCAAATGTTGTTTGCTTGTTGTTGCAGCTGTCGGTGGGACCAAAAAACTGCAAATGTTTTTCATATATTTTGATATCAGACAACTAGCGAAAACCGAATGTTTTGCCACTGAACTGTCTGTCCGTCACTCAGTCTGTTCGCCAGATAATTCTGTCATTCAGGGTGCCAGTCTCCACATTCCCCTCTCTCTTCTGAGCTCTTTCTACACCATACAGTCGATTGTTTTTATTTTGCTTTGCTTTGCTGGCAAAATGAACATCTAATATCGAATTTGAAATTGATGATGCAGCCAGAATTTGATTTCATTTTGGGAATTTCTATTTTGCCCTTTGTCTCCAATTGAAGCGGGCGGGGGAATGAAATGGCATCGAATACGATGCGATGCCAAGCGATGCGATGAGATTGCCAGAGAGAGAGATAAGAGATGGGGGGGGGAGTTAAAAGCGAGAGAGCGATAGACAGGGCTACACCGGCGGTAGGTAACAGTGTGCACGGTGTGCGGGCTTACAGAGGGAATATTTATACACATGAAATTATTTATTGTACGAACTTGCCGGTGAGGGTTTTCTGAGAAGAAATTCTAAAAAGTTTACGCAAAATATCACGGCATGAAAGGCATGAAGTAAAATATGAGCCTCGTTAACGCTTTACTCAATATCTCCTACCGCCACTGTACCCCCAATCAGGCATCCATCCGTTCATCCATTTGTGGGGCTGAGATTTTCATTTTCGCATAAGCTGCACTTCACAGCGAGACACAAAAGGCAAAAGGCCACTGGAAAAAGCGTGTGGCAGCATTTTTCTATATATATATTTTTTTTTTTAATATTTTTGAGCCTGACAACATGAATCTAACAACGAGTATTATAATAATCCACCACCATATATAACATTCATTGCACTGCTAATCATATATTTACCTCTGTTTTGTTGCAGGTTCCATCATGTTCCATGTGCGACGGCGACCGGCAGACTCCCAGCCGCGAAGGCGCAAGAAAAAGCCGCTAGGTGCGGCCAATGGAGCCTCGCATATGTCCGGGGATCGCGAGGGACCCGTCCTGGTGGAGGTGACGCACAGCGGCGATGGCGGGCGGCGCATTAAGCTGGGCAGTGATCCCGTGGAGGTGGGCTCAGCGAACACCAATTGCCTGCAGCTCTTCGGTCCCTCCATACAGCCCAGGCACTGCCTCATCTCGCTGCATGAGGGCGTCTGCACGGTCACTCCGCTGCACACGGATGCCCTGACCTTCGTGAATGGCCACCACATCAGTCAGCCGACTATTTTGCATGTAAGTGGCGACCTTTTGCCCCCTGCCATGCCTACCGTGTACCCACCTTCTCCTCCATTATGTGTCTTCCATTAACTAATTGCGAATAATTCGCTTTAATTAGTTGAAATTTTGGCACGTCGCAGTTCGGGCCACGGGGAACGGGACACCATGGCGAATGCTTAATTTGACTGATGAAATTTATTGCCCGTCAGCAGGCGACGCTCCCATACACACACCCCACCCACCAACATGACCTTGACCCGCTTTAAGTTTAAACTGCCTGAAATTTCGAAGAATCTGTACACTTCCCTTTCAGTTTGTGGCAATTTTCGGCGACTCTTGGTGGCATGGGAAAACGGTGCCATAACCGCTGAGGCTTAAACACTTTTGAGTGTGAAATGAACTGGAAAAACTGGCACTTACATAGATGCGATGAAAGTAGGAATGTTACATTTCGTGGGCTTTAAATCGAATTAAAATTGGGTGTACATAATTTTATTGGAATTATTTCTTGGAGAAAAGAAAGCACACAATTTCGATTTTAGAGGATTTTGTTCAAATGGTATTTGGCTCGCCTTCGATGAGGCGTAAGACAAGAGCGATAGCACTGAATACTGAATGAGTTGTGACTATTTTATTCATAACTATTACCTACCATTTGACTCCTTGATTACCTGGCTTTCAAAAGCTATTAACACTCTTTTGAAGTACGCATCAAGTTACTATGTATGGAAACTGAGCATAGAGAATGTGCCGGAAAATTCAATTGGCTTTCCCCCAAACCAATTCAATTTTCAGCCCGCATTCGGTGATTCCATTTCCACTTCAAGTTCATTATCAGCTTTAAGTTTCGACCAGAAAAAGCCATAAAATACCCCACTACTTCCTACTTTTTGTGCACATCCACATCTTTTATGTAAACGTACGAGCATGGGGGCCCATAGACAGCCCCATCCCCGTCCCCCGAATAGGCTTTGAGTTGCCGCCGCTGATTTATCTTTTGTTTTGACAACTTTTCGACAAATAAACAAACACACAACCGAAACACAAACACAAAGAAAACAACCAATCGAATCGACAAGCAAAAACAACAGAAATTCAAGGGGGAAAACTGAATGAAATATATTTGGCTCTCTGCTTTCGATGTTCTCACGCATTAGCAAAAAGTAAAAAGAACGGCAGAGAAAAGTCAAACGAGAAGCAACACAAATTTGCCAGCGTTATATAAAGTTTTGTTATTCCTTTTGTTTTTGTTGGTTTTATTTCGAGTTAAGTTTCCGCTTGATAAATTTCAAACCAAATAAACAGAGAGAGAGAGAGAGGGAGAAAGAGTCAAGGGAGAATCCAGAATTCAGAATCCGAGCAGAGATAAGCTTCAAGCTCTCGACATTAGCCACAAATTGTCTGCAGAGACTGAGAGAGACTGAGAGCGACAGAGAGAAAAATTGGATAAATATTTTGCGTAACTCACTGAGCAATCTTTTATTTTTGTTGAACTTTTATTCCGTTATTCTGGCTTTGTTTGCTCCCCTATTCTGCTCCTCCCCTTCCGCTTTCTTCTGCTTTGCTTTGCTCTGATTTTGGTTTGTCAATTGGCGAAATTGGGGTTTATGCTGCGGTTCGATGAACCTGAACCAAACCAAAAAGCATGCAAATGAGTATAATGCAAATGGAAAGCATTCTGCCCTTTCCCCATGCAACAGATCGAGAGAGTGCGTGTGGCAGAGATTTAACAAAACACCTATTCAGCATTAACCTGACGCACAGACATACAAAAAGAGATGAAGATTCGACCAGAGGATACATCTGAAATACTTCAAAAACAATCTTAATATGTGAAGAGTGTAGTCATTTTCAGCATAAATAATTTTTTGGTTGATGATTGGAAGATAGTGGTACAAATTTGTGACTACTTTGACTTTTATCTCAGTATAGTTATGCAATGATAAACGAATACAGCATACCCCACGGCATTTACCCTTTGGAATACCCTGTATTCATCACGCTCACACACACACAAAGATAAATCTGGGACCCCCATAAAGAGGGGCGTCTCTGTGTATGTGAGTGACTGTGAGTCGTCGTCATCAATGACAGTTCTGCAACGCCCCAAAATGTTTCCAATCGAATCCGTTGCCCCGCCACAGTGCCCCAGAATCCGTCAGCCGCTTCAGTGCTCCACTCTGATCTGCGCTCCTCTCCTGTCTCCTGTCCCGTCTATCGTGTCGCGTCTCCCTCTGCTCCATCGGCTGTGTAAATATTTAAATAATTGGTTAAATTAATTACAATTATTAAATCACTTAATGGTTTGGTTTGTCAACACTTTAACCCTCATCATCATCATCACTCTGATGGACACTGCACTGCAGTGGATTCCTGCTTCTAGCGATACAGTCCTATAATTAATTAACTCACGTGTGTGTCTGTGTGTCGCATATCATCCACAGAACGGTTCGGTTGTGATGTTTGGACGCGTGGCCTCGTACCGCTTCCTCGACTCCCCCACGGATGGACGCTACAACCTGGCCCTCTCCCAGTCCCAGTTGGATTCGGCCTGTCTCTACGAAAGGTGAGTGCCACCGGACTGACTATTCTGGTTAATATTTTAAGAAAACGAATCCGCCACGCTACGCTTTATCTCCCCCATAAGCTTGTGTCCACAGAAGAGCCACTGTGCAATTTATATTTTTGTGTGTTTGTTGAAGATAGATAAGAGATCGCAGAAAGAACAATTTCAATGCTGTAGAGTCAGATATGGCAATGCGCAATGAAGATTTAAAGTTGCCTTCATAGAAACCACCTTCAATCCCCAGTTTTAGCTAAAGTTTAAAGGAAATAAGTCAGTTTCACTACATAAATGTTTCCAAAAATAGTATCTCTAAAAACTCAACAGAAATATGCATTCCATGCCATATACTCCGATATAAGCAACACACTTGAAACGTGCAAGAGCGCCTCTCATATGCGTCTCACCCTCTCTCGCTCCCTCGTTCGCTGTGTAAAGGGAATTTTAAATTTCTCTATCCACATTGGCCATTCTCAAGGGCCACTCCTCACCTCAGTCGCGCTTATGCAGCACTTGCAGACCCACCTGGTCTGGGTGTGGGCTAAAAACACTCTTGTATTCAACGAGTGCTATTCAGCATATACGGACGTGTGTATTCCCTTTATGAATAGACCAAAGAGAGAGGAAATCAAAGCAACCCAATCATTCGTACGCGTAGCAATCGCATTTTCATATTTTGGTATAGAATTTAATTTAGCTCTAGGCATAATATATGTATGAATGGATTGGATGTATGTATTTCCGTATGCAATTGTTGTCTTCATTTTGCTTATTTATTTATTTCTTATTCGTGTATTTTTTTATGTTTATTTACACGCCTTTTTGTGCTCTGTTCTCTGTTTCTGTTTCGTTACGTGTTGTTTGTGTAAAACATTAATCTCATGCACATACCATACAAAAACAAAACAAACGAACAAACAAATACAACTCACAACAAATATGCAAACACAATTTGCACAAACACCCACAAAAAACACTCAAAACAAAACACCATACCCACAAAACGATTCAAAACACACAACGACAGTCGGTCGCCCACTTCGCCAGGATCTTGGAATGATGAGGACGGTGCCTTGAGTTCGGTGAGTGTTTCTACCCGTAAGCCCCAAAGATAGAATCCATACAATAATAATCCTCTTTTGATAGACTCACAAAAGCGAATACGATCAGCATCAGCAGTCGAATCAATCGAGTGGATATCATCACAGCAATAACAATAACAATAATAACAACTCCAGTGAGCATCCTTTGAGCAGTACCCTGCGAGGAGATGTGGTAGACAGCAAGGGCACAGGTCAGGATCAGGCGGTAAATGCCACTGGCCTGTTGGGTGGCAACAACTACGATGGCCAGAGCCTCGAAGGTAATCTGGAGAATGAAACCAAATCCATTTCAAGCATGAAATCTGGTGGTTCCAACAGTCAGGACAGGTGAGAGCTCATTCACTTTTTGGTTTTTGTACGAATGATAAATGATAAATCTTTCTCTAAATGTGTAAGAAAATTTTCTACAGGAAAAGTGCTATGCACACACAACCAACCACACACCCACACACCCACATACAAAACACACATACATATATAACCAACCATTATATATTTATTATTCATTCACTGTCTGATTGAATTTTAAGTTGTTTTTTTTTTGTGCGCTTTCAATGGCAATTTAATTATTTATATTTTATTGCACTCAGCAATCATTTTACACTCAAAGTTTTAACTGCTTTCTCTAGCTGTATCTGTATCTGCATCTGTATATGTATATGTATTGGTGTGCTCTGTACTAATTGCTTAACAATTGCTTTCCCTGAACAGATCCCCCAAAATGCCAGGCTCTGGTTTGTTGGCCGGCGGCGGTGGCAGTGGCTCCGGCGATACCCAAGGACAGGAGCCCATCCTTCCAGCCGTTTTGGAGTTTCCCGAAACGCATCAGGAGCTTTTTTTGCGTCACATCATCAGCGAATTGGATGTGAATGTGCCGCACTTTAAGCTGGCGCCTGTCTATTCGCTGTACCTGTGTGCCAGGTGTGTAACGAGAAAGTTCTGCAACAATCCTGGAGCGATTCGATAGACAGATGAAACTGCGCTTTGGCTGGCTTTAAATGTTGTCTTGATGTACTAAAAAATGGAAATGGGAAATATTTGCAATGTTTTAGGGTTATATAGGACTATGAAATGCTCAACACGCACAAGCGACTGCTGCAAAAGAGAATGCTGGAGAATAATAATTGCTTTAATCCTAGTTTTTGTTGTTGTGCAACGACAATGTCTACCCGACTGACATTTTTTAATTTACTCCAATTGAAGCGACCATTTGGATAAATCAATATAAATTATGGGAATTTATCTTTAATGTAGCCAAAAATATTTTTATAAATTATGCGGAAAAGAGAGCAGCATGCAAATTCACAACTGATAAAGGTTCATCATTAATTTATACAAATTTATCTTGACATACTCCCACATGGATGTGCAAAATACAGATGGCTAGATAGATAGATAGATGGTTGGCTGGCTGCAACCTTCAACCTACTCTTTTGGGGGTCGCACAGCCATCCGAACGTTCAATGAATCCATTTATATTTCAATTTCAAAATCAAAGCTTCATTTAACAAGACCCCAAAGGCGCACAGACAGGCAGACAGACAGACAGACAGACAAATAGACAGACTGGCAACACCATCTGACAAATGTATGGGCATAAAGTGGATAGACTTGCCAGGCCGCACACATGGGGATGCCATGGGGCCAAGAGTAGTGTGTGCCAGCAGATCCTTTGAAGCAGTGGAAGCAGGACTATCAGGAGCAACAATTCATTATCAATTATGATGATTTATCTTGGCCATTGTGCCGACCCAATTTGTGAGCTATTAATATTAATGCGTCCTGACAGCAGTGGGAGGTCACACAGCACAGCGCGGCCAGAGTTCAAGGGAAATTTGGACATTTGACAGGCGCAAAAATCAATAGAAACAAACGCTGAACGGCCCGAACATTACTCATACAATTTGGGGCATTTTTAATGAATGCTAATTGGCGATGACATTTCTCACCCTCTCGCTCGCTCTCTCTCGCAGATACCGCGCCTCCACCCACTATCGTCCAGAGCTGCAGCCCACGGAGCGGGCCCACAAGCTGACGATGTTCCTGCACCATGTGGCCAATCTGGTGTACAGCGTTGTCCAGGAGCAGTACACAGATCCGCGGATACTGGCCTTTTGGATGGCCAATAGCTCGGAGTTTCTACACTTTCTGAAATCGGATCGGCACATCAGTGCGTTCAGTGTCCAGGCTCAGGAGGTGCTCGCGGAGGCAGTGCAGACGGCGTTCCGCAATCTGGTTAATTGCTTCCGCCTGGAACTCTCGCAGACCCTGAATCAGTTCGTCTCGGAAAACATCGATCACGACTCGGCGGCGGGCCTGGTGCTCACGGTCCTCGGATCCGCCATGGCGCTGCTGCGTCGCTGCCGCGTGAACGCAGCCCTGACCATTCAGCTGTTCTCTCAGCTGTTCCACTACATCAATGTCATATGTTTCAATACGGTGAGCGGTTGCCACTCCAACAGAGTGGGACTTGTAATCATTTCAGTTTTACTAATTGTTTCTTGCCTTCTCTTTGGTAGATTGTGGCCAACTCGCACATGTGCACCTCCGACTGGGGCAAGGTGATGACGGAGCGACTGCAACTGCTGGAGCTGTGGGCGGAGCGTCAGGGCCTGGAGCTGGCTGCCGACTGCCACCTGGCGAAGATCAACCAGTGCGCGCAGTTCCTGCAGGCGCCCAAGTCCTCGGTGGAGGAGATCCAGCAGTTGGCCTGCTCCTGCTTCCGGCTGAACTCGCTGCAGATGGGCGCCCTGCTGCAGCAGGAGAAGATTCCGCGCAATCTGGTGGACACGGCCATACGCATGGCCGAGTCCGTGGCCGATGAGCTGACCCGCGCCGATGGACGGGAGGTGCGCCTCGAGGAGTCACCCGAACTGCACCTGGCCCTCCTCTTGCCCGACGATGGCTTCAGCTGTGATGTAGTCCGAGGCATACCCACGGGCCTGGTCGACTTTCTCAATCCCCTACAGCAGCAGGGCATGTGCCGACTGGCCGCCCAGCCCACATCCATTGGTCTCTGGACTGTCTACATGCATCAGTTTAATGTAAGTCAGGCAGCAGTCTTTGAAATCATTTTCTAACGAGAAAAATCACATTGCAGGCTCGCAGCTCCAGTGCCATGTCCAACAAGCTGCCGCAGCCCGAGCTGCAGCTCATCAAACTGCACAAGAACAGCAACGGCATGGGCCTGTCCATTGTGGCGGCCAAGGGCGCTGGCCAGGAGCGTCTGGGGATCTACATCAAGAGCGTGGTGCCCGGCGGAGCAGCGGATGCCGATGGACGCCTGCAGGCGGGCGATCAGTTGCTGCGCGTAGATGGCCAGAGTCTGATTGGAATTACCCAAGAGAGGTAGGGATCTCTCTGAACGTTGCATGTTGAATCTGTTTATTGAATGTCGATTGTTGCAGGGCTGCCGATTATCTGGTGAGGACCGGTCCGGTGGTCAGTTTGGAGGTGGCCAAGCAGGGTGCCATCTACCATGGACTGGCGACGCTGCTGCAACAGCCCAGCCCCGTCATTCAGCGTGGTGAGTAGCCTCCACTTGAGGAGCAGCCACATACATAGATACAAACTCACACACACTCACACACACATTAGACAGCTACTCCAGGTGTTGGGTAGAACGCTAAGAAGAACACACTCGAAACATTCAAACAATGATACTCAGACTCGAAACACTCAAACACTCACCACTCAAACGATACATTCCACACTCTCCAGTCGTTGTATAAGCTAACAAAAGTAACAAAAGGTCCTTCCACCCACTCCCAAACTGCAATCTGCAATTTGCAATCTCCAATCCATGCTGCTCCTTCACTCTGATCTGATTAGAAGCTTCGTCGAGCAACTTCCTCCAGCAACTTCAGCCGAACCAGCAGCGGCGCCATTCCTCGTACCAGCAGCAGGCTCGCTACTACAGCAACTCCATCTCGGACGACAGCCTGAATCGGAGTCGGCGCGAGTCCTTTGCCTGCATGCGCGCCGCCTCGCCGCCGGTGCGCCGACTGAGCGCCTCCTGCCTGCAGGAGGAGCTGTGCGCCCAGGGGCATCAGCTGCACATCGATCCACGGTACAGGGACACCCGACCGATTGCCCGATCCGCCAGCAGCTTGTATCTGGCCAACGATCAGGGCTACTTCCATCCGATACCCTCGGCAGCGGCTGCTGCTGCACACTTTAGCCCCATGCGTCCGTTGCGCAGGACACCGCCTCCCTCGATATTTATAGAGGAGTATCTGGATGAGCCGCCGCAGGAGGTGCCACCACCAGTGGAGCCTTGCCAGGTGTCGTGCACCTCCCAGGAGTCATTTGGGCACTTTGCCGCCTACAGCGATACCCATCAGCCGCTCAACGAGGATGGAATCGCCTCCATGGCTCACTCGGATGATATACCATTTATTGACGATGAAGAGGAGCAGCAGCAAATGCCTCCCATCTGCATCCCAGCAGTCGCCCCCTGTCCCTCCTTCACGGTGAAGCGGACTCCTGTGGCCGGCTATCGAAAGACAGTCAGCTTCGATCTGGAGCAGCCACCAACGACAGGACAAGCAGCAGGAGCTGGAGCAGGAGTAGCTGCAGCTGCAGCCCTAGGAATCGACAGGAAGTATCACACGCACGATGCCATCAGCCACTTTGCGGCCAGCACATCCTCCACCGAATCCCTGATGGCAGAGCAGGCGGAGCGCATGCCGCTGATCCAGAAGATCCGTCGCGAACTCAACAGCAAGCGAGCCACCAACTGCACGGCGGATGGCTTCAGTTCGGGCGGATCGGGCTCAAATAGTCAGCGTTCCTCCAGCGAGTCCATCGAACGGATGCCGCTGCTGCGACAGCAGTCGCCACTTCATCGACAGTTGAATACCCAGCGATCGCACAAAAGGTCAGGATTGTGTCCCAGTACCAGTTCGAGCTCCGTCACCGTCTCCGTCCCGGTCTCTGCTGTCGCTGCTGCTCCTCCGCCTCCTATTATCAGCATCAAAGTTCCTAATCTGTGTGAAACTGAAAGTTCCTGCACCCGTTCTCGTTCTCGTTCTCCTCCTGTAAATACAAGCAATCGATATTGTGCCAGCACCATCCGTACCAGCACCACCTCTGCCTCTGCCTCAGCCTCAGCCAAAGCAAACCTCCCACCACCTCCACCCATCATCCGCAGGCGTCGCGCCAGCAGCCAGATAAATCTTAGCCCCAACTTCCAGCTGCCCCTGGGGCAGGGCAAAGTTCGGGAAATGGCCGCCTACTTCAATGCCAATCAGAACTTTCCCCCGAGCATGGCCAGATCCAAGTCCAAGTCCACCTCCGCTCTGGCTGCCCCCAGCAGCCCAAGCTCCAGCACCAGCGCCAAGCTGTCGCACTGCGAACAGGGCCAGATACTCAAGCAGCTCAAGGAGTGGAGTCTGTATGGCAGTGCCGGCAAGGATTACGATGTCCCAGTACCAGAGCCAGTGCCAGTGCCAGCCGTGGAGCCAGTCAAAACATCCTGCGATTGTCCCTGCTGTGGCCATTGTCGTGATGGGATACAGCCCCAAGAAGAGCAGAAAGAGAAACAACTCTCTGGCAATGCAGGTTCCACTTTCAAATGCTACGATAGCTGTCGGGACGAGGATGTGGAGGCCAGCAGTCGGAAACAGGCATCGGAATTGTCCCGGCTTGCGTCCTGCCGTCGGAGTGTCATGTGCAGCAATCGTCAGGTTCACAGTTTGCGCCAGCTGAAGCGCAACAAACAGCAGCGGCAGGAACATAAGCAGGAGCATCTGAAGCACAAAGCCAAACAGGACTCAGCATCACATCGCCATCGCCATCGCCATCACAATCACCATTGCCACCACCAACAGACACGGCTAAAGGCTCCTGTCTCGCCTCCCTCCACAGCCAAATTGCTGCTGTCTCTGGCTAGCAGCAGTGGCAGCAGCAAGAGTGCTTCTAACCAGGTCAACAAGTCCTGGCCAAATTGCGAGAATGCATCTGATGATTACCCAAATTCCTGCTCCTGCTCCTGCAGTGAGGCAGAGTCCTGCTGCTCGGCAGCTGATTCAACCTCTGGCTGCTGTCCGCACTGCAATGTGCGAGAAATGCATGTTAATGTCAATGTCAATGCTGCTCCTCTGGATGATAATGATGATGAAGATGAAGATGATGACGAGGATGGCTATGTGGATGGGCATGATGATGAGGAGGGGGCACTATCTGCCAGTGCCAGTGGGCATTGTGTAGGACTACGACTGGGACCAAGCACAGCAGCCACAGCCGTCTCCATATGCTCCACCCACAGATGACAACCTAAATATGCTGCACCGAGGTTCATGTTGTTCTCCTCGTCGTTGTTCTTGCTTCATGTTGTTGCTTAAATATTGAGTTTTAGCTTTAGATATTAGCTGGAATGTCACTCGTGTTAGCTTTGATTTTCACACATTTTCTGTTGAATTATTGTGGATTTTTGTATGTTAAATCTTTTGTTGATTCTCGTGTAGGTTGTGCATACATTTAATTTGTAGAATTTAAAATGCTTCACAATTTATTGGTAAATCCACAACACATTTTGTTTTAAAATGTAATCCACTTGGTTTTTATTTCCAATAGAATTTCTATGGCGTAATTATTTCATTTTCTGCATTGGATTTTTAATCGGATATCTATGGCTTGTAGGCGTTTTTGCAGTGTAATTTTTCGCTCTCACTTTGACTTAAATATTCAATTTAATTATGAGAATGAGAACTTTAATCCAGCTTTATTCTATACCTGACATGTGGCTTTCGTTTGTTAGATTTGTACATATATATTTATTCTGAATACAATAGAATTTTATCTGTTTCATCTCTCTCTCTCTTCCCACCTTTTGCACTGATTGATTTATTGTAGAATATTTTTAATTATATTTTGAATGCATTAAATGATTAAAATATTTATCACATAATCAAACGAAACTGACTTGAAATAACAAACTAAATATTCATCTATCTATCTATCTATCTATCTCTCCCCCAATCCATGCACAAATCCATATCCAAAAACAAAACCAACAAAAACCACCAACGCAACTCGCAATTCCCCAAACCAATGCACTCTTGTTGATGATGATGATGTTGCTGGGATATCACAGGTAATCGACGGATGTCCGAAAGAGATCTAACGCGAATGGGCGCCGCCGAATCATCGAAATCCCTGGGCGGCATCGGTGGCCCACTGATTGCCACCGGGCATGCCAATCACAGCCTCAGCCTCAGCCAGCACCTGAACAACAGCCACAACATGAATAGCAACAGCAACAGCAACAGCAATACCAATAGCCACAACAGCAACAGTAGCATCATCAATCCGTTAACTGCACACCTTCCAAATAGCAAATCAGTGCCGGCCCTGCATCATCACACGGGATCTGGTACCATATGTAAGTGGATTGCAATCTGCACCTCCATTCTCCATTCTCCATCCTCCACCATCCTCATCCCAATCACACTCACAGAGAAATCTTCAGCGAAATCAAATCGTTATGCATGCCAGAGATTAATCCCATACTTCATCTCCATCTTTCCTTTCCTCTTAGCTCTGGCCAATTCCAAGTCACGCAGCACGCACAGTTTGCATAACAATACATCCGCAGCCATGGGTGGAATCGTAGGAGGACCGG
Organism: Drosophila guanche; assembly: GCF_900245975.1. Lineage (NCBI taxonomy): Eukaryota > Metazoa > Arthropoda > Insecta > Diptera > Drosophilidae > Drosophila > Drosophila guanche. The sequence goes on along the minus strand of NW_022995750.1, from coordinate 6,465,740 downwards.
TGGGACCAGGAGTGGGAGCTGGAATGCTGGGTCAACCAAATGGCAGCCACAACAATGCAAATGGAAATGGCAATGGAAATGGAAATGGCAACGAGCAAGGTTTCTATCAGAATCTGAGCGTATATCGGGCACAAAACCAAAGCCAGCCGATACTGAATGAAAGGTAAAATATACGATACACATAGAAATAATACGATAGTGTATATAGGGGTTATGTGCAGCAAAGGTCAAGAGATATTTCGAACTCTACCGAAAAATTGATGGTTGCACCTACCTTCAACGAGTAACCTTAACAATTTTGTCATTTCAAATGCGGTTGTGTTACGCTGACCACTAAAATAGTTTTTGCTCGTTTCGGTTCGGTTCAGTTTATGCTTTTGATGGGTTAGTAGAGCAAGGCAATCAGTTAACTGCTGTGATTTGTGCTAAATTACCAAAACTAGGCGGAATATCGGTTGCATTTGTGGGGATATAATTATGTGTATGAAACGATTATGATGCTAGACTTCAAACACAGTTTTAGTTTGCGAAAAGTGAATAAATATTTAATTAAATAGTTCATTCTTTAATTAATTATCTAATTCCCCTAATTATATCACTCGCATTAATGTTCTTAGTACATATAGTTGCTCAAAGTGAAATTTAAGAATGTTTTTAACTCAGAAAGCACACAACATCTGACATGAATTAATATTTAGTGGGTCCGGTCCCTTTATGATTTTTGTTCGTTGCCGTTTCAAAATGTAAAAGGAATCATGTTAAGTTTTGTTTGAGAAATATAGAAAGATTTCTTGGAAATACAATTCCAACCACATATTGACACGAATACCCAAACCGGTAACAAACCGAAGCGAACCGAACCGTACCCATAGGCACTTTCACCGAAGAGGAAAAATAAAAGCAAACCACAGAGGGCCGGAGCAATTAATAATTTACAACAAATTGTTGGTTTTGCTGGGTGTCCTCGAGTTTCTGTTGGTGTTGTTGATGAGGCAGGTGGCAGTAACAGCAGTAGCATCAGCAGCAGGGAGAGTGCCAGGTGGTGGCATGTGGAATGTGGTCACAGAAATTTTGCACTTTGCCAGGAGCTCAAATTGTGTGTTACCTCTCTCGTGTGTGTGTGTAATTCTAGGGTGACATTACGTTTAAAGAAATTGCTTTACGGCTTCATACCCATTAAGAGCGATTACCAGATGGTAGAAACGATTCAAGTACGTGAGTAATTAGTGGCTCGTCCGCTCGAGTTGTGTTTCCCCAATGTTTCGTGTTTCGTGTTTCGTGTTTGCTGCTGCTGTACATAGGCACACGCACCTTGGCACTTGTTTTGGGATGTGAGAAGGACACACATATCCACACACGTTGTGTAATTAGAGCAAATGATGACACACACACACACCCAACCACCAGCAACACTTGAACACCTTTTTGGCCATTATTGTGATGGTAATACAATTTCATTTATGTCTTTTCAGACCGCCGATGTCCACACATGCCACCATGAGCGCCTTCAATGGCAATTCCCCGCTTGCACAGCAACAGCAGCAGCCACAGCAGCCACAACCATCACCATACCAGCAGCAGCAGCAGCAGCAGCAGCAGCTCCTTCAAAGTAATGCGAATCTGCCACCCACTCGACCCGTCTCCGCCTACTACCACAGCCAGCAAACGGCGCAGCAGCAACTCCAACAGCAGCAGCAACAGCAACAGCAGCAGCAACACTCGTTGCAACAGCAACAATTTGCACACAGCAGCAGCAATCTCAACGGCCAGCAGCAGCAGCAACACCAGCATCAGCTCACCCTCAACAATCGCACCAAGAGCCAGCAGAATTTCCAACATACCCTACGCATGCAGCAGATGATGGCTCCATCGATGCCGAATATCAGCAACATGTACCACCAGCAGCAGCAACAGCAACAGCAGCAGCAGCAACAGATGCCACTGCAACAGCAGCAGCAGCACTTGCAGCAGCAACCCCCCATGAGCAGCAGCCAGAGCATGCAGAATGTCAACGATTTCCAGGGTGGCTTCCAGAATGGAGGCGGCCTGGAGTATCAGCATGCCCGACGCAGTCAGATCCATGAGCCTTCCACACTCTACGAACTCCAGCAGCAACAATTGCAACAGCAGCAGCAGCAACAGCCTTCGCCCAACTTTATTGCGTTGCCACCCAAGCCTCTGGGCAGCCTCCAGTCTCCCAACAAGCCGGCTGCTCCGCCCAGCACCGCCCCAAAGCCGCAACAACAACAGCGAATGTCGCAGACGGGGTACATGCCCGGCCATGGCCCTGCCGGCGTGTTGGGCGAGGATAAGCCACCGCTACCGCCAACCGCCACGCATCCGCTGTTCAAGGCCACGGCGCAGCTGGCGCCCGGCATGAACTACGTGGCTAGCACCTTGGACCCGCCGAAGGGCAGCTATTTGCCGACCAATCAGCAGTCGGCCAACAGACCACCACTCCACACGGGTACCAATCCATGGGAGCGTGAGGAGCGGGAGAAGGATCTGGAGATGAGACGCGAACACATTCGTCAATGGCGAGAGCAGCAGATATCCGATCTGTCGCAGACAATCTCCCGTTCCGGGCAGCAGGAGGAGCAGCTGAAAACGCTCATCCTCGAGCGTGACTTTGAGCGGCGAGCGCTGGAGGAGCAGGAGGATCAGGACCAGGATCAGCAGTACGACAAGGAGAACATCCAGGAGCTGTTCAGACTGGCGGCCAGCGGGCAGGTCAGTGCCATAAAAACACCCATCACCAGCTACCGCCAGACGGAGATCAAAATGGCGGAGATTACCGACAGCAGCAGCAGCCCCGTGGAACAACCGCCTGCGATGGCTCCGATGACCAGCCACCAGCAACAACAGCAGCAGCAACATCAGCAGCCCAAGAGCATACTCAAGCATAACCGCTACTCCGAGGGTGGAGCAGGCAGCAGTGGAGCCCCCTCGTCGCCATCCAAGTCGCAAAAGTCGGCCAGCTTCGCGGACGATCGGCACCTGCAGACGGAGCATCCCATCTCCAGTCTTGCCAAGGAGCTGACGCAGCTCACGATGCTGGACAAGGACAACAATAACGAGACCCTGGATGCTGCAGTGCCTCCGCCGCCGCCGCCAGAGCGCAACAGCTCTTACCTGATCATGTCCCAGCAGAAGCTCAGAGGCAGCACCAGCTCCTCCATGGGTTTGCTGAAGACAGCGACCAACAATCAGGCAGCGGCCGCCGTCGAGATCAAGAAGGCTTCCCTCCTCAGCACCCAACCCAACAACAACAACAACAACAATAGCTTGAGCGGAAACCTGAACAACAACAGCAGCAGCAGCATGCAGGCATCGCCCCTCAGTGCCATGGAACTGAATGCCGCGTATGTGTCTGCCACGGGGACGGGAATGGTGGGAGGTTTGGGCTCACCGCCCCCACCACCACCACTTATGCAGCGGGACAACAAGCGTGTGAGCTTCCACGACGAGGAGAACAATTTCGTGAGCGGGAACAGCCAGCAGCAACAGCAGCAGCAATACATCATAGACAATTATGGCATGGAGCATCAGGATTTGGACACAATCAGAGAAGATGCAAGTGTAAGTGGGAGACAGAAAGAATGTCAGACAGAAGGCTTCCCTTACTAATAAACTTTTATAGTATCTGCAGCATAATCTGGATGCCTCCATGCTGCCCTCCATGCCGGCCACGCCAGATGCGGCTCTGTGGAACACCTCAGTGCAATCAACGCCCGGCGTTATAGGCGCCCAAGAGGTGTACAGGTGCGTCGACTATCAAGTTAACAAAATACAGATCTCTGATAGAATAGTTTTTGCTTTGCAGAGATCCGCGCACACGTCGCTTGGCCGAGAAGCAACAGCAGCAGCAGCAACAACGCGCTGGCGATGCCGTTCCCGAGAAGCTCTCCTTCAAGGAGAAGATGAAGATGTTTGCTCTGGAGTCGGGGGAGGATAATACGCCCAAGGACAAGCTGAAGATATCCCGAGCACAGCGAGACATCGATGCAGTGCACTAAGCAGCAGCAGAACTAGGAGCAAGAGGACGAACAGATCGAATACAGATCATGTACATACATACACACACTCAGAAACCCGAACCCACAAAGCTTCTTATCTTCAATTAATAGGGGGCCAACAAACATAGAAATATATATATATATAAATATTTAGATGGAGTTATATGACAGATAACGAGAAAACAGAAACAAACCTAACGAATTTGCTAAGCAAGGCAATAAACAAACCATAGTTATCGCGTTCCAGAGTTGATTGCATACCACAAAATGTTAACTGGATTCAATTAGTGAGAATTATCAGTGTATATCATTGCATATATAGTACTATATATACACATGTTTATATATATAAAACTATTATGTAGAAACTGTTACGAGCCGAAGGAAAGGGCAACGAAAGCGAGGCGAGGCGCGGAGAGCCACATTTGTAAAGCGTTTTAAACATTAACATTAACCTTAAAGAAACCTACAATTAACAGATTGTTACATCGGATTACAGAATACAATTAATGATTAGACAGTGTAGATGATGGGAGTTACGATAGTTTAGATATACGATGCAAATATGTATTTACCTGGAAATCGTGCGGAACAAGAAACGTTTATATATAAACTAAATCTATTCGAGAATTTTAAGCCACATCAACGTTTAAACAAATGGTCCAATTATTCAATTATTACAGCTACAATATACATACCTATATTATATATATATATATATATATTTACAAAAAACAAAAAGAAAACTTGAAGAAAAAACACCACGAGCGAACGATTAAAGATTAAATAACTAAAGAACTAATGAAATGTTTAAATATCCACAGACACGAATATATTTTTAATTGAAAAAGCATTTCTTACACGTTTTAAATGCATCAAAAGTACCAATTTTAATCGAATAGGATTTCACTACACAAGAACCTAATGGCTTTAAAAAACGAAAAACGAATTAAAAAATGAATAATCCTGCACCCCTATATGTCGTACAGATAGGATTGAAATCGGATTCTTTGTTACTCGTAGTGTTCTAACACTTCTAGTGTTACTAGCTTACAAATTAATTCGAAAACAAGAGACCACAAAGGCAACAAATTATTTTTGGGCATTCCAAGTATTTCAAATATATAGAACCAAGCAAAAACTACAGTTATACACATTATATATATTTAAATATATCAAAAGCAAAAGCAAAACCTAAATTGTAACATATAAGATGCGATTTATTTTTTAATAAGCGAAACTATTTTTTAAAGAAATATTAAAAGAAAATAACAAAAAAAAATAACAAAAAATCTACAATTTATGTACGAGTATAATGTATAATTCTGTAAAAAGATATACGAAGATTGTCGTTTAGTTTCACCATTAAGCGCGTTTAGTTTTACATATTACAATTATATATATTATATATCAAAATGCAAACAGTTAAGCAACATATTGTGCATATTTATGCAAAATAAAAAGTTAATTATATGAAAAACAATATGATATATTTTCAGTCGAATTGAATGTTCTTTTAGGAAATACAGAAACTATATTATTATTTACATGCTTCTTCTTTTGAATCAGCTGTTCGATGGGAACAGTCGGGGACTTGGCGCCCCAACCAAATTCAAATAAATGAGAACAGTCATGCGCATGCGATCGAACTGTTCCCGGACATCAACAGGTTAGGCAATTGACCTACCTAAATACATTTTTCATGAGGCTGGCAAGTGGCAACTCAACCGGCCGACAAGTTATTGGCCCCGCCACTTCCCTACCGCTTCCGCTACCCTACCCGCGTACCTTAAAAATTTAAATCAAAGTTTGGGCAGGGCAAATAATTTCGCACAAAAACTTCAAGTATGCCTTCAGTGATTTATGTTTGCACTGAAACAAAATGGTTGAAACTGAGACCCGGCGGCTGCCGGCAAAAGTTTTCGCTTTGAATTCGCAAATATTTGGGCAAATTATATGCCAATTTCCGGCACCCCGGGAAAACTTATTACATTGCTTCAATTGCTGCTTTGACAAGAGTATCCACCGACAATTGCCAGCCTCACCCACATGCTCCGTCAGCCACTTAAAACGTTGCCCTGGCTTCAAGCTATTCCTTCTCCCTCCGGTTCGGGGGGACACCTTACTTAGCACGCACTTTCCTTCAGGGGAGGAGGCTCGAAAGTTGCAGGCACAAGTTTCATTGCCACCCCAGAAGCAGTGGAGTACATCCACAATGTAATTTAAAAGTCAACCGACAAACTTTAACCGGCACCGGCAACAAAAAAGCGTAACCAGTAGCCAGGAATCGGGAAGCAGCAAGCAGCAAGCAGCAACGAGGACCTCTTTATGGCCTGGAGACAAGCGTGGGTCGCCTTAAAGCGCTGCTGCGTGGAATGTCTTTCGAGTCGAATGTATTTTTCAGCAGTTTGCCATGTGAATTATTAAAATGCGCCAATTTCTTTGATATCCCTCATCCGCCACAAGCTGCAGGAGCGGCTTCGACCCATAATCAGGTGGCAGGGGACGAAAACTTTATCAAATTGTTGACAGTGGCCTGAAGGAAGGCATTCAGATTGCAAGTCTCGGAATTTTTCAATATTCCAGGGAGATAATCCCGTCAATATTATCCAGCTGGTGCTCCAGCTGCTGCTGCTGCTGCTGCTGTTGCTGGCCGCAAAAGCAACAGGGAAAACTGCGAGAAAGCTGAGGACAAACCGCAAGCAAAGCCAAAAGAAAAATATGAACTGTGGGGAAAACTTTCATAACGCGACTATACCAAATAAATCAAAAAGTGATTAGGCCAGTGCCCAAGCGGCAGCTTCCTCTGGCTGGGTCTCTCTCGGGTAGCGGGTAGCGGGTAGCTGTCTCCTCTCTCTTTCACTTGCCATCTGTTCAGCTGTAAATTGTCTGTTGAGTGGCTGCTGGAGAATAAGAAGAAAGAATAGGCCAAGGTGTGTTTGTCGGTATAAGCACGAAGGGAGAGATGAAAATGTGGGCCAACTTCTGCTGAAAGGAAATTCAAAGTTGGCCATAAAACTTCTGCCACATCTTTGGTTCACGGCTGCGGTTACGGCTGTCTGTGGCTATGGCTATGGCTATGGCTATGGCTACAACGGCTGCGGCTTTGGTCAGTGCCGGGTTGATAAATGAGCAGCGTAAAGTGCGCGGGCAATCAGAAGAATCGTGCAAAATTATAGTTGGCCAGGCCATAAAACAAAAGCCCCCCTGCAGCCACAGAGCCACAAAAAGAAAACAAAAACTGGACAAAGACTTTAGCAATAGTAGTTTTCCCTCATTTCCCCTGCATTTTGCTCGGCTTTGGTGCAGCTTAGAGATTTCTTTAGCCTGCCCTTACTCGCTTCCACCCGTCAAGAGATTTCTGACAGGTTTCTTTATTTGCATTTAAAAATATGCAGATAATTTGCTCAAGAGAAATGAAGAGCACTTGGGCAGGGATTGTGGGTGGATGGGTGGATGGGTGGATGGGGATCGGGTTGTGGATGTTGATGGACAACATTTTAATGAGTACGCCGTAACGGAGATGATGGGGGTAACGGAATTAGGAACAAACTTGAAGATTGCATAAGCTGCAGCTGTTAATTGGAGAGAGCTTAAGGTGAGATGGAAAAGTCAGCAGCAGACAAAACTCCAGATGATGACAACCATTAAGAGTCAGCTCTGGTATGGCAATGTGTGCAAAGTTGTTGAATTAACATGAATTAAGATGATAATTACTATTGAGAATGCTCATTCAAGTCCATTCTGTTCTATTGTGGAGGTGAAACAGCCATTTAGATAGACATATCCTTACTTAAGGCGCCTTAGGCTTTATTTATTTACGCAAATATTCGATTTTGTTACTCAGAATTATGCATGTAGATGCTTAGTATAATGCTTAGCCAGACCTAGACCTATCAGCTATAGCAAAGGAAAACAGTATTATGCCTAGAATTTGTATAAAAAACTTGTTTCGTATCGGCCAAAATTTCAGCTTAGACGGTACGGGAAGAAGTGTCCGCGGAACAAACAATGTAATCGTGTGTGTGTGTGTGTGTGGTTGTGTGGGTAGTGTGAAATTGATCTAAAAGTAAACTAATGTCTTAGACAAGCACCTTGACTAGAGGTGGCTAGAGACTCATGTCTTATTCAGAGCCACCAGGAGGAAAATTAGCCACTGGTGCAGACTGCTGTAGCCATGGCCCAGTCTATGGAGCCCTGCGGCCGCTGACTTGATGGCCGAAGCGGAGTATTCCCCTGAAATGGTACATTATTGGCGTGTATTATGCACAATGCGAATGGCTCGATGTAATCCCACTTACCGCTAAGCACGTGCAACTGCATGGACACCGCAGCACTGTTCTCCGGCTCACACGTATAGTTGCCGGAGTGGATTTTGCGCACCAGCGGAATGACCAGCGAGCCAATCTGCAAAACCGTTTATTCCTCATCATTGAAATGCTCTTTGGATAGCTGGGAAAGCCCTCTGGCAAAGCCCTTACCGTATTCCGATTGTGCTCGGTGCTGCCAAAGATATTCCTATCGATTTGCGTGTACCAGCCGCTCTGGGCGCCGCTGGCCTCGTTCTCGGCCGTCACTTGCTGCTCCCCGCGATACCAGAATATGTATTTAGGGGCCTCCAGTGTGCCCCGAACAATGCAGTGAAGCTCCACCTTGCTGCCAGCCTTCACGAAGCGCTGCCGATCGCCAATTAGCTCGGTTCGAGGTGCTGTGGTACAGATAAATTCGCGTTAGTTTAGCTAGTTCGAAGGTTTACAGCCTGTGCACTTACTTATCACAAACAGCTGCACCTTGGCGCTCATTTTGGGCTCGGTGGCCAGCTGGCACTCGTACCAGCCGGCATCCTCCAGCCGCACGTATTTGATTTGCAGGGTCCAGCTCAAGCTGCTCTCATTGCCCCTATCCTCCGGGCTGGAGGCATTCGCCGGAATGACCATAATGCCAGTGGGAGTGGTTGCCGTGGAAGGGGACTGTGTCGTTGACTGGAGCAGCGATGCGAAGCGGGCATCGTTGATGAAGGTTGTGTGATCCACCGCAATGATATGTTCGTCTCGCAAGCGCACCCAGGAGAGGGGCTTGTTTGAGTGCTGGTTGAGCTGCAATGCAGACACAGAGACAGAGACAGAGACAGAAGAGGGATACAGAAGGTGCTTAGCGACTCGGGCTCTATTCAGTGGATGCTTTCAATTACGCCACTCAACTTGCAGCTTCCCATTTCCCACACTTCCCGCACTTACCTTACAGGGCAGATAGGCATGCTGGCCGGCCTGCACGGTGGCATTAATCGGAGGCAGACTGAGCTGTCGACGTGGCAGCTGCTCCCGCTCCTTGGCCAGCTCCTTTTCACGCCTCAGCTGCAGCTCCTTTTGTTCGCTGTCGTAGGCATGGAGTCGTGGCTGGGACTGGGACTGGGACTGGGACTGTCCCTGTCCCTGAGTCGGGGATTGCAACTGCGGTGGATGCTCATTAGATGTCATCAGTCTGCCATCCGTCGGCTTTCTCGCCCACGCACTGGTGTTCCTTTGTATCTGCGGCAAATCGGCAGGAATGAAGTCCGGAAAGGGCGGCAGATACGTGGGTATTGAAAAGCCTTTTGTCAGCGTTGCTGTATCGGGCCTCTCGCTCCAGATGTCCACCGTTTGCTGCTGCTGCTGCTGTTGATCCTGTTGCAGTTGCTCCACTGTGGTTGCCTCCATGGCAGCCGCCTGATTGACGCCGCCTCGCAGCCGCATGACAGCTCCAGCTCCAGCTCCTTCCACTCCTGTCACTCCCACCACGGCTGCGGCCATTGTGATGGTTGGGGAGAAAGTTGTTGGTGCAATTAGCGATGCGTTCTCCCCCATGGGCGCCGCACTCGCTGTCAGCGCTGCAAAATAGGTCAAGAATGAAACAGGCATCAGTGTGGCAATCTTATCGAAGTTTCTCCTTTCCGAATAATGGTTTTAGGCCTGCCAACTGACGGCAAAAGCGCACAGCTGTCAAACTAGGGCTGGGTAAAAGTTGTTTCAGATAGAGTGGGGGGTATTCTCGTTGGGATCGTTTAGATGTAACCTAAAAGACACATAATTCTTGTAACTATCTTAAATATAATTCAATAATTATTTCCCTGCAGTACCCCATGGTCGGATATTCCCAACAGCACTCTAAGTAATTGCATTTCGCATTTGTCTATAAACAGAGCTTACAATTGAGCGCATTAGCCAAAGCCTTTTGTCTATTAATTGACAAATTGTGAAATATATTTTTTGGAAAATTGATATACATTTTCCGGCAGCAAATTGCAGTTCATCATGGCAAAAATGCAAATTTGTTTGCTCAGGGCTTTCGATTCGATTGCGTTTCGGGTCAAGTGATTCCGTTTTTTTTTCGGTGGCAGAACAATCTCGCAATTGATGGGACATAATTTCGTGTGAATTTATATTTTGTCACAGCAGCTGCTACTCGCAACGGTGGGCCCCTGCCGCCGACGCGTAATTACCGATGGGAAAAATGTGAACATTTCAAACTATGCGAAGCAGGAAATAATTTTTCATCCCGAAATTAGGAGAGGGAATTGTGCGCGAAATGCTTTTTAGGTCAAAAGGAAACAAGTAGTTTTTGTTTTGATTTTAAATTAATCAGTGTGACACTGGACGAAAATAATATTTGCTAGTTTTTGTGTCCCTGGCAGCGAGAAGAGCGACGGAAGAGAGAAAACAGTTTGCATGTAAGTGGAGTTGGACACCCAGTGGCAGCCACATCCGCATCCGCATCCGCTATCCTTCTCTGCGCAGCTCCGACATGGATATGTGGACAGACTGGCTGACGCGAGCGGAGGATCTTGGCGACGAGGTCGTTCGTCGGAGTCGCCTCGTGCTGCCCACTGTGGCGCGTCTCTGCCTGGTGGCCACCTTCTTCGAGGACGCTCTGCGCATGTGGTGCCAGTGGGGCGACCAGATATACTTCCTCCAGCTGCACCTGAACTTCTCATGGGGCGTGGCCTTCCTGAGCTGTCAGGTCAACCTTTTGGGCCAGCTTGTGGGCTGCGGTCTGGTTCTGTTTCGTGTGTGGACCAATGTGGCGGTAACACTGCTGGTTGGCCTGGTCCTCTTTCAGTTGCACGTCTATTCTGTGCCCCTGCAGCTGGAACAGCTGTTGCGGAACTTCTCCCTGCTTGGAGGACTGCTCCTGCTCCTTGTGGAGGCCAATGAAGCGGCCTCCTGCTGTCGTATCTATGGAGCGCGCGCAGGTCTTCCGCTGCTGAAGGAGCCCAGACGATCGCAGCACCTGATGCAGTTCACGGGCAGGATCCTGCTGTCCCTCATGTATCTGACAGTGCTTCAGCAGTACTTCGGCCTCGCAGCTGTGGTTCTCAATAGCTTCGGCCTGCTCCTGATGACCCTCATCCTGTTGGGCTATCGCACGAGGCCAGCGGCCCTGCTCCTGGCCATTATCCTGAGCATTTGGAACATGAGCGTCAATGCCTGGTGGTTCGCCGAGGGACTGGAGCGGGACTATCTGAAGTACAACTGCTTCCACACCCTGTCCGTGGTGGGGGGTCTGCTGATGGTCGTGGTCCTGGGTCCCGGCGAGGTTTCCCTCGAGCAGTACAAGAAGAACTGGTAAACTGGACAGGGCACCCAGGTGGGAATTGCCCAACGAACTCCAAATTGTGTGTGTTGTATGTGTCTATCTGTGAGCAGTGCGCTTCAAAATTTGAAACACAATTTGTTCAATTAGAGCTTTTGAGTTGGACGAGATTAAAGAGTCCTCTTCTCTTTCTCTCTCTCTCTCTCTCTCTCTCTGTAAGTGCTGTCCGTGGTCCTTATCCTGATCCAATCAGTCCGCCGGCTCGCGGCCACATTGCAATTTTATTAGAGCATAAAATCTCGCAGATGGGCCTCAAATTACTGTCCCTACCAACGCCTACCACATTATATATTCTGCGGTGGCTTACGACGCTCTCCATGGAACCTCCCTCCTCCACCCCGCAGCTGTAGCCATGCCATGGGTTTACCCCTAAAACTCCTACCCCCAAAGCTACAGCTAGAACTAGGCTCTGCCTGCCCGCCTTTTGGTGTGTGGTGTGTTGGGGGGCTGTCGGGGCTTTGTTTCTCTGGTTTCCCGTTCTGGTGTCTCGCCTCCGGCTGCAAATTTACGCGCAGCATAACAAATAACAACTAAGTATTTATTATGTAAATAATATTATGCCAAATGCTGGCACACACACACACACACACAGAATGAAGAGGGGGGAAAAGATTCAGCTGAGTTCCCTCTCAGGCTTACATTTTTATTAAATGTTTCGCTTGAGAACAATTCGCTGGAATAGTTTTCCATTTTGCACTTTCAGCACGAACAGAAAGTGGTGCTCTTGAGCTGCTCTTTCTGCTCTCACTGCTGTTGGTCCAGCTGCCCCACTGCCCCAGTGCCCGCAGGCGAATGTCCTAACTAAGTAGCCGATGTTGTGGGCTTTAAATAAGTTCCACTTTAATGCAAAGTTCCAGCACTCATTGTGGCCAGATGGGAAAACCATGCTCCACTGCGTAAATGAGATTCGAGCAAAGTTTGAAGTTGGATTGTTGGGCCATGGGCAGAGGCAGAGGCATTTCCAGGCAGAGGTCCATCAACGACTGGCTCTAGTTTGTGGCTTAATTGTTCACTAGCTTCACTTATTGGCACTCCTCTTTCATTGGCTCAAACAATTCCTAACAATAGGGTTAACCACATAGGCTAGGCGCTTTATGCTCATCCGACTAACTAAATTGCAATTTTGAATTAAAGTGCATAGAGGGAGGGTGATTCTAGGATTCTAGCATTCTGATTCTGATCTCAAAAGTAATACAATTCTCAATTTGTGTTGCATAGCTTGAACATTTTACAAATATTTATGGACTTACATCCCTTACAGGGCATTGCCCGTTGGGGCATCCTCAGTTCGTTTCAACTTTAGTTTCTCGTTAGATGTGCCATTGTTTTTTTCACTTGCTGCCTGCATATCTATGTAATTAAAAACTATTTGCACACAAAGTTTATACCAAACAACAACAGCCGACAACTAAAACAATTACAACAACAGGAAAAAATACATCTGAAACGGACAAACAAATGAGAGCAGCAACAATTGTTGTTGTGCGGTAATTAGTGTAAATGTACACTTGACCACATAAACTGATTTTGGTTTTTAGGGTTTCCTGCGCCTGCCCCTGGATCTGCCTCTGCTGCTGCCCCTCGTCATTCACTTTGGGCACATAGTAATTGAAATCATTTAAAGGTCTCTGAAATATTACTTTGTTAATGCCATTGTCGGAGCAATAAATTTAAAATTTCTACTCTAATGGTTGAGCAATGATTGGTGGAAACTTTTTGGGTCGAGTTAGCTCTCCCCGTCCAATCCAATCCAATCCAGTCCAGTCCCCATGCTCCATCTCGCCCATCGTGCAAACAAAACAGCGGCAGCAACAATAACATAATAATTCAAATTGGGGGATTTTTGGGCTGTTATGGCAGTGGTAGGGGGCAACTTTATCGTTGTGTCGCTGTCGTGGCGGGTACTGTCAGGGAATTTCGCGTGAATTTCGTATTCATTCGAGTGCAAAGTTGAAAAAGGCCAAACCCGGTTCAGGGCTTCGGCTGGGAGAAGGCTTCGTGCCTAATCGGACTGGTGGCATGAGAGATGATACATGGATTATATCGTTTGGAAACTGGTCGGAATTAAAACCAAATGTTGCGACGCTTAACGTTTCACTGGGATTATGCTGCAGAATATAGCAAGTATCTACGAATTTGATTAGAGAATATAAATATTTTTTCCATTTATAGGAGTATTTGGACAACGGTTTTAAATATATTTCAAAATGATTTACATAATATTTGGATATAATATTAATACAACGATTATCCTTTTCCATGTTCCATCTTGAATGGTCTCATATATTCTCTGGCACAACATATGTATTCTTGTTCGAGCCAACCATTGATGCCCAGGCAGACAGGGCTAATGGAATTTACGATCTAGTGCTTTTGCTTCTGCCTTCCATATGGAGGTAACGCCCAATTACAACTGTTTAACATTGCTTTTGGGATTGGTTAACCGGATTAACTCGAGCAGTCGAGCTGGCGGGCTCCCCATTAGGTTTGCTCAAACATAAAGTTACAGGAAAATGACCAGGCAGCGGCAATGGCAGGACGGAGTTTGCGACGTGGGAGCTGAGTTGGCCTAATTAAGCGCCATTCTGGACAGGCTAACAGCCCAGTTACACACACTCACAGGCAGATTAATTTAATTTGCTTTGCGCGATTTCTTTTATTATTAATTACATGCGGTACAAACATTAATTTCAATTCTGCCCTTGTTTTTGATAACCTTTGATAACACAAAAAACACAAAAAAAGAGGCAAAGCTCCCCAAAGAACCAACGAACTGAATAAACAGAGATTCTAAAACAAATACGACAGAGGACACATGTGCCAGAAGCCTTTTGAGGTTGGATTTTGATATGTAGATGGAGGTTATGCTGGATGCCACGCGGCTCAAATGGGGGAACATTTGTCAACTTTGAGGGGATTACCCGTTCAGTACAGAAATTAATGTGGCACACAAAAGGGTTTTCATCATTTTTATTTTATTTCTAAAATTAAGGCACGTTCTCTCAAGCTCTCTGAGATACAGTCTCACAATACATTTGGTAATCTAGAGAGGTAAGAGGGGAAATATTTAATTGGAACTTTCTGCAGGTTTAGCACTCGGCAGATCAGCTGCCAATTCCAATGCCTCCAATTCCTTCTTTAGATCCGCGCTGCCTGGATAGCTGGGATCAAACATGAAGGCGGGCAGTCTGTTTTTGGCTTGGACAAATCGAAAGACTATTGTTCCCAGGGGCATATCCTCCAAGAAGGGAACATGACCTTTCTTGAGCACTTCTATGTCTAACCAATGCTTGGCTGCCAGCTGCTCTTCCGGACTCCACTTCTTGTACTCCAACTCAAGTTTCTGCGACTCGGAAACTTTAATATACACGGGACGCATAATGGGCTGCGTCTTCCGCTTGGCGAGGGCCTGCGAGAGGACTTTCGACTTCTGGAAGAACTTGCAGTTGAAGACATCGATCTGTTGCAGCACGGGACAGCTCTCTAGGAATAGGTTGAACGTGCCGAGTGTGCAGTGGCGCAACCGCAGGCGCTGGCAGCTGAAGGGCAGCGGCAGCGGCTGATTGCTGTCCTCCACGAGCTTGCAGTGGCTCACATGAACCTCGGTAAGGGCTGTGCAGCGGGCCAGCAGGAGCGAGGAGAGGTTCAGCGGGAAGCGGAGATAGGTGCCGTCGAAGCAGATGCCCCCCAATTCGAGCTGCTTGGCATTGATGATCTGCTGGACAGTCACCAGCCAGTCGTTGCGCTGCCAGTGAACCTCGCTATGCAGCGAGAGGTACTTCAGGCTGCTGAGCTTGCACAGGGCAATCGGGTTCTTCAGCAGAAGAGGCAGCCTTGCCACCTGCAGGTGCGAGCACTGCATGATGCTCTGGATGTCCAGGTTGTTCGGCGGACTGCTGTCATCCTTCAGCTCAAAGTTGCGCAGTGACGGACAGTTGCGAAAGAGTTCCTCCAGTGTTTTCTGGGCCACAGGTCCAATGAGGTGTACGAGGCACACCTTCTTTAGTTTCGGAAATGGCCCATCGATGCTGCAGCACACCTTCAAAACCTCGATGGCAGGCGTCAGCGACCCAAGCAGCTCCAGCTGACTGCCATTCTCGCCTGCCAGAACCATAAGAGCCCGGACTGCGGTGAGCTCAGGCGCCCCAATGCGCCGGCACAGATCTAGTAGCCTAGGAATGTCCGCCAGTTGCAGCCGCATGCACTTCAGGCGCTGGGCCAACACGTGGAAAATATTGCGCAGTTTATCATCCTCAATGCCGCTTTCGATCAGCAGTGCCGCAATGTTAACCTGCCCCATGGCGACCACGACCTTGTCGCAGATGTCGCTCCGATTGGGCCCATTGATCAGATAGTTGCGAACACGCTCATTGAAATTCTCGGGAGCTTGAAGCTTCTTATGGACGACTTGGCTTCTGGTTTTCATCTTGTTGAGGTATTCTTGGGAAGACATCGTGGGTCAGGAGGATCGTGGAGGGCTTAAATCAGATCTCACTTACTTCCCGCGCACTTTAAGCTGTTCCAAAATGTAGTCACAAAGGAAATTGGTACTAAAATTGCCAAACTACCAAAGCAGCAAAAAAAAAACCACATTGTGTTTCTCGTGCGCTTTCCAGGGTTGTCATAATGTGGCAAAAGTCAAAATAAAAAGAAAACTTTTAAATAAATTGACGCTGAACTGAATCTTGGCCACGAGTATTTCTATTTGATAGAACAATACAACAATTTGTATTTACTTTTTGTTTTCTGGTTGCTTATAGTTATAAGTTTTTGCGGGAATATTGAAAAGGCAACTGTTTGAGGCAAACATCGATAGACGAGCGATAGGGGCCTGGAAAATTCGATATGTAAACAAATTAAACTTCTGCCATCACTGACAACTGACAATGGCAAGAAGTTGAATCAAAACTGTTGAACACCTCAGGATAAATGTTGTACAACTATAATTTTGACAGCTGATTGTCCTGTGCCACGTCAGATTCGAATCTAAAGAGTGTGTTATTTATTATAAAGCTTAAATGCTACTCAATTGTGCCCCGAAGGCCAGGCCAGTGTCCGTCCGTTCGAGATAAAATGTGATTTTCATACCCAATTTCTTTGAAAGAAAAAAGAAATAAGAGAAGCAAAAGGAAGCCATGGCTTGACTTTTTACGCTCCTCTGACCTAATGTCATTTTAATTTCTCTGCATGTAGGAGTATTCACGCCCGAGGCGCCACCAGATAACCCCATCCCGGGTCAAAACTGACACTGCCAGTGTGGGTAGTTGTCTGACAGTTGAAAAATGAAATGCCAGACCGGCCGGCCATGATGTGTGGCCACAAAAAGTGACTTCATGTGGAGCCTCCTCCTTTGGGGATTGTGGGCTTCACAGAATTCATGTACAAACATTTACATATGTGTACATGTATGTATGTGTGTTCCCAAATTAAGGAGGGGGAATGGAATCCCTTCCAAAGGATCTCGCCCCATTAGGAAAAGCCAAAAGCATTCAACTAGCGTCACATATGCTTGTCGCATGTTTAGGCGCATTAATTAGAGGGCATAACTTGTCATTTATTGGTTCATAACATTCAGCAAATATCGGCAAACGCACGCACAGCGCACAGCGCACCCCGTGCTCCACTCCACACACGGCACATGCGACAACCCCCTCTTGGCGGCACACATGCATAATCGAACAGCTCAAATGGTTGTTGAACACACACAAATCGAGCCGAACTGAGCCGCACAGGGGCGTAGATCCGACGGGGTTGGGCCAATGATGCTCAGTCATACTCATGGGTGGCGGGGGCCACGTTCAAACATTTCTCATTGTTGCGACGGAAGCTCAAGAGTCGCAGCAGAGCCATTTGCATGGCTCCAGTCCCCAAAGACACACTTCGCTTCTCCTCTGCCTCTTCAGCCACACACGCCCGGAGGCTGTTTGGCAGAGAAAAGCCGAAGAAGGAAAAAAGCAAAAATGGAATCATAAATTCCTGCTCTGCTCCCCTGCCACAATCCCATTCCGTAAGCGACGACCCACATCAGCACCCGTCGCCCCATTTTATCAATGGTTGGACGTTTTTGTTGCGGTTACCCTTTGAATTGCGGGGCAACTAGGATTCAACTCTCATTGTGGTTGCCTCAATGGATGTTGATGGTGCGATGAGAGATGCTCCGATAGATTCTGCATGCATAGATCTATGATTGATGTTGCTATCTCTCCCCAGGATATTCCACCGTTTATGCCACAATAGGTTTCAATTTTTGTCAGAAAAAACGATTTTAAATAAATTTAAATCGATTCTTCAGGGCATTCATTGGTCGCCTATCGATTCCTTATGGGCTTCTTTGCTTTACTTTATTTCTTCTTGTTGTTTCTCGTGTTGTTTTGAGGCAAAAGGCGACGCGTTGTTTCGCTCACTTCAACGGCTATGACGACGACTTCTCAGAGTCGACTTTTTGTGGCATATACTCAAATACTCGTACTCGTACGTACTCCTCTCAGAACATCAGCGTGCGACACACAACACGCCGCACAGCAATTACACGTGGGTGTGGCAGATTGAGGACGATGAACGAGGGACGGACGCGCCCATTTAGCACTCGACTGCCTTCGATTGCTTTAAAGCATTTATGCCCCAGACTCCACCTCTGCCTCCACGTCTCGAATCCCTATTTCGCAGCTCTAGGGTTGGGTTGTCTTTTCTGCTGATTGACAATTGTTGTCTTTTCTTTGGCAGCGATGTTGTCGTTGTTTTCGGCCATAATTTACACACATGACTAAACAAATACACAACATCCACCAACAATCCACCCGAGAGGTCGAAGAGGCTTGGCCTAATATCGCTGGCTCCTGCTGCTCATTACCAGAGGACAGGCATCCGCGTGTGTGTCCATTATAAGGCCTAAATTACAGACCTCTCTGGCTGGTCGCCCCATTTATTTACTGAATACATGATTTATGTACTTGATCCACATATTTAGAGAGTGTTTGGCATCCGTTACAGGATGACATGTTGAGAGACCATTGATATTGAATTAATTCCTAATCAGGAGAGGTAACACAACACACAAGTTACATGGAAAATGTCGAGGATGGTACAGGATTAAATACTAAATGTTGGCACAAAAGATGCTCCCTCCATAAATAGCAGAGGCAATAATATTAATCAGTTAAAATTAAGGCTTAAAGTAGGGTTTGAGGGTCAGTTACATTCCAATCCAAACAATTAAAAAATACGAATAAACCAAAAATTAATTCGGAGCATTATTTGCGTTGATCTTAGGATGAAAGCTGTTGGTTGGGAGTAAATATATATACAATACATACATATGTATATAAAAACTGAAATTCCAGGAACAAAATGAATTTAATTAAGTATCGTCTGACACTGCTCGAAAAGTATTCAAAGGGAACACAAAGTGCGGGAATTGTTTGGCGATTCGTGTCCGGGAGCGGCTGCGCCAACGTGCAAATGTATGGCCTCTCAACGAATGAGGCTAATGGCTGTATTAGCGACGCCAAAGAGTTGGCTCCACTTAGCGCAGTTATTTAATTAAAGCCTTGGCGCCCATTGCCCAGTGCCTTGGGGCTACTCCCACCCGTACGCATCACTCCACTCCCCGTGCTGCATTTGTTGTGTGTCTTTGGGCCATAAATAAATTAAACGTGACATTTGACCGCCATTTGTCTTGGGAGGCCCTGCTATGGTAAATACTTGTATCTCTTATATAACACACTATACATAGTTGGAGGGCCTCGAATGGTTTTGTATGCGGCTCATTGTCCTAACATAATTAACAGAGTCCCCTGCAGATGGACATGGGCGTGGCCTTGGCTGCCAGCAGCCCCGTGCTGCGACCTTGGCCATGGGCACTGATTGATGGCTTAAGTGTTATTTGAGTGTCTGCTGATTTTTTGTTTTGCCAAATTATCTCCGAGTCTGTTTTTGCTGGTCCCCGATTTAATTACATCACATATGAGTGTCCACTGGGGGCTATACCCCGACGTATGTGTGTTGTTGATGATATTGCTTTGGCCAGAGCAGCAGCAGCAGTTCAACTGAGATTGATTAGAGAAGAGCAAAAAGATTAACAGCCCAACAAGATGATAAATGCATACTCGAATTGTTGGAAAGGAACTTTAAGCTGTTCGAAAATCACTTACGGCAGGGCATTCTCTGTAAATATTTGTTTATATGTTGTCACAGCTCAAATATGTAAATAATAATAATAAATATGAGTGTGTGTTAACAAATACAAATAACACAAGTGCATGTCCAACGAGTTGACATACTCGTACTTTGATGTTAATTTATTCATTTTAGTTTGAGTTTCGGCAGTGCAATTGGCACCCAAACTATCAATTAGAGAACTTCATTTGGGCAATGTAGAGTAGAGTTGCCACTTGGATTGATGGTAATTTACCAGATGGGAAACAATCACATTACGATTGCGACCTGTTGAACAGGCACCCACCACACACACAACCTGACGCAGAAAATTTAATCAACTCGAGATTGGGATTCAAAGGTCTGAGGGTGGTACTTGCCATGGCTTGAGGCTGGTACTGTATCTGAGGCTGTTGCCAGGGGCCATGTTCCAATTAGACGAGCCTAGAAAATATGCCTGGCATTTTCATAAACTACTCGAAAGCCCCAAAAACGAAAGCAAATACCACACCGAGCGTCAGCGTCAAGCCAAGTCAAACTGGGGACTTGACACGATGCGTATGCGTAATGAGTTTGTGTCGCCTCTTCCCCCACTGTAAGGGAGCATTTCCATGTGCTGTGACAGGTGCCCAACAATCGTCGTGTGTGCGTGCGTGTGTGTCTCAGTCTTAGGGCGTGTGTGTGGCATTTGGCTAAACGAAAATTCGCACTGTACGATTAAATTAAGTCGACAAGCTTATAAAAATCGTGCCAACGAGTTGCCAACGACAACCAGAACGAAAACGACAATGCAGCCAGGCAAATCTCATCATGTAAATTAAATTTGGCAAACGCTTCTCGACACTTGCACAAAAATGTGCGAAATTGAATTAACTATGCATGCAAAAACAAAAGCCCAGCCCCGAGCAGATCAGAACAGGGCAGGGCAGGGCAGGGCAGAGCGTTACGGTACGGAGTGGAGCGTAACACGTAGCCAAAAAGTTGGACAGGGGTGCACCGAGAAGCAGGGAATATGCTAAAACACAAGGTCGGTCTCTGGGGGCGTTCCGTGCTGTGGATTCGCCTGTGAGGGGATCAAGGGATTGCCCGGAAATTGTTATGCGGTTGAAAGAGTTACTGCGGCAAGTGGTTCAGTTAGCGCTTTGACTAACTGCAATTGGGATTTGTCAAAGGGCCAACATACTCGTGGTTGAGTAAAAAGTTACATGCAAAGCGATTCGGGATTATCCCACTTAAATATTCAGTTCGTCTCTACACCATACGAGTATATCCTAAATATCTTACGACTATTCAACCAAAGTAAATGCACATCAATGTAGGATTACTTAACAAATGTCTGACCTAAATTACAGTGTTAATGTTTAGGTAAATCAAAGAAAAGTATCGCTAATTGGACAGGGTGCGTACTGTAAGCTTAGCGTCAATGTTGATACGTCTAAAAACAATCAAGGTTCGCCAAGAATATTTGGCATTTTCAGCCAAAACTTTGGTGAATTTTGGAAGAAATTTACGCTGAGAAATGTCGGTTGGGACGGCGGGAGGCATATCCAACCCACACCCAAGCCCAGACTCAGACAAAGTAAAAGAAGTTTACACTTACGCGCACGCATGCCACGAAAGCTGACAGCTGCCAGAAATGCCAGCAGTATGCTGGCAGTGCCCGCCTTCCCGGCCAACAAGGGGACGCCGACGAGGGAGCAGACTCCTCTGCCCAATGCTCCTCTTCCTCCTAGTCCCGGCCTTGCTTGGCGCGTACTCCGACAGGGCATTTTATTGGGTGCGCGGCGACGAAGGATTTCTGTCGGATGTCGCACCTTGTCGTGGATCCTGCTCCTGCTCCTCCTTGCCGGGATTGGGTTCAGTGTTTGGTTCGGGGTTTTAGGTTTTGGTTTTCGGGTTTGGGTTTGGGTTTGGGGTTTTATTGTGTTATTTTTCGGTGCTATATTTATTTCTCTGGGAGCTAGTTAATCCAAGTTTCGCCAGCTCAAGTAGCACGTCATTTGGCACGGTTCCCCCGTGCTGCCGCTGTATGTTTCGTGTTCTGGTTTTTGTTCTCTGTGCTCTGGGTTTTCCCTTCTCCGTTCTGTTATTTAATTATTTGCATTGCTTTTATGAAGTCTTCTTGGTCGGATTTGCATACCGAAATGCCTTTACCCCAATACGGGGGGGGGGGGGGGGGGGGGGAGACCCAGTCAGGACGTGACTGTATATCTCCGACTTCACGTTTTTTTGTTGATATTTCTTTGGAGTACTTAGAACCGCAGGCCGAAAACGTATGCTTTAGCTTATTTCGTGCTTTATTTGGTAAAGCCAACCGCAGCAGCCAGGCGAGAGAAAGGCAAAAAGACCTACAGATAACTTTCCCAGTGGGTCCCAGCAAACATGGCAGCAGCCACCAGGAGGCAAGCCACCAGGAGCCCAGGAGTCAGCCACAACCGCAGAGGAGTGCCTCGAGCTTTGCTTTTTGGCCTCCGGGCGGCTGCTGCTAGTGTTCTATTTATGTGATAAATGTATATTTATCTTGTTCTTGCTCTGCCTCTGCCTCTGGGCATAAGTTTTTAGATGCCTTGATTATAAGTCAATAAATTAATGAATTGCATTGGTTCTCCCTCTCCGTCTCGGCACAGTCTCACCCTCTCTGATGCTTCTGTTTCTGCTTTCGCAGGCGAATCCTTGCTGAGTTTGGCAAATTTGTAATGGCTGCTGAATCGGGAGATTTTTTTATTTTGTTGTTCTTGCTGTCGATTGGCCTGAAAAGCTGTGCTGAATCCTCCAAGCTAATGCCCGGATGCAGCATTTATGTGGCTCACAGCCGGCAAATCGAAGTCGGGTCCCCAAAACCGACATCCAAATGCATTATTCCTATCCCTAAACTAGAGGAAATAGATGGGGTCACGATGTGGCTCTGTGGATGAGTGTTTAATTGGGTGAGCTAACAAACAAATTGATATTTATTTCCAGGAAAATATCCCACTGTGGGGCACAGACTACGAGAAAGACTACTTTCCCCGCTTACCGGGCTTTCCGCGGACGTTGGGCTTGGTCCTGCCGAAATGATATCCTAATCTAATTTCGAGCTAATTTATACGAAGACGATAAATTCTTTTTTTCCCAGGAATTCCATTTAACTTGAGGCAAGATTGACGAATGCCTATCTCAGTGTCCAAGTATTTCCCAACAAAAGAGCCCTAGATTGATGGTCCCTGATTATGTACTCGGACTAGTCTGTACATATGTCCATGCATAGTACGTATGTACGAGTATTCCTGAGAAAAATCTTTTGGATATGCCTCCATTTTATCTACCTAGTTATCTTTGTGTTATTTCGAAAGTCCCTCCATATATTGAACAATTATTTTTAAGCTATTTCTACATATTTGTTTGTGCCATTTAAATTCCTTAATCATCTCGAATGTGAAACTCTTCAGCTGTGTAAATGTAATCCGTTTTGCTTTCCTAATCATCTAAACTGTTTCCACTCAGCTATTTAAAGAACTTTATCCCAGTTATCCAAGTTGCAAGTTCCCTCCGAGCTTCCGTCAATTAATCAACGATTTATTTCGGTTTGATCGGGAGATATAATATTTATTTTTGCCATTTGCTTTTGCGCTGTCAAGCGTGAAATCCTTTCCCTTTTGTATTTATTTTATACTTCCTTTCTTTCTCCTTTTGAACTGCTATCAAATGTCTTGGCCCAGTTGCGGCACCTGTTTCCACACCTTTATTGATTTGCCAGTATCATTGTCAGCTCTTCTTCTCGTCCCCTTCCGCTCCCTGGGTCCCAGAGTTTTGCTCACCTGTCTAATGACACCTACAACGAAGGGCAGAGACTTGGGAAATTGGCGTCTTTGCACATTAATGAGTTTTAAAATCTATTGCAGAGCACGACCCGCAAACAACAAGGAAAGAGCCAGATGGTACGAGTACGACGCATGCTTTAGGCGGAGGAGAGCTCAGTCTCAAGTGCCTCTAAGCCACCTGCCTCTGCCTCTGCCTCTGCCTCTAATCAGATTATATCTCCATATATTACATCATATGCTCATCAATATAATCAAATTGAAATACATGTGGGCTAAACAATGGCCGCCTACGTGGGGCGGTGCACGTGCCCCTCTTCGGAATGGGGTTATCCCTATCCAAGCACTCGCGCAGGAGTCACATCTTTCACTTCATTCACATCAGTCAAATCCTCCGCGTTTCCTTTTTATTTTATTCTACGGCTATATATTTGTAAGTGTATATTTTTCTGGTTTATTTTCCCTTTTGTGGATAGGCGACGTCGCAATCAGCGTTTGACGGCGTTTGACTTTCGATCTGGCCTGCCTTTCATTGCTTTCTCTGTCCTTTCTCTGCTTGCCTGCTGGCTGGCTTGGCTTTTGTATCCGTTCTAATGCGCAGCAATTTAAAATGTGATTTTCCTTGATTTATAAAAGACACATTGCACTCACAATCATGGCTCACATCTGGCAGACTGTTGTCTCCACCCCACCACTGATGGATGATGGAGCAGGCGAAGATGGCACCATGTACTTGTGTGTATATATATATGTACCTCACTCCACTTCACTTCACTTCACTTCACATCACTTCTCCTCACTTAATGCAGCAACTTGAATGGGCGTGTCCACGCCCTCATCCTATTTGGCACACATTCCGTAAAACCCGCGTAAACAAAAGGCCCACGAACGCGCGCACTGATGAATCTCCGAAGTGCATTCAACGTTGCCTTTGCCCAAAACCGTTTGAAACTTTTGCCTTAGCGCGCTCTCGCTTGGATCGGACTCTGACTCTGGCTCTGTTTCTGTTTCTGGCTTCTTGTGGGTTCCGAGCGACTCGATTTTCCCGCTCGACGTCCGACGCACAGCCATGCAAATTCCAAATAAATCGCGCCCAAAGGAAGCAGTCACCACTCGGCACTTGCACAGATGCCAATGCTGCCAATTTGTAGCTCGTGTGATGTCGTGTGGTGTTTCATATCGCAGCATCCTTTCGGCTTCTAAATTCCATGTTCCGTGGCTTTCTCCTTCGGTTTCAGTATCGTTTTACCCCTCTGTTCCATGCGCAGTTCCTTTGAATCGCTCTACCCCTGCGACACTTCGTGTTCCATTTCGTTCCATGTCATTTCGTTTCCGTGTGTTTCCTTGTTAGGGGTAGAACATTCTGGCAGCGCATGACTATTCCCAGTGCGCTGTCAAAGAACTCTGTTAACCGTTTCGGCTGAACAGGCCGTTAAAGCCAGTATTCAGAGAATGGATAGCCTGAAGGCTAGCATTGAGTTTGTTTCGTAAATAATAAAAATGGTAAATGTAAAGATCTGGCTTCTTAAACGGATCTTAGAATTCATTCAAGTCAGCATTTATCTTGGGCCAAATAATAATCCCCCAAACAATATATTTATTTTTATTTATAGGCCAATTGCAAAAATGAACAATACCATGTCCATGGGTTTTCGTAAGATTTTCTTCTGTTTTATGTGTGTTTTTTGGGGTAGAAAAAGGAAATATTTACGCACTTCTGTGAAGGTGAAAAATGTCCTAAGTAAATGTAGTAAAATTTAAATCAAAATAAAATCAAAGAAACAAATACAGCGTCTGTGTGTGTAACACTTTTAATTGAATATAGTATTTATTGAATACATTGTATTCGACTTTCATAAAGCTTGTCGGTCACACATTTGAGCTTCCAGGTGCAATTGCTTTTATTCATAACATCCGGATTTTTGGGTACCTAATTTTGAAATTTATTTTGCTAGTGAGCAGTTTATTCAATCTGGGATTAAGTTACCACTTAATTGGTTCTACGGATCCATTGTTTGTCCATATGTAAGTATTTAAACACATAAGTATGTGCAAACAGACATATATTACGGTGAAGCGAAACAATTTTTTAATTTTTTTGTTCCCTATTTTTAATTTTAAACCAAATTGTAAAAGATTGCAGCTTTAAAAATATATATCCATATAATGCCAGCATTATACTCTAGTTTGAAAAAACAATTCAGTACGAGACTTGCCCATATTATTGAATTTTCTTTACTTTTGATGATGATTTTATATATTAAACGTGCAATTGAATATTAAATGATATTTAACTATATTTAATTGAGATTGTAAAATTGACATTTTGTCTCAAACAGTGTCTCTCAAAATATATTTATTTCCTTGCTCTTGTTCGGGTACGAATCCTGACTTCTTCTCCACATATATATGTCCTCTGTCACAAGCTTGACACTTGTTTCTACAGCTGGAAAATAGTACATGATGAAATCCTGTTTTCAATTTATTACTTTATATATGTGCTTTATATATGTGCAACCCGCACAGATAATTTTGATGGTTGCTTAACCAATCGTTACTGAAATTCGGCAAATCTATTGGTATGGTCTGGGCATGTTCAGGTCCTGTCCTAGTACCGTACAGAGTAATGAACAAGTTTTGAAACCCACTGCATTAGCTGTGTTCGGAGCAGCAGCATTAACATAATAATCATTGTACATTGTCCCCTTTAAACTGTATTTAATCTTCGAATAATAAACGAAAATAATAAAAACTAAATACTGAGAATAATTATTGTAAATGTGGAGTCAGAGTTGCCGAAAAAGCTCGGCAGCTTCCAACAGGCTGTTTCTTTGATTTTACTACATTTATTTGCGAGTTTTTTTACTTTCACAGAAAGGAGTAAATATTTCCTTTTAGTACCCCAACATACACACATAAAACATAAGAGAATCCTACGAAATCCAATAGATGTGGAATTTCTACTTGTTATATTGAATTTTGATAGACTCAAATATATTTTCAGGTACTATTATTTTGCTAAAAAGAAATCCTTTGAAATAAGCGGCACATTATTGGCACAGGTGAAGACTGATAAGAGAATCATAAAATAAAACATAAACTCGTCCATATGTATTCCCATTGTATCTGAATATCCCGACCCAACTGAAATAGGAATTATTTCCTCTGATCCCGACTCAAAAACTAATTCTTCAGTGATAGTTTTAAATTCAAATGTAGCTGTAGCCTTGGCTCAAATATCGTCTGTAGATTGCTGATTTCAGAGCTGCTGCTCGGTTGGGTGAGGGTAATCTCTCCCCTGATATCATTTCCGTGTCTTAAATGTAAGCTCAGCTTTCCTTTGAGCAATTTTGGCCACGACTGCCGTTCCCCTTCCCATATTAAATTCGCATTTATTCTCGCCAGTCCGCAAACCCAATTGTATTGCCAGGAAAAACAGAACCCACTCACTTTCGCGGCAGCAGTTATTATGTACTTACGTTGCCTTACTCGTACCTTGCCCCATGGACACGGATGGCTGCCTGCCTGCCGCCTGCCGCCTGCCGCCTGCCTACCGCACTTCGAGTGCGTGCTGCGAGTGTCGGTGGGCAAAAGGTAATAAGAAACAAGTAACGACCAAATAATTGAGTGCACACGGCACTGCACAAAGGATCTTTCATCTCCTCCCATAGGGCTGTCGATGGCGTTTTGTGATACTCTACTCTCCATTCCATCCAGCTACCAGCCCCATCCTCCGCCAATATTTCTTTTCCCCATTGTTTTCCCAGTGTTGTGTTGAAAGTGAAATGCATGTTTTATTGGCAGCAAAAACAGAAACAGAAACCGAAACAGAAACAGAAGCACCGAAATTGAGTAAGAAACTTGAAACAACCAAGAGATTTCGCATACTCTCTCAGTCTCCCCCAGGGGTTACATCAATCTATGGAGCAGTCGGAGGTCGCAGCTCGCAGATGGTCTTAAATAAACTATAGTTTTTAAGCTTAACTTAAAGTATGAGAATATGGGAACACATTTTTGAATATCTGTATTTTGTAGACAATTATTGTTTATCTCCCAAAGGGAAAGTGCATCAACTGTGTGCAACAATCAAGTGTTATTCCATACAACAAGGTATGGTGGCTTGATGGCTGCTTAAGAGTCGAGCAAAAAAAAACACGAGCCATTAAAAATAAAGTCCTCAAAGAGGTTGCAAATTGAAAAGGGCAATACGGTAGCTTCAATTGACATCTGGTTTGCATACTGTTCCGAGAAGAAATTGCTACTATACTCTTATGATTGCCAGCTCCTTACTCCTCCAGACAGTCAGTCAAAGCCCGTACCCGTACAGTAGAGAGCTCATATGACCCGCGACGTCATTAAAAACTGTTTAAATAGGAAGCGTTTCGCGTTGCGTGCACGCAATGTTCTGGGCCATTGCCTTTTATGTTCAGCCTCATGTGTCCGTCTCCGTGTCTGGTTGCCAGGTAAGCTGTCCAAATGGCTCTGGCAGTGCAGCGCAGTGCATTCTCATTTAATTTGCAACAATCGGAGTCGTGCAACTGGCCATAACTTTTGATGTTCTGCTGCACAAATTTTGTATGCAAATTTAATTAAAACCCCTGACTTCAGTTTATCATATTTGACGCTCTCCAAAGCTCTCAGCAATTGGGTTGAATTTTATATTTACCTGCCAGCATGTGTACAATATATGCCATTGATTGCATGACACAACAAAGGATGCCCATTCAATTCCATTTTCTGTGCTCGATCCCAAAGGACCTTGCCCGGCCCGGCCCGGCCCGGCCCAGGCCAAGCAATTATCCAAAATAAATGTATGTGGAAATGGCAACTTTTTGAGAAATACTCGTAGAGAAATCTGCGTCCATCTGCGGCCTGCAACAAAGCATCTCTTCTTTCCATATTCTCTGGACATATGTACCTATACAGCAGGTCGCTTCTCACACTCTCTGAAAGTGCATTCTGCAAACAAACACCTCTCAAGTGTTGGCAAGTATTATTTTTGGTCTTCACTTTTTTTTTGTCAGGGTGTTGCAGTTGATGAAAAGTTATTCGTCCAAGATACGCAGATATAGTTGTATGTATTTGTTGGTTTGTTTGCTTCTTGCTGTCTTTGATTTTATATGCATTTTTGTTTATTTGATTTACTGGCAGAGCACGAGCTCTGATTGAACTTTGTTTCCATTTTTTGGCCAGACAAACGTGCAGTAAAATATGTACATAGTCTGCTGGATACAGTGCGTGTTGCAACAACAGTGTTGACTAAGCATCTA
This sequence comes from Drosophila guanche, assembly GCF_900245975.1. Classification (NCBI taxonomy): domain Eukaryota; kingdom Metazoa; phylum Arthropoda; class Insecta; order Diptera; family Drosophilidae; genus Drosophila; species Drosophila guanche. The sequence continues at coordinate 6,436,874 of NW_022995750.1, read as the reverse complement.
AGAACAGGGAGTGTGTGTTAGACAGTTCTTGGAGCACTGTACATTTCGGGCTTTAATGGTGTACGGGTGTACGGGTTAAAGTAAAATCGGACCAGTTGTTTGTCAAATTTCGTCAGCTTAAATCATTTCAAATGCTGACCATTCCTTCAGTTTCGTAACGCGCTGTCTGTACTAAGCATATATATGCAGTGGAGACGCCACAAAATGTCTGTTTGGAGCAACGCCTTTGCATTTCAAATTTTGGGCATAGAATTTGTTGTTCGTTGTTGCTTTTCGTGGTTTACGGGCTGCAGCTCGGAATGCCGCGAAGCGCGCTCAAATGTTGTGCAAACACAATCAAGTGGTAAAATGAGTAGACAATGGCTCGGAAAAGGGATGTCGGCGACAGGAGTGAGTGGGAGGTGGCCAGGGACCGACTACTTCGGAGCTGTCGATGCGGCTAAGGCTCTTGAAACCGTATCCTGCAGCCAGCATCCTTTCTTGAGTCTCTCTTGCTCCCTTTTGGATGTGGGAGTAGCTGGCTGTTGTGCCTGGTTATGTTGCCCGTGCTGCTGCTGGTGCTTCGGGCATATAAATTGAATTGTGTGAAAATTTATATTTGTTTTGGCATTTTATGACACACTCCAGAGTTGTGCGGGTGGCCAGATTCCGCTATTTATCCAGCCCTGAACCTCTTGACGCCCTCTCCCGTTCCTGCCGGTGAGTGTATCTGATTTCGAGTGTGCTTCGCTCTCAGGTGGGGTTTCTTCTCCAAAGTATGGCCCCAAAAACTGATTTAAGGTGCTATGCTTGATCTGGAATTTAAAATAGCTTCTCTGTCTCTCTCTCTCTCTCTTTATTTTTCCCTGATGCCAATCAAATGTTGCGGAAATTGTGGTAGACTCTTAAAGCTGTGGGCCTGTCTGCTGATTGGGTTGGCTTTGTGTCAGGTTTGTTTCAACACAAAAGCCAGGCCTGTCCGTGCTTGGGATTGCCATAAATTCGGTTGGCTCCCAGCACCTCCCACTCTCCTTCCCGCCTGCTCAGGCTTGAATACTTTGGCCATTTGTGGCAGGGCCCTGCTCTAAGTGAGTTGTGGCCAAGTGCCGAGCGTTCAGCTGCTAAATCACACACACCACCACAGATGAACCGACAGCACACTATACCTCCAACATATGTACGTACATGTGCTCGTATTGTGTGTGGTAATATCACATACAATATGCATTATGCACAGCTCCTGTCTTCTGGGCTACCCGCTGCCTGCCTGGCAGAAGCACTCCTTTTGCAGAGGCTTTAAATTTAATGAGCTGATTATCTATTTGTTTTGCTAAATGATAACCGAATGATAGGCAAACAAAATTCTGACGGCCCTTTATTGTTGGTGGCTTTGAAAGCTCTGCTCCGAATGAGTGAATGGATGGATCTCTCCATTCACTCGTGTTCATGGGAAATGGTCCATTCAAATTAATTTTGTGGCAGCCTTTCAATGAGCCAATGTTTTGTCTGTTTCCCAAACGGTAGTTCGCCCGGTACTTTCCCCTATTCACAAGTACATTCCAATTAATGAAGGCCATGGGGGGGCAAGGGCAAATCCTCTCTGTGCCTCCATCCAAACACTTAATTGCCGTTTCGGTTGCACACGGCCCAGCAATTAGAGAGAAATTCCCAAAACTGGCATTTAAATGGCAAACTTTTGCATGTGTAAATTAATATAAATTCAATTTTTATTCGCTCCCCCATGAACAGCCATGGATTAAACAAATAAATAACAAATCGGGTCAATTGCAATTAATTATTTTTGGAAATAGCTTTAGTTTTGATTTTGGCCAAAGCCATAACAACAAATTTACACTCTCCTGCTCCGCTTCGGCTCGGGTCGCACTGCAGTGGCTTGTCGGACAGCAAATTTGCATAAATAAATTATAGACAACAGCATGAGAACAGTCGGTTATAAATAACGCGAATTGTCCCAAACGAGTGCGACCAAAGCCAAACCAAAAGGCGAGCACAATGACAATTTCCATATATGTGTTGTATGTTTGTCCTATATTTATCTGTATGTTAAACATATATGTACATGCGTATGCGTATCGCTGGCTGTGTGTTAAATATGTTTACCTACTTTCTGGCCAAAAAGGTTTGTGGCCTCTGTCCGAGGGTCTCCACTGTTTACTGGCCGCATAAACAGCGAGCAAATTTGTCGTTGTGTCAGTTCTTTTTTTCTGTCCTGTTTGGTGGCTCCCCAAATGATTTATGGGCGTGGAGGTCAAAGAGGGAGCATCAGCAACAGCGCTTTTCAAATAAAATATTACACTGCCCAACATACGAGTGCAGCCAGATGGGAGTGCGTGATGTGGCTGTGTGGCACAAGTGGAACTCGAGGGGAAGTCAGGTCAAGTCTGCACTTAACTTTGAACTATATTTCTGTAATTGATTTAGACCATACTTTATGGCCTGTAGTGAGTTGCTACACAAACTGCATTTGGGGACTTTAATTTTATGTTATGAGTAAAGTTTATTCTGTTTATTAAACTCTCGTCAGCTCTCTCTCCGATCTGCATTTCGATTGGAATTCGCCATTCAAGAAAAACATCTTCAGAAGGGTTCACCCAATAATTCTGCGTAAATATTTGTATTTTCGCATATAATTAAATTTCCAATGGTTTTTCCAGAATGTTTTCCCACTGAATGAAGAAGGTAAGACAGCCCAAGTCTCCATCGATGGGATTATATGTATGTTTCGTGTTGGTACCAATACATTCTCAAAGTATCTTTAATTCCAACTAAAGAAATCGATTCCATTGGATGTGCTGAAAAAAAATGTTGAACAAATTGCAATTAAAATCAAGCGGGTCAACAGGAGACCGACAAGCAATCGGGTTAAAATCCGACTGGACAACCACTTTCTCCAACCAGAGGACCAGCAAGGAAGACCCGAAACTACAGCAGAAACTCTTTGATTTTTTTCATTTTGTCTTAAGTATTAACAATATGGAACGGTTATAGACTGCACTCACCTGCGCGAAGGTATCCATTTCAATTAGCAGTTCCCGCAATTACTGCAAATGCCGTTGGGTTAATAACGGTCCCGATAAGTCGCTCTCCGTGCCGACCCCAATTTTCTCTTATTTTTTTATGGCCACCCGAGAGAGATCCCTCGCTGGGTAAATATGAGCCCGTGGCCGATGCGATTTCAGGCGAATGACACGCAATTTCTGAGCTCGTATCGCTCTCATTTCTGTAATTTTGGGTCAACAAGGGGAGCAGACAGAAATAAAAAGAAAAATTATACAATTAAATAAAGAATGCAGAGAAATCTGTATAATTGAAGGCCGAACTGTCGAGCGGTGGAGCGCGCTGGAAATTGCTGATTAAATATTTCATGGCAAAAGGATTGAAATTGGGGAGTGCAAGGAGCAGCAAAAAGCGGAGATATTGCATTAATGTGCATCGCAATTTATTGATTCCGTAATGTATCTCATTAAAGAGCACCGAAAAGCAAAGCAGTCGAAGGAGAGCAGAGAAAAGGCAGCGGACTAACAAATGGCAGATACCAGTCACCAGTCGTCATTATTGTTGGAAAACGCGTTTAAAATAAGTTTAAAATTGCTTTAAAATGCTCCACATATGTACGTTGGTGCACCTCCACCCCATAGCAGTGAAAACTTGATATTTGTAAGGATACTTCCCTAAAGAATGCATAACCGTACCTGGCATCAATTCAATGAGGTTGTTTCCTATTTTCCGTGCTTTAGTTCTACCTTTTTCCTTCTTTCCTTGCCGCTCCTGGTGGAACTCATTATCATTCTCATCAGTCCCAGCCAGCTCATTGTTTATGCCCAACCAATTTTCTTCGCCCATTAAGAATTTTCCCATTACTCATACGCATCATGTGCGACGCTCCTTTCTTCGCCTTGCTTTTGCGCTTCTCTCGACCACGCTTCCGGGTGAAAATCAATGGGACTCGTTAATGCAGAAGCTCCGCCGTGCTTGCAGTTCGTCTTCTCCTGTCTCCTATTTGCTCTCTGTGTTCTGCGTTCTGCGTTCTGCCTGACAGCCGCATGTCAGCGCCACCGTCAACAAGCTCTCGGATTGCAGATATGTTTTTAATGCGCTTATTGACAGCCGCTGATAATGGCGAACAATTTTAAACACTTCAAACTAACGACCCAGGCGAAGACGTGTCCTTGAAATACATCCTGGCACGAATATACGAGCAGGTACGCATATCAATGGCAGTTTTCTTCGCCGAATGGAAGGAAGATGCATGCACCTGTCAGCTCTTGGTGCTCGGATATTTCATCATGCCATCCTCCTGAGAAGTTTCTCTTATCCAGCTTGTTATGTGGCGTCTCCATTGAAATTGTGTCACTGGGTGGACAGATTTAAATTGATGATTTTTCAGGCAAGCAGACATTTAATAGTGTTCCTTTGGTGTGAATTCAATGAATACTCAAGATAGTTTACTTATCACTCATGTACCATTTATTTATTATAAATGCATTCGAATAATGATCTAACAATTTTCTACAACATTTAATTCGATTATTAAATCAAGGTGTAATTTCTCTGGTTGTTTCTCATTTCTAAGCTTCAACAAAGTTGCCTTTTACGTTTGAATGTTAGTCTCTGAAGGAACAAATCCAATAAGTCGTAAGGAAACAATGTGCAACATATTAGTGGCAACAATAACCATGCTCAAGCACTCTATAATAATTGCTGTGAGTCCGGCAGACACTTAGACTTTAAGGTGCGTCTCTCTGCCACAATTGTATTACTTTAACGACCAAAAATAATTATTATTCTGGAATAAGAGCAACTCCTGTGGCAAAGTTCTTTTAAATCGATTCACTGGAATCACTGGATCGAGAAGTCAAAGGATTTCGAGGATGTATTTTGGAATGCCAAGCCAAAGAGTATTTATGGGTCGAGATCCTACAGTCAGCTTGCTGCTTGGCTTATTTGCCGTGTATTGTTCTGGTTTGCAGGTCCCACCCGTGTCGCATTTCCCATTCTCCGTGACATTACCAGAAGCCGAATGCGTCATGTTGGTGGCTGCCATGATGGTTTCCACGATGCGGTGTATCTTTATTCTATTTAGTTGTACGAGACGGGTACTTGTTCCCGCTGTGCGAGATGTTGCAATACGAACTGGATACGGGCTACAGGCTACGGGCTACGGGCTACGGGATTACGGTTTCCGTCGCTCCTTGACCCACTAAAGCCAGATTACGTGATTTGTCTGTCGCCGGAAGCGGAGACGTCGGCAACAGAAGCAGAACGAAAACGAAAGAGAGAGAGAGAGAGATGGAGACACATATGGTGAGGCAAAGGCACAAATGGAGACACAGACGAATAGAGAATGAGAGAGAGAGAGAGAGACGGAGGCAGAGATGGCAACGTCAACGTCTGCCGTGGCGATAAGCAACTGGCGACTAACGGCAAAAATTTCAAAGAGCATAAAAATTTAAATCACGTCACTTAGGGAGAAAGATAGGGGAAAGATAGAGTGTAGGATAGAGAAAGAGTCCCCGCAATGAGTGAGAGACAGCACAAACGACGCAACTACAGTCCCGGACATAATGGGCTGCCATGTAAATAGTTGACCCCAGACAGAGGAGAGAGGACAGAGGAGAGTTGGTAGGGCTAAGCATCCCATTCGAGGCTTGGGTCCGTGTCGCCGTGTGCCCGTGGCTGCCTGTCGCCGTGTCCGGGTCGAGCCTCTGCATTCTGTGTCTTTGTATGGGTGTGATTGTGTGTGTGTGTGTGTTTGTTAAGCTGCTTTTGAGGCAGCCACTCAGGCTCCGCTCACGTGTGCCGCTCCCTGTATCTCCTGTACTTTTGGGAGTGACTAAAAGTGCGAGTGCGAGCTGCGAGCTGCGAGTGCGAATGTGTGTGCCATGCCGTGCCGCCTGTCACGTTGCTGAGGCGCGGCAAAATGCTTGTTACGCTTTTGAGCCACCGCCTGCGGTTGACAGAGCACGTTGAACCGCCCAACCATTAAACCCCAGCCACAGCCACAGTCCCAGCCCCAGCTCGGTCACCTATGTATGCACTCAGTCATCCTACCACCCATACACCCATACACCCATACCACCCCCACACATACTGCCACCAAGCATCCAAACAGCCAACCGCTCTGCGGCCTGATGCACATTAAAACGCAATTAAAGTTGCAGGCGTTAATTGTGGCGCCTTCGTTAGCCTGTTCCTGTTTCTGTTTCTGTTTCCATTTCTGTTGCTGTTTCATTTTTCTCCTTTTTCTGACTCGTCGTTTGCCTTTTAGTTGAGTTAGTTGCCAAAAATTAATTACTTTTGCCCCTGTCAAAGTTGTCAGAATCATTGAAAAAAAAGTGAGTAAAGATATGGCACATAGAAAAAGAAATGCCAAAAGTATACTCGCTGAAAACTCAACCAAACAACTGTTCTGGAAATCAACTTCCACGGAACTTCTAATGAGGTAAATGGATTGGAAACGGATGATGGAACTGCACAGAAAACTACAGAAAAGCTTGCATATTTGTGCAACTTAAACCACCCTTTGGATGGATGAAGTTTATCTTGTTAACCTTTTATGCAAAGTAATTTGCCATTTGCCATATTTGCTATTTGCTTTAAGAAACCCGAGAGCTGTTTGTTTAAACATTTTCAAACGAAAATGTTGAAGTTTTTTTGTGGAATTTTGTTTGCCGGAATGCTCATGTGTGAGACCTCTACTAATGAATCATGTCCATGAATAAAGCCTCAAGCGGAGGGTGCTGCTTTTTTGTGTGTCCTGCCCCGGGGCTATAATACTGGCAGTGAGTGACTTGGGGGGGGGGGGGGGGGGGGGGGGGGGGGGGGGGCAAGTAGGTGGGTGTGGCTGCGTCTGGTGGTAATGGGGTCACAGACACACACACACAAACAGACAGACATAGTGGCAACTCCTGCTCATCGCTTACTTACGGCTCCAACTGTTTCTTTCGCTCTTTTTGCAGTTAAATCCGTTTGCCAGCCAACTTTATCTTTCAGCACAGATTCTCAATAGCAGCTGCTGCTGCTCTTGCTGCTCTTGCTGCTTGCAGCTGATTTCGCTGCTTTCCTTTTTGCTGGTTTCTGTTGCTGCCACTGACGTTGCACGCCGCTGCAGGCGTTGTTTATTTAAGTTGCAATTTCTTGCCCCATGCCTCACTCTTTTTATTTACACATTCGCAGCTGTCGGGAGGCTTGGCTTAAGCGCCAGTCGCTGGCGACGTGCCGCTGAAATAATTAAGTTGCCAATTCCGGCAAGGAGAATCAACAGAGACGGGCAGAGGAACCGACTGGAGCGAGTCATTGGAGCGGGCTCTCACATTTGGTGGCATAGATTTTCAATTAGGCTGTCAGTCGGCACAGCTGGCTTTCCTTTCCGTGTTTTTCTTCAGTGTATTAAGTTTGCTGAAAAACAAGCACAAGTCAGAAGAAACTTGTCTTTATCTTTTTCGCGTTGCAATCCTCGTCGAGTTTGGGCGGTTCAAAAATTCGGCTCCATTTTGTGGCCTGGCATCTTGCAGTGGCATGCAGAATAGCCTCAAGTGTGGGGGTCACAAATATAAAGCAAACACAAGCACCCAAGCACACCCATGCACACAGGCAGCATTCCGTTAAAGGACACATGAGACAAATTCCACAAATATTACGCATACGCACGGATGGCCACCCAAGCCACAACTTTTCGATGCGGCTGCACTTTGCTGTCGCTGTTGCTGTGGTTTGTTTCCTGTAGCAGCAGAACAGTGAAAAGTTTTCCCCATACCCCGTACCATTCCCCATCCCATTCCCCCAATGCCATCTTTTGTCAAAGCTTTTTGGCATTGTTCACAAATGAGGTGGGATTGATTCGAAGCGCGTCTAGCAAATTAGCATCACAACAAAATGGAAATTGGTTTTTCCTACAAGCAACACATCCCACAATTCGCAACCTGCACCCTTCCCCGTAGCAGAGTGCAGTCATTGCGGCGTGGGGCTAAGAGAAAAGAAGCTGATAAAATGCATTCGGGCCTGACGTTGCGAAGCAATTTGAACAAAGAAAACACAAAGTTGCATCGACATGTTAGTGGAGCCTGCCATTTGAACTTGTCTTCCAGTATACGAGTATGTGGGTGTACTCGTAAAACCAATTCGAAAGCGAATGAATACAAAATCAATCGATAGTTGAAAATCGAACATCCGTGGCAGCAGCAGCAACAGCAGCAGCCACAGCAGCAGCAGCCGGGCAGACATTTTTCAGCATGGCTGACCCCAAGAGCGGAAAAGCAATTTCGGTGTATGCCACCTCAAGTAGCTGCACGAACCGTAATGCTTCCCCTTCCAATTCCCCTTTTCGTAGAAGAGCCCAAACGATTTGCAAATTTTGCCAACGCATCACTGAATATTGCTCACAACCCGGCGATGGCATTACGTAGAATGGTTAAGAAATCGGAGAGGAGAAACGCCTTAGCCAAACACTGCGAAAATGTTCAATTTTTAAGTCAATCAGCTAGAAAAAGAAAAGAACGACTCCCGTTGCGTATACGTGAGGCTCCGTCGAAAGTTTTTACAACACGGAATTAAGCGATTAGACGGAACTTTTGCCCCAACTTCTCTTTGCATAAATTATACCAAGTTTTTTGCCCCTGTCCCCAGCAGGTTTTGTCCGGATCCGGAGCTGAAGCCACTGCTGTCCCTGCTGTTGCACAATGAATGCTCATTCAACAGCCGTTTCCATGGAGAAGGATGCGAGTCTCGAACCCCCGTCGAGGATGTGCGTTGCGTTTGTGCGATGCAGGGGCATCATTTGTGGCTGTGCCACCAGCTGATGCCATTCCAGAGACAAATGCTGACAGAACGCATGGCTGCCCTCCACCAGATGCAGGTGCATCAAAAGCACATTGGGGGTTAGTCCCAAAACCGAATGTTAATCTTCCAACTCATCAAAGAAGTGTCACCGCAACGACTAACTTATTTAATATGAAAATTAAATATTAATTCAATTAAAACTCCACCTGCTGCTGTCATAGGTGTTGAGCAAACTATTTAACTATTTTGTGTGGCAAGCAAATAGACATGAAACACCTCGGTAAAGTCATATGATTATGGCACGCCACATGACATGAAACCAACTAACATGACCTTACCCCCACACATCACGTAACTCAATTAATCAGACACCAGCCGAGGTCGAGCGTCACTTAACTCGAGATTAACCCTTCCCCATGGCCCACATGGAGGCCATAGTCACGCACTTGCCCCCCCAATGCTGTTTAGCAACTATTTATGGAGGAGCCAAGTGCTCGTAGTTGCCACTTGCAACCATGGCCCCTACACGTTGTCATTGTAATGATATGTGGGCTCTGCCCTGCCCTCAAGTGTCCTTGTCTGTGGATGACACCTAGCGTGTTATCATTGAATAGAAGGAGAACAGGAGAAGAAGGAGCAGGAGGAGGCCCGACAACACTTAAGTGGACTATAAACGGTAACAAATGCAAATGCAAATGAAATTATTGTCAGTCAACGCAGGGCAGGGCTCCATTCCGCTCAACGGACAACGAGAGAAGCGCCGCTGGTAAAGGTGTTTGCATATGCAGGAGCACATTGCGGCCATAAACCGTGGTTCGACCACGCCCAAGCCACAGCCACTGACCGGCCGGCCGGTCGGGGAGAGAGCGAGAGCGAGAGCGAGCGCGAGAGCGAGAGCTACGACCCCATAAAGCCACTGGCAGCCGACTGCATTTCAGCGATATAAATATTTATATAAGTTAATCGGTTTATGGTGCACGAGTAATTGAATTTCGCGACGGCACCAGGTAAATGCTACCAGGTAACATGTTCCAGGGCACACTCCTCAATGGTGGTATCTGCCAGCGTCCATCCTACTGCGTCCCAGCCTCCATCCTCCGATTCATTCGGATCCATGTTTAAACTTGATTTCTTACTTTTTACATCCGTTGGTGAGTTGGCTGCAGCATGTGCACCACGGGTTTATGGTTACCACTTTTGAAGGTACATACGACTGTGACCCATATTAAGAGCAGGCTGAACCATCAGCTTCTATTCTTCAAACAAGAAGCCTTGACAATATTTGGAGGTCTTTTAAATTGGATTGATTCCAGCCAAAGCAGAAGCAGCCCTCTAGCTGACACTACAAACAGAGCCAGAGTAGCGGGCTGCCACTGCAACTCCCCGCATCCGACAAGCTCCAACATGGCGCCAACCGGAAGTGCCAGCCCGTTCAGCAATGGCCAACACTGAGCTCCGTTTCTATGGCACTTCCGCTTTACTGCACATTAATTGCAATTAAATTTGGAATTACAACCATCACCCACTCCACCCTCTCCTCTCTCTCTCTCTCCCTCTCCCTCTGCATCTTGTAACCTCTGCTTTCCCCTCTCTTTCGTGTAACCACTCTCCGTTGATCGTTGCTCTCTTTCCACGCAAAATTTAATGATGGCTGCAATTTTTGTTCGTTGCACTTTCCTCTTTTTTGCATAATTTAAAAATGTTTGCTTTGGCTGCCGTTGCCGCTTCCTCTGTTGCTGTTGCTGTTGCTCTTTCAGTGGATGCTGCCCGGGCATGGTGTAACTGTGGTGGGGGAGGAGGGTTGCATGGCAATGGCCCTATTTGACGTCGACTCTGTTGCTACCACAACCGCTTCTGTTCTGTTGCTGCCACTCTGGCACAGCCTCGGATATTGTTGTTTTCAATTAACTGTGCGTCTAACTAAATGGCAAGTAAATTAATGTTTATAGTGCATAAATATGCAATTTATATGCACTTTCCCACCACACACACATATCCATCCCCCTCTTCTCTCTTCTCTCTTCATGACGTCATGTGCCTTGCTGATTTTGATGGCGTTGTTTCGGTTGAATTGAGCGTAAATGTTAACAAGTTATTTGAGTTATGAACGCAAACAGCGTATAATATTTAATTAAGCTTGCAGCCTGAGTGAGGCGGGAGGACCCAAAATGTAAATTAATAAAATAAAATTGTAGATTTCTGATTTCTGATTGCCTCGCCCGCGGGTGGGAGTGGTAGACCGTAAACATTTACAGCCGGACGTGGAGGCAAAAGTTGCCAGCCCTTGAAGGACACGAAGAGTCACCATCTTGTGGTGACTCCTGCTCTCCTGCTCTGTTCCTGTTGTTGCCAAAACTTTAATTGCCTTTCGGGCCAGAAACTTTACAAAATCTGCGCTATGCATTTTGCTAACATTTCCGGTGACTTCTCGCTGGTGGGGCTCTGCCTTAGCCATAGCACAGCATAGACAAGTCTGCCTGCTGCCACTCTACATGCAAGACTGCCTCTTGCCCCTGCCCCAATGCACTCTTTATCCTTTCAAACTCCATTGGCTGGTTGCTGGTTGTTGCGATTGTCGTTGTCCCCTTCGCTTTGTATGCCCTTTTAATTGCCCATTGAAAGTTGTTCACTTGTTAAAGTGAACTTTTCCCCCTGCCAAGTTGCCAGTTGCTAGTGAAGTGAAGTCAAGTGTAAGCAACAACAAGCGTGAAAGTGGTATGTGTTATGTGTTATGCAATTAATAGCACAACAATCGATAGCGATTCAATTGCTCGACAACAAACCAATTTGCAGCAGCCTATTTAAGGATCAGGATATTGTCGGGTAGCGGGTCCGACCGCAGCTGCTCGTAATGAGTTTTCCATGCATACGAGCGACAGTTGAGACAGATTTCTCGCAGCTAACATTATGTGACAGCTGAAGACAGAAATCATTCCATTTCCCACAAGCTTCTGCGAGGGTCTAACCCACTCCTTTACCAGTCCAAGAACGCCACAGAGGGCCGCAGAGCAGACAGCATGAAAATTATGTTGCATAGTTATGTGGAATGGGGGGGAGCTCCACCAAGTGCAAAGACTCGTAAACATATTCGTACGTATACTCGTGCGTTACTCATGGATTCCTTTATTTTTTTCAGACTTGTTGTGGCTTTCCCCTCCCCACTCCTTCCCCTTGTCTTTGCTTGTTGTCTGCTGGTGACTGGCAGGGCAGCAACAATATATTTTTCTGATTTTCCACTTGCATTATCACGTCTAAAAACTGTCTACCATTAAAACATGTGTATTGTGTGCATTGTCTGCTCAGTCCAGCGGGCATTTTCGGTTTCGTCTAGTCTCATGGCGGGGCGCAGGAAATTCAGGCAATATATAAACATAATTTAGGAGCGAATCCAAGCAAGGGAAACCCTACCGAAGCGGTTGCCATGGAAAATTGTATAAATTACGAGCTATGTGTGTGGCTGTGTGTGTGTGTGTGTGTGTGTGTGTGCTGGGGGAATTTCTAAGCTGACTGAACTGAACCACTGGGGAGGAGACTCGAGAATGTGCAACACATTTGAACAAAAGTTCAGTGGCTTCGCCGTCGCCTTCGCCCCATGAGAGCAATGAAAAGATGAGCTAAATGTATTTGGAAAACAAATATTCCTTTCAACTGCATCTGAAAGGTGAAAGGTGGGCGCTGTAGTGGGTGTGTGCACGCTTGTCCCCGGTCGACCAATTCTTAATTTACAAGTCGATAAATGACTATTGTTTAGAGTTATTTCTTAATCACATCTATGGGATGCTCAACCACTCCTAAACAACCTCAAGCTAAGAAGAACACAATTAGTTGTGGTGTAATTACAATCGAGTCGCAATTTCATATCGAGGCAAATGAACCGAAAACGGTTCGAATTAGCTATTCACTCTGTGGTTTCAACCGCTTGAGTTCGGCCCTTTAACTAAACTGATTTCCCATTCATTTAATCGCAGCCGCTTAAGGAGAGCAGAACGAACCGAACCCAAGTCGATAAATAACCCTTGCCGAAAGTGATACAATCCGGCCCAATCCGAACCCTCTGCATTTGCGGCTATGATACGGCATCACGAGTGGCGTCTTTCGTTGGCACACATCCCCGGAGTACCAGTTTCCCGTCCGCTCCCATTGACGTGCCCCATTAATTAAGTTTGTGCTGCTGTGCGTGCAGATAAGATGCAGTGCCGCCGCAAACTCCAAGGCTCCGCACTGAACCCCTTTCCTGCTCGTGCAATTGACTTAATAATTGGCCCCAAACATTTTAATGAGCAGCTGCCTGTCACCGTCACGTTTTCCGGAACGGAACGATGTCGGAGAAGACGGAGATGGAGATATTGCACAATGTTTGCAAGAAATGGCATTGGCATAATTAAGATGATGGGAATGCTCAGGGTTTGCTCAGGGTTGAGGCTCAGGCGGGGATCCGGGGAATGGCCCACTTCTCGAGACGGGATCCGCATATAATGTCATCTGAGTGAGGCGGAAATTTGAATGCCAAGAGTGTGCTAATGTTAATATGATATGCAGCAGGAAATACAAGCATCATCCGAGCATTTCCATGTGCTCGCCCCGGCTCCATTAAATTCCAATGCACAAACATTGCGCATACGACGTGTATGCTTGTGCTTGTGCTTGTGCAGCAAGCCAGGTGACAGATGCAGCATGGCCACACCACACCTCTTTCGTACGCCCACACTCACCCTCACCTTAGCCATGTGCGTCAACACCTGAGCAACCAGAGCCAAGCAAGACATCTGGGATCTGCCTCTCCATTCGCTCTCCACTCCCCATTCCCCACTCACCACTCTTCGGGCACGTCTGGCGGCCTTTCACACGCCAGTCAAACGTTACTCGGCTCTGGTAGCCCCCCGCGTCACTTGCCCCTGCCTAGCTGCCTTCGTTCGGCTGTGGCACGTAATGACATGCGGCTGCCAATGTTGTGGACGCGCATTCAGCAGCGAGCATCGCCGGCATCTCCAGTGCCTTGCATAATTTATACAACCCACCCAAGCCGCCAAAAAAACCGCAAATCTCGCAGCGCTTCGTTGCACACATTGCAGCATCAGTGGCAACACCAACAACACTGGCAACAGCAGCGCATGCATGCCTCAGCTCAGCCACGTTGAAGCTTGAGGGACCGCTTAAAGTAGCCATTGTCACTGGCATGACAACGACATATTGATGGTTATCCGACCTATAGCGAAAGTAGTTCCCTCTAAGAGATGGGTGCGAGCTGTCAGGCGTTTTACCTCAATTTATAATAGGTTCAAGAGTTCGCATTAGTTTTCAGTTAAATAAATGTGCACTTAACAAATATGCATCACCATGTAAGCAAGACATTATTCATGTTAATGTTTATTTATTAAATGAATCGCTGTAGTCTGGCAATGAAAGGGAATAATTAATTGAATGGAAACGGCTCGATATTGGATATTGGATTCACTTATACTGAGTTGACTACTGACGTATAGTATTACGACTGCCTACTGGGCCTCTTCTGCTCTCCAACTCTTCTGCCAACTGAGTCACTCCTTGCATGCATGCAAATTTCTATCTATTATTGCATTCAAAAATGAACAGCTTCACAAATGCTCGTTTTATTTACATAAATATTGTATGTATTATTATTTATAAATAGTTTTAATTAATAAATCGAATGTGTTTACATCTTTAGTATAAGTCGGAACAATTTCACCACACGAAAAACCCTGAAAGCCTAACTGAATACCTAATGGAAAATGACATTGGTCAGTTATTATAAATATATGTGTGTTGATGGGATTCCATTACTCCTACAACTTCAACTCTGCAAACGTTTGCGGCAATCGGTCGCTCAGTTGTGCCTTGAGTTTGGCGGGCAGTCCCAATTCATCAGCAATCGCCAGATACTGACCATAAGGCAGCGAAGTCAATGCCGATTCCGATGTTAACTCAAAGCGTTTGGGAAACCCGGGGGACGTGACCCACTTGGCCAGCTCAAGTTCCAGGGTCCAGCATGCAGCCAAATCCTTGTAGTAGCCCTCCCGCAGGGCATCAACCTTCTGCAACTGTACCAAGTGGTCCAGGCTTCTCTCGTGGTTGGCGGTAACATCGATGGCTCGCATTAGGAGGGCACTGGTCAGGAGGGTCCACTTGCTGTCGGGCTCGTACTCCAGGAGATCGTAGCAGGACTTCAGCTGCGTCTGGAGTTCCTCGAAAAGCTCCTTGCTGCAGCTGGAGGCGGCATGGGGCGGCACAAAGTAGAAGGTACCGTCGCCAGTGGGCAGAGGCGAGAGTTTGATCTCCTGCTCAGCCAGCTTCAAGTAGTAGGATGCATCCTTTTGGTAGTCAATCGATGTCTGGGTTCTCCAGGTGGTCCTTTTGCTGTCCGCAGGCTGCCAGGATTCCAACTTCAATGAACGCTCGTTGCTTGCAAGCTCAACCTTGAACTGTTCGAAGTCTGGACAGGGTTTGTTGAATGCTACTACTGCTCCAGTTGCTCCCATGCGAAAGGCAACCACCTTGGGGGCCTGGTCCACTTGGGCACCACCGCCCAGCAGCCAGCGCTGGTAGAACCAGGCACTGCTGTCGTTGGGATCTGTAAAGGCGGCGGTGAGCACCATCTCCAGCTCCTCCTGTAGCTTCTCCTCGCTCATGGGTCGGTCGCGCTGCTCGTTGGGGTAGAGCTTCGGCAGCAGGAGGCTTCGGTGATGCCAGCTGGAATAGTTGGAAAAGTTAACCTTGATCTTCTCAGTGCAAAAGTCCAGCTCCTGCTCGGCAGGCACGCCCGCCTTGGCGGTCACATAGCGCCGGTAGTCCCAGGTGTGAAAATTTCGCTCATCGTATTTCAGATACTTGTTGCAGAGCTGCACTTCCCGCTCCCAGTCTGCCTGGGGATTCTGCTCCAGTGTCCAGCAGCGATGATGCCAGGCATTGTACGACTTGGGATTGACCATTAGACACTGTTCTGTGAGGGTCAGCTCTTGGCCGTACACTGACTGCAGTTTATCCTCCTGTTCCACAGGCTTTGCCGCCGACTCTGCTTCCGCCTGCAGCTCGTCTGACTTGCTGGACTCTGTCGCTGGCTCTGCCAGCTGCTTGATCTTCTCCAGCACACACTCCCGACGAATGTTCCACAGCGTGCTCACGTCCGGATTGCGATGCAGGATTTGCACAGTCAGGCCGAGCATTTCGTCATCGAGTTCACCTGCATCGCGCTTCTTGAGTATCCGTCCCATGGCCGCCCGGTAGGCCCTCACCTTGAGCGCGTGCTCCTTCTTCTTGCGCTCTCGCTCCTCCTCGGTGGTGCGTACTTTCACACGTCCATGCATCGTATTTTGTTAGCAAATTTGCAAAAAATTGAATATTAATAATAAAGTGACTAGTGTGACCGCGGAGCTATTGATTAAATATACCAAAATATACAATTTCTTTTAAACCATATACCGTAAATATACCGTTGTCTTAAATCATATTGCTCGATGTTGATGTTCTATTTGATATTACTTGCTTGCAAAGACTTTTAACACTTCAACAATAATTTAATCTATTTGAATAATCAATTTATCATATTAAAAATACTCGTTTTATTAAATTGTATACTTTATGACCCTATATTTTACAAATTTGTATTGGAGTTTTTCATTCAAATCAACCCTTCTGGGAGCTTTGTCTTCAGTATGTAAATGTATGTAAATTATTAAAAGAGACACATGTATGTTAAGCTGATAACATTGAAAAATTTTAAATATAGCGATCGCAATACAGGGTGATAAAGAAACATAAGTAAATATTATCAGCTGGTTGGTGGCCACTTCTTCTATCGTCACAACTAATTACTCCTTTCATTTGCTAAGGAACACTCGATAATGATGAAAAAATCATCATTATCGTCTAACTAATCACAAATTTCTTTGATTTTCTTTCTTTTCTTTTATTTGAATATACTCTCACCTACAACAGATGGACCTCGACGGAGGCTCCAGCCCATCAACATGGTACCTGTCTCAAAAATTGATACCCCTGTGCATCTAACTTCGGACTCAGTTGCCAGTGATGTCACCCACAACAGCTATAAACAACTATAAACAATAAATATTAATCTATTAACCATATTATATTAATATATTTTTATTCAGTTAAAAGAAAATTTCGGTGGTCCGTCGATCCCGTCATCACTCACACTGCAACGTGATACCATACATTTATCCTGACATTAAAATCCAATCGGCTTCCTCTAGCCACATACAAATGTTGCTCAAACTGAAATGATTGTATACTTTTCAGATGCAATATTAAACTCTTATCCACGCCTTGAATAGAATCTTAAGAGAATACTTATACTAGAATACTTAAGACTTTTAAGGTGAGTCGACTGGCGCCAAAGTTCCTAAAATTGCCGTCAGAGTTCCTAAAATCGCCGTAAACATTTTTGCGTTTTAATTGTTTCTGGCATGGAAAATTTGCGCGGATGCTCCGTTACGAGACTGCATGAAAGACGCATCTATAAATAGCTGCACTTGTCGATATTGATTGTACCCTTTTACCTTATTGCTATCCAGAGCAGGTTACCCATTGAAAGGGGTCCCCTTTCACAATACGGGTCAGACTATTGTGGAGTTGTTTTTGATTAACTGGTGAAATGATTTTACTGCCTGAAAACGTATACTATATAAGCCCCGAAACCCGATCGATCCAACAGTTCAAATCGAACATTCAATCCGAGTCTTTTAAGAATGAAGTTCATTTTGGTTTTGGCTNTTCTTTCTTTTCTTTTATTTGAATATACTCTCACCTACAACAGATGGACCTCGACGGAGGCTCCAGCCCATCAACATGGTACCTGTCTCAAAAATTGATACCCCTGTGCATCTAACTTCGGACTCAGTTGCCAGTGATGTCACCCACAACAGCTATAAACAACTATAAACAATAAATATTAATCTATTAATATATTTATATTCAGTTAAAAGAAAATTTCGGTGGTCCGTCGATCCCGTCATCACTCACACTGCAACGTGATACCATACATTTATCCTGACATTAAAATCCAATCGGCTTCCTCTAGCCACATACAAATGTTGCTCAAACTGAAATGATTGTATACTTTTCAGATGCAATATTAAACTCTTATCCACGCCTTGAATAGAATCTTAAGAGAATACTTATACTAGAATACTTAAGACTTTTAAGGTGAGTCGACTGGCGCCAAAGTTCCTAAAATTGCCGTCAGAGTTCCTAAAATCGCCGTAAACATTTTTGCGTTTTAATTGTTTCTGGCATGGAAAATTTGCGCGGATGCTCCGTTACGAGACTGCATGAAAGACGCATCTATAAATAGCTGCACTTGTCGATATTGATTGTACCCTTTTACCTTATTGCTATCCAGAGCAGGTTACCCATTGAAAGGGGTCCCCTTTCACAATACGGGTCAGACTATTGTGGAGTTGTTTTTGATTAACTGGTGAAATGATTTTACTGCCTGAAAACGTATACTATATAAGCCCCGAAACCCGATCGATCCAACAGTTCAAATCGAACATTCAATCCGAGTCTTTTAAGAATGAAGTTCATTTTGGTTTTGGCTTGTCTGGCCCTTTATGTGGCCCTCATCTCTGCCCAGAACAACTGTCGTGGCCGTCCCGGTAAGTTAAGATCATTTTATTCTAGAGCCTAACTTATGGGACAATATTTCCATGTTTCTGTAGCGCGTCAGCTATGCACTGGCGGCCGGAATGAAGGACACAGACGTCATAGATCGTGTCAAGCGAGCTTCATGCCCGAAATGTGGTGGTACAACGCACGCGTCAGGGACTGCCAGAAGATGAGGTATTTGGGCTGTGGTGGCAACAACAACCGCTACTGTTCCCTAGCCAGCTGTCGCCGTCAGTGCAGACGCCGATAGGTTCCGGTATCCGACCCGACCCGTCCTGATGCTGATTCTGTCTTGATCTTGTGTCATTTTTAACGATACTTAAGTAAAATAAATAATTCACTCTGCAGCTGACACTCTGTTAATTGGGATTTGCTTAGTTTTAGGTGTTTAATTTTTTATTTCACGTTACGTTCTCCAGCTCATGTAAAATATTAATATTCTGTACGACAGAATTTCTATAACTTTCTTATGATGAACCGAAACAGCGCGACAGTAGCTGTAGTTGTAGACCGATGTGAATGTATCAACTTTGTGTTCGATGGTGGTCTGTTGGTTTTTGTCCAAGTGAACCTTAACCAGCTGGGAGCCGTCCAGCTTGACGCGGATGCGCTTTCCAACGATCTCGGCAGGGAAGACCAGATCCTCCAGAATGGCATCGTACACAGCCGTAAGGGTACGAGAGCGTGGACGCTTTTGTTTCAGGGGATTGCGTGCCTTGCGTGTGGGCTTGGGCAGAATCTTGCGCTCTCCAATGACTACGACGTGCTTGCCGGAAAACTTCTTCTCCAACTCACGGACCAGAATGATTTGGCTCTTCTGGAACACCTTCTGCTGGGGAATGGGCACGTAGATGATGACGGCCTTCTTGCTGCTTGATAATCTTGGAGCCGATAGCCATCTTTGTCGACTATTTTGACGAAAAATATATCGATCATACATATGTAAATATTACTACAGAACACTGCAATGCGGCCACACTTTCCTTAAGCTCCTTAAGCTTTTTGTTCGGTAAACTTAGCTGCCTGGAAAATGGTTGGGGTTCGGATTGGATTTTCGATGCAGAAAACCACATTGATTGATGCCTCTTTTCCCCCACTTGATTCGAAGCAACTTTAGCTACTTTTAAGGTATAAAAGACCCTCTGGAGTTACCATCCGTAAAATCAGGCATTGTTCCGGATATCCGAAAAAGTTATTTTTTACTCAAGGATGCGTCTGGATTTTACTGGCCACCTGTGCTGAAAAGTGTGTAAAGTACAACAAAAATATCTCAGTCTGACACAAGCTGGCGGCTTGCAAAACCAAGCATAGATGGCGCTGTATGTGCTCATTGGAATAATTTGTTGAGCAGAGCTCTTATTCGGCTAATCAATTGCAAATTATATCATAACATTCCGAAACGTTCTTTAGCCTTAAACTTTCAATATACACCCAGTATTTGTAAAGTGCAGGGGTATATATAGATAAAAAAAGGGGATCTTCCTCGAGAACCCCTATCAGCTGCTTCGATTCTTACAAGCACATATCCGTAGGTTCGCATTAAAGGTTGTAGATTCCTCGCTAGTCTGTCGGAGCCTTTCTTACTTAATCCCTAACTAATTAGTTAATCCTTACTTAATCCTAACTATTTCGCACAGCACCTTTCCTTTGGGGAGATCATCTTCAGGGAGATGGAAAGGCACCCAAATCTCATTGCCCAGATCTCAGCCACAGAGAAGACGGTGCTGACCAGGGCAGAGGTTCGTCTCAATGCGATACGAGTGGTTAGCTATATGCGGGGACTTGGCTTAAAGCAAACTGATATTGTGGGCCTCATAGCCAGGAGCACTACGCATCTGGTGGCCGTGGCCTATGCCTGCTTCTTCAATGGGATGCCGTTCCACAGGAAACCATTAAGAAGCTTTTCTGAATCACCAGACCCCGTCTGATCTTCTGCGATGGAGATGAGTATGAGAGCGTTCTGACGGCAACCGAAACCCTCAAGCTAGAGGAGCTGGTCAGGAGGGTCCACTTGCTGTCGAGCTTGCAAGCTCAACCTTGAACTGTTCGAAGTCTGGACAAGGTTTGTTGAATGCTACTACTGCTCCAGTTGTTCCCATACGAAAGGCAACCACCCTGGCTCGTTGGGGTAGAGCTTCGACAGCAGGAGGCTGCGGTGATGCCAGCTGGAATAGTGCAAAAGTCCAGCTCCTGCTCGGCAGGCACGGCCGCCTTGGCTGTCACTTAGCGACGGTAGTCCCAGGTGTACAAATTTCGATCATCGTATTTCAGATAATTTCAGAGCTGCACCTCCGCTCCCAGCCTGCCAGGGGATTCTGCTCCACTGTCCAGCAGGCTTTGCCGCCGACTCTGCTTCTGCCTGCACCTCGTCGGACTTGCTGGACTCTGTCGCTGGCTCCGCGTACTTTCACACGTCCATTCATCGTATTTTGTTAGCAAATTAAATATTAATAATAAACTGACTAGTGTGACCGCGGAGCTGTTGATTAAATATACCAAAATATACCATTTCGTTTAAAACATATACCGTAAATATACCGTTGTCTTAAATCATATTCCTCGATTTGGATGTTCTATATGATATTACTAGCTTGCAAAGACTTTTAACACTAAAGCAATAATTTAATCTATTTTAAAAATCAATTTGTCTTATAACAAATACTCCATTTATTAAATTGCATACTTTATGACCCTATATTTTACAAATTTGTATTGGAGTCTTTCATTCAAATCAACCCTTCTGGGAGCTTTGTCTTCAGTATGTAAATGTATGTAAATTATTAAAAGAGACACATGTATGTTAAGCTGATAACATTGAAAAATTAGAAATATAGCGATCGCAATACAGGGTGATAAAGAAACATAAGTAAATATTATCAGCTGGTTGGTGGCCACTTCTTCTATCGTCACAACTAATTACTCCTTTCATTTGCTAAGGAACACTCGATAATGATGAAAAAATCATCATTATCGTCTAACTAATCACAAATTTCTTTGATTTTCTTTCTTTTCTTTTATTTGAATATACTCTCACCTACAACAGATGGACCTCGACGGAGGCTCCAGCCCATCAACATGGTACCTGTCTCAAAAATTGATACCCCTGTGCATCTAACTTCGGACTCAGTTGCCAGTGATGTCACCCACAACAGCTATAAACAACTATAAACAATAAATATTAATCTATTAATATATTTATATTCAGTTAAAAGAAAATTTCGGTGGTCCGTCGATCCCGTCATCACTCACACTGCAACGTGATACCATACATTTATCCTGACATTAAAATCCAATCGGCTTCCTCTAGCCACATACAAATGTTGCTCAAACTGAAATGATTGTATACTTTTCAGATGCAATATTAAACTCTTATCCACGCCTTGAATAGAATCTTAAGAGAATACTTATACTAGAATACTTAAGACTTTTAAGGTGAGTCGACTGGCGCCAAAGTTCCTAAAATTGCCGTCAGAGTTCCTAAAATCGCCGTAAACATTTTTGCTTTTTAATTGTTTCTGGCATGGAAAATTTGCGCGGATGCTCCGTTACGAGACTGCATGAAAGACGCATCTATAAATAGCTGCACTTGTCGATATTGATTGTACCCTTTTACCTTATTGCTATCCAGAGCAGGTTACCCATTGAAAGGGGTCCCCTTTCACAATACGGGTCAGACTATTGTGGAGTTGTTTTTGATTAACTGGTGAAATGATTTTACTGCCTGAAAACGTATACTATATAAGCCCCGAAACCCGATCGATCCAACAGTTCAAATCGAACATTCAATCCGAGTCTTTTAAGAATGAAGTTCATTTTGGTTTTGGCTTGTCTGGCCCTTTATGTGGCCCTCATCTCTGCCCAGAACAACTGTCGTGGCCGTCCCGGTAAGTTAAGATCATTTTATTCTAGAGCCTAACTTATGGGACAATATTTCCATGTTTCTGTAGCGCGTCAGCTATGCACTGGCGGCCGGAATGAAGGACACAGACGTCATAGATCGTGTCAAGCGAGCTTCATGCCCGNCTTATCCACGCCTTGAATAGAATCTTAAGAGAATACTTATACTAGAATACTTAAGACTTTTAAGGTGAGTCGACTGGCGCCAAAGTTCCTAAAATTGCCGTCAGAGTTCCTAAAATCGCCGTAAACATTTTTGCGTTTTAATTGTTTCTGGCATGGAAAATTTGCGCGGATGCTCCGTTACGAGACTGCATGAAAGACGCATCTATAAATAGCTGCACTTGTCGATATTGATTGTACCCTTTTACCTTATTGCTATCCAGAGCAGGTTACCCATTGAAAGGGGTCCCCTTTCACAATACGGGTCAGACTATTGTGGAGTTGTTTTTGATTAACTGGTGAAATGATTTTACTGCCTGAAAACGTATACTATATAAGCCCCGAAACCCGATCGATCCAACAGTTCAAATCGAACATTCAATCCGAGTCTTTTAAGAATGAAGTTCATTTTGGTTTTGGCTTGTCTGGCCCTTTATGTGGCCCTCATCTCTGCCCAGAACAACTGTCGTGGCCGTCCCGGTAAGTTAAGATCATTTTATTCTAGAGCCTAACTTATGGGACAATATTTCCATGTTTCTGTAGCGCGTCAGCTATGCACTGGCGGCCGGAATGAAGGACACAGACGTCATAGATCGTGTCAAGCGAGCTTCATGCCCGAAATGTGGTGGTACAACGCACGCGTCAGGGACTGCCAGAAGATGAGGTATTTGGGCTGTGGTGGCAACAACAACCGCTACTGTTCCCTAGCCAGCTGTCGCCGTCAGTGCAGACGCCGATAGGTTCCGGTATCCGACCCGACCCGTCCTGATGCTGATTCTGTCTTGATCTTGTATCTTTTTTAACGATACTCATGTAAAATAAATAATACACTCTGCAGCTTACATTTGATCGTGGCTTATACACTGCAATGCGGCCACACTTTCCTTAAGCTTCTTAAGCTTTTTGTTCGGTAAACTTAGCTGCCAGGAAAATGGTTGGGGTTCGATTTTCGATGCAGAAAACCACATTGATTGATGCCTCTGTTCCCCCACTTGATTCGAAGAAACTTTAGCTACTTTTAAGGTATAAAAGACCCTCTGGAGTTACCATCCGTAAAATCAGGCATTGTTCCGGATATCCGAAAAAGTTATTTTTTACTCAAGGGTGCGTCTGGATTTTACTAGCCACCTGTGCTGAAAAGTGTGTAAAGTACAACAAAAATATCTCAGTCTGACACAAGCTGGCGGCTTGCAAAACCAAGCATAGATGGCGCTGTATGTGCTCATTGGAATAATTTGTTGAGCAGAGCTCTTATTCGGCTAATCAATTGCAAATTATATCATAACATTCCGACACGTTCTTTAGCCTTTAAATTTCAATATGTTTTTGAAATATTTATATTATAATATACTATTATCGAGAGGGGATCTTCCTCGAGAACCACTATCAGCTGCTTCGATTCGTCGCTATTTTGTCGGAGCGTTACTTAATCCCTTCTATAAAAGGGATCGAGAAATTGAATTGCCAGCAGTTGAAACTAACAGCTCGGAGAATGCCGTACAAGCCGCAAATCACCTTCGATGACAACAGCAAAGTGTGGAGTGGAGGCGATCGATCTATCTATTTCGCACCGCACCTTTCCATTGGGGAGATCATCTTCAGGGAGATGGAAAGGCATCCAAAGCTCATTGCCCAGATCTCAGCCACAGAGAAGACGGTGCTGACCAGGGCAGAGGTTCGTCTCAATGCGATACGAGTGGCTAGCTATATGCGGGGACTTGGCTTAAAGCAAACTGACATTGTGGGCCTCATAGCCAGGAACACTACGCATCTGGTGGCCGTGGCCTATGCCTGCTTCTTCAATGGGATGCCGTTCCACTCGCTGAACATCTCCTATGAGCAGGAAACCATTGAGAAGCTGTTCAGCATCACCAGACCCCGACTGATCTTCTGCGATGGAGATGAGTACGAGACTCAACACCGACGGTGGCTTTGGGACTTCGACCTACGGTGTTAGTATTGATACGCATCAGTGGGTAACTCAAGAGAAGCATAAGTCCTATAAGACTGGTGTGGGTAACTCCTCTTGAAAGTCGGTAAGGGAGACCTCGTCCCAGGGCTGGTCTGGAACCGGTAAGAAACGAGGAGTCCCTGTTGGGGCGTACCCAAGGCGGTTACTGTAACCAACAGTCAGAATTG
Source organism: Drosophila guanche (assembly GCF_900245975.1). NCBI lineage: Eukaryota > Metazoa > Arthropoda > Insecta > Diptera > Drosophilidae > Drosophila > Drosophila guanche. The sequence goes on along the minus strand of NW_022995750.1, from coordinate 6,412,253 downwards.
CATATTCACCGGCTTGTAAGTCTATCGGAATGGTCGATCCATCCGCTTTTCTACTACTGGCAGTGTTCTCTTCTCGCAGCCTCGTCCCCTCGGATACTGTTCAGTACACGCACAGCACCTTGGACTGGTTTTCGGGCCTCTCCTCCATCATCAACGCTGGAGTGTTCAGCACTACCAATATCGTTGCCGACAACGACTTTGATCCCGCCTTCATGTGTCGCATGATCCAAGAGTACAAAATCGGGTTAGTCTTTCAGTGTCCCTCCCACATGGCAATGCTGGCCAACTGCCCGGAGTTCGATGATGCTGATCTGTCGAGCATCGAGCATTACATTTTCGGTGGCTCCCGCTGCTCCCTCGATATTCAGAATCGATTACGCAGCCGCCTCAAGGGGGAGCTAATCTTTAGCTATTCCATAACAGAACTGAACAGCACTGGCACCTTGAACCCACACTTTGACGAAAAACCCAACTCAGTGGGTCGCCCAGTCCCTGGCAATAAAATGAAAATAGTCAATGAGCAGGGTGTGGCTGTGGGCCCAAATGAAGTGGGAGAAGTGTGCCTCTTCAATGGCCAGCACTGGTCTGGCTATTATGGCGACCCGGAGGAGACGCGTACGATTCGAGACTCTGAGAGATGGTTTCACACCGGAGACGTGGGCTACGTTGATGAGGATGGATTCCTCTTCATAGATGATCGCAAAAAGGACATGCTCAAGTACCAAAACATCATGTACTACCCCAGCGAGATAGAGACAGTCGTCTCGCAGATGCCCAACGTGGCCGAGGTCTGCGTATTTGGCATTTGGAATGCGGTCAATGGCGATGAGGCGGCAGCCTCTGTGGTGAAGCGGCATGGCACCCATCTGCAGGCCCAGGATGTTTCAGACTTTGTAAGGGAACATATCGGGGCCAAGTACAAACAGTTAAACGCTGGCGTCATCATTGTAGATGATCTGAAGCGAAGTGGGAATGGCAAAACGAATCGACGCGCCAACAAGGAGCACTTTCTGAATGTTCAAAGGAGCAATCAGCTTTGAATGCTGTTCCTAGTATAAATCTTTGATTATTATTCCACGTATTGTGTACTTTTGTTTGTAATTAAATCTATGATTGGATTCTTTATCGATTGTGTTACTTCAATGGTTCCGATGCCTTGACGTACTGTGTCCGAACGGCATTGATGGCATCGGGGTTGATGATGAACGTAAAGGTCAGGCCGCAAATCTCCACCAACATGTTGTCCTCGAGTCGTGTCTTGTGGCCCGTCAGCAGGGGTTTGCCCTGCACAAAAATTTCCCGCTTGCCCGCATTGGCAATGAAGATGAGGCCATCGTTGCGCAGCTTAATGGTGCCCTGGAGACGGGACACCTTCTCGGCCGGACCCTCCAGTGCCAGGTTGACATCCACCTGCCAGTCGGAACCCTCCTTGCCGTCGCGCCCAAAGTTGATCTCCGGATGCTGCATCAGAAAGCGCACCCGATGGCCGCACAGACAGGCAATCGTGTTGTTGTCCAGCTCCCGAGGACCACGGCCAGAGTCCACCAGCACGGACATTCGGGATATTTCGTTCTCCAGCAATCGAATGGATCGCTTGTTGCGACGATTCTGAAGCTCCAGCTCTGCCTCCAGGGCCTCGTCGATGGGCTCGTTGACATTCACGTGAAAGGCCTGCGCCTCGGCCTCGGAGAAGCTCTGCAGATAGGGCGCCACCTCGGCTGCCGGGATCACCTGGTCGGGCAGCAGCATATACTTGCACAGATCCTGCCAGTAAAGGTGCAGATGGTGGGCCGTGCGTTCCCGCAAAAAGATGGCCGCATTCTGATCGATCAGCTCCTGAAACTGCGCCAGTGTGGGGTCTTCCGTGCTCTTGATGGTCATGATGAGTTGCTCCTCCGCGGGACTGAGTATCGTGCGGGCCCTAACGGAGGCCGCCGTCTCCGGGTGCAGATTCTCGATGGCCGACATGGCCGTCGCCGAGTCCATGGGCGAGAAGAGCAGCGCCTGCCAGCGCTGGTGCACCTCCTTCAGCGAGAACAGGCACGAGAATTTGCACACACGATGCGCTACCTTGAGGTCATTCACCCTGTCCATGGCCGTTAGCAGGGACAGGTCATCAATGGGCTTCCAGCGGCTAATCATGTGCACCTTTGGCTCTTCATTTTTGCGGCTTTTGCGGCGCTCATTGAGGGCGGCAGCATCGATCTTCGCTCGTGCAACATTCGGTATTGGACGCAACTCCATCATGTTGCCACTGGACGTATCCATTTCCTGCTGCTTCAATTTTGACAGCGACATTTGGGACAGAAATAACTAAAAGGAAAATTCAGACAAGAAGTCTTTCTGCCACACTTGTCCAGAGGTCATATTTACCTTTACTTGGCAGTTGTTCCAATTCGATTTGATGCTCTTCTATTTACTTATGCTGCAAAGTCCCTGTGAAAAAAGTGCTGTAAACTATTGAAAAACTCTCTGGTGTTGTTCAACTATCAAATATTTACCAGAAATAGTGTTGGAAGTAGTTTCTTATCCTCCCATACAGGAAAAGGTTTTTGAAGCCCAAAGTTTTCTTCGCCAGTATGACCAAAGTAGACGACGTGATGCTCTCTGGGTACACTGTTTTGTGTTTTTTTTTGCTAAGGGAAACCCGTTAAAAATTCAAATCTTGTATGAAATGTACAGAAATTGGATAAACATGTGTGTTTATCTCTTTATAAATTGATCAAATGGGTACCGAGTATAAGATTAATGAGCTTTAATATCCATATAATCCATTAATATGTTTCAAATCGTCTTCATTTAATGCTCTTTTCTAGCCATTGATTGTTTCCTTCCTCCTGACTTGATTCTGCCGACAAAAGATAAAACAAATCCATCTTTCGCTTCGAGATTTCAGAATTTAATCGGCTAAGTTCTCTCGTATATTTTCTGCTGATCTGAGTACTCACTGCCAAGTTCTTGAGACAACATTTGTTATCGTTTCTCCCTGATTATTTCGCGCAGAATATTTTGCGCATCTGCATGAAAGTTACAATTAGAACGTCCTAAGATTGAGCCTACAAATTGTACAGTTTGTGGTACACCTGGGAAATACACTTGTCTGTAATAGGCTCTGGAAAACAGGGTTTCCACCTTCTCCATAAAATATATTGAGTGGATTGCTGGATTGCCAATGATGATGCAAAATATGGTAAATAAATCGATAGCAATAACAGGAGACTTTTAGGTATTTCTGCTCACTTTAGTTGCAATTCTTAGCTCTTGTTTTTACACTTCAAAAGATTTCGTTAATTCATATCCAATATCATTATCCCATTCACTGCATTTAACGTTCTCTTTTGGTGACCTCCAGGAAGTGTGCCTTGGTTGCATGTCGATTGGTTTTCCCATTGGCACTGCGCTGCAGATCATCCACAATTATGGCTCCTGCATTCAGTTGCTTGTACTTGGCATCAACGGAGGCTTTGACGTAGTCCACAACATCCTGGGCGTGCAGATTGGTTCCGTGTCTCGTTACCACGGAAGCTGCGGCCTCATCGCCATTGACCTCATCCCACACTCCGAAGACACAGACCTCGGCCACGTTGGGCATCTGGGAGATGATAGTCTCTATCTCGTTGGGGTAGTACATGATGTTGTGGTACTTGAGCATGTCCTTTTGTCTATCAATTATGTACAGAAAGCCATCATCGTCCATGTAGCCCAGATCCCCAGTGTGCAGCCACATCTGGGCGTCCTGAATGATGCGAGTCTCCTCTGGGTTCCCGTAGTACCCCGACCAATTCTGGCCATTATGGAAGCAGACTTGACCCGTTTCATTTGGTCCTAGGGCCTCGTCCTGTTCATTGATTATCTTTAGACTGATGCCCCGAATCGGCCGTCCCACGGAGTTGGGCTTCTCGTCAAAGTGAAGATTTGTGCAGCCCACGCTGTTCAGCTCTGTCACCGCGTAAGCAAAGTGCAGGCAGTCGTGGCTAAGGCGACTACGAATCCGGCTCTGCACCTTCAAGGAGCAGTTGGATCCGCCATAAATGTAGAACCGAACACTGGACAGATCAGCTTCATCGAACTCCGGACAGTTGGCCAGCATGGCCATGTGGGAGGGACATTGAAAGATGAATGTGATCTTGTACTCCTCGATCATGCGACACACGAAAGCAGGATCGAAGACATTGTCGGCAATAATGCTTGTTACGCTGAATACCCCAGCGCTTATGATGGTTATAAGACCCGAAATCCAGTCCAGTGTGCTGTGAGTATACTGCACATCATTGGAGCTTAGATGACTGTGACGGAATAAAATATATACTGAATAATTTAACAATAATAATAATAATCTACTTACAAAAAGGTCAAGAGAATCTGTTGACTGTTGGTTACAGTAACCGCCTTGGGTACGCGGCAACAGGGACTCCTCGTTTCTTACCGGTTCCAGACCAGCCCTGGGACGAGGTCTCCCTTACCGACTTTCAAGAGGAGTTACCCACACCAGTCTTATAGGACTTATGCTTCTCTTGAGTTACCCACTGATGCGTATCAATACTAACACCGTAGGTCGAAGTCCCAAAGCCACCGTCGGTGTTGAGTCTCGTACTCATCCCCATCGCAGAAGATCAGTCGGGGTCTGGTGATGCTGAACAGCTTCTCAATGGTTTCCTGCTCATAGGAGATGTTCAGCGAGTGGAACGGCATCCCATTGAAGAAGCAGGCATAGGCCACGGCCACCAGATGCGTAGTGTTCCTGGCTATGAGGCCCACAATATCAGTTTGCTTTAAGCCAAGTCCCCGCATATAGCTAGCCACTCGCATCGCATTGAGACGAACCTCTGCCCTGGTCAGCACCGTCTTCTCTGTGGCTGAGATCTGGGCAATGAGCTTTGGATGCCTTTCCATCTCCCTGAAGATGATCTCCCCAATGGAAAGGTGCGGTGCGAAATAGTTAGATCGTTCGCCTCCACTCCACACTTTGAGTTTGTCATCGAAGGTGATTTGCGGCTTGTACTGCATTCTACGATCTATCAGTTATCGGTACTGTGTTTGAACTGTTGGCAGTTCGTGGCTATTGTCCCCCTCTTATAGACGTGATTGCAGGAGCACACGCTCCGATGTTCTGGGAAAGAAAACATAATAACCGTACACGTGTGGCCGGTACGAGGGATTTCTGTGATCATCGAAGTAGCGCCAACGTGGGAGAATGCCAAAAATTTAAATTACATTGTGCGCATGTTGAAAGTTATGCAAATGTTTACCGGCTGACGGCTTACAGTTCCTACAGTGTTGGTAAGTAAAGCTTTATATTCCCAAATATTAGAATATATGCTCTATAAAAGGGAACTCAAGCACGATGTGCAAACAGTTTTAATTGTATAACAATATCAGATGGATCCCAGAGTGTCGTATGAGCCACAAATCACCTTCGATGAAAAACTCAAAGTGTGGAGTGGAGGCGATCGATCTATCTATTTCGCACCGCACCTTTCCATTGGGGAGATCATCTTCAGGGAGATGGAAAGGCATCCAAAGCTCATTGCCCAGATCTCAGCCACAGAGAAGACGGTGCTGACCCGAGAAGAGGTTCATCTCAATGCGATGCGAGTGGCTAGCTATATGCGGGGACTTGGCTTAAAGCAAACTGACATTGTGGGCCTCATAGCCAGGAACACTACGCATCTGGTGGCCGTGGCCTATGCCTGCTTCTTCAATGGGATGCCGTTCCACTCGCTGAACATCTCCTATGAGCAGGAAACCATTGAGAAGTTGTTCTGTATCACCAGACCCCGACTGATCTTCTGCGATAGAGATGAGTACGAGACTCAACACCGACGGTGGCTTTGGGACTTCGACCTACGGTGTTAGTATTGATACGCATCAGTGGGTAACTCAAGAGAAGCATAAGTCCTATAAGACTGGTGTGGGTAACTCCTCTTGAAAGTCGGTAAGGGAGACCTCGTCCCAGGGCTGGTCTGGAACCGGTAAGAAACGAGGAGTCCCTGTTGGGGCGTACCCAAGGCAGTCTCGATTACCAACAGCCAACAAATTCTGTGGAGTTGCTCGTAAGTGCAATAAGTCAATCCGAATTATTTGCTTTAACTTCTTCTCTGACTAGTCCCATGGCAATCGACGTTGTCCAGTACTGCCACAGCACCTTGGACTGGTTCTCGGGGCTCTCCATGTGCATCAAGTGCGGAGTGTTCAGCACAACGAGCATAATTGCGGACAACAAGTTCGATCCTGGCTTTCTGTGTCGTATTATCGAGGAGTACAAAGTAACGTTCCTTGTGCAGAGTCCTGCCCAAATGGCGATGCTGGTGGGCTGTCCAGAGTTCGAGAGTGTCGATCTGTCGAGCATTCGGCGTTGTGTCTATGGAGGCACTGCCTGCTCCGTGGAGGTACAGCATCGAATGCGGAGTCGGCTGCAGCAGGCGGATTGTCTGGTCTTCAGCTACAACCTGACGGAGATGAACAGCCTGGGATGCCTGAACCATCACTTTGACGAGAAGCCCAACTCCGTGGGCCGCCCGGTGGGAGGAATCAAAGTGAAGATTACCAATGAGAGTGGCGATGCACTGGGTCCGAGTGCCATGGGTGAAGTTTGTTTCCATATTGGCCAGCATTGGTCGGGCTACTACGGGAATCCCGAGGAGACGCGCACAATGATCGACTCTCAACGATGGCTTCACACCGGGGATCTGGGCTACATGGATCCAGATGGATTTCTGTATCTCGTTGACCGCAAGAAGGACATGCTCAAGTACCAGAGCATCATGTATTACCCAAGCGAAGTAGAGAGAGTCATCTCCCAGATGCCCAACGTGGCCGAGGTCTGTGTCTTCGGGCTGTGGGATGCGATCAATGGCGATGAGGCTGCTGCCGCTGTGGTAAAGAAACCTGGCACCCAACTCTCGTCTCGGCCCAAGATGTTGTGAACTTTGTGAGAGAGCACATCGATGCCACATATAAGCAGCTGAATGCTGGAGCCATCATTGTGGAGGATCTGGCACGAAGTCCGAATGGAAAAATGCATCGAATGGCCACAAAAGAGCACTTTCTGGAGGTCACAAGAGGCAGAGAATTTAATTAAATCCTCTGGGATGATTGAGAAGTACTTAAAGGCAAAATAGGTTGCAAGGGGGAACTACTCAAATGAGCTCCCAATATTCATGTATTCGTAAGTTCCTGCTGATCGCAGGGTTAAATTTGCATTTGAATGTTGAATGTTATTCGTCGTCTGTGCTGGGCTTGTGATGTGTTTCTTCCCAGGCTGGCCTGTTTGACCTGACCCCTGCCTTTGAGGCACTGAGGCTGAAACCAATCAACCCTGATGAAAACCCCCCAGCCGAGCCGAGACAGACCTTCAGTTTTAATCGCCTGCCTTTGTGTTTGGTGTTGTCATAAAAATAGAAATCTCGCTTCATTTCATTGCCTTTGTTATAGCGCCTCGTTGTTGTTACTCCTCCGCCGACAGCCGTCGTCCGTCGTCCGTCGCATAGTCCATAATCCGTCGTCCAACGAGCAGAGGGCAGAGAGCTCTGGGCTCAGGGCGGAGTTATATGATATCCTCGTACGAGGATGCACAGCGTTTATTTTTCACCTAAGCTGCGGCCGTTTGTCTCTCTCTGAACCCTCCTCCTCCGCTGCTGGTCTCTGACCTGTTAGCCGGATTAGGCCTGACACGGGGAGCAACGGGAACCCACATGAGCATTTCAGATGCTCGAAAATCAGTCATAATATTTCAAATTTCATAAATTGATGCGTATCACATTAGACGCGACTGGCATGGGCACGGGATGGGAATGACGGCAGCAGGAACTCCCTGCGAGCAACCCTCGGGCGACTGACTTTGATAAACGCGTTTTCGCCGGCGTCGGGGGGGGGGAGCAATGTCACGCCCACATTTGAACGCGTCGCGCAAAGTTGCTGTGAAAAAAGAGAAGGAAAAGAAAAACATGAAGAAACCTCAAGAAGAAAGCAAAATAAATATGTATAAGGTATGTAAGTATGTATTCTGGTATACATAAGTACATCTTTTTATACGGGCTTGTCTGCATGTAGATATATTTCCTTTGATTTTGCTGCACGATTGATTTTCTCGCACCCCCAACCAACCGCATCTGTGGAGAGGGTGGAGAGAGTCCTGTTCATTCGCACCTGCTGCTGCCGCCACTGCTGACTCGTCTGAAATTGTTCCCCAGACGAAGGACTCAGCTCTTGTCTATCCTGGCAGCGGTCCTTTTATTTTATTTCCTTTCTGCTCCAGCCATAAAACAATAAAAGAGATTTCTGTATTCGCTCGCTGGAGAAATGCTTTTCTAATTAAATTTTATGACTTGCCTGATGAAGTTTTTCTTCTGTTTCTCGTTCCTTCGCGACTGGAAGTGAACTATCGATTGGTCCCGAATCGAATGGAGGGATGATGCCTCAGCGCAGTTGCTGAAGTTACTGCAGAATGGAGCACAATGATGCCTGAATTTGAAACAATAATTCATTGAGCTAATACCCAGAAGCCATTAAGTGTGCGAAATTCGATGGCAAATAACGATTCTCTGCAGACCCTTAACCTTTCTAAATCGTGCATAATTTGTACTTGCGCACGAAATGTTCACCCTGGGACTAGGGGGAGCTTTGAAGCAAACCCATTCATAAATTAGAATGCAAGTTATCATTTATGGCACAGCAAGCAGAGGGCACAACAAGCACTTGCTGCACTTCGATTTCCCTACCTTCAAATGCCATTTCCACGCTGTCCACGTGTCCGTGGCCGTGGCCGTAACCTCGCTCCAAGTGTTACCATCAAATGTGTAATCCAAGAAAATTCAGCCCACCCATGCAGATTGGCAGCCAGGCAAATTTCAGCGATTTTCAAGCATTTCACTTCCACGCTGAAAATTGACACCTAATGCCCACGCAAGTGGGGGCCATTCCCTCTGGTCTCTGGTTATTCAGTGGTCTTCCACGGTCTTTTCCTCTGGCTTTTACTCCTCTAGTCCATCTGGTCTGGTCCTCCATCTATCCTATCCCCGGGTTTTGTTGGCTTCGGCGAATGCGCAAGCAATTGACGTAAATAAGAAGCAGCCTGGCAACGTCAGCGCCACGATGACGACGCCTGTAACCGGAGATGGTCTGGGAATACAACGAGTAAAACGAGAGTGTGCCTTATACATATATACATTTGTGTGTGTGTGTGTGTATGCCTTGGCCACAGCTTGAGCTTTGAAATTGGAAAAAGTTATGCAAATCTGCTGACGACAGGACAGGAAACGAGCGAGCAATGTGAAGCACAAGAAGTGAATTAGTTTTTATATATTTTTTGTGTGCAATTTATGTGTGTGGGCAGGACCAGCACCAGGAGCAGTAACAGAAGCAGTAACAGGAACAGAAACAGGAACAGGACCCCGGCGAGCACATGAAACTTTTCCCCTGTCTAACTGTCGATTTCTGGGTGCGCAATTATAATAATTGCAATAATAACAACAGCGCCAGCAACTCTGGTGGCATGCAACGTGACAGGAGCCGCAGAAGGGTGTGGGATGAGGCAGCTTCGTAGTTTCCTGCCCCAGCATCCGTGTGCGTAAATCGCTTCGTTGTTTACCCAGAGCATTAAAGGCTTTGCTGCCGCACAGAGCATCGCTCAGGGCAAGGACATGGCGGAGATGGAAGCGTTGAAGGGGAAGGGGCGCATAACGTGCCTAAATAAATAGCCAGGACCAACGACTATAACCGGCTGACTCAGGCACCCAGGCTTTAAATCGTCATCTCCCAGTGTCCTGTGTCCTTTGGCCGCTGCCCGCTTTCCCGTTTCCCGTTGTCCTAATTACAACTGGCAACGCTTCGCTGGCCCTGACAGCATTTACCACCCCAAAAGTGAGAGGAATCCCAGTTACAATCCCCTCCTGCCCATCTTAACGTGCTTAATGCCAATTAAGCGTTTGCCAAACACCCAGCCCTGCCCTGCCCTGCCCTGCCATGCTCTGGCCCTGTCAGAGTGTCACCCTCTTCAGTGAGGCTTTCGAAGTGCTCCGTTTGGTCCCTTGTGATATTTACATTCCGCTTTTGATATTTCGCATTTCATTGATTTCGTTTTTAATAATTTCGATGCCTCGGATTACTGTTGATTTATGCTGCGAAACAGGGAATTCCACTTCTCTGGAATCAGTGTCAGTCGCTCTCCCGCAAGGACGTCTCGCATTTCCAACTGCCAATCCAAATAGTTCTTGTTAATTAGATTTCAGTCGCTTGTGTGTCGGTCAGCGACATTTTGTTTCGGAATATGGCAATGTTGTTGCCTGGCGATTTATAATTAATTCCATTCCATTCCATTCCCTTTTGAAGTGAGGGCAGAGCTCTCAGTTTTCAGTTGGCTGAGCCGGAAAACAGGCTTTTGGACAGACACACAAAGAAAAGTAATTGAAATTCGACGATTTACGCAAGCATCGGATAACTTTTCTCTTTGGGATAATTATCGGGGCTACAATCTAAATTACAATCTTCTATATACGGACAGAGATGTTGCTAAGGGAAACCCCCCCAATGGCACATCCACCCTCGAAGCAAGTAAATTCGCTATAAAATATATCCATATATATACAAAATATTATTTGCAGTATCGATGAAGTTATTTGATCAGCAAACTCTGTATTCATTTACACAATTTCCTGATCAATCATAGCGCACAACCAGCAGGTTTCTTGCGAACTCTTTGCTTCAATGCCACACCCGCCGGCGGAGCCAGGATCAATTCACACGAGCGACCATCTCAACGTTCTGTTAATTGATTTCTCGCAAAATTAATTGTAGTCTTTGGCTTGCAGCTACTTAATTCTCATACCTCGCACACACTTATGTACAGCTGCAGCCACTGACTGATGATTGGACTTCTTGGCCATCTGCAACTCGGTTCACGTTCCGCAGTGGCCGCAGCATATGCTCGAAACCCGAGACAAAAGAGCAGCAGCAGCAGCATAAAAAATAAAAAATATCGAAAATAAAAAATTGCGCACAAGAAAAAAAATGCCATGCCGCCAGCCAAAGATCAAATGGCGCAAATCTCGCAGATACAAAGATACTTTTCGACTGCGGTTTTGCGGATTGGGCTGGGCCTGGACTGATGCGAAACGAACCTCAAAACCGCAGCAAGGGGACGGGCAGCGTCAGAGGCATCCAAGTTCACATTTTTAACCGCACTCTATGCCAACGGTATACGGGAACATAATTTGAACTTAAAAGCTGTTCGGCAACTCGGCTGGAAAGAGGGGAGAAACTGTGGACTGTGGACTGTGGACTGTCGACTGGCCTTTTGTATCTGCAATTTCTTTGCCGCAAAAGACGTAAAGAATAATAATAGTATGAAATTATAAATGGTTCGGTCTGGGTCGGGGTTTCTGATCCCCAAGACTCACAAACTGTCCCTGTTTCATCTCTCTCTCTCTCTCTCTCTCTCTCTCTCTCTGTCTATATTTGCTTTATGATAATGCCTTTTCCAGCTACACGCTTCGTATTTTTAGTTATTGTGCGTCAGTTTGGTTCTGTTTAGAGTCAGTCTCTGTTTCCCCACCACTCTGTCTGTCGATGATTATTATGTATGCTTAAATTCTATGCACGTACCGGCACTGAAGCTTATCTGTATCGAATATGATTAAGTGCGCTGCGCTGCCTCTCGACGGTCTCAAGTCCCAAGTCCCAGGTCTAGGCAGGGACCGGGCCGGGCCGGGCCGGACCGAAACCAGGTCCAGGGCCAGTGAAATCTGAACGTGCCACATTGAAAAGGGCACACAAAAGAGAGGCAGGAGACAAGCGCTTAAGTAAACACAAACAACAATTGAAGGCAGCAGCTTCGACGCTCAGATAGCCCGGGTTGTGGCACTGCCAAATCCTCACAGTCATCTCCCCAGGTCCATTTTGGCATTTGCATTTTCTGGATAATTCATTAAATGCACAACTTGTGCCTTCTCTTTTTTTTTACCTATTAAATTGTACAACATAAAACGGAATTTGCATTTCTTTGTGCTACGATAAATGGAAGCGACTCTTCCGAGTATTGTAGATATTTCTGTGAAATTCCAACAATTACTTTCATTCATAACTATGTGAAGGGCTCCGGGCTCTGCCGCTGCCGCTGCCACTCACAATCACCTACTTTGCATTTGAATATTCAAATTGAATTGATTTCCATCGTTTGAAGCGCCTGAGAAAATTATAAATTAAACTAAAGCGAATGGAAATTATGCATACAAAAATTATTATAATTTCGAGTTGGGTAAAAGTATTTCTATGGAAATTGCTAAAGGTTTCAGTGTCCAAGTTTTTATGAGCTAACGCATATTTTTGATTAAGATTGGTACTGCAATAAACCAACAGAAACCCCTTTGGATTTGGTAGAGTTGTACATTTTTGGGTAGATTTCTTATTAGTTTGCTTCGAAGCGGATTAGGAGAATCAGTTTCACCGTGAAAACTCTGACAGATGTTACTGCAACAACATTTGGACACACTTCAATCAAACATATGGGTAAATATCAAGATCTCTCCACTGAATATTTATATTTTAATTCCCTTTAATTGAAATCTTCATTAATTGCCGCACTTAGTTGAGTGTGGCAAGAATTTGCATATCACAAATTACGTTGCCTGCCTTTTACGACAGTTTGTAAATGCAAATCGGGAGGAGTACATTCGTAATCATGTTTGTAACATCGAACAAATTAGTATGCAGGTGTCGCAGTTTGTGGGCCATTATTTCTGAGTGGCCAAGTCGGGGCAGATAAATATGAACGAAACATGTTTGTTAATCCCTTCATTTGAATGGCGCAAAATTGCATTTAATTATATTAACGTGATCTCTGAATTTATGTGATTCTGCAAGTGAAATGTATTCCATTTCATGTTGGTTCTTGAATGGGTTTACGAGCCATGTGAAGTAATCTCGGAGCTGATATCAGAATGGGACTGGCACTCCAGTCCGAGCGGTAGGCGGATTCGTTCTCCGATCTTAAGTAGTCTCGAAATCATTCTCAGCATGTGCAAATACTCTTTCAGTCGTTTTTGGAGGGGCTTCGCCGTTGCCTTCCCATGATTTATTTGATTTATAGCAATTGCTTTTTATATTACTTGTTGTTCGGCAATTTCCATTTCCATTCTTCCATTCAGCTACCAAATCCGATATTCCTCAAGGCACTTGAGGCGCAGACTGGGAGGGAGAAGGCGAAGGCGAAGGCGAAGACTCTTGAAAAGCTGGCAGAGGGAAGGCCGCATTAAAATTCAACTCGTTCAAGTCGTGAAATGCTTAATACTTGAGATACTTTTGTGTGTTTTATTATTTGCATTAACATTTTCGGGGTACGATGACGAAGATGGGATGACGACGCCCCGTCTTTGACTTTCCGCAAGCAATTTTCTAAAGGGTTTCCCCGCGCATCCATTAAGCAAGGGTGGCTCGTACATTGTACATTTTACATACATACATTTGTACATAAATATATTAAATTGCTTTCGTATGGCGCATTAATGATGCCAGGGAACTGTCAACCTGTCATTAAGCAGAACCAGATATGCCTCAGACAAAGATACATCCCAGCCAGCCAGCCTTCCATCCATTCGTTTATCCTAACTGTGAAAGGTGCAAACATCCTGTGATGCCTCGGCTTGAGGGACATGAATCTCACTAGAATGCAAAAAATTGCAAATAAACGGGAACACCGTAGAGAGAGAGAGCTGTTGAGAATCCTAAGAAATTCACACGATTCCCCGAGTCCTTTTTCGTCCAACAAACAACAATGGAAGGGGCAACGGCAACGGCAACGGCAACAGCAGAACGGTAAATGTCGGGCCAGATAAAAACCTTCGAACCACTCTGAAGCGGCTGCTGTGCAAACAATTAAAGTGAGGCGAGAGCGAGAGAGCGAGACAGAGAGCACACGGCACAGTGCAGGGAGAAAAGGCAGAGGCGTGTGCAAGGTGCACCTCGTCGCCGTCAGGGCACTTCCGCACACCCAAGAGATTGCACACAGCAAAAGACAGATGCAGATAGAGATACAGCAGCAGCAACAGCAGTGGCAATGGCAATGGGAACAGCGTAAAGATACAGATACGGATGCTACAGATACGAATACGGTTGCTCAAGTGCCGAAAATAAAACGCAGACACCCAGATTCCTCCCCTTTGATGTGTGAGTGAGTGTCTGCAGTGCAATATTATTATGATTGATGGGCGAGAAACAGAACCCGAACAAGAATCCGAACACGAACAAGAATCCGAATCCGAACCCAACCGAATACAAAACAGAGCAGGCGGCACCCCTGCAGAACAGATCCGTTGGGATGGGAATGGTATCATATGTTGAATATAACCCAAACGAATATTATAAATTATGTTTACTTGTTCGCCTCCTAAAACGAGGCCCCTAAATTGGTGTGGAAATGTGGAAAGAGAGCGATTGTAAAGTTTATAGATGGCATCAGGTAATGAGAGAGCGATTCCCCTCGAAAGTGAGGCCCAAAAAGTAGTAAAGAATCATTAAAGGATTGTGATCGGAACTGGCATATTCCGGCTCTTTGTCCATTGGCTTTCGGTTCTCCGATTCTCTCGTTTTTTCTGTTCTTTTTTTTTTGGTTTTTTGTTTGGGCCGTCATGCGTATAGAATTTCATTTGATTGAGCGCTTAATCAAGCAAACATTAATGTGCACTTATTAATAATAAGTGTTCGCTGGGGCACAATTTTCGTTTATCTGCTCAGTCGTGGCTGACTGAAGCCCGGGCTGTGTGCTGGTCATGATGATGACTGAGCGAAGAGTCTCGCAGGATTGATTTCGATTGTGGAGCAGAACTCGTGGGTGTGTGTGAGCACATAGAAATGCCTTTGAATGTTATCTATGGTTCTTTTGTGCGGGAATACAATAATATTCCGGGTACTGCAATCAATCAGAGAACCCGAAACCCTTCGTAATGAGTTTACAGAATTTAATCTTTTGAAAATAAACTTGGAAGTGATTATCTAGGCATTTCCATCCAGCTCTTTCAAGCTTTGATAACTTTTGAAGGGATGTCAACTATATAAAACCGAGCCGAAGGAATGATTTATCCCATTTTCTCATTAAGATCAAAATCAACCACATATGCATAATCAATCAGGGTTTCATAAATGATTATGCTCAATCGAATTGAAGCATTTTAAAGCATTATTTAAACTCACTTTGTATGAGTGAATCATCAGCACCTAAAATCAAACAAAATATTATTCGGTTTTGCATGTTCCATACAGAGATTGATCTAGGAACCTCCACTGACCCCTTTTCCAGTTCTTTATCCTCGGGTGCCCATTCATTCATCTATTCAGCCAACAGTGGGGTCCACGAACACGACCACCCATTGATATTGATATGAAATCTTGAACAAGTTTTGGCTTACACGCCGCCGAGGATTATCCGTGTCGAAAGCTGAGTTATGTCATGCCCGACGAGGGCCAACAATGGTCGGACCTCTGTGCCTCCCTATCCCTGAAAAGAAAAACAAGAATGATTCTTTCCTCCTTTTTTTTTCTACACACACACACACACACACACACAAAAGCCTCTCCATTGTGCGGCCTCGAGTTGATTGTTTCCCATTGTTTTTGTTGTAGTGGCAGCTTTTTTTATTGTCAGTATTATTTTGCGTATTATTAAAGCGCATGCATTCTTTATCAATAAATGTATGTACATACATATATAGGAGTATATAGTGTTCATATGTATAGGTGACTGTATCTGATTGTCTGCCTAAAAAACCAGCCGGCGGATGTTGAGTCAAGGAGGGGACTGAGACTGAGACTGAGACTCGAACCGACTTTAAGCTTCTTTCTGTCTGAATGAATTGAGCGGGCCTTTTGCATTGCTGAACTGCTTTTCATTTTGTACGGGCCTCCTGCCCAGAAGTCTTCCTTCCCCCCCCCAGACATTGCGCTCATAGAATTTGTATGAAATTTAAATACCTATTCAGCATTCAAAATGCGAAGCGACAGCCCAAAGACCTAAATACTTAAGTAGTTTCCGAGGGGCTGACAGAGACAGAGACGGAGACAGAGACAGAGCGCAGATCCACGCAGCGACATGGCGGCGCTTTCATATGCAGACACACGTTTTGTTAGTTACAGATACAAAATAGAGGAGGCAGAGGCACAGGCAGAGGCACAGGCAGACAAAGCAAGCTGGATTACGAGTATTTCCAAGCATGCCACCATGCCCCCTCTGTGTGTGTGCTGCACGTAAGATTTAATCTTTATTGATTTATTTTGTTAGATTTTAATTTATGACACCGATGTAGGCAATCATTTTTTCTCTCTGGGAGTGCTGCGGCATGGAGGAGGCACTGCACATGCTGAGAGGCACGATAGCTCTTGGAAATGTTGGGGGGGGGGGGGGGGGGGGGGGGGGGGGGGGCACCGGGAACGGGGCACCAGCTGTGCCAGATTTCACGAGATAGTCCATGCCATGCCATGTAATTTGCATTGTGGGTGGATTAATTAATCAAGACATTGTTGCCTAGGTCCATTCGAATGCTAATCAATTATGGATTTATGGGATGGTTGGCTAGACAGTGCGTTTCATGTGAAGAGGAACGTGTTTCTGCACAGTCAGCCTGAAAAACGAAGCCACAAAGGTCGTCGGGAAGCAGGGTTCGCTTTCTCTGTGCAGGATAGGAAACTGGGGAAACTCAATCCCCAGTTAATGCTCTTTCACTCTTACATCTATGATACCAATCCATAGTAGAAATCCGTCTGGGATGGAGGTTTTTCTATAAATAAATCCCACTTTATTCTCCTTTAATACTACTTATTTACCACCTTCTATTTTTTTGTACTTTTCTGTGTTCTTAGCCCTGCAAAGCAGCTGCTTCTCTTCCCATATCTTTCACCTTCTTCAAGGATAATTTAGACTGAAAACTTTCCATTACTTTTCGCTGGGACTCCGAACCCCACACCACACCCCTGGCAGAACCAGCTTTGCAACCAACTTTGAGTAACGGCGCCGCAGCTCTTGCAACATATCGGGTGCAACCCCCCAACGTCACGGCTGACAACCCTGGCTGGTAACCTTTCATTTAACATTACCCACCAAAATCCCAGCAGCCAACTATTAATTTCCCGACCGAGACCCCAACTCCAGCACCCATGGCACCAGTCACTATGAAACTTTTAGCTGTAACGCACAGAAATTTTCATGTAATTTGCTTTCAAGTTAGGTTCAAAGTTTTCGCCGGAGCAGAAACCGTTAATCAACATTAATTACACATAACCTCGCACCAGGTCCAAGACTTGCCACGCCCACATGCGACATGCAAACGAAGATAGAGAAGAATTTAAGGGTGGGTTTTTACAGCAACGAAGACTCTCTTACAGTTTACTCTCACAGAAGTTGTGGGGTTTAGTTACTCAATTGAAATAGGAATATATGCATTAGTTGGATTCCTTACAGGTTCTTCCTTCCTAGAGGCATGGCAACAACGTACTCCAAATCATTATACCCCGCTGCTAGGGTATTCAAATGGCAAAACAGAAATTGTAATTTACTTTAATGAGCAGCATTTAGTCAACCCACTAGTCCAGCTTGGAAGCGGGAGGGTCGCACTGGGTGTACCATGATTGGATTGGTGTACCAAGGGAGATAGAGAGAGGCACGGAAAGTGGGATGTCCACTCCGCAGTTGTGTAATTAAAGTTGGCATCACCGGCAATTGCATTTTGAATTTGAAATGGGCCGATGGACGACAACGACAACGACGACGACATCGACGGTTCCACGCACTCAATTGTCCGTGCCTCGTGCGGCCCACTCAAAGACATCACTCACTGACCCCCACTCACCCGATCCGTCTCCACTCGTGGCTCTGTCTCTGTCCCATCCCGTTCCGTCCGTCACCACCACTCGTCGTCTCCGCTCCGTAATCTGCAGGCTTATTGTTCTCTCTTGTTCAAGTTCCCGCTCCCGCTCCCGTTCCAGTACCGTTGTCGCTGTCGTTGTCGCATGTTCTTGGCATTTAATGAGTGTCTCTCCACATCGGCCCTGCCTTCTCTCTAAGAGTTCGATACTCAGGCCGGGCCATTGATGTGTGGCTTCCACATGGGCACCGGCATCGGCATTGGCGTCTACCGTCTCCGCTTCGTTGGCCATTTTCGTATGCATGGCATGTATTTAAGTAGGCTGCTGTTAAGTGGACATTAGGGGCATTCTGTGGATGCTATGTGGGCACACATATGCGGTGGGTGACCTTATATAGAGCAGAGCGTCTTGTCTTGACGGGCCACTTGCCATTCGCCTCGAGTGGCCATCGAAGAGAAATCACCAAGAATTCTATTCTCAAAATAGTTATTGACGGATGTCTCTCTTGGAGATCACTCTCTATATGTACTTACTTACATTCATACGTATACCGCACTGGTAGGTTGTCCGACATACTCGTCCTATATGTAGCTCTTGAGTGAGTACTTCTTCGGAACTTTTACTGCATGGTGCATTGAATATATGCAAATGAATATCTGCAAAACGAAATTAAGTGGTAGCCGCATCTATAAAAAGATTGTTGATTGAACCCATCCTTATATTTTAATGTGCCCGTGATTATCGTTGCCTTGAGTGCCTTGCTATAGTAGAAGCTTAATTTTCGACAAAACGGACATAATTCTCTCCACCTCTCCGATTCTGCATCCCATATTAAGAACATACATATAAAGTAGGGATAGTATGATAATGAGATGTATTCAAGAGGGTATTCAAGAGAAAGCTTAAGGACAGGCACACATCACGTTACTTGAACAAAAGAAAACCTGAAATACTCCAGGGTAGGCCAGAATTTTAGGGTCCAAGAAAGCTCATCAAAAATCGTATAAAATAAATGAGTGGTTCTGGGTGTGACTGCTCTAAAGCTGCTGACGTAGTGACCAGCTTTTATTTTTTTTAGCGTCTTGCGGTTTATGGCGGCGTCTCGAGTATGGGTCGGGGATGTGTCTACTGTTTCGTGTGGTATGCCACATATGGACCCGGTCCTCCCTGCTGCTAATGCTGCTGCTGCCGGTGCATTCATGTGGAAATGAGTGCAGCCGCCAGCACACACATACATAGAAAATTGCATACAACACAAAAACGAGAAGAGGGAAAAGGAAAATAAAACCAAAACCAAAACCAAGCCTCGCACAGTGGCAAAACAATGCCCATGGTTGCCGTTTCCCCTTCTACTGCGCCCTGGGCCGGTGCTTCTGCTGGCGACTGCTGCATAAGTGGTAATAATAATTCCGCTCAAGAGGCGTCGCCCGGCGTTTCATTTCAATGACACACAAACCTAACCGTCGCTAGCAAGAACAACAAAAAGTAAACGAAATGGCGAAGCTTTTGATACCCTTTTCCATGCAACGCAGTTGCATGTCAAAGTACTCTGTGTAGCGCTGGTTGAGGCTGGAGATGGAGATTGGAAATGATTATTATGATGCCGCTGACGTGAATGGCAAAATGCTAAACGTTGGGTGCAGCAGAATCCGTGTTTTTGTCATCGAGGCGACCCGCATCGTCTAATGGCGCACACATACAAGTAAAGTGCATGCATTTAGGATCCCATCTGAGATGCATTTGTATTTCATTTTACCCCAAAAACGAATAACGTATACCCTCTCCACATGCAAATGCTCACAAGTAAATAAATTACATTGAGCACTACAATTTTAAGCCTTTTCCCCAATGGTAACAAAAATATTTCATAAAAACGGGGTAGTTGGGGTAACAAGCAGCCTTAGAAAACCTAACGGCTATTCTGTAATGTGCGAATTAGTCTGCAAAAGCAAGTGCACCTTCTCTCCCTTTCTGTCTCCCGCCCCCCACCACTGATCGACTGCTCATCCTTGCCGATGGCTTAATATTGTGTATGCATGGTGGCAGCTCGTCATTCATTCATTGCCCCACCGACCGACTGTCTATCGGTCGCTCCCTGCTGCCTTTACCCCCACTCTTTGGCAGCGTCTGCTGCATTTCTCTGTCCCTTTCCACAACAGTCTTTGCTACCTCTTTCCCTGTCCCTGTGATTCCTTTGATTGCATTGTCTCGTCATGGTCTCGAGTGGTTCCTGGCACCGCTTTTTTCCCTACTTCCCCTGCTCCGTTGCTTTTCGCTTTTTATAGTTCTCACTCACTCCATTGTGCAGGCCTTTCCCCGCCCCTTCTTTAACGTTTCTCTCTCTGCCGCTCACTTGACATACAATTATGCTGATGACATTGTTGTTTATATGCCTTCCTTCGCTGATGCGCTACTTCTCTCCCTCTCCATTGCTGCTGCTTCTCCTCTGCTGATGGTGCTGTTCTCCTCTGCCGCTTTTGCTTCACCCTCAATTCTTCTGCTTTTGATTCTCCTCTCACCACTACTGCTGATGATGCGCTTATGCAAGTCATATTTATGCGAGGTGACGCTGTCCAAAAAGTGTGCTCCCACGACATGCAAGCGCCACGTCCAAATACAGAGAGTGAAATTTATAAAACTGTAAATATGTGACTTGACGGACGGTCGCCTCACCTTGTATGGGTACCTTGCGCAAAATCTTCTTGGTCTCCTCTAGTGCTGCTACTGCTCTGCTTTCTCTGCTCGTATACCTTTTAGAAGGTATTTAGATTTTGATCAGATGTTTGCAACACATTGAAAGAGGAACTTCTAAAAATAAGCCACCCAAATCCCGCACTATAATGTGCTCTTACAGCATTACTCGGCCCCCAAACTGGCTGATAATATTGTGACTGATCTGAAAGGGTATCCCAAGATGTGGTGCTTTCGCCTTCTAGATCATTTTGTAGCTTTCTTCATCTGTTGCAACAATAATGCGGACAATTTTTATGTGCATTCTGGGGCTGCGCATCACCGCTGTTTCTGTTCCTATTGCAGTTGCTGTTGCTGCCGCTGCAGTATAGGCCCATACATCTCTCTGTCGCTCGCGTTTCTCGCATATCTCTCTATATGGCTATGGCTGCATTTTTATTGTTATCGTTTCATTGCCATATGCTGACGCCGAAGCGGACGTGGACGTGGACGCTGGAGGAGCTGAAACAGCATCCGAATGCGAGTAGTTTTACTCGTTTCGCGGCGGTCTTAATTAAAAATTCTTTGGGTGTCAAATGGTCCAATGGTGTGGATGTTGTCGCTCTGATAGCTCTAGGGTTTCCCTTTGACCAAGACGAGGTCTCTTTCTGTTCGTCTTACCCTTCAAGGTCCCCGTCATCACTTGAAGCAACTTGTATTCATTCCGAGAAGTAACCGCATAAATTATTCCTTTGATATGGAACTACTAGGGATTCCACAGAGTTGATCAAATGTTCTCAAAGGAGAGCGAGATGAAACGCACTGGGCTGAGGAACCCCTTAGATTACGTTTAATGAAGAGAAATGAATGAAATTGATGACTTGACAGATTGAAGTTTCCATTCTCCCATATTCCCTCCTAACCCAGCGAGAATCTAATAAATTTCCACCAGCACGTAACACGAAATATGCGTGTAAATTTCATTTATTGATTTATGGGGAGGTATTCCACACACGAGGATACGATATGAGGATATATGCATTCGCCATAGGGTGGCCGGGGGAAAACATTTGTATAAATACGCAAAATAATGGCATCTCCAATGTGCGAACTTCCTCTGGCCATAAATCAAGATGAGCCCGGGCCCAAACAGAACGATTTCCATTCTATTCAGCGTCCCGTCCCGTCTCGTCCCGTCTCGTCCCGTCTCCTTCCCGCGAATATTCTCGTTTATACGTATTTTCGGCTGGGCCCCACCCTTTTCTGTGGGTTGGTGGAAAAGTTCTATTTGATTTGGTATTAGGAAGGAGCAAAACTGCTGAGTTCACATAAATTCCGCTTTTAAAAAGAAATTAGTGTGGGGGATGGCCCGAGAGAGGAGCGAGCTGAACGGAACTTGGAGCCGCCCGAGAGATTAAAGTTGGAAACGTGCTGAAGTACGTGGCTGGGAAATCATTTTATTCTGGCTGCGTGGAAATACACTTTTTTTATCGCCATCTCAGCCCTGCCCAGGCTCCAGCTTCAGCTCTGACTCTGACTCTGGCTCTGCCGGAGAGATGGGACGTAAAAGTTTTTTGAACCGAAAATTACTTGAGCAAATATTGCTTTGTTCAATCGCCGGCTGCTTGGGAAATTATGAAGGAAAACTTGCTGGTGCAGCTCCTGCTACTGCTCTGCTGTTGGAGCAATTAGAAAAGTTTCCGGGCCAACTGTCTCAGATGGCAAGAGGAGGGAAACTTTTCCACCGAGCAAAATCAAAAATCAATAGAAAGGAGAACACCGAGCAGCCGAAGAGCCGAGCAAGCAAGAGACAAAGAAAGCAACTTTATGGCCACAAAATCACAAATTGAATTTCCCAAGAAGACCCACACACTCGCACACCATCAACCCCTTTCTTACTGCGGGCTTAGAGGGTGCCTCTATTGACTTTGCTGCTTTAATGAGATTCGGTTCGATTCCCGGGGCTCTGCACTGCGCCGCTGTCAAGGCTGAGCGAGCGCATGCCTAACGCCCTTCCCGAAATCATTTAATTGCACACGCGGCCCTTAAAAGAGTCTAAAGTCGAGGTCCGTGGTCCGTGGTGCGTGGTCCGTGGCACTACCTGCCCCAGTGCATGTTCCCGAGTCCCTGGGTCCAGGCCCGTCCCGAACATATGGCGTATGTAGTGCGAGTGCCTCGTAAAAAATTATCTCCTGCATTGTTTTGTGGCACGGTTGGGGTGCTCATAAAATCTAGCCAGCCCAGGCCCAGCCCTAGGCACGAACACAGACCCAGACCCAGACACAGACCCAACCCAACCAGACCGAACCAAACCGGCGACGGTCGGCATAAATCACTAGAAACTTGTTAATTGTGCGCCTATTTATTAGATGCATTTGGTGTTCGCTCGGGAAAAATTGGGCATCGAGGTGGTAAGTGATAGGAGAAAAGCAGACATCAGACAGCCGACAGGTGACTCTGGGCCCAGGGAGTGCCGCTACCCCCTGCCTCTTTGAAGAGTTCGATAAGATATAGAGACACTTCAGAGGGCAAAGGCGACCAGCCCCCGACCAATGTTGAGAAATCAAACAAGCCGTTTCAAAGAATTCACTTCAATCAAACACATTTCGAAACGATGAAACAAGAAAGTTTACATTCCTTGGAAGAACATTTTATTGATGAGTTATTAAATATTAAGAGTGCTTTTTCGGAACAGGTTCGCTCTCTGTCATTGAGGAATACAATTGAATTGAATCGTTTGTTATTTTTAAGCACACTTGCAAGGGGTACTGCCACAGAGAATCATCTTTTAATGCAATCAAGGCAAAAGTGCCATGCAATTATGTGCGGAGTTGTGATGACATTAATGACTGTAGCGATTGTGGGTAAGACACCCTATCATTTCGAAGGGTATTTAAAGCTTCGACCCACTGCATCCGGCCTTGATTGCTGCCTTCAATGTGGTTTATCCACTTTTGATCTTAGCTAATCTTCATTTTGCACCAAAACTCGTTTCCCCTTCGGCAGAGTGCTGCTGGCAGAGCCAGAATTTGCGGCTATTATTCGGGGTAGTTGCAATCTGCTGCCAGCTAGATCGACATCATGTCGCCTGGAACGATCAGTGTGGTGAGTCTCTGGGGATCTGCTGGCGAATTTGTACATAAATAAAGTGCCCCTAGTGGATTCTTGTCCTGTGGATTAGCTGCTGTGAGCTGGAACCAGCCTGCGGCAGGGAATACCAACTGAGGATCACTCATCCAGATGGAACAGCATTTCGCAGTGAGTCGGTGCTCGAGGATGCGCAGGGCCATCAGCAGATCGAGGGAGAAATTCGTCAATCATACAAAGAAGGAGGCACTCTGATACTCTACTACAAAGCTGGTTACGATGGATATCGCAGTCGTTACACGTACGAGACAGGCGCACCCCCGAAGCTCACCAACGGTACGCTCTCCATAAAGAGAATCGGTGCGAATGCTCTGAAATCATCAGTGGGCTAAGTATGAACAAAGAGTGTAATCCATAGATATATCCCACATGTACAAAAATAGAACTTAACCTTTCAATTGAAAGCTTAGAGAATGTGCATCATTATCTGGTTTGTTTTTGGTTTGAACAAAAGCCAATGCAAAACAAGTTTAATCAAAGCAAAGTCAAGTGACGGACAAAATATCTAAGCTTTATACTATGTATACTCAGTAGTACAAATATTCAACAATGATTAATTAGAACTTCTGTTATTCATTGCTGTTTTCCTGCAAGCTCATATGATTACTCTACCCTATTTCTAGGCTTCTTTTTTCTACCTTTCCGCATGTAGATTGCCCACATACATAGTCTCTATGCTTATTTACATATTTCCACTCCAATAACGAACTGAATTCCCCTAATTTAGCCACAGCCCCAGACCGTTTTTCCCGCCATCTATCAGTCAGCAATGCAAACCATTTGAATCAACATAAGCGGTAACAAATATTTATGGGCAATGGAGCGAATGTTTCCATTTCGAAGCGCTTATTTATTTGTGAAGCAACTTTTCCAGCCAAATGCAGGCGCACACCCATACACACACACACACACACACACGACAAATAGTATCTGTGTGTTAACAAATACAAAATTCTGTTTCTGTTCAATTTGTGTGTTTCGAGTGTGTATTTTTCTGCTTTGCCAGCTAGCATTTAGGGTTTTTATTTGGTTTCATTAATGACAATGCTGCTGTTGCCAATATTGACATGTTCCATCGCTCCCTCTGTGTTTTCTATACTCTCCATACATGGCAGGGGGAGGTCGTGACAGGGCAAAACTATGCAAGTCAATGGCGTCAAAGTGTATAGTTCATGCATGCCCATCGTCAGTGCCATGAAACTACTCGGTGGGGGTCCCAGGGTTTTATATTTTAATATCCAATGCTTATGGGTAATCTTCCCTTACTTTGTTGTGTTTCAGAATATACAAAAATAAAGAGCTTAGGCGTGTGGATCTATAGAAATGATGGAGGTGGAGGTAATAGTTTCTGTGTTCAGACAAATGAGATTGCTCTCTGGAAGCCTCCCAATTCGATTAAACAAAGTTTGAAAAGCTAAAATTGGTGCAAATTGTGATTCCCGAACCATTTTGCATTATCCTTTCGTAAAGTGATGCAAAATTCTCAATTTTTGCCTACAACTGGGATCAGTTAATCAGTTTTACAGCCAAATGCTTGATTAATTGCTTTCCTTCTTAGATGACGCTTTCAATTCGCATTTATTTGTTGATTGGCGGGTATTTTCCTGTCGTTATATTTCCTATACGGATAGCCTTCGCATTGCTGTGCGTATTCTTATTTATTTATTGTTTGTTTAGTTGCTTGACGATGATGATGATGATGACGATTGTCAACTGTCGACAAGGGCCTCTGTTGTTGTCTATTTATAAGAATTATATTTGCACTCTTTGGGGCCCGGCCCTGCTGTGCTCATTTGTATTTTGAACAAAGCCACACATGTGCATACATTGTAGAGTGTAGAGTGTAGAGTGTGTGTGCACACACGCGTAAGTACATACCATTCAGAAGAAAATGTTCCGTGTGCTTCAATTACTTTCATAAATTATCAATAATTGGCTAATGTGCGGTTATCAGTGTCAGGGACAAGCGGACACGGCGGACAGCCAGTATCCCCTTCTGCCAGGTGGGTCAGCGAATGATTTGAAATTCATAAGCTCATTAAATTTTCAGCAGACAGACAGCACAGTGAGGAGTCAGCAGTCGGCAGTCAGCAGTTTCCCGTGCTGCTCCCTGGAACGGGACAGTGACAGGGATTGGGGCAGGGACAGGCACTGGGCAAATACAATTAAAATGCCATAAAGCAAATTAGCCAAGACAAACTTTTCATATTTTGCCGCGAGCTGTGCAAATTAGTGGGGGGCCAAGACAAGGGATAGTGCTCGAACCAAGGACTACCTAGAAGATGATGACGATGGGCATGGGTAGGTAGGGTTGTATGGGTGGAAGTCGAATGGCATGGGGGCTGTGCGCACACTAAAACACATCCTGCGCCTTTGGTAATTGCCGGGCGGCGCACTCGTGCTGGCAACTTCAGCAAATTGTTGGCAATTATGATTATGTGGCACAAAGTAAAGTAAAACACACAGCGGCAGCAGCAGACTGCTGGAAAAGTCCAGTTCCAAGGGAAAATGGTCGCTTTGATGGTCGCAGATTATGCTTAAAGATCAATGGGGAAATATGACAACTGGGAAGTGGAAGATAGGAGCCCCATTATTGGATCCGTTGAGGCATATTGGTGGGTCCATTAATTATATGTATCGAGAATCTTTATGCGGAAATATCCAGCTTGCTTTCCCCCTTAAATGTAACGCTAAGTAATGGGTATTATGGGTAATGAGAATCCGAGAATACGAAACCAAAATCTCAACTCTGGGGTGGCAAATGGTCGTCTAAGCCCTCCAATTGCGCGGCAGCAACGGCCCCGGTCACGCCCTCTACGTGCATGGGCACTGTTCCCCTCCATCCGTTCGACAACCTGCTGGCAAGTGTATTAAATTATAATTATTTGTGCATGACAAAGGGTCATGAAACATGCCTAATGACACATTTGCCACAGACTCTGAACAAAACGCAGCAGCGAGCGGGCCAACGGTGGTGGCAAAGAGGGTCGCGACATGCACACCCAAGGGGCAGACTCTCCCTTCCCTCTGGGTGAGTCGTCTTCCTGCAAATGTATATATGGTTACAATTAACCACGCTCGTTATGTTCGAGGCGTGCGGCACCCAAAAAGAAATTAAACAAAGTTGCTGCAAAACTGAAAATTTCTACTTGTAATGCAACACCAGAAACAAACAGCAACGGCAACTGCAACGAAGCTGCAAATACCCTCAAACAAGCGATCATTACAATGGAGGATAATCACATGTCACTTGCAGAAGCTCTCAAATATCAGCAGAGGAAAGAATTGGTTTTAAATAAGTTCTCCTCCTCCTGCCAAGCAAACGTCACGTGCAAATGACAAGACTCTCTTTCAGAGTGTGGCAACAATGTTAAAGTTTGTTCTACAGCCAAGCCAAGGATGGCTGCAGCTCCGTTTTGGTTGAAGCCATCGCAGAGCCAGAGCTGGAGCCCAAAGCAAGCAGCACCAAGCTGCTTAGTCAGGAGTCAGCAGGTTTTTGGACTAATGTCTATTAGGCATTTGCCTTCGCTGGAAGTTGGCTCTGCCCCTGCTGCTGCACAAACTCAACATCAACTTTTCAGTTGGGGCACAGTGGAATGGCCAAAAGTTGGGGGAGCCGGCGCAGAGAAGCGCGATAAGAGCACTTGGGAATGTTTCATGTTTTTGCTAAGGGCCTGCAGATAAGATCCTTAATGGTGGTCTCCGCATTTAGTTCGCCTGGCCGCGGCCTGCAAGCAATTTTGGCTCAGGCGAGTGACCATTTAACGAATGTTTAACGAATATTTCTGCCAGGAATTTGTTCATTAACTTAAGTATTGGAGGCCCCAAAAGGGAAGCCACTTTTATGACTACCACAGAACGTTGTTAACTGATTCGTTTCTAAAGAAGAATTTATTCCCATCTCAAGTCTGTGTTAAAATCCAATAAAACTACTAAAAGATCTTAACCCTATTTAAGGAGAATATTTCTAAGAAACACACATAAAAACACAAACAAATTAAAAGGAACAAAAGAAGCCAATTAAAAAGCAATAAAATCATTTACATCCAAATAATAGGAGTTACGATTAAAGTGGATATTACAGTAGGACCTGTAGTTGAGTCTCTGTTAAAACAATTGGCATTACCAAAGGTCAGACCAATAAGTAAGGATTATATTGATTGGTTTTCATAATTGATTCATTCAATTACGAGCGAATATTCCAAGGGGAGAATCCTAAATATGCTGTGTTCGCTATTTATGTATTTTCTGAATAGATTATCCCATATCATAATTAGGATAATCCGCAATCAAATCATAAATGAATAAATCAAAATAAATATGTGGAAAGATTGCTCAAAATTAAATCAAGGAACTCCGCTTTGGATTTCGATTTCTAAGACATTTATTACCAATCCATACCTCTCATATTCATTCAATTTTCCACGTACTGCATTAGAAATCCGTTTGCTTAGATCTCTAGCAGTTTATGGACAACATTTCTCAACCTTTTTATGACGACTTCCTTTCGGTTTGCAACATGACATGGCTATTGCGAGTGGCTGCAATCGTACACCCGGGCCGTATATCATCTGTCCTCTGGGGATTAAGGTTGCATTTGTTCCATTTCAAGCTCGGTTCCAGGGGTCTAGCACCACGGTGACTGGGCAGGGAAATTCGAGTCTGTGGTTCGGGCCGGACCGGACAGGAATGTTTCGGCTCAAAGAAAACTCAGCTTGAGTCTTAACCTTCTTTCACTTATTTTTCTTATAGTAAGTACTCGTAGCATTTGGGCTCTACGTGGGCAAACAGAACTCAAAGCAGAGACAGAAATACACAGAAGATGACAAAAATAACAAAACATAAACTAGACAAACATCGATAAGAGCAAACGGACGGACAGGCGGACGGACGGCTGGATGGACAAGGTTCGGTTCAAGAGAGATGGCGACGTGCCTAGAAAAACAGAATTTTACTAAGCAAATACGTGCATATGGTATGGTAATAGAAGATACATAGATGTGGGTAGGTAGGATGGAATAGAGCTAGACCCCCGAGCCCTCTTACTCTCTCCAGCTGACAGATATTTCATGTTGATTCCTAAGCGAATTTCGCAATTAAACGGAAACGCTTGAGAATTAGGCAAAATGAGAAAACGACGGATTGGAGTGGGGGAAAAAGTCACCCAAGAATCCACTGATTGAGGGTTGTGCGAGGCATCGAGGTCCCCAATGAATCCCCTGAGGTTATTCATTATTACAACAGAATCGCACATGGCTGCACTTCTCTTGGTTATGCACAGTGTGTGCATAAAATATTCGAACTTCTAGGTGCAGCAATTTTAATCATATAAAAAGAGAGCTATGACGTAGAGGGATATTCTTTTCTTTTTTTCTACTGCTGTTCTTAAATTTCACCACACATTGAGTTTTACTAGTGGAACCTTCATAAACTACACCGTAAACCATAAAACTAATGGATATTTTCCATGTCACACAACTTCTCTGAGAGACTGTGTATGTACAATATTCATATGTGCCGTGTACTGTAAATTTATATGGATGATGGTCCCATGTCCCATGCTGCATATTTATATGGTTGATGGTCTGATGTCCCATCCATATGCGTCAGGCCGTGCCTGGTCGCAGAGTCCGCTCGTTTGCTGGCAATTGCTGCCAGCTGTGCTCATAATTTGATATGCGCCAAATTTGATTCGAGTTTTGCTCTTTACTCGCTCAGACGTCGCTTTAATTAGCTACAGTTGCTGACTTTTTAATGGACAGCAGTGGCCGAGGGATGGGACACGCCGCAGGGCGAGGGCTACAGGGGAGTACATCCAGCTCTTAGTTTCAGTTTATATTACGGACGGACATGGGTTCGGGACTCTCGTTCCCTTCTTATCAATTGCGCTTAAATCGCGGACATCAATTACGCGTCTGGCACGTTGCCCTGGCAGGCCTATCAATAAAATGTGCCGCGTTTCAAGTTACGTTCTTTTTTGTTCGTGTCTGTTTTTTTTTTCGTAGCGATTTAATTGAAACACAAGCCAGGCACACAGGCATAGCTCCAGGTCGAGGTCCAGGGCTCCGGCTAAGCAGGGAACACAAACCCAGGCATTAAATTTAAGCCGTAGACATAGACAACGACCGCATGGAAATTAATATCGAGGGTCTCCATGCTCTTTCGCGAGAGATTTAAGCCTCCACTTGGTGACCGACCACTGTGTGAGCGGAATGGGAGTGGAATCGGAGCTGTACCTTGGGAGTGACAGTGGAATCGGAGCTGTATGTACCTTGGAAGTGGTGGTAATGCCTGGCCTGGTAATTGAGTAAGTGAAGCTCTATGGGCAGCAGTCACTTTTGTGCGGGTCTTGATTTGCGCTCAACAGATAATTACACCACACAACAGGAAAATATTTCTGATATTTATTTATAAGCAACCAATAAATAATTTTCAATCCACAACCAAATGTATTTATTACCTTTATACTTACACAAGCACTTACATAACTGGAAGTAATCTAAATTTCTTCTTAAAAATTAAGAGATTAAAAGGAATTCTTCAATCGATTTATAATTAAGCTGAGTAAAGGGAATAATATCCGTGATCTGGAATACAAGTAACTCATTTAAAATATAATAAAGTTCTGGAAAATTGTATACACCAAATATACAAAATCTGTAGAGTCTCTGGGAGATTACCGTGGAAGTTCAAGGGCAGACTCTTATGCCACTTCCACACAAGTTGTATGGATGAACATTCGTTGCATTCACAAATCTGCTTAGGGAATTTCATGTATAAGTCTTCCAAGGGGTAAGATCCACATAATCTACAGCATAATCTAATAATAATCTTTTCGAAAACCGAAAAATGTGCTGCCCAGTGTTCCATTCGAAGGCACGATTGTGGCCTCTCCTTTGGCCCATCCTGCTGCTCATTACCCTCATTCCACGTCTTCCCTTTTCGCGCCTGTTACCTCAGCCTTTTCCCTTCTCTGTTCTTCATCAGCCGCCGCCTCTTTCCTTTCTCACTGTACCCTCCCACCCCCTTCCCGTACTTCCAACTCTCACTCTATCCCTTTTCTCCTCTTTCCTTCTTACTCATTATTCGTTCCGTTATCGACTACAGCAGCAATGTGAAAGATTCACGCTTCAATTGGTTTCGTTTAAGCGCAAAATGCAGGCCGACTGAATAAATGCGAGAGGGAGGAGGAAGATATCGGAGACGGATGGATGGATGTGTGTGTGTGTGTGTGTGTCTGCTGTATGGTTATGGAAATGATTTTTGGATGCGATGCGCGCCAGTTGCATTGATTTACATGACAATTGCGAGGGTGAGAGAGTGAGTGAGAGGCATGAGAAAATGCACAAGAACAGCAAAGTGAGGGGAATGGAGATTTCTTATCGGCCTAGCCACCAACCCCTTTTCGTGATTTATAAAGCTGCAGAGCTCCCCCTGAGAGCACAGGAAACGAGGCCCGACCAGGCATGATATCTTTATCTTTAACGCTGAAAAAGCAAATCATAAACGACTACATACGGAAGTCAAAGTTGTAACACTACCTTCGCCATCCTCCTGGAGCAAGCCCCCATCCACCAACCAACGTAAAGTTCCAGCCGAAAAAGTTCGGGGATCAACCCTTAGACTCGGGCGGAACTTCTGCTTGGATGGAGGAATTTCCGTCGCCTCCATTCGAGTAAATAATTTTCAGACTTCTCGCACACGAAATGATGGCAAAATAAAAAACGAAAAAAGAATAAAAGTAAGTTGTAATAATTTGCATTTTGGCTGCCAAATGAATTTAGCCACTCAGGCGTACTTGAGGGTGTTCCCAGCAATGGGGGAGCACAGTCTCTGACAGAGATAACTTTTAACTTCAATTTTCGAATAACTTTTGCCCAAGGGTAGTAGTAAGAGAACGGTAAAGAGACAGAGACAGAGACCGAGAGAGAGAGAGAGAGAGTGAGCCACCTGCTGTTAACTCGAGTTGATTTGACTTTTTCCTCCTTTGGTCGTTTTCCTGCTTGGGGTTGGTTTTATTTTGGTTTCTACAGAATATATGGTAACTATCTGAGGGGGCTTACGGGAGGTTTTGGGAATGTTCTTTAGAAATTTTCCCTTAAATTGGAAATTGCAAAAATATTTAAATGCACTTAATTTGTGACACAGTTGGGGGGCCAAGTCTTTTAGGGTAGAAGTGGTTTAAAGAATTTCACTTTAATACAGCTATAAACAGAAATATTATTATATGGATTATTGTTTGAATAAATTATCGTAGAACCAAAATAGTTCAACAGTTTAGATGTATAATCGAAGCTATAAACTATCCATAAAGAAAATATGCTTCAATGTTATCTTCAATCAAATGTGCTACGTGGCTATGAGTATGTCATAGTTTGATGTCTCCAAAGTCTTCCCTTGGGTCTTGAAAATTGGACAAATTTTGTGCTACAAATATTAAAAAATAACAGCTCAAAGTGCAAACAGATTTTAATTAAAAACTGCACACCCAAAAAGGTTCGAGTTTATAGCCTCTAGTCCCATAATCAAAGGGAATTAAATCTTCTTTTGTGTTGCAGAATAACAAAAAAAAACAAAAAAAAAACAGCGACAGGAAATTGAAAATATTTGATTTTCGAAAATTTCCTACACGAAGAATTCCCTTTCCCGCCGCCAATCGATAAGTCTTTGATCTGGGGCTGGAGCTGGGGCTGGCCGCTCCCTCTCTCTCGATTTCTGCTCGAATCTTTCATTAGACGCACAGAACAGCACACCTTAGAACTTTTTGGCCCGAATCGTGTTGCCTTTCATCTCTTGGCAGTTTCGGGGCAAGAACAACACAGTCATGTCTGCCGTCTCCTCGGGCTCTCCCTAATTGCCATGGCATTCTGGGGCGCACCCCGAGAACCAAGCATCGGGAGCGGTGCGGTGCGATCTATACTTTGGAAATGGCAATCGGAACGGGAGCCGAAATTACGAAATATTTCGCCTAAAGGCAGGCGGAGCTTCGACAAGGTGTTTACACCACAGGCCCGCATATCCTCTGGGCCCCATCGTCCCAGGACACGGCACAAACTACTACTACTAGCAGAAACGCAATGAAATTCGGAATGAGAAGGGCAATTACGTGAGAGCTGGCCAAGAACCAGGCATTTAGTGGAGTAGAACTCTTTTAGGTCCTCCTGCCGCTCCCTAGACACACACTCAACCATTCAGCCATTGGCAGGCGTTTAAAATATTTGAACAGACGGCACACAATTGAACATGGCACACACAGGCAACACACGGACGGATGGACGGATGGACGGACAGATACGGACACATCCCGGACAGATATTTACAATATACATTTAGTGAGGGGCAGAGGCAGGTGCTGCACAAACAACAGGCAGGCAGTCCCAGCTCCAGACAGAGGCCGCCGCACATAACAATTTATAGAATATTTACGTGTGGCAGCCTTTTAGGTAAAAGCTGCTTTCGTTGGCTCCTAGTTGGCCACGTTTTCGAGTGTCAGCCAGTTGCGGCAGTTGCCAAAAAATACTCTACGTAAATTATACAATGCCCGAATGGCGGCTTATTTCAGAGCGGGGCTTACGGAAGCCACGGCACTGGTCGATTTCATGGTCCTGATGATTGCGAATTCGAAATGGGAAGAGTCCCATCGGGTCTGGGGAGTTTTTTGTGCATCTCTAAATTCGAACTAAAATAATTCTGTGCATTCTGGGATGTATCTTCGTTGTGTCTCCGATTCATAAAGATACCTTTAGGACCTGGATCAATGGACGATACATTCTCATATGAATAAAGAAGTCGAAAAGGATGGGCTTCCGGGCATAGTGAGATTTTAAATATAATTTGGTTGAAACTGTCCATATATGGAATATGCGTACATGCTACATAATCGTACATAACTGTCCAACCGTTCCATTATCTCCCATTTATCACCTTCTACTTCCCATCCCCGTCGCCCTATTGTTGTCTTTTCCCACCATTCCGCAAAATGCGTTTTGTTGTTTCTGTTATTGTTATGGCACTGTCTCTCTCTCTCTCTCTCTCTCTCTCCACGTACTGTATTGTATTGTATTACCATATCTATTCGATCCGAGTCTCGGGTCTGCCTGCCGCGGGGCCTCTCTGTCACTACTTAAGTTCTATTGTGCGCTTGGGTCACATGTGGGTCTCGTTGTTCTGTTCCTCCTCCTCTGTTCTGCCGCTCAGCTCAGTGTCCCTGTTCCGCTTCCTCCTTGCCCACTCGCTTAGGGTTGGGGTAGAGTGAGATAGAGGGCTTTGTGTGTCAGCGTCAGACGCAGTCAGCGGCAGAGAACGAGGAGCAGTAGAATGAGCAGCGGGAGAGGAGCAGAGGCAGAGGATGCAACAGCGGGAGAGAAGCTCTGCTAATGGGAGCGGGAGACATCAGAAGTAACGGAAACCTAAGAAATTGCGAAAACATGTCACAAACAAGCGCGAAAAAGGCCACAAAAGAAGGGACAAGAAGCGCAGGACAATGTGAAGGGAAAGATAAGGCAAGGAGATGGAATGAGACCTCCGACAAGTGCAGGACAAAGAAGGAAAGTAGCAAAATTCAAGATCAGAATAAAAGTTTCCGAGAGACGTGTAATGAAATGCACAAATGATCGCTGAACAGCTGCTCTGGAGAGCGAGGGGAAACCGTACCATCCGTGCTTGGGCTAACTAACTGTTCATTAAAGCCCCAGCCAACGCCCCATTTCGGTGTCTGCCACGTGCCATAAATTCTGGTGTAAATGGAGCATGCCTAAAACTGTATCCCCCTGGCTACCATCTACCATCTCACCCGACCCTCCTGGCCTAACGAGCTTTGGCGTTATCTTACAATAAATTGCTGTCTTAGTTTTGTGGCCAGCACAATCCACCCTCCCCACCCTTAGTTTTACTACCCCTAAACCACGTCAGTGAGCTTTTTCCACCCTGAACCGAAATTAATATTAATTTGAAGTGTGTATTATTATATTACACGGCGAAGCCAAAGCCAAACCGAACCGAAACTTTGACATGGACTCACTGACGTCTTATTAAATATGCAGGAAGCCCGAATCAAAAGTTTTTAGAGAGGACTTTTCGAGGAGGAGTGGAGGGATGGGGAAGTGCTAACCTGAATGGGCTGAAAGTCTGTTGCCGCCTTCATCCCCTGATGTTGCCTCTTGGTAATAAAAAGTAATTAAATTTTTGGCTCTGCCTTCCAGTTGCCAGTTGCCATTGGCAATATGCACTTCCAGTGCTGTGCTGCAGTTTGTGGATTCGGTCTCGGGATTTCGGGGCTTACATAAAACGGAAGCCAAACTCCGACGCGGTGGTAGCGACAGGGGGAGGGCATAAACGAACAAGTTCAAAGGAGAAACCCGTCTTTAATAAAGAGCGGATGGAATCAGAGAGGGGGAAATCCAGAGAAGGTTAAAATGTATAATGTATGTAAATAACTGATGATTAAATTTGGCTTGAAAAATCTGTGAATGTTTTTACTGCTCCCTGGGATTTCAGTATTTTCCATCTCCTAAATGGCAAGGAACTCCTTTTGCTCCATACATAAATTACTAAAATCAATACCCATCCATTTAAAAATATTTTAGAGAAGTCTTCTGGAAAACAAATCGGTGGTTATGAACCGTAACAAATTGGAAGGAAGAACACATTCAGACGTTCGCTCCTGATTTACATACTCGAAGTTTCCGCAAGTTTTTCTGACAGTTCCGCGTGTATCCCATCCATCCATTCCGTCCCATGTTTGATCCCAAAATTAATTTACATAGTTTTCCCCTCTGGGCACATTTTTTGGCACTTTCCGTTAGCAAGTTTTGCGTGTTATCAAACGATTTACAACCCACAAGTGCGACTGCATAAATTATCAATAAAAAACATAAAAAAAGGAAAGGAAAACAGAAGAGAGGGAGAGGGAGGGAGAGAAAACAACATGCATATAATAAAAGGCAGGAAAAAATGCTAATGAGTCTTGCAGCGGTATCCCCTCCCCCCTTGTGCTCTTCCGCCCTGGGCGGATGGTCTGTGGTCTGCAGTCACTGGCAGAGTGAGAGAGAAAAAGAGTGTGAGTGTCAGTGTGGAAGGGGTAACATGAAGAACGAGGCACTGGCCAAGTCATTTCGTTTCGCTTGATTTTCAACAACTTCCTGGCAGCAATATTTAACCCCAACTCTTTCCCTTTACCACATGGTCCGCCCTCTGCCATCTCTCTTAACCTCACTCCACTCGGAAACTGCTTCTTCCCCTGCTCTACTAAGGCAATCTCTTTCTCACTCTCCTTTCAGACTCCCTCTCCACTCACTGCAATTAGCGACAGTTGCAGAAGCAGCAGCAACATCAACAGAAGCAACAGCAGCAGCAGCATTTCGGCATGACTTTGTCCCTTTCTCACACCAGCTCGCACTGAAAGAGAGCACTCTTTTTTGCGGTACTTTGTGTGCCTTTGGAAAAAGGTATAATGGTTTCTTCTAGAAGTTTGTAGTGCAAGGTAGAGAGAAGTACTACAAGGGTATCAGAATGTCGACATCCGAAAGCAACGCCTTCGTTCCCTTTGTGTTATTTTGTTTCCCTCGCTTCGCTGCATTTGCTTCGTCCATCTATTGCATTGTCTCTCGCTGGCTCTCTCCCCTGCTCACTTTTTTAATGACAATTTTGCGTTTGTTGCTTTCGTTTTGTCAATGCAACGGTTAATTTGAAAACTGTCGATTTTCATTTATTTCTGCTTCCTGTTTGCGACTCCAATGGAGCGTGTCAGCTGGCTGGTAGTTCTAGTTTCGGGAACCGCCCAAAAAATATGATCCCAAAAACAAGAACCTCACGAAATGCGCATAATCAACCGGTAAACCAGCACAAATGGTAGCGTATAGTGCCGCGGCCCGCTGTATCGTATCCTGCGAACCCGTAATAAAAAATAATAATGTCCCACCCGAACCACCCTGGGGATACGACTCAACCGTTTCCGATTCGATTCCTGCTTTTTATGCTGAAAAAGCGTAATTAATGCGTTTTTCCTTTTCAACAATTCCCCTTCCCCTACCTCTTCTTCTTACTCCACCTTGTTCTTGTTCGTCTTTGTTTTATTATGTTTTGCGCTGAGCGTGCAAAAAACGCCAAATGTAGTGCCCTGAGGGGCCGGCTGGGCGGGGCCCAGGCAATAATGAACAAAGGCAAACACTCCTCACACACACACACGAGCGAAAGGGAGAGTGCGAGTGTGGCCAACAGAGAGGGGAGGGGAGCAAACTTTATCATTAAACATCCAAGAGTTACTTTTATGTTTTATTTCCGCTCGCAAAATGAAAAGCTTAAGGCTGCCCACTCCCATCCCATCCCTCTCTCTCTCTCACTCTCTCTGTTATGCGTTTCGCACTCGAGCCGCAATATCGCACTCAAGGGCTTACAAAAAAATGAGCTAGGGGAAGGGTTGAGTTGGAGCAAAGTGCCGAAATAATACATACCCTCGCATTGGATAGTTCCAAAGGCAGGTGTTGCCATTTAATTATGTCAATATACAATATTTCGTTACATAACAATTTTTAAGATTATTCTGATTTTGCAAGTGTTTGCTGAGAACATCATACCCTCTGCAAGTATTGACACCCTCGAAAATAGAATGAGATAAGAAGCAAAAGGGTAGGCAAGATAAATAGATGCAGGACAAGCAGCTGCGTTTAGAAATTATCGCCGCCATCGATTTGTTATTGGAGCAAAGCAAACCTTACGAAGAGAGCAGAGCTTGACAGAGGAGAGCGAGCAGAAAAGGAAAGAAAATAAGAGCACATTTAGCTTGAGCAGCGCAGTGACTGCAGGCGCAACCTACCCGTCAAAGGAAGGCATTTCCTCTCCATCCCGCAAGTCTTTCAAAGCGTCTCAAGTGCCCGTGCAAATGAGTCTTATTCCCATTTTGATTCGATTTCCATTCGTTTCGTTTCCATGCGATTCAATTCGATTTGGTTCACTGGGAAATGGCGAAGGAGCTCTGGCAGTTGGATGTTCTTAAAAGTAATAATCGAATAAATTCCCTTTGATGTGCAGATGGGAATAACTCTTTTGTGTTGGAAGAGCAAGCTTGAAGCTTGTGAAATTTTGATTAAACAACTGTTCCTCTGTGAGGTATGAATTCAAAACAAGGCAAAATATCTTATATATCTTGGATATCTTCTTGCCGACTGTTAATCCTTTTGTCTTAAGTCGTACAAACCCTAGCAAATTCCCATTTGAAGTTGCTCTTTTAGAGAGCTAATGCTGAGGTGTTCCTGCCGCACAACCCGTCATTAGACAAAAAGGAACTTCAAGTGGAAGGCAGAAAACCCACGAACTAGAAAAGAATCCTATTGGGCGCATGATTAATGGCTGCAAATTCATTTCCGCAGGAGGGAGAAAAAGAGATTTGTGTGTCCATGGATTTCGGGATTTCAGAGGCGGATGCCCGGACGGAACGGCGGATGCGGTGCGAGATGTTCGTGGTCTCGTCGTATTCGTATATCTTTTGTGTATCTTGCGCACACTTCCTGGAAAACGCCGGGCAAACAAAATGTATCTGCAGGTAGGCAGACCGCCAGACAGTCGGCCAGTCAGCCAGTCAGCCAGTCGGCCATGTGTGCTTCGATGTATCCGTGCATCCGTGGGGTAGCTGTAAGCTGGAAATTACTGTAAATCAGCAAATCAGGTCATTAGATACATTAATCTCGACAGCACGGACAATTTATGCTAAATTATAGCATGCCATGCAAAGCGAAATACACACTCGTACAGATACATTCACACACGACCACCTAATCCCTTGGATACTTACAGAGCAGAGCACCATCTGCGAAAAAAACGAACGAACTTTGAGAACTTTCCCCCCAAGGGCAGGTGCTGCTACTGCGACTGCGAGCGACCCTTATAACGAGCATAACAATTTGGTTAAAATATATTGCGCCCGCATCAGCAGCAACTAAATAATGTGTGGAGGGAGGGCACTGTCCGTACCAGGTTCTCAACAACCCCCATATGTCAGGGCAAGTGACAGCGTTACCTGTCAGAAAGCACTGCCCTCACCCATCGTTTACTCCCTCCGAAGCACCGAAATAACTGCAATTTGAAACTGCAATCAAAATGGTTAAATGCGGCCCAACTTTGAGCCGAGTATTAAGTGTCTTTGAAATGTGTCGCCAGAGTGAAAGAGGGAAAAGACAAAGCCCAAAGATACCAAAAAGAATTTTGAATGCTCTAAAAAAACTGCAAAAATGTTTCAGATTAAAAAAAGGATTTAAAACTACAAAAGCAAGTCTAACATAAAATAATCACCCACCCGGTTTCTCGTTGGATTCATGATTGATTTGAAAGAGGATTACCAAGGGGATTTAGATGGGCTGTGGGTATATTGGCTTAAGGACGCATGTTTACCAGTTGCCAACTGATTAGTCGGATAACCGGTAGAGAAATCGTTTTGCTACTAGTTCCAAAACTGGTGCAACATTCAAGGGATTAAAATGAATGGAACATGTTATTAAGGGGGTGGAAATTGTTGAAAAAAAAATACATTTTTTTACTTCCCCTGTACCTTTTTTGAATGACAACTTTCTTAGTCTCCCGAGTCATACTTTTAGTCGAATATATGCTGGAAATCGTCCACTAATCGCACATCAGTTTATTTGAATACTTACTACGTAGAAGACTTAAAAAAACCCATCCATAAAGTACAACACACAATGCCATGCCATACTCGTGCCTGTGGCTTATCCAGATCAGCTCTCCCATTTCCCAAGACCCAGACACCCGTTCTCGGGCAGCCAAGCAGCTACGACCGGCATACCCTCACCTCAAACAAAGTGCATATAAATTGCTTGCTAATTGGATCCATGGAGTGCCTCTATAAGGCAAGACTTGATATATATTTTGTTGCTTTTCGCGCAATTTGCCGTCGCGCCGCCGGCATTTTCAAGTTGTTTTTTCCCCTCACTATTTTTTACCTCTTTTGTGTTGTGTAGAATTTCGTAATTGTTGTAAAATGCTGGCGCAGAGAGGATCTGTTATTATTTGGAAATTATTTTAAATATATGCGATGTTCAACGTCTAACTTATGGGGGGGAGCGGCAGCATCGGCCCCACATAATGGTTGCAGAACTTTTTAGGGTGTGACTGGAGTTACAGTGGCATTATTATCACGAGCCAACCGCACAAAAAAAGCACGAATGGAGGAATGAAAATTTCGTTGAGAATGACTTTTTATGTCGGTGATTCTTTATTTGGGGAATTCTCGAGTCATTATGTGCTTTCTACTTTACTGAAAGTATGATTAAACCTCCACCAATCATCAAAGCGAGACGGTCCCTCCCTGAACCGCTATAAAAGGATCGTTATCCCTCAGATCGACCTACAATTATGCGTCCGCCGACAAATTTGATGTTTATTTCGCGTCTCCCAAAAAATAACGAATAAACACACGAAGAATTCGTATCAAATATATGATATTTCTGTATTAAATTCCTGAAATATCACAAGACATAACTATAATTGCTTCGGGCCAAAGTTTTTGTTGTTCTCTCCTCTGGATGGTATGGGGGTATTTTTTGTGAAACCCAAAACTCGAGGCGACATTCCGGTGTTTCTTCTCCCGAAAGTATTTTCAACGGAATCCATTTAATAGCATTTCCAATAAAAACAAAAAAATAATATGTATGAGTAGCAATAAACAGAGAAACGGAGAAACTTCCCCGAACTCCTCCACGAAGCAGAACATAACTGCAATTTCTGGTGTCAGTCCCGTCCCCCCCCCCCCCCCCCCCCCTCTGGACAGCAGTCTCTGGCTGACCAAGAGATGGCAGCGAATGAAGGTCAAGTTAATTATGCATTTGCCAGCTGACAGAAGAGACGACAGCTCATCATAATACTCTTCTTTGGGGTAGCATTAATCTGGAAGAAAATTGTGTTCCATGGAAACCCACGATCAGCCCTGAAGGACGACTGAGTCTGCGGTTTCTTAGGTAAGATTGACCTTAATGTTGCTCCTAAAACAAGCCTTGGCTTTTGATCGTGCATCCGAAAGATCATTCTTTAAGGGTATCTAAATCTCCTGCCAGCATGTCTAGCTTTGTTTCCTCTTTTGGGACTTAAATGTCTGACATTCCTGACAATTAGTTGCATAATTTTATAAAAAAAAGAAGGGAGACGGAAAAAATAACTTAAATTGTTGATAACTCGATGGGCAATCGAAATTGGAATGGAATGAAATGGTAGACGAAGAGTGAGGAATAGCCAGCGAAACAATGGAAATGAATAATTCCCAAAGGGCTATTAAAACCCAGCCAAAGGAGGCAGGCCGCCAGGCACCACCAAATGCGGCATCCTCTGCCGATCGTTGCGGAGGGGCAGGGAAGGAAGATTGGCCAGTTTTCAGGGGAAAATCAAAATGTATGCAATACATTATGAAGCAACTATGGATCGCTTCTGCGAAAGCCACTACAGATACAAAGATACATTTTTTAAAAATGTTAAATTGAAGTTTAAAGTGTGGTAGCAGGGGGCAGCTCGGGTACGGTGGGGCCAGAACAGGCCAGTAACCATAAAAAGGTATTTAGCAATTTAGATTCATTCGACGTGCACGCCGTGCCTGGAACTCAAGACATGCCCGCTTCTCCTCACCTCCTGTTCCTACTTCACTCTTGTTGTTTCTTGGGTATCGCACGCTTCGATCAAGCCGCTGATTGCAGCTGTAGGGGACTGGGAGTGGAGAGTGGAATGAAGTGGAATGGGAGAGTTGAGTGGAAGCAAAGGACTGTTGGGCCTTGCCCAAAATGGTCCATGGCATAAATTCCGAATGGGAAACGCATCAATCAACGGTGCAAAGGCTCTCCTCTCTTATGTGTTAAGAGAGTGGAGTGCTGCGAGTGCTGCTAGTGGAGTGAGTGCAAGGGAGAGAGGACATGCTGTTCGTGATGATATTGCTGGAAAGATTAGACGGCGACTCTCGTCTCTCTCTGCAGCACAAATTAAATAAGAAGAGATAACAACTAGGCAGAATGCTGTGCTCCGAGGGCGTCGACCGGGCCGTACTCTCTATTGGATGTTTTGATACAAGCTGGTACGTAAGGACCACTGAGGATCCAGACTGTTCCATACAAAAAAACTCTCTTACCTGCAGAGTGGTTCTGATACGCAGAGAGCGAGAGACCGTGGAGTGCCTGGTATAATGGAATCTGTCTGTTGCATACATTAGCATCAATACAATACACTCTGGTACCCTTGACGAGTGCAGGGTATAGGCTAGGAAAGGCAAGAACTGGGACCGCGGCACGAGAGAATACGTGGAACAACAAACAGAAGAACGGTTAGAGCATGGGCCGAAGAGCGGCCAGAGGAGGAGAGGCGAGACCAAGAACAAATAGGAGAGAGGAGGGCCCGGAGTCATGGCCAAGCGGATTAGCGTACCTGTGGGAAGGGACAGGGAACACGGGCAGGGGACCGGGAAAAAATTTACGATTTTAGCACAGATTGTAAAGTAAATTTTCCTGTTTTTATTTCGAATTAACAAGGCGGCCCCCAGACAAGAAAGACACACACACAAAACAGAGAAGGGGCAAGATAAAGGAGGGAGACAGAGAGAGAGACACACGAAAAAAAAACGAAAGTTGCATGTGCAATGCCAGAGAGAGAGAAAGAGGAATAGGAGCAAGCAGCAGAAATCTTCTTAAGAAGAACAACCGGTTCATTTCGATGTCTCACAGACACATCAGCACATGTGTACATACATACATACATCCATATATCCATACATAATTACACGGGAGACTAACACACATAGGCCAGGACAGAGGCAGGCACAGAACAGAGGTTACTTAATAATGCAAAACAGGTTTCGAGGAAAGGAAGCAACATGCAAGGAGGAGGAGAAGTTGAAGATGGGGAAGGAGATTGCACAAAGAGAGACTTTGACTTGGGCAAAGAGAAAGGTAGGCAGGGCAGGGCAGGGCAAGCGACGTTGAGTTATGAATTTGATATGCTGCAGCGGAAAGGAAGAAGGTGATGGACGTGAAAGAAAGAACGGCGGAAAGGAGCTGGGAAGGAGTCCAACAAAAACACAGATGACAGAGATTAGAACGAATAGGAGACCAAGGGGACAGGAAATGTGTGCTGAATCCACATTGCGAGTGAATACTAAAGATGCAGATATGAGGAGGAGGTAAATATTACCGTAGAAATTATGCAAAATTATACAATACCCTATATTCAAATTTGAGACGATTTGGCGAAACCTAATTGAAGAAAATGATTCACAGAACATTACCTGAACACACAACAAAAGGTACTGAATATATTTCTTTAATTCCAGCTTTTGTTTTTGGTAATTTCCCAATTGCTGATGATGAAACGATTTGAGAAGGGGGACACGATGCAGCGCAGTAATCAACAAACAAACGGTAATACGGCCGACTCTTCGTTAAGCACGCAAAGCAGACAGCAAAAGCAACAACAACAAGCGAAACATATGCTCAAAAGCAGCAAAAACAATCATTTGGTGAGGGGGTGAGGGCATAAGCTTCGCAGCCAGACAGTCGTCACACGCACTCACATACACACATATACAGACACACCTCCAAACAGCTGATTTGTTGTCATCATCATAAAACCGCTGAATGGAGCAGCCCCAAATCGTGAGAGAGGAAGAGCAAGTCAGCGCCAGAGAGCAGAGCTATCCAAAAACTCTCTCACGAAACAACAAAAAAGTCGGAAAAAAAGCGACGACGCCAACGGCGGCTGCTGCTATGGCAACGACCTTCCTTATTTATTACAATGTGTATGGATTTAAGTGTGTGCGTCTCTGTCTGCTGCTACCTCTCTCTGTCTATGTGTATGTGTGCGCTGTATGCGCAAGCTTTATGTTTAAGGGATTGGCAAGGGGCAGGGGTAGAACCATTCCCAAAGAGTTAAATTGTACTGAGGTTTTAGTGCAGTGCAGAAAATGTCTGTAGCACTTTGAGCGTTGAATATTGATAACTTTTGGAGGGGGTTATGAGGAATTTCTCTAAATGAATGCGAACGATTTGATAATTAATAATCTACTTGTTACTGATTTGTCAGACAGGCTGAAATATTAACTAAGATTAAGAGGAGATCTCAATTGTCGGCCCGTAAGCAAGCCTGTGTGAAATCGCAAATCCCAGTTCTACATCGACCCCCGAAGTCGCCATCCTGTCACCACTGAGTTTATTTCCCTCGTTTCCATGAGAATTTTATTTTAAGGACTTTCTGTTGGGGATTTTATATTTGAGTGCCGCACCCAAAAGGGAATTCTAACGGTAGTGGCGTCAGTCCCATAACCACTCAATTAGCTCTCAAAAGCGCTCTCAAATTCTGGCATTCCAACAGGAAGAAGACTGTCTCCCCCCCTTCCAACCACTTCTTACTAACACTCAGCAGCAGCAGCAGCCCTAAACGGAAACAGGAGCGCAAAAAGTAATCGTAGAAATTAAAGCAGGCCACAATTGCTCTCACCCAGAATGGAGAGCATAATACAGGCAAAAAAAAAACTCATATTACAAAATAATGCGACCCGTGGCCCGCATAAAAAAAGACAGCGGCAGACCGACTCTCTCTCTCTCTCTCTCGCTTGTTCAAACAC
This sequence comes from Drosophila guanche, assembly GCF_900245975.1. NCBI lineage: Eukaryota > Metazoa > Arthropoda > Insecta > Diptera > Drosophilidae > Drosophila > Drosophila guanche. The sequence goes on along the minus strand of NW_022995750.1, from coordinate 6,367,990 downwards.
CAAAACTGTTGTAAAGATGGCCGCCGTGGTAGTAATATACGGCTGAATGTGTAAGTCGAAGCGAGAGAGCGATGTAGAGTGTTTAGGCCGGAGAGCGGCCATATGCTGCCATTGAATGCAATTGGCTTAAGAAGCATGCAGCAACAATAAAATGCCAAAGAGAGTGTTTGTGTGAACGGCAGTGCGAGTGTGTAAGTGAGTGCTGAATACGCGACGTCACGAGTCAGCTGTGCGGCAGGTAAAACACATTGAATGAAGGGAGACTTTTCAAGAGGAGAGGGAGGGACTGAGAGAGCGCGAGAGCAGCGTTAGCGTAGCGACTGCGACGCCAGGCCAACCTTAAGATCAGAGGGCCACATAGCCACATTCGCTGCCCAGAACTCGCCCCGACAAGAACATACCTCGACCAAGGCGCGCCTCCATGATAAACTTTCGCGAAGAACCAACCAAGAACATGGGAGAAACGTCGAACTAGAAAACCAAATAAATGTTGTTTTTGGCACAAATTGTGATAGAAAAAGTGATGGAAATTTGAGTGATAAAAAACCAAGCAAAGAAAATCTCAATCAACTCAAACGCTGCCAAAAGTAACAACAAAGTAAAACGGAATCGTGGTGGTGAACAGCTGTTGTACTCTCTCCCTCAATTCAGCAGAAAACGTGTCTCGCTCGCTCTCTTTGTCGAGCAATTCAGCAAACGCGCTCTCCGCCATTCAGCACGCCGCCGCCGTGCTCGTCAGAGTGCCATGCTTAATCAGAGTTACTATGCTCGGGCTGGTCAACGCGTTCGGACGTAATTTCTCTAGAAACTAAACACTGAAAGCCGCTACGGAAACGGGAACCGAACCAGAGAAAGAACTGTAAGCCAGCCAACAGCAAAGCAGAACACTGAGCGCGACAAAAGACTGACAAAAGGAAAAAAACAAATAAAAGCCGCAGCTAAAAATAGTAACACTTTAAGCGCTGCATTTAAACAAAAACCTAAACCAAGACTGATTAAAACGCTAAATATACAACACAATACAATAAACGAAACAAAGTTAAACAAAGTAAAAGTAAAATAAAATACGAATACGAATACGGGTTCTAATAAAAAGCAGCAATAATTCCGAACGGAATAATCTGCAAATGGATTAAGGTTCCTCCTCTCACACACACACGCAAGAAATTCACTCACTCAACACACACACTCACGGATTACCTGCAGCCACAACAGCCGTTAGCCGCGCGCTCTCTTTTTTGGATTACCAGTGCCAATACAAAGAATAAGAAAAGCAAAAGCAAAAGAAAAAGAAATCTAATAAAAGAAAGAAAAAAGTGTCTTGAAATTTTTTCACATGTGAAAAGCAAGCAGAAAAATTAATCACAAAAATGCAATAAAAGAAAAGAATACAACTAAAATTATAACTGTGTTAACGAAGGAGGAGAAGCAGCAGCAGCAGCAGCAGCAGAAGGAGTAGAAGTAGAAGAGAGTAGCAGCAAGCACACACTCTCTTACACACACTCTCTCCACCCCACACACAACAATGACGATGGCCGCCTGTTATGCTAGCTATGACATGTCGTCCCTTTCCCACGGCATGTCCGCTGCCGCCTTGAATGCCTTGCAGCAGCAGCAGCAGCAGCAGCAGCAACAACAGCAGCAGCACAGCCATTCTCAGCAGCAGCATCACCAGGCGCAGCAGCAGCAGCAGCAACAGCAACACATGTACCATGCCGCCGTGGCAGCACATCAGCAACAGTTGCTCCAACAGCAGCAGCAGCAGCAGCAACATCACCGCCAGCAGCAGCAACATTCACATCAGCCCGCCTCCAACACCCGCCACAGCCATGCGGCGGCGGCCCAGACCCAGGTCGCCGCCGTCGCCACCTCACGCCAACAGCAGCAGCAGAGTGTCTCTGCCAGCAGCAGCGCCAATAGCAGCAGCAATGCAAACAGCAGCGGTGCAGCGGCTGCGGCAGCGTCGCCCCAGAAGGACTACAGCATTCCACTGCACGTCGACTGCAGCGTCGAGTACGAGCTCCCCAATCAGCCCAAGCCACCCGCTGGACAGCGCGTGGAGCCTCTGCTGATGATCCATCCCTGCTACTTTCGCAAAATGGAGTCGCAGCGGCGCAGTCCCTTCGTGAACAACATGCAGGCGACGGCGCGCACGGCCAACAACAGTGCAGTCAGCAGTGGTGCGGCGCTTGGCGGGGGCGGAGGAGCGGCCGCCGCGGCACCCAGCAGCAGTGCAGCGCGTCGTGGAGCCAGACAGAGTGCGCAACAACAGCAACAGCAACAACAACAGCAGCAACAACAGCAGCAGCAACAGCAGCAGCAACAGCAGCAGCAACAACAGCAGCAGCAACAACAGCAGCAGCAGCAGCAGCATCAAGCTCAACAGCAGCAGAGGCAGGTGTACCAGCAGCAGCAGCAGCAGTTGCGTCAGCAGCACCAACAAATGTCGCAGATGTCGCAGCAGGCACATTATCCCGTGCAACAGCAGCAGCAGCAGCAACAGCAGCAGCAGCAGGAGCATGTGCGTCGCCAACAGCAGCAACAGCATCAAGCGCAGCAGCAGCATCAGGCGCAGCAGCAGCGAAGCAGCAGCAACCAAAGTCGTCAAAGCCAAAGTCAAAGCCACTCCACCTCAACGGCGGCTGCCGCACAGGTGGCCGCAGCAGCAGCAGCCGCCGCAGCCAGCTCCGCGTCAATAGCCGCAGCAGCGGCGGGGCAGTGGGATCAGCTGGCAGCGGCGCTGGCCGCACGCACTGCCATGACGCCGCACCACATGCTGGCACCCCCGCCCCACCAGACCCTCTACGCGGCCAAGGGGAGCAACGGCTCTTCGGGAGGATCGGGCGCCGCCTCTGGGAAGAGGGATGCCATGATTTCCGGCTCGAACTACGGCCAGACGGCGCCCTCGGTCGGTGGCAGCACGAAGCACCATCAGCAGCAGCAGCAACACTGCCTGCCCCCTCCGCCCTGGGATGCCACAGCAGTGGGTGGAGCGGCGCCCGCGCAGAGCATGGCCATGCTGATGGACCGCTCGCCGATGGCCACAGTTCCTAGCAATTATCAGGCCGGCCCTGACACCACGCCCATGCAGCGGCTGTACGGCGCCACCATGACGCCCACGTCTGCATCGGGTGCGGGTCCGGGGGCGGGCGCGTGTCCGGGATCGACTGGAGGCGCCACCTCTGCCACGGATAAGCTGAGCGGCAAGTACCGACAGTACCTGCGCTCGCAGCGGATGCACCCCTATGCGGCGGCGGCCTCCCTCAACCTGGCCGCAGCCGCCGCGGCCGCCGGAAGCTTGGGACAGACCTCGTTTGTGCCATTCGGTGCGGCCGCGGCGGCGACGCCCACATTCCAGCATCTGCAGCAGCAGATATCCTGCTACAATGTGTGATCCCCCTCCCAGGAGCAGCGCGGAGGCAGAAGAAGCAGCAACCAACTGAGACAGGCGCTTACCAAGTAAACGTCGATGAAAATAGCCGCCTCAAGGAATAGCCAATAGGAAAACCCTCCCCCCTAAAACCCTCATTTGTAGGCCATCTCTTCTCTCCCGTATAATACAACCCTGTAAACCCCCAGAATACAAACCGGTCTATCCCCTCAAAAGCTTTTAGAATCAAAAAATATGAAAAAACAAAAAAAAAATTAATGCTAAATTCTGTCTAGAGCTGTTCCCAAAAGAAAGAATGAATGAAGATTGTCCTCAGATGGAGAACAGGATGGAGATGATAAGAAAGGAGGAGAAGAAGGAAAAGATGCCGATGAAAAGTGTTTTTGTTTCTTTTTCTAGTAATTGTAGTACATGATAAACAAAAGGAAAAACAAACAACAAAAAAATGCAAACTATTGTAGTGATATTTGTTATAAAATAATTTTAGTATCTAATTTAATTTAAATTAAAAGAAAACAAGAAAAACCAACAAAAAGCCAAGGCGAAAAAACCTAAAAACCAACAAACTTTCAAATCAACCAACAATAAAAATGGAAAACCAACAAACAAATGCTAAAAATTACATAATTATATGCATATTTAATTAAACTAAAACACAAAAAATGTTATAGCAGCAAAACAATTTATGGAAAATGCCACAATTATTACCAAAAGAATGAGAAGAATGAGAGAGAGAAAGAAGGAGAGAAAAGGAATGAGTACGGATGGTGAATGAGAAGGAAACAACACAAAAGAATATGAATAAAAATTATTCAAAATTATGCGACGTAATTTGAAGCGCAAATATGCAAAAAAATTAAGTAAAATTGTGTTTTCAATTGGTAGAATGTGTACAAAGAGAAGGTCAGAGTGATTTGGCCAAGGCAAATAGAAGTGAAAAGGCGACAAACAGTGAGATGAATTTCTAGTGCAATTCAGTGATTTCAATTTATAATTTCAATTTTCACAGTTAGCAAGACAGATTTGACAGTGATTCAAGAATCAACATCGATTTTCCTGTTTTGTCGTTCATTTCTGTACTGACAGTAGAAATATCCCCTTTTCCGTATCGGTTTTCGCACTGAACTTTCAATTCATTTCCCTTAAGGGAGAGGAAGAGGGTCAGCAAGATGCTTTGACTGTTGCCATTCACGTCTTTCGCAAACTTAATTGCCGTCGGATTTTGTGGCTCAATTTTCACACTTGCACTCCCCTTCCCACTTTCTGGGTGGTTTTTCTTCCCCTTGTCATTCACTTAATTTGATTTTCAGCTTTGCTTTGGTTCGCTCTTTCTCTTTTATTTTTTCGGTGTGGCGCTGTGATTGATTATTGTCATTGATGGAAGACCTTTGAAGAACAGTCAGAGAGAGGGACAGGGAGACAGGGGCCTTTTTCCAATGGCATTTGTCTCCTTTGCTCTCTTTTGCTGATTATGCCATCGCACGGTGGGCCCCATTCCCCCGTTCTATAGGAAAAACTAATGCCCTGAAGCAAAAGTTTTGCTGGTGGGGCGACAGGAAATGTGCGAGATGTTATCGGGCTTTGGGCCTGGAAGGTCCCCGCGGGGATTATTGATTACAGGCTCAAAAACGATTTGTGTTTATTTCTCTCAGAGAAAAGCAGTTCCGGGAAGTACATAATCGCTTAATTTATTCATAGGAAAGCGAAACGAAACGAAACCCTCGTGAGGATTTCCAGCCAGCAATCAGCAAATTAATTTAAAGAGTGTTTTATTTTTTTGGGGAACAAAAAAAATAAACGACATCCGTTTCCCATTGAACGAACGAAACGAAACAAAACGACCCGACCGACCGCAGACTGACTGACTCATCCCACTGTGGCCTGCCCTAGATCTCCGAAACGAGTCCAAGTCCATTCCATTCCAAGCAGAGAGATAGCGAGAGAGACTAAAGCAGGAACTGACTGGCACCGTCCGCCTCTGTCGCATTCGCACTCGCAACCACAGTCGAACTCTCTTAAGCGTAGAAAGCAACGCCAGATTTCCTGAATGGTGGTGCCATCCCACTCGCATGCCGATTGCCATCTCTATTCATTTATTCAATTCATATTAAATTGCCCCATAGATTAGAAGAAATTCCACCGAACGTAATTAAAATATACTACAGATCGTCTGCCGTGCTGTCGCATGCTCATGCTATAAAGAGGGTATCGCGAAGCATTTCCGAATGCTACGTAATCAACAGCTGAAACTGTATAGTTCAGGGAAATTTAATCTACATAAAATCAGAGAGTAATTTCAGTTCCCATGGTAACAATAGTAAAAACTCTTTCTTATGGGGATCTCCTAGGGGAAAACTTGGATCCCAGTTTGGATTAATATTTGTATCCCAGGGGAATCAAATCTGTCCAAGGGTATTTTCAGCTTCGTTACCCAAAAGGTAGCCTCCATCTCTTTCTTTCATTTATTTCCATCATCATCTGTTGCTGCTGCTGCGTCTCTCCCTTCCTTTGCAATCGTTTGCATGCCATTGAGCGATTGATTGAGTGAGTGCCCCCGTCCCCACACTCAACTGGCGAGGTCATCGCCCATTGTCGTCATTCTCGCGACGCTCTCCCGTCGTTCCTCTTCCCGTGGCTGGACGGATAGTCAGGTGGTGCTCGTCTGGATTGTGTGGCATTAGTGAGCTAAATTGAGGCTGCACTTGGATGGGATTTGATTATGATTATGGCTGTGGCTATGGCTACGGCTAAGGCTTCGGTTCCCTGTGTGTGCCATGTGTGGGCATCAAAAGATAATGACCAGACACCCGGGTCGGAACCCTCAAGTGTTGTGCTTGAACTCGAGTGCTTTTGCTTTTTATTTGCCCAAATTGGAATACGCTCAGGAATCTACGTAAGAGAAAGGAAGCAGAGAGAGAGGTTTGTGGGATTAAATAAGTACGATAGGAACTTTTCGAGTGAATTCCTAATACATTCAATAACTAACAGAGCCTCCACTCCATGGAAAATGGTTATTCTATGAGAAAATCCATAGTGTTACATTTTGTGGTAGTTCTACTCCATGAAAAACCTCTGTACTAAGTTTCCTCGCCGCTTTGTCCAACCTGAAATGAATGACATTCGCAGATGTTAACTGACCGGGGGACAGTACATCGTCCATAGGTCAACTAAAAGGTTTTCTTCTCTAATTGAGTTTATTTAGTCGCATTATTTCTTTGTTTTTTTATTCGGGAGAGCAGCTGCCATTTAAAAGTCATCAACGGATAAATAAACCCAATAATGGAACCAGCAGAAAGCAAACAAAAAGCAAAGTAAAACACAGAAAAAACATGCAAATAAAAGGCATAAAAATACAGAAATACCTACAGCGGCAGAAACAGCAAAAATGCCCCAAAAGCTTGCACCGAAAGAGTAAGCGAGAGGGAGTGATGTGAGAGGGAGAGCGCTTACAGTTAGTTTATTTTTAAGCACGAGAATGCACACGCACACACACACACACACTCTCGAAAATAACGAAAATTGCTCAAAATGAAATGACGCAAAGCGCATTAAACAAAGTCCAGCAAAAAAGAAGTCCAAGAAGAAGAAAAGAAAAAGAGAGCAAAAAACGTAACACAAAACAAAGTGGAAACGGCCCCAAGACACAAAATACAAAAAAAAAACGAAAGAAACTAAAGAGAAGCCGCGACATCGGAAGCTGTCTAACCCAAACATTGTCTGTGTGTGGGGGCGTGCCGGGGGAGTTAAGTGGCAGCCAGCAAAGCTCTGGTCGTGCGCTGGTAGGCGAGGAGAGGAGGAGTGGGATAGGGGCAACAGTTGAGGACACTCGCATTGAGGCTGGTCATAAAGTTGATATTTACGAGTCAGCGGAGAGCGAAGAGGGGAGAGACCCCACGACGACCAGACGGAGAGCCAGACTCGGATACAGACGTGGAGCCAAGAGTGCGAGGGAGAGAGGTGGGGAGAACCCCCAGCAGAGATTCAGAAAAGTGTGGAGTGGGTGGGAGCTGGAGGAAGGCACCAACTCATGCCTTAGAGGCAGGGGGAGACTGTCGCAATGGCCTTATGAAAGTGGATGGGGCGAGGGGGAAACTTCAGCTCTGACTCAAAAGAGGTGGGAAGAGAAAGAGAGAGGCACACACCGACCTAGGCAACCGGTTAACATGTTATCTTTGTTACTTTTCAATACACTACCAGAAAGTTATTAGGTTTTATGGGAAAAGAAATTCAAATTAGTTATATTTTCGTAAGATATTCGAACCAAACTAAAGAAACTTTGGCTTCAAATGTTTCTGCAGACCTTAGCAAAATATGATCTAAGTCGGATACTAAAATATAAAATTGGGCTTGAAAGAGCATCAAGAGCTTCGTCTTCCAAATGTCTGTCTTGTTTAAAATTTTGCTCTCCTCTTTCCACACGTTTTACTCTTTTTCCTTTTTTTGGGTCAACTTCAATCTGCGACTTAATTAATTGCGATTTCTGACATAATTAAAACATTTTTATGGCGAAAAAAAATGAATTTAAATATTTTCTAGGCCTTTGGTAATTGCCCCGCAACCGAAATACCGCTCTAAAAGTCATAAATTAAGTGCGCATAAAGGTTAATAAATATTTATGCCAGAAATAGAGACAGAGATGGAAGAGAGCGACAGTTTTTAATAAGCTTTAATTAAAATATATAGCAGATCAGATAAAGGCGAAAACAGATACAGATATGTATATGTATATGTATGTATGTATGTGTGTACGTATGTTATATATTGTCAGGCGGTAGCTGTAACTAATTAGCATAATTTATATGCATGAATAAACAGACACACTCAGTGAGAGAGACAGAGCGATAGATTGCATGTCCACAGAATGAGATGGACAGCTTAGTCGGTGGGGGGAGAAATATGTATGTATATGTATATGTGTATGTAAATTCCTAGCATGTCTAGCGATTTAAAAAGCGGCTTTAAATAAATTACAAATATAAATTATTAATTAAAAAGGCAAATTAATGGCACTTAATTGACCTCTCTCTCTCTCTCTCTCTCTGTGCCTCTGTGTGCCTTTTCTTCTCTGCCTGTCTCCCTTTCTCTCTTGCTGTCTCCCTCACTATGGCAGATTATAAAATTATACAAATTATTGTGTATGGCTATACGAGTATTCATAAGCCAAGCACCAAAAACAGCTTAACAAAAACTATAAATAATTAGCCAGACAAAATAGAAATCTTTTTTTTTTTTTGGTCAGGCTTAGTTAAGTTTAATTTTGGGCTGAGTCAGAGGCTGGGAGATGATGTCAAGAGCGATTTGTCATAGATTTCTAATTTCCAATTATGGTGGGAATAAATATTTTTAGAGGTTGTAAGCCTAAAAACTATATGCGATACTGTATTGAGATTTGCGCCGGTTCATGCAACGACTAGACAACAAAAACAAAAGCGTTACAGCTCAGTGAGGATCAAAATAAAGTCAAAGTTTAATTGCTTCTCAGATTATTTTACAGCTTTTATTTTCATTAAGTGTCACACAAGATTAAGTACGCCTACTACCAAATGATCGAGACGCCCTCGACCATGTGTTCCCAACATTTCAGACAATTGCAGTAAAATTAAATGAGAAACCAACACTTTGGCTGGCCCAAAAGTGCGAGTAGTTAAACAAAAATCTTGTTCATTGCTAAACCAAAGTCAAATCACTTAAACTGCCTGCCAATTGGCCAAGATTGTACAGAGAGAAGGAGAGAGAGAGAGAGAGAGAGATACGCCAGGAAGGTCAAAAAGCTTTCGGAAAGGCCTATGAAACACACATTATAATGAAACAAAAAGCAACAGCAACTTGAACTACAAACTTTAGACTTGGACAAGCAACATACTTGGCCAACAAACAAACATGACAACGTGTAAAACTAGTTAGCTAGCGTAAAAAAGATCCACAAAAGAAATAAAAATACGAAAAAAAAAATAAAAACACTCACACAACAAACAATTAAAAAGCATTAACGCTTACAGCTGCCTAAGTGCAGTGGGGTATACAATTACTAAGAGGAGGAGGAGGAGGAGGTCTAGGTGGAGTTACATGGAGTAGAGGGTACAGTGCGACTCAGGGCTAAGTGTCAGGAAAAACCATCCATCATCAGGGTTCATCGGGGTACAGATACAGATACATTTGAATTATAAAAACAATTCAAACATAAATTCTGTTTGATGAGAGCAAAAATATTTAAACGAATTAATCATTTGAGAACTGCAAAAATTCTCTAATAAATGTATGAGGAAGCAATTAGTCAAGCATTCCATAAAAAGCTATAAAAGTAAATTTATTTCATTAATTTCCCTGATTTTTGTGTCCCCAAACGTATCCAAATTGCAACTGCCTTACAGCCCTGAGTCGTACTGTATAAAAAGTATACAAAATTGTACTTCAAAGTAAACTATAAAACAAAAACAAACAAAAAAACACTAATAAGAAACAATGGAAACAAGTTAAAATTAGATGTCAGATGGCAAGCCAAAGTTGCAGATGCACAGACACAGATACAGCTAGAGATGGAGATAGAGACAAGTGTACAAAGAGCTAAAGAGAGAAACAGAAATGTAGTTATAGAGGAAGCAAATTAATAGTGTCTGTGTCTGTGTCTGTGTCTGTGGATGGGCTTTTGGCTCTGGCTCTGGCTTGGGCAATTAAACTCCACTCAAAACTGGGCCGACACGAACAGACCTAAATAGTCGACGATACATACGCATACCTATCATACAATACATATACAAACAAACACATAAGATACACACACATAAACTTGCATTAGCCAACCATATTGTGACTTACAACAAACAACAAGCAAACGCGAAACTTAGCCAGCTAAACAAATTGATATAGACGATCTACATAGTACATACAATATACCACACATACGGGTATAATAAACACTATACCGACTACGCCTATGCCGCAGCATAACCACTAACTAGGCCATCAGCAAGTTATATAAATAATGAAATAAAAATATATATTTACGGGTAGTACGAGTATGTATAGATACATGTGCAATCCATCCGGTATGCGCGATGGCACGGAGCGGTGGATTGCATACCGAAAACCAAACGAGAAAATTATTTCCAGCAGTTCGAGCGCTGAATTAACAAAAAACTTATCGAGCATGAAAAATGCCAACAAGTTAGAAATCTATTAAAACAAAAACGGAAAAAATTACAAAAAAAAAAAACAAACTATGAATTATTATCAATTCTGCTGTGAAACAAATTAAATATTTAACACAAAGATCTTTCTTAATTTACTGGAAATCCTCTTGTGAATGTTTTATATTTTTTTTGTTGCTTGTGCTCTTCAGACAGCTGCTAATTATGGTTAGGATTTAGGCTAAGAATCGAAACTGCCAAGGCCACAGAACAGATCTTTCATTTAATTGTTCGCAAATACTCAGATGAGAAATATAACTAAAATCTTGTGGAAAGAATTTTGTGAGCAATTTTGGGTAAAAAAAACTGCTTCGGTTTTCGCTTTGCGTGTGTAGATAAGTACTTAATACAAAATTATAATTATTTAACAGACAAAACCATACATATATATATATTCTCATATATATTTCAATGTGATAGTAGTTTTATTCATAATTGTTCTGCACCGTAATTTGTATTTTGTATAAATATGATCCACACATTTTTTTTGTTACATATTCTGTTAGCTGAACATTTGCATTATATGTAATATTTTTTCTACATTTGGACGTACGAGTTCAATCGCCAACACATACAATTCTGTTCCGATTGAAGCCAAACAAGTTTCTTGTAAATTCTTTATGTAGAATGGAAATACACTTACAAAAAATATATTTCAAAGTATATTTAATGCGTATACATATATGAGTATGTAAAGTGGTAGAAATGGAATAAATTTGTAGCATATTATGGATATAATGGAAATATAAATACGAGTAATACTGGGTTGCATGACTAAGAAAATAATAAAAACAAACCCCCAAAGAACAACTGAACCGAACACAATAAAAATGCAAATTAATTGAATATTAATTTGAAAACAAAAAACTTGAATAAAATCAAATGAGTTTTACTTCTACAAGGGGGAGGTGAATAATATGGCGCTTTTTTCGCCAAAGGGGTTTCAGCCAGGAAATGCCCTTCCATAAAGTTTTATTTATGAGTTGGTAAAACAATTGTTTGTAAAATGGTTTTTTTTTTGCATGGGATATGTGGGATCATTGTCCGAGAGACAACTCTGCGATAAAGTTTTTATGGAATATATTCCAATATGCTCACAATTCCAAAATTCTCTTTAGACTGCTTACAAAAAACTTGTCTGATTAATATAATATTTGTAGAGTGTTATTGAAACATTTTTAGTTCCTAAGTAAACAAATTTCAACGTTTTAAAAAAGGGTTGAAAAGGGTTCCGATCCCCTGCGTAATATGTTTTCCTGCGTTCCATTGAGGTTTTCTTTGCGCGATGGCAGCACAATTAGCAACAGATTCTCTATGGGAAATATTATCCGACGAATTTGTCATTGTGCAATGAGGCAGCCATCCTACCACTGACCCGCCTACCATCCCAGATTCTTCCGCCTTCTAACCCCTTTTGGGAAACGTACTGTGTGCCCTCCACGGGTCTCATGTTTCAGTTGTGAATTGCCAGCGTTTATAATTCAAGCGAAACCGAACAGAACTCAACACTAAAACCCAAGTGCTTTTCACAATCAGCCAAAAAGGGGGGCAGATGATGATGGGGCAAGTTGTTAACCCTTCCCCCACTCCATTCTCCTTTCTACATTTCCATTCACCGACATAAAAACAGACGGACGTCAATTGGTCTCAGGCGAGGCAATTAAAAACGCTTTAAAAAAAGAACCAAAAAGAACGTGAAACGCCCACGAAAACGATTTGGATTGGGGAATAGGCACAGAAACGTATATTTTATATGACGGGGAAATAATTAAAATATTTGAAATAGTTGCCGGGGCACGTCTTTTAATGAGGCGAGGCAACAAGGCAATGAAAATGTTTTTCCTTCGCTTGATTATTTTTCAAAGGCGAAAAACCCGAAAAATAACAAACAAACGAATTTTTCGGATTCGAGATTCAATGAAACAAAGTGCAAAAGTTAAATAAATTATAATTTATGTTTATTGAGCGATGTGTCATTCGATTTTTGTATCTTTTCTGTCTTCTTTTTTATGGCTGCCATGACAACAAAAGTATCTGTATCTTTGTGTGGCTGTGGCTGTAACAGTGTCCATGATGTTGAGGCATTTATGACTTGCCATATACATTTTTTTTTGGGGCCACCTATCCGAGTGTGTGTGTGTGTGTAGGAAGCCATAAATTGTGGCATATACTTAGAGATACTTTCTCACATCTGTGTCTGGATGTTTGCTCATTGTCTTGCCATTGACAATAGCCGAATCGGAATCCGAATCCGAATCCGAGTCCGAATCGATAAGGAAACCCTAGAGGAACGAACGCACACGGATGAGTAATGATTGCAGGCTAGGCCTTCCACTTAATGGTGGTTCCTCTCCTGCCTGCGGGGCAGCTTAAACAGATCCCAGCCGATCCAGTACAATCCCCAGCTAAGCTGCCTGCCGCCTGCCGCCTGCCGCCTGTTGTGCCACAAGAGGCATACAAATTCAGAAAAAGAGCGCCGCACAGCGGAGGCATCCCAGTGGTATCTATGAGATACAATTTAGCACTGCGTTGGCCCAGCCACACACAAACACACACACATCGAGAGATTTATGGCACACAGATACACTCTCGCACACTGAATGGGCGACCCGTCAAATGAGTTTTTCAGTGTAATTACCGAGCGTCACAAAAATGTTTATATGGCCAAATTCGAATAGTGAAAAGACGGGAGAGGAAAGAGAGGGGGAAATGGAAAATGGAAAATGGGAAAAAGAAAGAAAAATTAAGCACACGGCTAGATGTGGGCACAAGTATTACGAGTATTATTATATTCCGTTTTTTTATGGCTACATGAAGTTTCAGTTTTTGTTTTGTTTTTTTTGTTTGATTATCATGCCCGATAGAGTGCAGCGGGAAATGGAAAATTACATGAGGCTGCCCTTGTTTGCAATGTTTGTTAATTGCACATTGGCAACGTTAATCACTCAAAAAAAACAACAGCGAGTCCCAAGAAATTAAGCCACCTTAATGACTGCCTGAGGTGCGAGTACGACCCCAAGCCCAGAGAGACAGCTACATAGATGGATGGACTGTTCGCGTCGTCATGGGCAGCACGAAAAAAGGAAATGAAGGAACACAATGAGATAAGCGTAAATTGTTTATGCGTTAATTAAGATTTCTTTCAGAAGCAGCTGACGGACTGCGTAACGCTTCAGAGCTTCACGGCGCCGGTTTTCGGTGATTAGGGAACAAACTGCGGACGGGTGCTGAATCGATTGCCCACCAGATGGTCAAGCCATGGTGTGTTGCTATAACCCAGAAAATCTTTAGAGTTCATTCGGTATACTAGCTGATTCTCCAAGGTGTCGTTAGTAATTTTTCTTGATGATCCTGTAACCCGCAACAGATCCAGATCTAGATCTCCCTTAGCCAACTGACTCAACTGGGACTGCACAGTTCGTGCCTGCATGTTGTCTCGGGTCTTTCCCTCCCCACAACTTAAGCTGATAATCCGCTTTAAAATGTATTTAATTTATTGAGGACAGACTATTATAAGATGATTTATACGGTGAATGTTCGGACGTAAATACAAATCGTAGAAATTCATGTCAACAATTTTTATAGCAATGCCACAGTCATTGACTGTTATTTTTATGGCTGCCAGTGGAACGATGTGTCAGGCGAGAATTCCCAGTAGGTATTCTTCATTAGAGCGAACCGATCGTACAGCGATTTATGTCTTCATCAGTATTCATAGGAACGATCGTTCTGTTGAAAAAAATTGTTATTGAATTGGAAGTAGTCAACGAAGAGTTTTAGGAGTTTCTTTTGAACGCTCGGAACTCTTATAAATACCTTAAAAGTCACTACAATCATTTATATCTTGCGTTTGACAATAAATTCCAGAGCATTTCATGGATGATTGAATTTGCTATCCCGTCCTCATCGTCTCCTCCCATCGCTGTAATTCTATAACTTGATATGCCAGTTGAAAGATCTCTTTCGATTCGAAAACAACGTTCATCAAATCAAGTTCGTTCAGCGTCAACAATTACAGCACGATCCGTGGAGTGATGCCGATAGCTATCGGATTAGCATCATCTTGTCACGATTCCCAGAGAGTCGTTCGACTGACTCTTCTTCAATGCTTTGCTGCGGTTCGTTTCGCTTGAATGCAAAATTTACACTTCCAAGGAAAATTCCAATTCCAAACACAAACTGAAACCAATTTTGTGTCAGACTCAGAGTCAGAGTCCGAGTCCGAGTCTGGCAATGTGTCATTAGTTTGTTGTGCATTTGATTTGATTTGAATGGAACGTGTTTTTCTTGTAATCGTTAATCTGGCATTTGCACTTAATTAAAAACATTTTAGCTATTATTAACGGGGTTCGGTGTTGGATGAATTTGGTTATGGTTATGGCCATATGGGAGCGGAGGGGCACTTGCGTGACTTGGCTGCTGGCTCTCTCATGTTTTTCCAGTTTTATATTATCCGAATCGTTCGATTGTAATACATGTGGATTTTTTTATTTCAGCTGTTATTTCGAGAACTCGTTAATATCAATTTGCTTGAAATCGTTAATTGATTTTGCAATGAACAAATATTACGGCACTCGCCGTTTCCCCTCCCCATTGCCCTCCATTTCCCATTCCCAATTGATTCGATTGTCTGGAATTTCTCTATAAATATATGTAAATATTTCTCGTTTCATTTGTAAAAATATTTTATTGCCGCCTTGTGACTTTCACAGAAAGCCACCAGAAATCGCACGTCTGCCTGCAATTTGGTTCGCTTCGCTCCGAATCGAATCGAATCGGATCGGATCGGACCGCTTAAGTGCGTTAATAAAATCGCATGACGTTCGCGCTTCCAGCCAGCACTCCCTCGAGATGGGTGGAACTTCGTCTAATCGATTGCCCCCACTTGGCACCCCACAAAAAAAGGTAATAAATACCATCCACTGGCATTAGCACACACGTCACTCGCAGACCGATCCAATTTATAAATAAATATTTGCCTCATATGCAAAAGGCCAAAAAAGAACAAAGAAACCCTCTCTAAAAGCGGGACTTGCCGAGCACGTGAGTGGGAAGCGTCGAGTGGCTCTGACGTGACGTTGGCTGGGTTTCAATTTTGCACAGATCCGCGAACTGACCGCTTGCCGATCTGTGGTTTGTCTGCAGATACCAGACCAGACCTCTACCAGTATCTATTTGCAGAGGGTCGAGGCACGTAAAGCAGTTCAGATATGTATGAGGTTCCCCCAGCTGAAAGGGCAATCAGCAGCATTATTTTCAAGATATAGGAGCAATGATCTTTAAAGACTTTCAATCTTATTGCGCTGTCAATCTTAGATCTAAAGATCTTTCTTTTCAGTCTGTGTGCTTTTTGTGTTCTTCCAGCTAATCCATTGTTCCCACAAAATATACTTGAAATGGTATCTTGAATAGATCTACGACGAACCAGTGGAGGATTGCTGCCATGGAAGTAGACCCCAAGCATTGTTTCACCTTTCGTAGTCTACAATTACTCTACTATAGCTCGGAGATATGGATACACAATGTAGGAACGAACGAGTATATCCCATTCCAGTGCTCACTTATTACACCAAATTAAAGCTGAGATTTTCTAAAGAATTAGCCTCTCGCTGTCCGTGTCCGTGTCCGTGTCCGCAGCCGTCTGTGTGGCTGTATGTGTGGGGTCTATATAATTAAATTATGAATGCTTTATGTGGCAAGTTTATTGTGTGCCTTTATCGCAGCGCCGACGACTCGCACATAAAAAAGAGGCTTTTGTTTAGCGTTCTTTGAAAGGCCTTCCACTTCCACTTCCACTGCCACTGCCACCGGCGAACTTGTTTCTGGGCACACAAATTTTAGACTTAATTTCGAAATGAATGAATTTCAATCCTATACGCACCGCACCGCACCGCACCGCATCGCACACAACAATCAAGCTCTAATGAATGCGAACATATTTTTAGGAATTGCATTATCACAACAACAACAATAAAACACCAAAATCAAATCAAATCAAATCAGAGAGCAACAAAAGTATACAATATAATACGTATAATAATAAAAATGATACGTTCAACTGAGGCCAGAGGCAGCGGCAGCGAGTACATAAATAATTTATTAAATTACAAAAACGTTTTCGGAATTGCTCGACTCCACTCGGGACCATAATGCCTTAAATTATGGCCTCATTGTTCCACAAATGTTATATTCGATTGTACATATAGTAGGTACGTTGGTTGGGCGATAATCGGCACAAAAGCTTGCAACGCATTTCGTTTGGTAATCTAATTTATGGCATTTTTCTAACGACTAATTGCAATTTCCGTCGCAGCCTCAGGCGGCCTCTGGGGGAGCTGGCGGACTGTGGACCGGCTCTAAGGCAATCAAATTACGCATGCCAAGCGTAAATAAATCTATGTGGTGGAATGCAAATTCTGTAAACCAAAGCAGCGTAAAAATATCAAAAGTCCAAGCAGAAACCTTTTCCTTCCTTGGATGGGTGACTGACAAACTGCCAGACTTTATGGGATGGACTGGACTGGACTGACAGACTGGCTGACTGACTTGGGTCTTTTGTTATGCTAATTTGGCTGGCAAACGTTTGTTTTAATTAAGTTTTCGAGTTGACGCCTCGTCAGGCGGCTGCGTGCCCAGGCATACAAAGAGTTCCACTCAGACTCTCTGTCGGGGTCTAAAGCACTCCACCTCGAAGCTGCGTTTCGATTTGAATTTCAAAAATTAATTTCTCGGTCATTTATTTTGGTATTGTTTCCCCTCTACTACTACTACCTTTGGCCTAATCATTATGCGCGCGCCAGTCTCACATTGTGGGCCAATGGAAGCCGCAACCGATTTTGGGCTCGAGGCTTTGGCTCTGGGTCGGCGGTGTCTGGGGCATAGTCTGAGGCATGGCAACCCAAAAGTCAGTCGCTTTAATGTATGCACAATCATAATCATTAATAAAAATCATTTAATGTGGTCCGCTGTAAAGCCGCGACTTTTTTGGCTATAATCACTTTGTGATGGAGTTGCTTTTGGCATCGAAAAGGGGGAAGCAGGATACAAAAGCAGGAAAATAAACTAGAAGCAGGTCCGAAGTACGGGCCTGATGTAGTCAAAAGCACAGCACAGTGGCACTGGAAATCGCCAACACTTTGATGATAAGATGAAGTATATACGACTTGAAGTGAAGTATAAATGCTGATGGCATGCTCCATTATAAAAGCACTTCAAAGACGTATTACACGGCAAACCTTGAAGGGTATTTATGGGAAATGGCACAGCAAACAATGTCAGCTGAAAGTGGAAGGAACTCTAATGCAAAAGTGATAACCGCCTCGCTCCAATATACGTAAATGCCCAGCAAGAGGAAAGCGGACTTCCAAGAACGGCGCTGCGGAGGTTCCACTTGGTAGCATACAAACGCTGGTTATAATATTTTGCTGTTGTGGTTCTTTAATTGATTTGCCACCCAATGAGCTGGCCGCAATTAACCCAAGGCGGCCCCAACGGCCACATCAAAGGCGCCTTCCCCCTTACGACGGCAGTCGGTGGGTTCGATGGGTTCGGGAGTCCGAGAGTCCGGGAGTCCGCGAGTCCGCGAGTCGGCCGGTCATCTGATTTGGGTAGTGTGCAATGGGCCCAGAGCAATGCGCAGTTGATATCGATAGCAGTAAGGGGCGATTGCAGTCACGATCGCATCATCATGATTATGATCCGATCCCCAGCAGCGTCTGGAGTGGAGTGGACTCGAAACGACTTTGTTGCAGCTGAACAAACGAACGATCGAGCGAACGTTGGGCTAGGCCGATTAGGATCTCGTTTTATAAGCGATTATATATACTATTTCTGACTAATTAAAGGCAATGAAGAAATATAGAGTCCATAAATTAAGCGACGCAGCGCTGACTTAACCGATGCGGGCTGCCCCAGCAACGATGTCAACCCGTCCGATTAGATATCGATACTCGGCCGGGGGAATGGGAATTTATAATCAGATCATGAGCTGGCAGCAGTCCCAGAGGCTGGCCCATGCATCTAGGCATTACTTACGAGCGATCGAGGTTAAAGCCAAAGTAAATTGCCCAAAAACCCAAATCCATCTGACGTCGGACAAGCAAATGCAATTAAGTCGGCTCCTAAGTCCGATACGACGCCCTCGGACAGCCAAGTATAAGCAACAAAATGTTCAAAATTGGCTCACCCGCCTGTCCAAACTTATCAATGGAAAAGTATCTTAATTAATTACTGATTACACAGCCACAACAAATACAGCAACACAAAATATATGAAAATAGAAACAGAGCGCAGCAGAAAGGGAGTCAGAGTCGAGGCTTTAAATACTCTTATTTTAGGGAGTATTTAGAAGGGAAAATACTCCACTTTGTTTGCTGTTTCTTTTACTGTAAAATGATGATACAAATAGTTACAGATCTTGACTTATTTACACTTATAATTCCCCTCACGTTGGGTGAAGCTATCTGAAGCTAATGCTGCTGTTGTCGCAGCTCGTAATCGTCGTCGGGGCTGTCGTCTAGGTGAGTGGCGGCAACTTAGTTGAGTGGCTCGTAATATCGGTCAAAAGCCGCAATTGCGCTTAAGTGTGATTAAGCAGAGGGACTTCCCTTGCCGCCGCCACCTCCTGGCTGGCTGGCTGGGGCTCGTTTATTATAGTGCCTAGTACGAGCGAGTATTTCCAGTCGCTTATCGCTGGTGTGTGTGTGTGTTTTTTTTTGGGGCTTTTTAACTCATTTATTTTACTTAGGAAAGCCAGCGGCGATGGCGGTGGCAACATTTCGATATCGTGGGGCTCGGTTTGGGGCATTTCAACTTCAAGTGGATTGTTTAGGGATTTATGACGCTGATAACTGGTCAAGTGTTACCTCTCTCTCACTACCTCCCTGTGCCGCGGTGGGGCCCCGAAGTGGAACTGGGACTGGGACTGGGGCACGTCACCGTTTCGATTGATAGCTGCAAAGGCGTGGGCAGTAATCGCCCAGCCAGCGACTGGCCTCTGGAGTGGGGAATCCACAAGGTAACGCTGAGTCGATTGTTTCAGAGCCAAGCGTTCCCCCACACACATTTCCGAGAACAAAAACCAACGAAATAACTCAGCCCCAGCCCCAGAAATGCTCATTTTTAAATTGTAAAATATTTCGAACAGATTTTTGAATGCAACAAAAGAAAGATTTTCTTGCAGAAATATGAAGAGAAGATTCCACATCTACGGGCAACCTTCGACCTGCTGGGATCTACAAATAAATTTATATGATTAACACCTGCTGCAGATCCTTGAGGCTAGAGACCACTTTGAGATTAATTATCATGAGTTGAGTGCCACTTGAAAGTGTCTTTCTCTTTGGAAGTCTAGCAATCTTTAGAGCTGCCCGACAACTGAAAAATCCCGCCACAAAACAAGACCATATATGTCTATGTCGCGGGGGTTAAATATGGGACCTCTATAAAGTACAAAAATTATTCGGGCGCTCTTTTGGCGATGTTTCTCGCCGCCTCATGGCCATAATCGTAATGTTTAGTGCCCGCCAGATGCCCGACGGACAGGACCTGATTATTTGCCAAGTGCAATAAATTCTGGGAACACATAAACACTGAATCGAATTCGAGGGAAAGAGCGAAGCGTTGATTACGCATCGCATTGTGAGGGAAATCTATAAATGTTTTCAATTTTTTTTTGTGTCTGTCATGACCGGTGCTGATGATTGTACCAGACACTTGAGGCCTTATAATTGTTGCTTCGATGTTTTGAACACTCGAACACTTTTGTCAATATCATTTAGTGGGCATCGTAAAGATTGCAAAAGCCCACTTCAGACTATGGAGAGCCATTGTGGGCCCTCCTCATCATGCGGCTTTTTTTTCACTATTTTTTTGTTGGGTTTTTTGTTTGTATTTTTGTTCGTGTTTTGTGCTGGCAGTCAAGTAGTCAATTTGTTTTGTGTTGAGTGTTTTATTAATTAAAGTGCTTAACTTTGCTCTAGCTTTAGTTTTGTGACTGTAACTGAGGCTGAGGCCTTTCATAAATCATGATTCCCGTCACCGTCTGGTGGCTAATTATAAAAAATATTAAATAAAACAAGCGCGACACTTAAGCCCTTTTAATGAAAATTAATGCGGCTTAGTTTCTCTGGACTGTGTCCTCTCTATCCTCTCGCTCGCGCTCCCTCTCTGCGCCACTCCCTTTGAAGGTTGCTTTCCATAAATAAAAGTTTTCGTGCCTCAGCTTTGGGGTCACGAAGCAGCAGGCCTGTGGGAGGTAGGTGGTAGGCCTACATCCTATCCGTGGAGTCTCAATGATTTATGCAGGAACACAGCTCCCAGAGGGTCTGACCACTTGAGCTATTTGCATTAAAATTTCATTTGAACAGCCTCGTCGGTGCGGCTTATCACGAGCAGCGGAAAAAGTGTGTGCCTGGGGCAAGTTAAGTCGCAACTTTTATTTTTCATTTTTATGACACATTTTCCCAAGGGGCTGATAAGGGGCTTATAGTTTCAGTACACCCCTTTTGGGCTGTGCGAGATATTTGGCAATGTTTATTTAAAGTCATAAACGTAAAGCCCTCCCGCTCCTCACACTGACAATGCAAAACCTTTAAATATTTTAATTACTCTTAATTTATGGCCAAGTGCTGGCCCCTTTCCCTGAGTCAGCAGTCAAGTGCACGTCTGGCTCTTTGCCTGGATATTTTCTATACTAATTTTCCCCCCTTGTTTCCCTTCCTTTCGGGGGGCATAAAAAGCCATTAAGGCTCTGGCTATGGCCCTGCGTCTGGTTCTGGGTCTGCAAATTGGAATCGAATCTCTGGCAAGTACATACAACTTTTGTAGCTGCCGGCAGTTGCCTTTTTAATTCAATTTTTAATCAATAGTTGGCAGTCGACTGGGACTGAGACTGGGACTGGGCTGAACATGAATATTTATTAGGTTTCCTCGCCTTATTTTTCGGGGCGTTGTTCATTTTTATAAATCAAACGAATTGGAATTTACGAGATACGCTAGAAATCACTTGGGGATGGCCTCTCCCCGTAGAGGCAAAAGAGGAGTCTTGTACCCATGGCAGAGGGTGTTCTGGGATTGCTTGGGAGCCATGAAAGTCTCACTCAGCCATCATCCATAGGCTGTAGCAGTAGCCAACAATCCTGCTGGCTCTCATCATAGTTTCTTTCATACCAAAAGGTATCACAAGTTCGACCCCTTGCTCCAAGTCTTTTCCCATCTTGTTAGCAGGTAAAATTGACTGTCAAATGGTGTTACAGGGAAGGGAAGCGAAGGCAGGCAGTTGAAGTTGCAATGAAATCTCTGCTGGAGTGTGTGGGCCGCTGCTCATTAGGGTTGCTTCGAGCCTGAGAATGAGACTGGAGACTGGCGACTGGCGACTGAGCCTGAGAGCGGGGTCTCGAGTTGGTTTAAGGTTTCGTTAAATGCAAAATAGTGTGACATATGCGGGCGCTCGGCCAAAGTTTCCAGGGGTTGAGGCCAAACAATGTGACCGCATTTTAGTCACAGTCTCTCCAGCCACAGGCAGACGTCGTTGTTGTCGTTACATTTAATTCAGAGATTTCAGAGCCGCGTGCACATGAAGTGGAAGCTGAGTCAGAGGGATGGGAAGGGTAGACTCTGCTCTGCCATAGTTGGATGGTGCTGATGCTGATGCTGAATGCTGAATGCTGAATGTTGCTTGTGTGCAATGCACCGGGCATAATTGAGTTTGTTTCAAATGCTTTTTACGTAGCACGACCAACAGCCAAGGCAAACACTTCGAGAGCGAGAGAGCTCCGTTGGCATCTCTGGTCTTGTGGGTCGTCGTCGTTCGGCTGCTTGTTGGCTCTGCTCTTGGCACTTTTCGACATCGTGGTTGTCGTCGTTGGTTGGCATCGGCAACGGAATCTTAATGAATTTTACGAATTTAACATGCTGTGCACTTCAAAAGGAACCCACAGGAAGGGGGACGCGAGAGACACGCATGTCGCCGATAAGTGTGTTTGTCGTGCCATATATAAAATTATTACTTTCGACATGCAACTGCAACAGCAGCAACATTTGTCTCTTTTTTTCCCCCCTGTGTTCTATCCTGGAGTTACGCTTTGAATGAACAGTCTGTGAGTTTCATCATCCTGTGTGACGCTAGAAGACATTCAATAAATTAGCCATGGCAAATGGTACACTTCAGTGGCATAATTGCCATATTTATGACTGTTTTTGCTGCTCTTACAGCCTCAGTTCAGTGGCCAAGGCGAAAATCAATTGCAGTTCTCTGACATCCATTTAAAGATTCACATAGAAAGCACTTAAAATGTTGTTCAATGTGTGCACGCACAATGTATTCATTCGACAGTTGATTGATTCTAATTGAAGGCGGCAATTGAAAGCCAATGAAGGTTGCCCTCGATCCGAAAAAGGCCTTTTTGCATGGGACACGGCGAGGCACAGAGAAATGGAAAGTGCCCCCACATTGATTTCAGTTCCATTTTTGGCCTGTGAGTAAGGCAGTGTCCGCGCCACTTGAAATTCTGGACACTTTGGACATTGGGGAGTCAGCGGCAGAGTCAGCTTTTGGGGACAGCTGGACAGCTGGACAGCTGCGCTTATCAATCATGCGATAGACATGGAGGGCATAACAATCGATCTGAGAGCGACCTTAGGCAGGAAACACAACGCCGCATTACTAATAAAATAAACAGCAAATAAAGTTAATAGCATTAAAGAAAACGCGCTAATGAGCAAAGCCAATTAACGCTTGAATACAAATTTCAAAATCAACACACAAATACGAGTTACTTTTGCCAGGTAGGCCAGATACAGAGACCCAGAGACATACTCGCACAGGGAGAGTCAACTTCCAATTCCGATTCCAATCCCATTCCCTATGCCAATAGCCCCAGACCCAGACCCAGCCGAAGTCCGAGTTTTCTTTATTCGTATCCGACCGCAAATATTTGTGCCGCTTTGCGTTAAATATCATTATGGGAATACCTGGTAATGGGAGAGCAAAGAGGGACAGGCTCGTTTTGGGTAATCTTTCAGAAACTTCAAGAAATGCACTAAAAATCATTACAATCGGATAGCCGTGAATTCGATTATAAGAATATTCAAAATTAGCTAAGTAAAATGTTACCTAACAGTTTCCCCCTGAGGTTTCCTATGAATCCAAGGTATCCCCTAGTCGAAATCCTCCCCTGTACCGTTCATAATTTTTTTTTTGTGTGTGTTTTTTTTTTCCGTTTCGTATCTTTGTAAATTGTTCGAGCATGACGAAGGTAATTGCTGAGGAAAACTAATGAAACGAACTCGCCTCAACTGGAATTTATATATAAAATATATTTTGGTGTGTGTTTTTGTTCCCCCTCTATTCGGTGTTTCATTAATTTTCAGGCTTTCGCGACATTTTGAGGAGGGCCATAATTTGTGGCGCATGCATTTATTGTTTTTATTTCCATTTTCAATTATATTTTAGTTAATGTGAATTTGTATTTTTAATGTGTGCTAAATGAAATTAACAACTTGGCTGCAATTTGTTGATAATTTATATTAGCCGACAGCGGCGCAAAGACCTTCTTGAATGCCGAAAACGGAAAACAAAATATGGCTGAAAAAGCACAAAATTATTTAATTTTATGCTGAGCATAAATTTGCTGCAACGTCGCCTAAAATGATTTTCGTTTCTGTCCATTTCGTGTTAATTGCTTGGATTTTTGTAGACCCCATTTGCGGTTTCTTTCTTGATAATCATAAAATATTTAATAATAAATCATTTGCGTTCGATTTTTGTTTGCCTGCGTCCGTCTGTGACACGCATGCCGAAGGTGAAACCCAATTCCAACTCCAATACCGAACCCAAGCCCAAACCCAAAGCCAAAGCTCCAAAACGAAAGCGAACTCCCCGGATTTGCTGTCCGTCTCCGTCTGTGTGTGTGGCTTACATTTCATTAAAAGCTGGCTTAAGCGCATTTAAATGTAAAATTATACAATTTTCGCTTCATGATATGCTTGCATATATGCAAATATTTTGAAAGTATTTTGTAAATACACACGACCAAAGCTGTATAGGGAGGGAGTTGTTTTCGGCCTTTCAACACTTATTAAATGCGTTTTATTTAATTCTCATGTACGAGCAATTTTTTGCACATGACATTGAGTACCTAATTGATGGAGGCATTTGAAGTCTTTTGATTGAAAAATTAACATTTTATTTCGGTGGAATAATCATTTTTGTTTGAGGCTAAACGATTTATGCTAATGCAATCCAACAATGATGAGTAATTTATGAAGGCATACATCATCGCAAATTAAAGCTTCCTTTGTAACTAAAAACATTTATTGTAAATTCACATCAATCACAGATTCAGCAAACAATTACTTTTAGGTACATACAAAATAGATAATGAATTCAGCTTTGATTGGTTTCAGTTTGCTCTGCAAAATGATTTAATTTCTGCCTTCTGAAATTGTTTTTTGTTTTTGTTTTTTTCGTTTGCTAAAAGTTCAATTAAAGAAATGTTTTTGGGACAGCAAATAAGTCGATTGTCAATTAGTTTCGTACTGCCTTCAATGGTGGAGAGCCTTTTGAACTTATTTCCTTGACCCAGTTTCTGGGCAAGTTTCAATTGCTGTTTGCCAGAATATCCGACAGCTCTGTCAATGACTCACATGTGGTGGTAACGTAATTGATTTCGGTATGGTCTGGTACACATTTATTTTATTAGGATCCTAGTTGGCTCGTTTCTCATATGTTTAGACATTAAAGGGAATCTTTAGCGTAGCTTAAAAGCTGAACAGTTTCCAGGTTGCTCATCGTTTTGAACAGCATTTTTATTTGTACTCCAATTTATCATTTTGTGGGATCTGCTTCTGTCCAAGCTCTACCAGCAAGAAGTCAAGAATTTATATTTTTACAACTGCACAAAATTGTATACGGGCTGCATGAGTTTGTATCTTTATCTGGCAGAATGTTGCGTGTGCCTGCCTGGTGCGGGAGGCCGCTCTAATGCCAAGCTCTCCTCTCGCTGGGGGGCTTGGATCGGATCGGATCGGATCGAAACGGTTTGGCTTTCTGTTTTCCGTTTTCCGTTTGCTGTTTTTCATTATTTTTCAGTGTTTTTGTTCTTTGTTTTTGTGTGTGTTTGGCACTTGAAAATGAGTTGTGGCGGCGGCAAATGTTGTTGCCTGTCCGAAAGAAAGCCATGTGTGGGCGTGCGACGGCAGCGACGGGCATCCGCTGTGACCAGCCAGGCCACCACCACCTCCTCCTCCTCCTCCTACTGCTGAGGATGCCACTGCCACTGCCACTGCGAGTGCGAGTGCGAGTGCCTCTGGCAGCAGCAGCCCACACATAAGCTTTCGAGGCGAATCTTGTTTGTAGTTTAGCACAATTTCATTTCATCTTTGCTGCCGCTGATAACTAAGCAGCCGCCAAGCATTCGACGAGACAGGAACGTGGGCTGTCGTCGTCGTCGTCGTCGTAGTCGTCTGTGCCATGTCTTGGCCTGGCCTGGGGTATTTGTGACAAATGCGTGCGAAAATAAATTCTGCTAAAGAATTGCTTTGTATAAGCAATGAGACACACACCACCCAGCCAGAGAGTCACAGTCACAGTCACAGCTGAAGATGCAGATAGGATGGAGTTACGCAGAGCCTGAGATAGGGAGACACAAATGGAAGCTGCACAGAGTCGCAGATACAGATACAGATACAGATGGAAAGCACTCAGAGCCAGACGGTTCTTTCTTGGGGGCTTTGGCTTCGGTTTTTTCTTAATTGCAGTGCGCTTAATTTGTCATTAGCCTTTGGCTGGGGCTCTTGGACTTGAGACCAGCTCTAAGACACAGCAAGGGATAAACCGAACTGAAAGTCATTCATCTTTTGTCATTTATGTATCTGGCAGATACTCGTATTTTATCCAGCTGCGTTCAGTTTGGTTTTCTTTTGGTTTTCTTTTGTTTTCGCCATCTATTCCCTTTGGCTTTGTTCGATTTCGCTTGGGCAATTAGTCACGCCAAGTGAATGATTTCGCTGGGAAAAAGTTCTAGGTCCATTTCGCCTGTGGATTCCTGCCCGTCGCGGCCCCCAAATGGAGTCTTAGTCCTTGTCTATTTGCAGCTTTCCATCTTCTTAATTCTTGGCTCTGTGGCTCTGTGGCTCTGTGCCTGTATCTGGCAGATACTTACTTGTAATGCGGATGTATTTATCACACGTCTGCATTCTCACAGCGCACAGCGCACAGCGCAGTATCTTCAAGATACTTTAATCGCCCCGATGTTTCTGCTGCGAGTATGCCATGAAAAACAATTTCAAACATTTTCGACAGTCTATCTGTCTGGCTGTCTCGCTGTCTCTCTGTTTTTGTGTGTATTTTGGTCAAAAGTTTTTCATGAGTAATTTTCAAAAGCCATAAAAATGCCGCAGACAAAGTCATTTTCAAGATACGACAGGGAAGCGGAACGAGACCAAACCGAAACACACACACAGAAGAAAAAGAAAAACAACACAGTAGCGGCAGATTTAATACAAAGGAAAAAGAAATAAAATGCCATGCATCATTCCTGCCGCCTGACTGCTGCTGCTGCTGCTGTGGCTCTGTTTCAGTTTCAGTTTCAGCTGCGGCTACCTGGCGGATCGGATGGATACATTGCCAGAGCCACAGCCAGGGGCTTGGGCATGGGCATGGCACACACAGGTGATTGATAATGCTTAGGAGAGCCGCCGCCTAAGCTCGAGACAATGCAACAATGATGACCTTATCGCAACTGCGTATCTGCCAGAGTACGAGTGCGCGCGACACATTCGCTTTGCTCTACCTAAGCCACAATTTCTCTCGGATCTCCACTACCAAGAAACACACATAAATATTTCGTGTGAAAACTACCTGATTTGGCAGGCCAACAGCAGAAGCAGCAATGGCATTCAATCTGGATCGGACCGGGTCTCTAGTGCTTCCTCAACAATTGCTGCCATTGTGCAAGAGTCCTTGTCCGCACTGCTCTCTGCTGTGTGGCCTGCCCACTGCAGTAATTCAAAGCTGGCGGCCTTTTTTATGCTGCCATCATATTTAAATTACTTTATTTCCACTTGGCATACACTCTTTCCCGCCTCATTCCACTCCACTCCACTCCACTCCATTCCCAGGCATGAGTCTGCCCGAGTCTGCGTCTGCCCTTGTCGGATGTCCATAAGCTCCCAGCTCAAAATCAGGCCCAGCCAGCAGCACATTCGTTATGCACACACAATGAAGATATTTAAAACATAAAGCAGCTGATATACCATACCCAACCTCCAGCTGTAGCTGTTGCTGTTGCTGTTGCTGTTTGCCGTATCTGTATCTGTATCTCTGCCTTGGGCACCGGCAGGGGCTTGGGTCTCTCAGTCTGTTGCTGCCAGCATGGCACATTTTAGTTACACGCATAATTTTGTTAAATTCACATTTATTATAATAGCCGCATATCCGACGACGCGTCGTCTTATTTGTGGGCAAAACACTTGCGTCCAGTTGAATAGCTACGCCAAGGGGCAAAGTGGATAAAACTCTAGAAAATGCGAAGCAAAATGTAAACTTTTAACTGGCACGAACCACCATTTTATGCATACTTCAAGTTTCTGCTCTCCACTCGTACCTATTTTTGTATCCCCGATTGTTTCTACTCTTTTTATATGGATATTTTGCCAACGCCCCAAATGTGCGTTAAGCTTTTCGCATGAACCATTAAGTTCTGTGTGTATTTGTGTGTGTGTGTGTGTGTGTGTGTGTGAGTGTGTTATGGGGGTCTTCTTGCTCTGTTTTTCTTTTTCGCCTCATTTTCATTTTCATTTCGGTCTGCGCTGATGAATGACAAGCCATCCGAGGGGTCTACGTTTCCGTCTCCCTCTAGGCACCCCTTGGCTACCCCTAGGCCCCATGGCCCGATATTATGGCGTATTTAATGTGCGAAATTAAGTGTTGTTATATCTATGGGAATTATTTCATCAAAATTAAGTAGCACATAAATTACTTGTGCATGGCGCTGCTTAGGCGCGCTTCTTCCTTCTATCGAAGACGAGTACAGGACTGTGTGTGTGTGTGTGTGTGTGTGTGTGTGTGTGTGTGGTGTCAAGGTCAAAGTGGGGCAGGGGTGGCAAGCCAGAGAAAAACTAGTCACGTGTTCGTGCTGGGCCCAGACCACGGTAATTGATAGCCTCAAGATGGCCCAGAGCCGGAGCCACAAAACGTGAAAGACATTTACACCTCGAAAGTTCCCC
Organism: Drosophila guanche; assembly: GCF_900245975.1. Lineage (NCBI taxonomy): Eukaryota > Metazoa > Arthropoda > Insecta > Diptera > Drosophilidae > Drosophila > Drosophila guanche. Next base: position 6,339,184 of record NW_022995750.1, on the reverse strand, counting down.
CACGAGAGACAAGAAAGATATGACTTGACATGCATGTATCTATGTATGTATCTGCCTGTTTCGAAATGTATCTGCGCCTAGTCGAGCTGAGTATTTCAAGACTCGAAAAGATAAAAGAGAGTCTTCAAGAGGTTCAAGTGTAAAATACAATCTTTGAGCATGCGAATTCACTTTGAAATTCTGGGGGATATTAAAAATGGAAATGTATTTCAAAGCAAAATGCATCTAAGCTGTAAAATACAATGTGAATCTTTAGGAGGCACATAAAAGACACAAAACTTGGCGTTGATGGACTTGTAAGAGGAAGGACCAGTCTCGAAAGTAACTCTGCAGAAACAGTCAAAAGAATGTTGAATGAAAGATCTATGGCAGAGTCCGCAGATTGCATGTTCCGAACCCATAATCCTCTTCACGTGAAAATATATGACGTGAGCGATAAGAACGGGAAACAATTTGAGTGGTTTGGGGAGAGCAGCCCCAAGCCACAGTCCTGCCCTGCCCTGTCCATAAACTATAAATAAAAAATAGTTGGACGGGTGGGGGCTCGCCTACAGTTTTCCTTATCGACAGAACAAGAATTATCAATTAAATGCGGCGGGCGGCACGGCCGAGTGCAATGTCAACACGAGTAATCTCTGGGAAATGAAAATGAAAATAAATATAACGAGAGAGCGGGAGATGGAGTGCAACTAAAAGAAAATGCTGTCACAGACTCGGGTGTCGACTAATTGCGGGACAAAACACTTAATTGACCTTTGGCCCCAGCCCTAAAACAGAGATGGAGATGGAGATGGAGCTGCGCTTCAGAGGCTGCATAATAAATCAATTATGCAGACGGAGAGGCCCCAGTGGGGGGCCCTGGCTTAATGGATTTCCCTTGGTCATTGCGTGTTTTTAATGCTGCCTTCCTTTTTTTTATGATTATTATTTCAACGTCGGCGTCCGCGTCTGATGCGGCGGCAAAAGTTGTGCAGAGAAATGACAGGAAAATGTCATAAAGAAATTGCTAACGTTGCCGGCAACTGGCAACTGGCAACTGGAGCAAATGTCGTGAGAGATAAGAAACCGCAAGAGCCGCAAACTGAAGTGTCGTCTCTACGAGTGGGGCACATCCACTGCCATCCATGTGCATAACGTGACCAACATGTGCGTGCTGCCACAGGCGCAGAGACACAGCCATAGGCAGAGGCAGAAACTCGAGACTGGTTGCAAATAAAGTGACTGCATTTGTGTCTATCCGAGTGCATGGACATACATACGAGTACGAGTCTATATGGCTATGGCTATATGGGTATGGCATTCGTGTTGTCCCCTCCTCTAGCCTCCTCCTCCTCTCTGACGACTGAATTGACGGCTGCTGCACGCTCTTGTGTAACCTTTTAATCCGTTTTGTAAGCAGAACGTAACGCACGTTCGCATAAAGTGCAACAACTCAGACAACGGCAATTGCGGGGCCAGGCAACGGAAACAAGCTGCACACAATGCATCCACATCCACCATTTACCCCATTCCCCCTGCCACTGCCACAGCCACAGCCACAACCAGAGGCAATAAAGAGACGATTTTCGAACCAAGCCCAGTCCTGCCCGGCGTCCAACCCATTGTGTTGGGTGCCTGCCTGCCTTCCTTTTCTTTTTTGCTGCAAACTGTTTGCGGATAAATGGGCGAAATTGGTATAAATGATGGAATTACATTGTTTGAGGTCGTCACACCAGAAAGGATAGAAGGAAAACCTCAGAGCAGATACAGATACAGATACAGATGCAAGTTGAAATTTCACCTAAAATTGGCTCCCTGGGGGTGGGCTGCAGCTAATTATTGTAACACAGCTGAGCCGCTTAGTCACAACTGCTCCATCATGTGGTGTCTCCAGTTACTTGCTCCATTTTGTGTGCTCCATAAAAGAAAAGATAAATGGAAACTAGAGCAAATCAGAGACGAAGAGGGGGCTGCCGTTAGCTGAGAGTCATCCCATTGATACGCGCACAAATATAGGCCTTTCCCCTCGCAAGGGCAGAGCCAACGAGCGGTAAATATTTGAGCGAAGCTCGATTGATTTAGGTGTAAGAAAAGAACTGGAGAAAATATATGTAGGCTGATTATTTTAAAGATGCAAAAGCCATCGGACCGTGCTTAATAAAGAATTCAATTCAAAATTCGAAGTAAAGTTAAAGCAGCTCGAGAAAATGTTCCTTTAGCTGGAAGAATATTTAATGAAGAATGATTTGTGGGCGAGATTTTATTTTTAGCTGCAGATAATTGATGATTGATGATTGATGATGCGGGAGAGATTAATTCGTGTTTCCTTTGTCGCTTTAATTTAGCTTTAATCAATTATAATTAATATTTAATAATGTTTGACAACATTTTGGTTTGCCAGCAAAGTTTCCCCCTCACCCTGTCTGTCGCGATGGGGGAAAAAAGCCCCAAAACATTATTACAAATTAATATGCAACAATAGCCGTGTCTGTGTGCCCATTCCATGCAGCATCAATATTTAATTTATGCCGCCAATATTAATCAATTAGTGTGTGGACAGCAAACAGCACTTATGGTCGGTCTGATTGGCAGGATTTGTACGCCTAGGATGGGGTTGGGGAAACGAAAGCCCTGGACAACCCTCATATAATGATGGGCTTCAACGCCCACTAAAGGGTCCCGGGGCCAATGAGTCCTGACCAAATGTTGTCCTTCATCGTCGCCCGTCGCTGTCTCTGTCCCATCCCCACCCTGTCACTCGTCCTGGTTTTTGTTGTCGTGGCACAAAAGGCAACAAGCAAATCCAATAATACAATTTATTATCAATGGCAGAGAGCTCGGAACCACCCTGAAAGCGTCAAAGGAAGGGCCAAATGTGGAGTAAGGGCGAGAGTGGGAATGTATCCTGGGTATCCCTGGCTGCAAGGATGAGGAGTCATAAATAACGCCACAAAGTGGTGGAAGCGACGTTGAAGGCTGCCAGGATCGACTGCCTCTGACGCAACATATTTTCATATTAAAGAGAGGCCGCGGAGTGGGAGGATGATAAGGAATTTTCCCTGTGCATGCTCCACACACACACACACACACACACACACAATACAATTAAAAGCTAATTGGGTTTTAATTAAGGCTGATTAATTAAATTATAACGCCAGGCGTAAATAATATGAAATTTGTTTTAATTAAAAGACTCAAACAGCGAGGAGGTAGCCTCGTAGACTCGTATCTGCGGATTAGTCGCCGTCAGCTGCATTTGACGGATGCATATACAAAGTTGTGCAAGAAACACAAAGAAACACAGAGACAAAATGTGGCACAAATGTCACGCCGCAGCCAGATACGGATACGCAGCACAGTAGATACAGATACGCAGCGCAGCGCAGCGCACCGCACTTATGGGCCTCTGTCTCTGTATCTGTGCCCGTATCTGTCTCTAGAGAAGATTACGTTAGCACAGTTGCCACAGTTGCGGTTTTGGCGCAGTGCAAACAGAAATAAAATCCAACACGAAGAGGAAAAAAAGCAAAAAGCAAAAGAAGAAAAAAGAAAAAGAAACAGACTTGTGCTAAAAAGCAAACAGCGGCCACTCTCAGATACAGATACGGTTACGGTAACTATTCCCTCCCCTCCCATACAGCTCTGAGATACGCATAAGGCCGGCCGGCTAGTGCCCGTCCCCATCCCCTGTATCTGACTCTGTCCCGGCGACGGACGGAGACGTCGGCTATTAAGGGGCGTTTCATTTTATGTTTCATTTGCGCCGACGTCGCTGATGACGACAAAATGATAATGACTACAACAGCACCAGCGGGCAATGGGGGAAGGGGCGGTGGCTTGGAGGCGGGGGCACAAATGGTGCTGCTGCGGATGGGGCTACCTGTATGAATGAGTCGAGCGCGCCCTGGGGTACATACGGGTATATCGCGGCGATTGCCACTGCGAGAGCATGCAATGAATGGCTGGCTAGCTGGCTGGCTGGCTGGCCGACTGCCCCTTCTCCCCATTAACCGTTGAAAAAAAAACCAAGTTAGGCGACTGCGGCTGGCCCCGGCGCATGACTAACAGCGTTGGCGCGCAACAACAATAAAAGGTACAACAAATATAGCAAAGCTCAAACCACAACAACAACAACAACAACAACAACAACAACAGAAACTACGACAACGTCAGCGTCAGCGTCAGCGCAGCAGCTTGTCGTGTCATCGTCGACGTCGTTGTCGTGCAACTGTAAGCAAGAACAACAACAAAGCGAAGAGCAAAAACAAAGCGAAAATGATTAAGCCGACATTGAGTTACACTTTCGGTGACGCAAAAGGAAGGATGAAAGATGAAAGACGAAAGATGAAAGATCGGAAGGAACTTGGATAACTCTATTTTTTTTTTTTTTGAGGTTTTAAGTTACCGCTCTACCCTTAGGTAGAGGGGAATTATTTGGCCACCCGCCTTTACAAGGGGGAAATCGCCACGTCGTAATATGTAACTTGTTACAGCTTTGCTCCAATACTTACCTGGCGTAGAGGTTATGTTCCCCACGTGCTTGCAGTGTGCCCAGACACACGCTTCTTGCTTGTTTATATTATTGGATAACTCTTTATAATTCTTTTCATCTTTTAGGATAAACAAATCTCAATATGTTATGGCATCTTTAAGTAAATGTTAAATGAAATGCATTTAAAATTGCTTCAGTTAATGTTAAGCTAAAGAAATTTGCAAAACAATTTAAATAAAATCGAATTAAGACAATTCTCTACAGGCAGTTGAAAGTGTTTTTGAAAATCTTTAAAAATAAATGAAGTGGGTTTTGTTGAAGTTTAAATATTTTTCCACCAGTTAACAATTTTTTTTCACCGGGGATTTAGATGGTTTGGAAGTTGTGCCACTTTATATTTATAGCTATCTGAAACTATTCTCGGGTAAGAGTATCTCGTGGAAATAAAAGATCCGCATATGTATAAATAATCTGATAAGACAAACGAGTTTGACGCTTCACATAAATGTTTGCCAGCACTACTCTGCGCCACCGCACCCGCACTCTCTGCCACCCAGAAACTGCCGCATCCACATCCACCTCTATGGCCTTTGTGGGGCACAGAGTGCTCATGCTCATGCTCATGCTCATGCTCATGGATCCATCTCTATTTATGGTACGACGCTGCCCGATGCTAGCCAACTTTATCTAGTCGCTGGCATCTTGCGACGGATACGTGGATAGATGGCCAAGAAAGAGTATCTGCGCGTATCGTTGCGAAATGGGGCTGACACGGCACGGCAGGAGGATTCTCGCATTTATTTGCAATTAATTTTATCTGAACGTCGACAAAAAGTATCCATCCCCAGACAGGAACGCCTCCACATTGACACGTGCTGTGGATGATGATGATGATGATGGTGATGATGGGAAAATGGTGAATACCAGCAGACCAGCCAGTAGAGAGCAACCCATAGATAGTTTGAAGGAGGCGGGCAGACCAGACCCGACCAGACCGGTGGCCAATTGACATTTGCGGCACACACAACACACACTCGCAGCATCAGCAGAGCCATAAAAGCAAGCCAGAGACAAGACATCATCCCATAACATAAGCCACAGACACATGTAGCATCCATGCACAGCCAGAGCCATGGATACGGATACGGATACGCAGGAAGAATGAATCGAATCGAAACGAAACGAAACGAAACGAAACGAAGTGAACAAGATGGGGAGGCAATGAGCTGATGTGATGGCCTTGTATATATGCATCATGGATGCAGCTAATTTCATTTGACAATCGCTCACTTTCGTAGTTACAGATGGGAGATGAGAGGAGATGGCATCTCTGGGTACTCGTACACTCGCATAAGTGCAGAAACATGTTTCCAAGAACTTCAAACGTTCAGTTACAGTCCTCGGGTGGTTGGAGGGTAGCAGGAACGGCGATGATGTCGTTTCGTGGCTCTGATTATACTCGTCGTACCAGGCCGATAATCAAGCGAATGCATTGAATGGACTTTGCCGTCACAGTTGGAGGTCGTCGGCCAACCCCAAAAGTGGTGCCCCCACAGCAGCAGAACAGCAACAGCAACAGCAACAGCCACAGCCACAGCCACATCCACAGCCTTTCCACTTCCCAAACATTAATGGACGTCAGACGGGTAAACGCCCAACGGGGACTGGGGACTGGGGACTGGGCACTGCACTTAATGGGAGGCAGTCCTAGAGCCGGAGCTGGGGGCTGGCTCTGCAGTGGGGAAGTTTTAAATTGATAAAGTTTTGGTGGGGATGAAGATGGACGGGTACAGAGTGTGTGTGTGTGTGTGTGGAACAAAGGAAAATTATAGAATATTTATAAATGGAAGAGGAAACCCTGTGCCAAGAACTTCCATTAGTTGGTTCATGTAACACAAAAGCACAGGCAAAAATGTCAACCAATTCAAATGGATTTTTATAGCTCAAGAAATGTCAAACTACTGTCTCATCTTACAAGCCCCCAACCATTTCATAAATAACCAACTGAACCCAACCCAAACAGCTTGATATCAAATTCTAAACCAAACTGCTTTCAAAAAGTTATCTTGACGACCGAATCTGCATATCCAAAGCCAATGAGAACTCAGACTGAGAGAGAGGGAGAGCCAGCTAAATAAAAATAATGATAACCCATCTAATATACAATTTTATTGTATTCGTTTCTGGGCATGTTTTTGTTCTTGAAATTACAAGCTGAGCAATTAACAGACCTAGGGACATAAAGCGAATACATGTTCTATTCTGGTCCCTCAAAAACAGAGACATAAAAACCTTCAACCAAAAGAAGGCGTAGCGGAATGGGGCTGATGGGTAAACCAAATTATGTTTTGTTCACGTGGAGAGATACGAAGTAAATGAGGCTCGACGGAGCAGCAAATGACTTGATATTTACGGCTGTAAAAATAAAACCAAAGCAAAGAAAACATAATGATATAAATAAGGCTCGAAGCTGATGATTGTTATGAAGCGATAAGGCCAAAAACGTGGAAAAGCCAAGGAGCAAAACCCCGGCAAATACACAGCAAAAGAAAAAAGCATACAATGGTATGGAAAAACTTTGATTGCCAGTGGATGGAACGAAATGTCATGACTCCACCGATCCGTGCCGCCTCCCCCCTCATAATCATTGGAAATGGCAAACAATTCTGTAGTCCAATCATTTGGCAGGGTTTCAGCACCGACCCCTTACTGCTGCCGCAGTTTTGATTAATGAACTTCAATTAAATGCCAAAAATACGCTGATGATGCCTGCCCATGGAGGCCCTTCGGTCTCTATATCTACACATTACTCCCGCCGATAGGAGTGGGCGACTGGTCGAGTGGGTCTCCGATATGAGGGGAGTGGTGCCAGCCGCTTCGTAAATGTTTGTTTAATTATGCCCATAAATAATCACGCCCGAGCATGTGCACGGGCATTAATTGGAACTGACTGTGTCCCTGTGTCTACATGTCTCTGTGCCTCTGTGCCTCTGTGCCTCTGTGTCTCCTCCCATACGGCTACACTCATAATAATCCGCATTTTTCGTGTAGAGTGCAAGTCATTAAAATGTGTTGGGAATCGCCGAATGAATGAATATTTATGTGCGAGTATTCGTTATGGGGGTTATGGTCCGGAAATGGGCGTTGTTCGAGTTTTTGAGAGGTGTCTAAGTTTGGGAGCTGCACAAAAATACTGCCAGCTGGGAAGTGGATGATTAAACTATTCAAATTTGTAGTTTTGCTATAAATGTCAGTTGGGTAATTCATTTCGATACACTGACCTTGGAGGTTGAATGCAATTTTCATATTTAATTGAAATTTAATACCCAAGAAAATGCCAATTGGATTACATTTGCATAATGTTTCTTCTAATGATTTTTGGCGATGGTAGAGTAGTTTCCAAGTCGTCTACTTGCCAGCCCCCACATGGCAGTTTCTTCAAGCATTGCTAATGCAATTTGTGGCAACATATGACGCCTCTAATTATACGAATTTGGCGCTTATCTGAAAGCAAACACGACAAATGGGCGGCAATGGTACGCCGTGGTAGTGCCATGAGCAGCATGCCTTATAGACCCAAACGGACGGACACAGACCAGACAATTTTCACTTCAACTGCACGACCATATCGAGAGACAATTATCCAAAGACATTTTTGGCATGGCAAACATTTTCAACCATCGTTTTGTGTGTCTTACAATCCACTTGTAATGGCCAAATAACCCAAACTAAAGATGGATGGCTGGATGTACACGTATATGAACATATATCGTATAATAAAACCAAATTGCAGCCAGTCTCAGCAATTAAGAGAGCTAACAAAAAGCCACCCGAAAGCCAAAAAGGAGGTTTACTTTGGCTGAATTTTTGGACGGGGGCGTATCCATTATAAAACTGCAATTTGCGCCTATGGCTCAGTAGATAAGGCTGATTCAGAGGGAGAGAGAAGCAAATACCATATATGTAGGTAGTATCTGTTGCGGAAAGAAAGACAAAGATAGACTTCCAGACAGACGTTGGTTTTTTACTGCCTTGGGCTTGGCTATGGTTACCTACTGCCAAGGGGCATTAAAGCCGTATAATACTTAATCCGTGTAATTAAGTCCAAGGAGAGAAAAGAACACGTACATCCAAGAGAGAACACAGCAATTGTGCATGTGTGTGCCGCCTTGCACCCGCAGTGGCATATAAAAATAAAAATACAGGTTGACTGTGCCTCTCCGCCTCGACAGTTGTTGTTTTTAATTACCACCACACACATGCCACTCCAGGGGGCAGGGCAAGAGATACTGACACTTGCATATGCCACAAAAACACACACACACACACACACACACACAAGACATTACTATTTGTTGTTTGTTCTTTCCGTCTGTGCGGCGTGTCCCGGGGTCTGGGTCTTGCGACTGACAAACATTTTGAGGTCACTGTGTGGCATTGTCATGGAAATGGAAAACAGGCAAATGTCCAGTAAAATAAACCAAGGAAAACTCGTGGAAATCTAGGTAGCAGCGCGGCTCTTTGAAACTCTCCCAGGGCTTTGGGCACAGATCGATCCATGCAGATTGGCAGAAAGTGCAAGTCGCAGATCTGTGCCTAATGAGCTGCTTAGGGTTTCATCTGATTGTCCCTGTGCAAAGAGGACCCCTCCAGACAATAGAAGAACATGCACAGATATTTGAGATTTGATAATCACCTTGAAAGAGGACTCCGCAACAGAGAATCATTTAAATTTGCTGATGGAACTGCTTGATATCTTTCTTGTTGTGTAAGATTTTGCTAGTGGTTGATTGATGGAAAGATACGTAAATGATGTCTATTGAGAGATTGGGTTGCAAAGAGACAAGCGAATCAGCAGGCCAGATGCGCTGCTGTTGAAACATCTCTTCAACCACTGTGCCACAGAAACCCACACCACAGCACATCCACAACATGGCCTAGCTCTGGGCGTCCGTGCTCTAGAGCTGTGGAGCTGTGGAGCTGGAGAGGAAGCGGCTGCCGGAGGTGGGTCTGGTCTGGAGCATATACATATATGACTTTGCTATTTGGTGCGTGTAAGATTACGCCTGACTCTGCTGCTGGTGCTGCCCCCAGTACTTTGCTCTGACTCTTCCCCGTGCCTCCCATCGTGGCAGCGGCAGAGGCAGAGGCAGATCCGAGTACGTGTCACTAAGCCGCACTTGTAGTACGTTTGTCCGTCTGGCTGCGGTTGGGGAGCGTTGTCAGCTTTCCACTCCGTGTTTGCAGCTTAATACCCATTACACCTTAATATTTCGTGCAAATGTCATAAAAAATTCACTTTAAGTTGAGCGCTCCGTGCCACTGAAAGCGTAACCCAATCCCACAGAGAGTGGCAACCGCAAAAGTCCCCAAAACCAAAACCAAAACCAAAAGCAAAAGCAAATGCTGAAACGCTCAACAGATATGGTAAGGTAAGGCCAAAAGCTGACAACGAGCCTACCCGAGACATGGGACAGAGTTTTGGTTTTCGCTTTGAGTTTGGGTTTTGCGTTTCTGTTTTTCTGTTTTTCTGTTTTTCTGCTTCTCCCCTCTGGCAGCGACATCGATGTGGTTCGATTATTATCAGTTGAGTTTCTTAAAATATTAAATTGCTTAATGACCTCGTTTCAGTATTTATTTATGCCCCTGGCCAAATGGACACGTAAGCGCTAATCCAACCCCCAGCAGAGGGCCGATGGGTCACCGGCCTGGGAAAAGGACCGGCTGCCGGTCACCGATTCACCCATGAACTGCCCTCTAGGGCTGTGCGACTCTAGGACTGATTGACGTGTCCTGGACAGGCGCTTAATTACAAGCCCATAGCTGGGGCCTCTGTAATTTTCATGCCCCGCTAAAATAGAAACTCATTTAACTTGTGTACACACTCCTCCATGTTCCGAAAGTTCCATCTGGAAAGGCAAGGAAGAGGAGGAGGAGTAGGTAGATGATTGTGCAAATTATAGCAAAAATAAAAGTCAGGCAGGTCGATCTGATAAATAATGCAAAAATGGCAGGCAACTTTGATGGGTGGGTTGGCTTAGGGTGTCTAACGTGGAAGAGTGGACTGGTGTGGGGGCTGTGGAGGGAGGTTCTATAATTGAAAGGCATTGTGGCTTTTGTTGGGTTTTGTAATTATATACCCTGACGTCGGTTGCTTGGATAATGAATGGCCTGATTACCTGTGACTAAGCCACAGAATATTCAACCTATGTAGTTATTACATTGTATGTCGTGTGGGAGGTTGGGGTATCGGGTTGGGTGGGATGACATAATATTATCTATTTTCAAATGGCCAATTAGAGAGACAGAAGGCCCACCACCATTGAAATGCGATTGGAAAAGATCTGACGTGTACTTACAATAAGTTTAGGTTGGGGTTTGAGGAATCAGAGTAGAAGAAATGAATGGGAAATTCACTTTGTAGTACAAAAACTATTTAGTTCATGGAGTAGGCAAGACTTTTAAGGGTAGCAAGGCCACGGACAGTATTCGAATGATCTTATTACACTTTGATATATGTTTGTGTGAACATAAATCTTTTTTAAATATCGCTGGGAAATTATCAAAAACTGTCACACTTGACTGATCTTCCATCGATTAGTGGTTCGTTGCACTGCAAGAGATTCTGAGATATCCATGCCAGGGATAGTTCCCCTGTCGAGGAGCTAATGCTTTTCCATATAGTGGCAACAAAATGTTCAGTCATCTATGATTGTACACATAATCCCTGCAAGAGTTGATGACTTCACGTTACACAAAATAAAAGAAGGAAAAGAAACTCCCTGTGGTCGCAAGGGTCATTATGATTATCCCATTCAATCTGTTATTCTTCCGCATCGGCTAGCAATCAACCCCGATAGGCATTCATACTTACTTATAAGTAATCCATCAACTTCATGCATAAAATTGAATACGCGCAAAAATCATACAAATCGCCCGCATATGTGACTCCCTCTCTCTCTCTTTCTCTCTCTCTCTCTTTCTCCCTCCCCTTCTCTTCAACCGCTCTGCGGCTGTCTGTCAGTCAGTCCAATGTTTGCATACAATTAGATACAAATCGGAATCAGCTGCTGCTCGCACTGGCGACGCCCAGGGCCCAGGGCCCAGGCCAGGCCCCGTTACGAGGGGGGGGAGTTCCACTCCCCACTCGAACTCAAGCCCAATCCCGAACGCTTATCGTTTGTCAAAAGTGCCTCTGACAAAAGACAAGAAAAGGGCCGAGCGCTGGCTCCGTGAAATCTTGTTCGGTTTGTTACTCCCCTCTCTCTCTCTCACTCTCTCTTTGCACTCTCCCTCCATCCATTTTTGCAGCTTTTGTTTGCCGATACCGTGCGCAAATAAAATTCCATTCTGCTATAACTGTAAAGCCAAAGTTTCTGTGTTTGCCAAAACCTCACGCACACACACACACACACGCACAGACACTTCACTCCTACAACAATTGCGGCGTTGTTTTTGTTGCTGGATGGAGGGGAAAAAATGTTTTAAATTTCGAATTTCTGTTTGCATTTGGCATACAATTTGAACTCGATGCAGGCCAGGGCCAGATATCCCCAGACCCCAGACCCCAAAGCCGAATCCGCATCCGAAAAACCGCCAACTTCATTGCCTTTTTGTATCTTTATCTTTTGGGCTGGCCTCCCTCCCTCCTGCTGCATTGTGCATCCGCTTTTCCAGTCGCCGTCGCAGTCCCAGTGGCATTGGCGCTTTAAAGAGTAAACAGGAGGAGGGATTGGCCACATGCCACATGGCACGGCGTGGGGGCAGGGAACCCTGTTGATATGGCGGGGGTTGGCGCAGCGAATTGTTTGCTCTGCACAGTGCCGCCGTTTTGTTTAAATAATGAGAGGGAAAAAAATGTAAAAAACAGCCTGGCAGAAAGAGCAGAAAAAAAATGCGAATGTTATGCCCCGGACTTTAATGTAAAATTCAAATGTTTACTCAACGCGCGAGGGCTTCCTCCACTGGCAATGGTCTGGCCTGTATATATAGTAGGGGTGCTGTGTGGGGGATTCCGACTTATACAAGCAGACGGCATTTGCATGGCTTTCCTTGTTGCCATAAGAAAGAAATTTAAATAAACCAAAAACATTGTTTGAGTAACGTGTTGAAAATAAACGAAGCCATTCATGAGACTGGCACAGACACAGATACACACAGACTTGTACTTGTATACATTTCTGAGTATGTGTTGTGCAATTTCCATGTCGCAGCAAGACAGAGTCCTCAATCATGCTCAATCATGCATCATGGCGCCTCTTTCGGGCCAAGTTTGAAGTTGATGTCGCGTTTCCTGTCTCGCCCTCAACCTCACCCTCACCCTCGCTTGAACTCCACTCAAAGCTCAAAAACTCAAATGAAATGAATGGCGACAAACTCGTACCATAAGTGGCATGCATTCATTGCTGAACACGAAGCGACGAGCGAGGGTCTACCTACTACTACTATCCCAATCCCAATCCCAATACCATTTCCAATCGCAGCTCAAGTTCCAGTGCCAGTCCCTATAGCTGTACCCCAAACCCCGAAACGATTCGCACATGCATTGTGAGTTGTTTCTGTAGAAATCTCCTTGCCAAATGTCTGGGGACCCAGGGCACGTTTTTTATTTTTCATTTTTTACATTTTTCTTTGTATTAATGCGAATATTTGCTCGAGACCAACACAGAAAATATTTTTGTATTTTTTATTGAGCACGATTTTGAAATATGAACAGGAATGGAACGGAACCAGGGAACCATGGTCGCCTCGGGTTACGCAAGCAATTAGAAGGGACTTATGCCCAAGGAGAGAGGGTTGTCACTCACGAAAAGGGCAACCATGCTCGCAGGGCTGTGCACTGAAGAGGAAGTAAGCCTGGACTACTTAGGATCGGAGTGGAGTGGATGCTATCAATATCAATGCCATCGATGGAACAAAGCACAAGGAAGGCCTATGGCGACAGCGACAGCAACAAAGCGAAAGGTAAGAGCTTCAAATGGGGGCTAACGACCCTATAAGGGATACATAACCCGCTTTCAAAGCAGATTTCAAGCTCAGAGCTGCACAACAAAAAATTGAGTGGGTTAATGATAAATGCATGGCACACAAAGGAATACAAAGAATTAGAAGGAAAGCTGCTAAGCAGTCAGGGGAAAACTTGAGAAGATTTTAATGTATGCCATCTTACGATAAGGAATGGAACGAATCTCTTTTGAGACTCCCAGAGAGATTGCTAATCAATATTCCCGCAGCTACAAATTATACTCAACATTTTCGGCCATGGAGCCACTTTACAGGCAACTTTCCAATTATCTTTCAACGTTTAATTGCTTTGAGCTCTAATGCCAAGACCTTTAAATAACTCTTAATTCTTGGCTATGACTATATCTTCCTTGGAGCCAAGGCGGAGCGAGGCCCTGACTTCACATGCAAACTGCACATAAAGATGGGCGGAAGAGGCAACTTCAACGGCAACGGCAACGGCAGTGGCCCATCCCAAGTTGTCTATCTGCTGCCTGTGCGTGTCGGAGCCCATCAGGAGAGATATGGCATTAACAAACAATGTTGCACTGTACGTAGAGACAAAAAAAAGGAGCGATACTCGTATTCAACAACTTGAATGGGGCGCGGCCGTTGTGGCAGTTGCCGCTGCTGCGGCAGTGGCCTCTCCAAATTCATTAAAAAAGCGACTGATAATCATGAAATTTATAGGCGTATGCCAACACATCAATGTCTGTGGGGGTACTACGGTCCCCGGGGCAGGTCTCTCATGTAATTTGCGCACGCTTATCAAATTGTAAAATCAACTTTCAATTCGAGACAAGAAACTGGCGGCCGCCGCACTCCACTCCGAGACGTGAGCAATAACGATGCGAGTGATATTTTGTGTTCTGTACATGGAACGAGTACGAGCACGAGTACGAGTACGTACCCCCGGAGCCATGGGGCAATAATAATTCTGATACTGATTATGAGAAATCGATAAAAATCAATTTGCAATTTGTAGACAGGCTCCGGTCACACCCACTCACCCAGTCAGACTGCGAATGCGAATCGATCAATGAAAAAGTCATTTAAGGCTGAAGCAACTTTTAATTACACGCGCCTCGAATTAGAAGCAATTATTTTGTAAATGAAAAATGCGCGCTGATTAAGCCAATTTGTGGGGTTCATTCCCTCAATCTCCCTCCCCCAACGACGGACTGGCTGTACGGATGGAATATCGGCACAGAAAAACGAATTAGATGGCGTGTGAACGGATACACCTGAGCTGATGTGGCTTTTGTCGTTGGACGGTGAAAAAATCAATTTAAAAATGTCAAAGACTACGACGACGCATGGTAGGTAGATACTCGTGCTCCACCTTGCAACTCTCCCCCTTTATAATGTTCAGCCGACCGTGTGAAGTGACAAGGGTGACAAGACGGGTGACGCCCTCCGCCATCCTTTTGCCCACAAAGCACCAACAGTGGGGCACAGCCCCACCACAGAGCAGAGAGCACCACACTAAAGCAATTTGTATATTTTAATAGATGAAAGTCGGTGGGCCTTTGAGGGTGGATGGTGGACGGGTCTGGCAGGCGACCAACGGAAATCATTCCACTCCTCTGTCCCGAAAAGCTCTTAAAATGTTTTCAATTTAATTGAATTACTCGTCTTGGTTTGGTTCTTGGTTCTTGGTTCGCTTGTGGTTCCTCTGCCCCAATCGGGTTCGAATATTTTAGCACAAAAATCGTTTGCTGCAGCACAGCGCAGCACTTGGTCCGTTTTGTTTATTTGGCTTTTAGTTCCCAGCAGAACGGAAAAGAACCGATTCGGTCCGAACTTCTTGACATTCGATCGCATCACGCATATGTGGCGCCCCGCCCCGCCTGCCTGCCACACAAAGTTGTATGTAGTCTGTTTGCATTTAATTTTGTGGAAACAAACAAAACGAACTGCCAACACGAAACGAAACGAATCGAACACAATAAACTACGACTCAGAGTTATGATGAGGGTCGTGAAAGACATCGATGGGTATGGGGGATGGGGATGGGAATGGCATTAAATCAGCATAAGATACTGGCGGCGGCAGCAGCAGCAGGCACACATCTATGAGATACTTGAGGGGGGCCCAAAACGGAATCGCCAGATGAGCCGCCACCATTGTGCATTCATTTAAAACCTATCATCTTTCTAGATTATTTATAAATGGGGCACAGCACACAATTTGTGTGTGCCAAGTGGAAACGAGTGCAAAGTCGTAAAACTGAAATAAGAAAATATACAATAAATATTTATGGCTTGTCAAGATTTCAAGTATGCAAAAGTCATTTAAATTATGCGATCCATTCTGTGATGATGCAAAGAAACAGGCAGCAGGCAGTGCTGAGGCATCAACCATAAGTAAGATGGAAATGCCAGATACAAATGTGATCCATAATCAGTTGTAAGTGGATGAAAACTGAAGAAAATGAATGAAAGATAACAACTTATTATTTAGTTAAAGTCATCCAAATCATGTGAAATTGTAGAGAATGTTTGCATCATCAGAACCATAATTGGTGAGTGTGAAAAACTCATTCCCATATTCCCAGAACTCTGTTTAGATTCTGTGAACTATTGACTAATCCCAAAATCCTCGTAATTCGGTAGACAAATAAGTAAACTCATTGCCGTAAAAAGTAAATAAAATATCAGCAATCCGTTGGCACTGACGCAATGGCTAGACTCTAGACTGACTCACATAGGCCCATGCACCGTAGGCAATCTCCTCCATAAATTAGCTCATACGCAGACCCACACAAAGTACACAGTATAGAGACTTGCTCAGTTCTTAAACTACAAGTTTATGATTTTATTTTGAAAAGTCATACGCATTGTTTGAGCAACAATTTATCACAGACGCAGACGCAGACTCAGGCTCAGATATGACATCGGGACTGGAACGGAGCAACTCTGACTTCACCAAATATGGCAGGGAGCTGAGCTCTTGCCTGCACGCAAAGCCGCCACATCAATCACGGGCCTGACAAGCCACCTAAATACAATATAAATATATTGTGTTGCGTTGCATGGGTGTATGGGTGTATGGGGCCATTGTATATTGTGTGTGAGGCCAGAGTCGTTATAATCTCGGATAGAGTAACCCCAACGACTTATCGCATATGTGCATTACATTAGGCTTAATTAGTATTTCAGAGAGCGGCACTGCACTCCACTGCCACTTCCTCCGCCAGGCACGGCAAGGCAAGGCAAGGCAAGGCAGGGTCTGTGGGAACGCTCGGACCCCCTGATTAATGAAGCGTTTTGTTCAACATTTTATGTATAAATTGAGGCACGTACAATAAATTACGCAAAATCAAATCATAAATTGTAAGCTATGCAAAAGTTTTCCAATAATCAACGGAAGGTCGCCCTGTGAATTGGACTGGGAGAATTTATGCTCATTGGATTGTGTCATTGATGTGAAAGAAAATTTGCAAACCTGATTCCATTGAAGCCAAAGCAGCGATTGCACAAACTAGCTTCTGATTTCGGATTCCTTTTTGCTTAATTACAGATACATGGATACATACATATCCACGAATTCAAAATTCAAACGAAAGTGTACATAATTCGCCTTTGGAGTGAATGATGAGTCGAATGGCCAACGAGTCAAATATTAATTGAAACGACTTTTGAGAATTTCCTTTGAATCATTGCAGCGACCTTTTCTCGGTTTTCTTTTACTGTAATTCCCTCGTTTTCGTTTTCGTTTTCTTTTTCTTTTTCTTTATGCAATTTATCGTAATGAGTTTTATTTTTATTGCGCCAACGTGTCGAGTATCTTCAAGAGCCCTAGATGGACGATGGGAAGATGGGAAGATGGGCAGTTGGGTGCTGGGAGCCCGATGAGAGTGCAAGTGGCATGAGTCAGAGTCAGCAATTAATTTCCCAAGTGCCAGTCGCTTTGATGAGGTTGAAAGTTGTTGATAATGAAGCAGAAGATGCTGTCGCCCGTTGGTGTGCATTTTAATTAGAAATCAACCGAGGGCAACAAGCGCTTCCAAAAGGTAAATGACATTAAAAATGCATGCAGCACAATTAGCAGATACTTACAAAACATTTCCCACTCGCACTTTGCCCTCTCGGATTGTCAACCAACGAATGAATGAATGCCTCTGGGATTGGGATGCGAGGGATTTATGTCTGCCAAAAGAGGAGAAACATCAAAGCGGTTCGATGGAAGTCTAGCAAGTGAGGAGTTTGATTTATAGAGCAAACTCTTTGGGAGCTTGATGCTATTAAAACAGATTTATTGGCAGGACTGGAAAGGGATAAACTATGATTATAAATACACGAAAATGTAGGGGGAAATTGAAAGGGATTTGAAATCACCTCTCACCTGTGTGATCCACAAATTGAGAACTTTTGCGCCCTGTAAGTGATCGAGTTACGAGCTGCGCGTTCACACCATCCTCTGTGCCCCGTGCCACACAATGGCAGACACCCCTCGGCCTGTTGTTTGTTTGTTGCAGATGCATGAAACCATTTCGCAATGCAACCTCAGCAACAGACGAGAACGAGTTCACACACAAATACGAGTGCAAACATGTGGAAGTAGCAACAATTAAAGCGCTTTAATGCCAAGTCTTAAGTACTGCTGAACAATGGCTCATTTGCAGACGCGTCGGCAACTAAAAACAATTTAACAGACACGCTAATATACATCTTATGTGCGATGTTTTATCGACTGTGTGTGTGTGTGGGGCCCGGACCCCAATGTGGGGCAATACTTTGGCTGTCCGACTGACTGTCCGCTGTCCGCCTGGGACGTGGGACGTGGGACGGGGGAGACTATACCCCCATAGGCAAGTGTGATTTACAATTTGCCCAATACGGATGGATACTCGTACTCACTCGCTCGATCGTAAAAAGCCAAAATATGTCGGCATATCTCTCTCTCTCTCTCCCTGGGTCCCGCGTCTCTGGCAGGCAGAACCACTTTCGTTAGCTCGTAAAACTGTCTATAAAACGCAATGATAATAAAAACTGAGTCGGCCAGGCCAGCGGACAAACAACAGTGGGACGGGACGACTCATTTACGTACATGTTTCCAGCGAGGCCAAGGCCTCAGACCTCAGACCTCAGATCTCAGTTTAGTTCAGTGCAGTGCAGCGCAGGCTCTGAGGCTGAGGCTGAGGCTGATGCTGATGCTGATGAGGAGCCTGGGACCTGCCTCTCAGAGGCAGGCAGGCATCTCGTTGCGCTTCACCGCCCTCGTCCTTTAGTGGCACTTAGAGCTCGAGAGTTCCGAGCCCCGGGTCGGAGAGACGCTGCCTGAGCGTATCGCCTTTCACGATGCCTTTTGTAAATTGCTTTTTGAATTTTGTAAAAGCGCATACCCAGGCCCATGCCCCTATAGAGACACAGTGAGTGTTGGTAGCGGTGGGGGGAAACGGCAGCGGGAACCTCATAAAACGTCGCGAGGAAGAAATCTTTTTATGGATTTCTCTCCGAGTCTGGGCCCGAGCTGAACCCATAGCCATTGCCATAGCCAGAGCCAGAGCCAGAGCTGGACTCATTTTTATTGTTGGCCCGTTTTGTTGTCACCAACTGTTCGTCGTTTCTTTCACCAGATCCTTTGACATTTGAATAGTTCATTAATTTCGCAAAAGAAAGGAAAATATATATGCTATAAAACACACTCGCACACACACACACACACACACACACTTACACACTTACACACACATATACGGCTACATTGTTGCCTGAGCTGAAAACTTTGAAAGTCTTTTTCTATGCTCGGGATTTTCCTTTGTCTGGGTCCAGCCTTTTGTTGCTGTTCATCAATTTGAAAGGTAAGTCAGAGCAGAGCCAAGCCCCGCAACCCGACTGGCACTTCCTTGAGCTGTCCAGGCCAGAAACGGCTTCAATTGAAATGTGCGTCGCACTCCGTGGAGAGTGTCGTTCGCTCTCGCACTCATTCATTCGGTCATTCAGTCATTCAGTCAAGCAGTCATCCAGAGGCGGCCTTGCAACAATGGCCTGCACATGGACTGGGGGGGGGGGCAACCGTTTCCATTGTCCACCTCTCATTAGCATTTCTTTCTCGATTGTTGCTTTTCTGGCCAATTTCGACAGGAACTGGCGCAGTCAGAGCTTCGCTCTAATGGCATACCAGCCCGTTGCCGTGATTATAGGCCCAATCTGAATCCGTATTCGGAATCTTTGTCTAATTGCGAACGGTTTGCAGATGGCCGGAAGTGATTTGCGAATGCCCAGGAATAGAGGCGATGTTCAATTAACATAATTGGGGTATGCCATGCCATCGTTATAAATAATGGAACCACATACGCTTTTCTTTGATCAGCCATTGGATTGGTGGTTCAAATCTTCTACAGGTTTTCTAATCTCCCTAGGCTTTGCCTTCTCCCATTGCTTATCCGTGGCATAACCAGCTTATCAAATCCCTGGTCATCTGTCTTCTGACTCCATTCGAGCGTGATGTTGTATCAAATTGCAAGACAAGAACATTTCACACAACTGCTTATCCTGTCCACAGCTGCCATAACTAATTCCCAGATTAATGTATTCAAATGAAAATATTTATCAGGCAAGTTGTTCATGCAATACCCAGTGGGTTATGCTCGTCTTTCGCAGAACCGGCAGACATTTTCTAGCAGCAGCGAAAAACGTGAAGAGCAACTTATACTCAGTCGAGTAATCGGCCTTTCTGCACAACTAAGCAACCAGTTGGAAACAAAAGCAAATAAGTGGAAACTGGGAATTAAACACAGAAACAAAAAACAGAACAAATAGAACCAGAAAAACACACACACATTTTTCGGGCAGTGGGCTCAGAATTCACTAACTAGGTTGGATTTCCTAGAACCCAAACCGATCCGATCCCATCCGATCCGTACATTTGTACACTCCGGCAGCTAAACCAACTACAATAGACCCTTCCTTGGGGAGGAGGAGAGATGGATACCCGCAGGAGCTCGGCTCTCGTATCTATTACTACGAGTATTTTACTGCTTCATTTTGAATGGGCGAACACAAAACGAATGTTGTCCATGGGGACCTTTGAGGGTCCGCCCGAGCTCTGCTCTCATCTCCATGTGGCCTCCATGGGCATGTCCGTGGCCAGTTCTCATGTTGCCCAAAATGATTATGTATTAATAAATGTACAATATTTCGCCATAAGGACGGCCCAAGATAGAGAGTTCTGTGGGTTGGGGTGGCCCATAAAAAGCCAAAATGTAGTTAAAATAACATTTCTGGGGTCGGAGAGGGCGTGCCCCAGCCCCAGCTCCAACCCCAGCTCCGGCTGTGCGTGAGTTTTGCCCATTCATGCCGGGCTCCATTCCCATTCCCATCCTAACGACTCTGCCCCATTTCCAGGGAATCTTCTGTGGTCTCGTGCGATTCTGTTTGAACACCGAACGAACACCGAATTGGGGGAATGAATGAGTCTCTGTTCTGGTTTTAGGTTCTGGTTTTGCTTCTCCTTCTCCTTCTCGTTCTGCCACTGGCCCTGGGTCTGTCCTGGTTTTGGGTTGTTGTGTTTCACATTTTCAGTTTCAGTTGAGTTTTTATTCTTTTTCTGGTATTTTGCTTTGTCATGACCGAAAAACACACAAAAACCGCCTGGCTCTAGAAAAAGTTTTCACCAGATTTTGTATGCCCTTTTGTGAGGCCGCAGAATCTACCGCCGCCTCCCAGTGACTTTAGAATCCTTTTTAAAGTCATCTTGTGTCATTCTTTTCGTCGAATATTTACCACTTTTCGCTGATACATTTATTTCAAGACTGAAATTTCTTGTGTAGTCAATGGAACTTAATTTTAGGGTGCTATCAAAATGATCCAGTAATTGCGGAAATGTAAAGAAAATATTTAATTGTGTCTTACACTTATTTTCTTCTCATGTGATTTCTATTCAGTCAAGAATCCTGATTTCCTGTCATTGTCCGGGGAACAGCCTGAGAAAACCCTTCAGTGGGCTTCAGCAGGGCATATCCAATTCGTCGTCAGGCACAGGGCTCGAGCTATTCATCTTGTTTTTCGACTTTATTGTTCTCAATGTTGACAAGAATGAACCGGCAGAGGATGAGGCAGAGAATGAGGCAGAGCATGAGACAGAGGACAGGACGTGCTCTGGCTGCTGCTGCGCTGCTGTTGTTCAGGGGAAAAATGTTCCAAGTTTTCTTTGAACAATCCACTTTGAAGGCATAAATTATGCCTTCAGTTTTCACTGTGTGTGCATGAGTTGTTGGCTGTCAGCTGTCGCCAAGCCGGGCCCCTGCCTCTGCCTCTGCCTCTGGCTCTGGCCACCGCCTTAGCTTCTTCCCAGATTCTGTGTCCCTGCCATCTCATCCTGGCCCTTCCTTCATTGCAGTCACAAAAGCTTAACTCGCCTTTTGTGCAAAAAGTTTTCGGGCTCGTTGGACGGCTGCAGCCCCTCGGCATAAGAAAACAATCTTCAAGGGTTGTCTCTGTCAGTGAGTCTGCCCGACAGCCAGGCAGACACTGTTCGGTAGGTTCTGCTCTGTTCTCTGCCTCTCTTTTGNTGGGGGGGGGGGGGGGGGCTCTCTGTAATTAATTTGATATGCAACGAAGCGTTTTTGAAGTTTATATTGTTTGTCTTACTTGAATACGTCCGAAAACGAGTAGGGGTACGGGTACGGGTACGAGTACGAGTCAGAGTCAGAGTCCGAGGTCTCGACCCAGAGAGCGGGTTGAAGTGAAGTGCCAGCCGGCACTCGAAAATTCTCCCACTTAAGCACTTTCAAACGCACACACTCAAAACTCCGAGCTATATTCAAACTCATCTCTCGCATTGAAATACAAAATTCATCAATTTTGATTTATGCCCAACTATTCAGACAATAGTTTTTCCACTCCATTCTCTCCCAAGACACTTTTGACAGAGTCCAAAGTAAAGCTTCAATTCGACTCTCTGCGGCCTGTGTTTGGGTTTGAGGGGGGCCCCACCGGAACACTTGTGTTCTTTGTTGGCACTGGGAGCGGGACCTGGACTGGGGGACTTTGATCAGGTTCGTTCGGGGTGTACTGAAACTGGAACTCGTCATTGTTATGCATATTGTAGGTACAATTGTTATGTGAAATTTGTATTGTACACCACACCACACCACACACACACAACTCATTCGATTGTCTGAGCTACTTCTTAGAATCGTAGTTGATGTGAATATTTCATGACAGCAATTTTCAATTAAAGTTTTGCTGGGCAAGGGGAGGCGGATACACGATCAAGAGGTGTGGCTGGCTCTCTGCTGGGTTGATTGAGCTACGAACTAGAATTGAATGGAACTTTCTATTGATTGCAAATTTACAGTATTTTTGGACAAAAGAGAACTTTTGATAATTGATTGAAGGTGGGGTTAGAATATTCCAAAGAATGGAGGGGCCATAGCTAGCAAATAAATGTAAAATTTATGCGATTTACATATTTACACTTCTGATGCTTTACTTTAATCCAATTCCTGCCATGAACTAATTCGTTTTACTTTATAATCTATTTCATTTCCAATGCAAATATTTTTGTTCATTTAGACACATTCCAATCAAATATGTCAACACATTTACCCTCGCCCAAGCGAAGGCTAATGGCTAAATTCTTTCTTAGTTTCTTCATTGTTGCCCTGAAATATTCATACAGCAGCGCTGGGGCTCCGCCAAGAAAGGCTTACCAAAGTTCTCTGAGTTATGCACACACATCTGGAATGGGCAACTGAAGCGACTTCCCGAGTCAAGCTCTCAGCCCATGTGGGGCATCTCAGCATTGTTGTCGCAAGTGTTTCGTTCTTCTCATTTTAATACTTTTCTTTTTTGAAGTTGTGCAAGCAAAATCGTTCATGCGGCATGTACATATGTATATATGTATGTAAATATGTATATATGTACATTTGTATGTATCTGCAGCATATGTTATAAGAACAATGTGCCAATGGACACATATGTACATAAGAATGTATGTAAGTTCCTTAGCAGCAACCTTTACAGCTGGGGTCAAAATAATAGTAGTTCCAGAGCAAGGACTTATGACACATTAAAAGTCTACCATAACAGAAACATTTGAGATTGTGCAAATTATACTTTAATGTATTCAAATGTATTTAAAACTTTCATTCGATTCGCACCAAGAGTTTGGAGCCCTTCAATTACTTGGAAGCTGCCTGACTATAATTTTGACCTGACCTGTGTGCCCCAGCATTCAGCACTTTGTAATGGTTTATATGTACATACATATGTACGTGTGTACGAGTATGTACTGAGCCTCATTTGCTTGAGCAAGTGCCGGCAAACGACCTCGAGTTATGTACATTTATGCACATGGCATATAGCCCGCCCGTGCTTTGGCCAAAACATACCTAAACACACACACACACACACACACATCTATAGATACTTATTCGTACTAGCATTTCTCGCATCTAACGTGGCATATGAACATCTGTGTGGGTTCACGTGTATCTGTGTATGTGGCGCACACTTGCGTCTCTGCCGTCTGTCTCTGTCTCTGTCTCTGTCTGTCTCTCCCGTCTGGATCGGCTTATGTCTCGGCATTCACCCATCGACAGCCCATACCATGCCAGACCAGACCATATTCCCATCCATGGCACAGCTGAAGCCCAAGCCCAGCCCAAACCACCCATCGACATCGACATCGTCGGGTCCGGGGCCGGGCTCGGCTTAAGTTAATTACATGCCGGTCGACGCCTCGTTGCATAAATGTGTGACCCTCTTCTATATGTATCTCTCTCTCACTCTCTCTCTCTCTTTTATGCACTCTCTCCTGCTCTCGCTTTGTGCAAGTGTGAGTGTGTGTGTGTGTGTGTGTGGTCCAGCTGTGCCGTTTGGGCCATTTTACAACTGTTCGCAAACGACCTTCCCAAAATGCGGCTTATTGTTGTAGCTTTGAGATGGCATTGTTGCTGCTCCTGCGACACGCCCGTCCACTGCGCAGGCTCTCTCACACATTCAGCTGAATGAGAAACAGAGAAAGAGAGTTGCAGACGGAGAGTTGCGCAGAATCTCTCTCTCGCTCTCGCTCTCGCTCTCTCGAGTGGAACCCACGGGAAACCTTCCGCAGAGGAAGGCTTTTTCCAATGAACCTGAAATAGACGGCCGCCTGTCTGTGCTATGGCAGAGAAGGGTCGGCTGAAGGGGGGCTGCTCGTGTGGGAAAACTCCTGCAAGGCGTGGTACCATGCAGAGTGGAGACGGAGGGTGGCGGCACCGGTCTGGTCTGGCTCATGAAGTTACTCAGACATGCATAAAAATGCCGGTTTTATTATGTCGTTAGGTGCCGTTGAGTGTCTGTGTTTGTGTCGGTGTGTCGGGCTCTGTGTGCGAGTGAGTGTCTGTGTGGGTGTGTTTTTGTATCCGAGGCGAGTTGTGGGTGGTCTTGGGCATGTCCTGCCTGCTTCTAGCATGGCGAAGACTCCTTTAAAGTCGCTGCCAAAGAAAAAAGTTGCCAAAAAAAAGCATGTTCAGGAATAAGAAAAATATCTTTTTATGGCAGCACATTTTGGGGTTGCAGAATAGATAGTTGCAACGGCAGCAGCAGCAGCACGAGCGCAGGCTGTCGTCAAATTTCCGTAGACCCCCAACCCGCAACCCGGAACCCGGAACCCAACCCTTTTGGGCCATAAACGAGTTTTATGTAACATTCGCCCACGGCATACATAAAATGAAATAAGTACGTATAAAAATGTCTCTCGCTTCGGACCTGGCTCTCCTCTGTTTTTCCTATGTTTTATTTGCTGGCCTGCATCCTTGGCCCTCAGCCCCCACCACCACACAGAGCACACAGAGCACACAGAGAAAAAGAGAGAGAGAGAGAGAACGATTTATATAGATCGTTTCTGGGGTCTGAGACCATCCATACACACTCGTACAATTTTGAAATATGCTTGTGACTAATTTAATTTATTTGCCATTGTTGTTGGTGAATTGTGGGATTTCCTTTTGCTTTTCTAGGTTTTCTATAGCTTTTCATTGTTGCTCGCAAAATTCCTCACGAGCGCCCTTCGCCCCCGCAAGCTGTTCGGGAATTGCCCTGCCATTGATTTCATTTTTCTTTGCGTCTTTTTTATTGCCCTAACGAGCCACCAAAGAAGAGCTCTGCCCCCATGTGGTTGTGGGCGGTGGATCTGCGTCCGTAATAAATTGTTATAATTTTGTCATAAAATGAAAACTTTTACAATTAGGATTTTTGGCATTTTATTTATGTGCTGAGGCTAGGCATGGCAATTTGTTGGATTGCTCCAACTCACAGAATGCGAGAGGGAGGGAGACACAGAGACAGCGACAGCGACAGCGACAGAGGTTCTGGGGACAGGGTAAAGATATTGCTTAAGTGGACCTTGAAGTGAATGCGTTTCGCTCGGTTGGCCTGACTAGAAATGGCGCTCAGCGGAAATCTTGACAAATTGTCGGGCTGCATGAGGGCGCCATGGATGACAGAGGACGACATCGGACAATGAAGACCCTGAGGAAGTGTAATGAGCTCTCAAGACAACTCAATCTATGACAGAAAAAGAAATGTGTAAGTGATCAGTGGGGCACAGATGAAGACAACCCGTTAAGGTTTTAATAACAAAGTCTTCCATGCTTATGACGCATGGAAAATCACCCTGAAAGTGCATTTCAGTACTCGGCATTCGGCACTCGTTCACTGCCAACTCCTCCTTCCACATCGGCAAACACAAATACGAATACGAATGCCAACAATTTACGCAAGCATTTCCCATTTATATAATTCAATTTGCTTTTATTGTCCCATGGACATTACAAAACATTTTCCCAATGGCATTTATCAAATTTTCCAATCTCTTCACTCGCGTGTGTGTGTGTGGCTGTGTCTCATTGATTTTGGCTCTTGTGGCAATGGCAGGCCAGCCCAGGCCGAACAACCCGCTCACCCACACGACCTTCACAGCTTGTGTGCCACAAGCGCCCCCAAATATATGGCCAATAATTTTGTGTGCATGCCAATGCCGAAAATATGCAAACTATGGCCAAGAGGAAAGAAAAAAGTTATCAGCCCAAGCCACAGCCAAAGGCAAGTCCGAAGCCGTGGGCCACATAATAAATTCAATTGAATTTCTGGTTGCGGAAAAGAGCCAAAAAACAAAAACCAAATAAAACTTTGCCGGATAAGAGAAGAAATAAAATTAAAAATACAATTTTTAATTCCGCTTTTCTGCGTCTGTTGACACAAACTAATTTATGGCATTTACAAGACAACAAAAGCAGCAACAACCAACATTTTTGCACATCAACAATTTCCACTGCCTGCTGTGGCAAATTAGCCAGCAACAGCCAGCAAATTTGGTTTTTCTTTTTGCCTTTTTTCACATCACAGCCTCGTGTATAAATTTTGCAACAGCAGAAAAAAAGTCAGAAATACTGCCAGAGATTTGCCTGCTGCTGTTGCTGTTGGTGGTGCTGGTGGTGGTACTGGTGGTGCTGCAGCTACTGCCACTTCTGGTGCTGCACAGTACTGCTGGTGCTGGTGCTGCTGCTGCATGTATCTGTCGCTTGTTTTCTGCTTAAATTATAGACATTTGACTTGGCTGCGACTACACAAACAAGATTTGGCATGCAATTTTTCTTGCTAATTTGCATGACAGTCAGCAGTACGAGGCGTACGAGCAGCAGCCAGCACTGCGCTGCCTTTGGTCTGGGAAGTTCTCGGGAATAACACTTCCTAGGACCCTGCCAGCCGGCTCCTAAAATATTTGTAATCAAGCAATTTATTTGCTGCCTACTGCCTGCTGCTACTGAGCAACATTTCCGCTTTGACTAAGCTAAAATAAAAACGATTTTCAATTGATTGAAGGGCCCTGAATGTGAACGGAGTCGAGAGTGGACCCGACACGAGCAGAGCGGAAGGGAGCGCAGCGGATGTGACCATTTGGCTTTGCAACATGCCAGCAATTAGTGAGGAAATCTTCACTGAAAAGAGATGCCCTCGAGCTGCGGGCCCAGAAAGCAATTCACTGGCAGGCAGATTCTTGTCATGGGCGGGCTCATGGGGCGTATGCGCATTGATTCTAAAAAGCAGCGAGAGTTAGGGTAGCAAGGGGTAGACTGTTGCATCGACTGATGGATTCGATGCAACTTTAACTTTAATTGGGCCCAAGCGAAAGGAATTTACACATTTAGTTTGTGTTTAAACTGAGAATTTTAATCTCAATTATATTCCAAATAATTATTGCCATTACAAGAGCATTTTAATTGGCAAAAGAATTTAATTAGTTAATTCACAATAAATATAATACTTTGTTGCATACTTTCGGGAGTACCCCGATGTGCAATCCGAAGGATTTGGCATGGCATGCAGCAACTATCTGAACTTAGAAACTTTTCCTTTATAAGATGCTGCACTTGGCAGTTACATTTTCATGCCGCAAACACACACACACACACACATGCCACATGGTTGCACAAAAGAAATGCTTGCCAGCATCTTCGTATGGGCATTTCCATGATGATGATGGTGAAGATTCTGGAGAATGGGATGCTTGGGTTTGTTTGCCTTGACTTGGCTTGGCCGAGAGCAAGTAACTTTGTCATGGAGCCAAACTTCCTCGGATCCCGGGACCCTTATTGAGCTGTTCATGTGTGTGTGTGTGTGTGAGAGTCCGTCTGCCAGACATTCAGATTCTCCTTCCTTCAGTCAACATTCAAGTCAATATTGATTTTTCATTGCTCATGCAGGCGACAGCAGCAGCAGCAGCAGCAGCAGCAGCCACAATAATAATATAAAAAGCGTAGAGCAATATAATTGGAATTTGAAATTGGATATTGGATATTTTTGCAACAAAAAAACACGAGTGGAAAAAGAGCAGAAGCTGAAGCAGAAGCAGTCACAGAGTAGAAGCACCAGCAGCAGCAGCATATTTTATTCGATTATTTATTCAATAAGCGTCGCTCTGTTTGGATTTTATTGTGTGGACAAATCGGGAATGGGAACATGTATGCCATACACGAGTACCAACCAGTACGAGTGTCCGCACAAAGGCCAATTCAATTTAAAGCAGCAGCAGACGGACAGGGCGGACACAACGGACAGACACCCAATGGACACATGCAGAGAGTCACTCAGTGCCAGAGACGATGGAGGCCCAGAACTTGGAGCAGACAAAACGCAAATAACTCAATTTAATTGCACGAAAAACTAAAACTAAACCGAAAACTAAACCTGAAACGAGTATCTCTCTCTATCTCTCTCGTTGGCGCAAGTAAAGCATGAAAATAAATTGGAAAAACATTTACCATCGCCTGATCGATGGCCGCTGACGAGCGTCTGACATTATGCCTTGCCTGCCTGTCTCTCCGTCTCCCAATCTGCAGTACTCCTCCGAAATGGTCGAGTGACCAACTGGTTTCGTCTCTGAGCGATTGCGAGCTGGACAAACATCAATGCTCGTAAGCGTCAGCGCTGGAGTGTTTATATGGAAAATATAAATCAAATAATGGCGCAGACATTAACAAACAACAAACGACTGTGTCCAGAGGGGGGCAGACATCGAGATGATTATCGGGTCTTACAAAGGTTTCAATGTGTATTTAATTGCAGACACATAAATGTGCACCACTAGGGGGCACCGGAAGACGGGCAGGGAATGCTTCTCGTTGGTGGATTATTTCTAGAAAACTCTTTTCCAATGGGGTGTGTAAAATCATATATTTAATAGGTTGAAACAATTCGTAATTGCTGTGTTGTGGAAATCTGTTCGTAAATGCCCGCAGCATGGTAGAGCTGTGTTATTCTACATTTCACAATCAATACACTAGGCGAAACTATTGGGAGCGTTCTTTGGGAGTCCCAGACTCGAAGAATAAATTATGGAAACAAATACGAGTAGTCTCTGATACTATAATTCCATTCTAAAACCTACTTATATATCTGTATGTAAATTGAGAAATATTCTCCATTATCTGTGGTGATCTCTCAAATTTCCCCTAATTTAAATCGCAAACTGTAGAGCAGTGGGATGAGCTGCAGCATGAAATAGCCGATAATTGGCCAATTGTATTGGGACAGATTCGACTTTGGCTTGAACAATAAGTTGGGAGCAGGCAGACCTTGCAACAGCCTCCTCTGATCACATCAACGTGTGTTTTTGGGCAGGGAGTGAGTTGAGAGAGTGCCGGCTGCCAACCCACTTAACGAGGTCGGGCCCCATAGCAGCACGTAGCCATTACCCATGTACACACTCGCAGTGTAGTCAGGCAGTCAGTCAGACATTACAACGAAGCCTCCACAGCCAAAACGAGACCATAGCGAAATATCAAGTATACGGGTCTATTCAGTCAGCGAGGGGAACAGCTCGTACTCGAGCTTATCGTTGTGGCTGCTGTCGGGGGTAATTATAATGCGCCATAGTCACGCCAGACACGCTGCATAAATATTAAAATTAAATAATAACAAATGCTAGAAAATAAATAAGCCAGACAACTGTAAAAACAATACGTAATACTCACGGCGCAGGGCAAATATTAACCAGCATTAAATTCCAATTGAAAAATGTTTTTGCTGCTGGTGATTGGGGAATTTTCGAAATGGGTGGCTGTCAACAGAATGGGACTGCTTTGTTCTTTCTCTTTATGAAGATGGCCTGTGTCTGGCACTCCCCCGAGTTTATATTTTAATTTCTGTTATGGGCCTGAGCTCGAGTTTCAAAAACCAATAATGCGGCTGCCATCATCAGCAACAACGGCACGGACAACGCCTGACGACAGCAACATGGCGCACAACAAGCAATAAAAATGGCATAAAATTCAAAATGAAAGCTAAATGCTGCTGGGTCGGTCATATAAACGCTCGTACATATACTCGGGCAACCCCCCCGTGAAACACCCCCTCCATGGCCGCTCTTGTAGCTGTGAGCTGCATAAAAATAAGTAATATCGTAAAAATTACAGGAAATAAAAATCGCAACGTAAATACGTGTAAGTGCGAGAGTCGGCCAACTTTCCCGACTTGCTGAAATTGGCACTAAAATATGACCAAAAGAAAGAGAGAGAGTGAGAGCGAGAGCGAGAGAGTGCGAGGAAAAGCAGTAACAATATGTGGGGTGGGACTCGAAGGTTCAAGTTGGCCATTACATGGCCATATTCTGGGCAAATGTTTTGAAAAATAAATAATTCCCAGTTGCCATAAATGTGTTTTTGCGGAGGACTCTCCGTTTTGGGGCGGTTGTGCCACGCCGATAAAAACAAATGAGATAAGTTTCTGCAACAATTATTTCAAACTTGAAATGGAAGGAAATTAAGCCAAAAAAGGACAAAGAAATAATCTTCCAAGTCGCAGCGTTAATCCTGCAATTAGGCTTCCAATTAGACTTTCACCCATGTCTCAAGTCAATTGTAATAATCATGCTGCTGGCCATCCAAGCCGCTGTAAAGTGTGCAACATTGATGGGCCACTGGACAAGCGATCGCCCTCGAATCGGTTACTTCAAGGGATTCCAGTGGTGGGGGCAATTTAGCAATGAAATGCACATAAATCGTAAGAGACAGGGGCCACAACTGCAGTGGAAATCATAGCCATAACTCTGCATGTTGTGCATTAATATTTCCTCTGCAACAGTAGAAACATCAGCTGCAACAGCAACAGCAGGAGGCAGCCACACTTTAGTTACAACTTTGAGATACCCTTGCAACTCGTTGACTTGCCTCTGGGATGCGTGATCGAAGTACCCCGCTGGAAAGGGTATAACAACAACAACAACAGCAATTGCAATTACCGTCCGTCGGTCCGCCTGTCCGTCTGTCCGTGTGTGGGCAAATTATGACAGCGAGGAGGGGCCCATAACAACAATTGCAACAGCAAAGCGAACAATTGCAACTGCAACATGAGCGTACAGCAGGCAAATGAAATGAGCTTTTAATCAATTTCCGGTATTAAAGCCCAGCCAAGCCAACCAACCAACCAACCAACCAACCAACCAACCATCCACTCAGGTATCCGCCCGTCCAACCATCCAATCATCCCACCACAGTGCTTGCCGCTGGCCGCTCGTTGTGAGCCATTGTTGCTGTGCATTTAATTAACAAACAATTTATATTCATAAACCCCAATCGGTCACATGCAAATGCACATATGATTGCCCGCTGGGAGAGTGCGCGGAAAAAGCAGAGCGCGGCACAACAATAAATACAAAATTGAATGAGATATAATTTCATTCAAGTGTGAGTTGTGGCAAATAGAAAATACAAAATAGAGAATAGAGATACTCTACCCATCGCGATGGGTACAGCCTGAACAAATCGAAATATTCAATCTAGGGATGGACTGTGGGTGCCGTTTTAGTATTTCATTTAATGGGTTCCTCTGCCTACGCCATGAAACACTTTACGAACTACTAAAGTCAACTACTTTTATGACCTCGCTGAGTGCCAGCTTCATTTTCGCAGCTATAAATCGATGTTTTAGCATAAACCACAACGGGAAAAGGTCACGTTTCAAAGAGCAATTAAATTTGGGAATATTATTAAAAGAGAGAGCTGCGAAAGGAAATTAAAAACCATTAAAAAATACATCAAATGGCAAGAGATTTGAAAAGTATCTGCTCTTTCCCTTCCTAAGTTCCGTGTCGTAATGTCCCACAAAGCTTAGATACCTTTGAGTTAGCATGCTAAAATTATATTTCACAATGTGAATATGTAATAAATATTGCAAATGCGTGGCATGGCAGCAAAAAACATGTGCACACAGATGCGCTTACATAAATAAATGTACAAATATGTGTACATATGTATAGATATGCAGGTGTGTATGTGCTTTTTGTGTAACAGAAACGTGGCACCGGAAAAGAGCAGTTGCAACAAGGCGAGTTACAGTGCCACCGTTGCCGTGGACTGTGCAGCAACAATATGAAAGCTGATTGGCCCCCCAATCGCACCGTTTCGAGATTTGTGGCTGCCACGTGTTGCCAGCACACTCCGACTGGTGCACATCGCAGACACATGTTCATTTATATTGCAACAATTGGACATGGCCCAGGGATGATGGTGGCCAAAGCCCCGACACCCAATTAACCCTGTCGTACAGGGAATACAGGGACCTTCTGGGCAGGTCTGGGCAGGGCACCACACACTGCATACCAGCTTAGCAAATCATTAATTAAACCTGGCCGAAAAAGGGAACCAGACACAAGAGCACCAAAAATTATAATAATGAACAACGCATGGGAAATAAACGCAAAAAGCTCTGCGTTCAGGCATGGGCATCCCTGTCCAGTGGCAGCGGCTCTGCAAACCCCCTCCCCCCAAACTAATTAGCATGTTGAAATGTGTTTAGTGTTAGTGTTGCTGTGTGTTACTGCTGCTTGTGGCAGACACCACTCAGAGGTCAGAGCGAGGTCCAAGCGAAACGAGCATTAAGCATGTGGGAAATGAAAATGGGAGTGGGCCAACGGCACTGGCAGTGGCAGAGAAACACATAAGTTGCAGCCAAAAGGGCAACTAACATTAAGGCAAGAGGTCAGAGATAGACAGGAATGTCTAGAATACAGATAGAATACAAATCTGTGCCTCAAAAATGATGAAATTCTATCGATAAGTTACCCAAGCAGCTAATTGTATTGCCCAGAACTGCTGGGCACTTTGTGGCTTTAATCGATCACTGCCAACTAAAAATAAAACTCACTCGAGTACACGCTCTTGTAAGTCTTCATCTCTCCCACAGAGTTCTGCCTTATTATATTTATGATGTTCCTTTTTGCTGTGCCATGGCATGGCATGGGTTGGCAGGGGATGGGTAATGTTAATGATGATTATGTACAGTCGCTAAAATAAAGTACTTACAGAGTGGAAAGCACATAACATTGTATGGATACAAATTGCAGAGGGAACAAATATAAATATGGGTACTTATATATCATAGTCTGTGGGCAGATTCGGTCCAACCGCAAACTCATTATGGCCCATTCTCCTTCAACTCTCCCTCTCTTTGGGGGCCCATTCTCCTGCCACTTCCACTTTTGCCGCGCTCTGTGGCAGAGCTTTAATGACGGGCGAATATTGTGTATAATATAGACATTTTCTATGGCCCCGACATGGCCAGGCGCTGAAGAGGAGACAAAACCGGCAGCAGTGAGCGGTAAGCCAGCAGCTGAATGGCAACAGCGACCTGGCAGTAACCACAAAAACTTGCCTCTTGCTTATTTTGTGTCTGGCATTGTCATTGTGGTTGTTTCTGCTGTTTCTGTTGCTGCTGTCACGGCTGTTGTTGCTGGCCAAAACGTGCAATTAAATGCTGTATAGAAGCTGCCGCAGCCATAAGCTATCGCCGATGCCCGCAGCAGTGGCCACAACTAAGGCTACATGGTCGAAGCCAACTTATTGGCAGTCGCTTGCCAAATGCAATGAATGAAAATTGCACACAAAAACACAAACAACAGAAGCGAAACAACAACAAAATAAGCAAAACGAGTAAGAGAAAGAGAAAGACACAGAGAAGAACACAATTACCGCAGAGAGGCATTCGGCAGGCATATTATTGATTGGCGACCGCAGAGATACACTCGACCAGAGCCCACGAGATGCTGATGCTGATGCAGATGCAGATGCAGTTCACACAGTGACTGAGGCTCTCTCACTAATGATGATGATGATGATGGCTAGTGGCTGTGGCTGTGGCTCTCTGTGAACGTTTTTGGCTGCCATTGACATTGAAAATCTGGCAATTTGCAATCATTGCAATTAGTTTTTATTCCCTGTCGGACCACAACGCGTCGCGTCGCTATCCGCCTGGCCAGAAGTTGTCCCATACAAATTATTGCCCAGGAGTCGAGGAAAGGAATTTGTGCGCGAAATTATTGGGTAATTTATAAACAGAAACGAAAGCTTGGGCTTGCATAACGAGAACGGTTTGTTCGCATTTGAGAAATGTTAATTATCTTTCGCGCATTTTCAATTTCTCATCGTGCTCGGGAGTCGACCCTGAAAACGTGAATTGCAATTGCAAATCGCTAATTGCCAGCCGATTATTTATAACCGTGCATTTGCAAAGTTCAAATGTGCGTTTGCTCGGAAGTAATTTGCTCGTTTAACGCGTCTATAAATAGCCACCCCTCCCTCTCCCATTCATCCTCTGATAGCGACGACAATCGTTGGGCCGCCAAAGCTTTCGCGTCAGCACTCACGGGGGCAAGGTGGCGTATACGTAATGGCATGATATGAGCCCCCAAGGCGAGGAGTGACGACTATGTTGTGTGTTTGTCATTCTCTTTGCATGTAGGAGCCTTGCTCCACATTTATCCCATGGGTTGTGCCCCGTTCCTCTCTCGCCTCCACCTCATTGAATCATTGAATTTTCAGCTTTGTTCTGGCTTCCGCTAACCTCTAGCTGGGAATGGGAAATGGGCTGTAATGAGTATCCAAGAAGCATCTATGGAATACGTGTACTGCCAGCTTATAGATCTCTTCTGACGCGAGCGTAACTCTGACCTCAATTTTGGCACACTCCGGGGCGTGTTTTCATTCAAAGACAGCCGTAAACTTGAACATTCTCAGTATTTTACATGCATTTCAATTACAGATGCTTCAAAGTGTCGAAGTACCTTTCAGTCGAGGCACTCGGCTGTTTTCTTTTATGCTTTTCTTTTGCCGCCTTTGCAGTGTTTGTGATTAGGCCCCCAAAGAGACGTAGTCCCATTCCCAAACCCAAACCCAATCCCATTCGCATTCTCTGTCACATTAATCATGGCAACATTTGCCATGCAATTAAGCAAATGAAGCCTGCATTTAAGTGCTGACAATGATGATGATGATGAGGGGTCTTCGACTCCGATTCTGGGGTCTGGGTGTTTGGACAGTGGAAATCTTGACGATATCATTAGGCTAATGTGGTTAGTCGTACATCGATAAGTGAGTGTGCCCCAAGCAGGCGCTTAATGCGCATTTAATACCCCTTTGAGTCATTTGAAATTCAATCGAGTCGCTCGCAAATATTGCCTACCCGCTCCCGCCTCCCCCTGCGTGTGATCAGAACAAAGAACGCAACGCATTCGATTTCAATTGAATTCGAGTCGAGGCGAGTCGAGACGAGTCGACACTCATTTCTGGCAATTCATCAAACCCGAATCACAATTGAAATGCAATTTTCTGATTTTGTGATGTGGCAAATTAAAAACCGGCAGTCGCATATCACAATATATCAGACAGACAGCAACAGCAAAAAACAAACCCATTGACGCAGACCGCAATTCAATCAGTCAACGTTGTCGTGGCCTTTTTCGTCAGTCTTATTGGCCATGCACTTAAATGGCCAACAAATCCCCGGCTCACCGTTGCGGCCAGCTGTCCGTTTTCAGATTTCAGGCAGCCCAAGACAGCGCAAATGTCAAACGTATTCCGCCATAATTAAATTATAAATATTACAACAATTTGCTGCTTTCTTTGCGCAACAAACAAACAGTTCATTTAAGTATTTTGAGCACAAGTCGCCATTGCGCATTCGCCACGTTGCATGGCCAAATGAAATCGCATTGAAAGCCAAGCGAAATTGCATTGAAAGTGAACAAATAAGTTCGGTTTATGGGCACACAACGAATGGGGAATGCACTAAGGAGAGGCATTTCCGCTGCCAAGTATAATCCCACATCCCATGTAACAGCGATAGAAACCCAAAGGATAGAAACCCAGAGTGTGAATGTAATTTCTCGTGCTCTCTTTTCCGGCTGCCTGCCACACTCCCCTCCTGTCTGGGGGTCGCCAATCACGTGTCGCCAACATGATTTATTTCGTCAATTTATGCCAAAAGTGTAAAACGATTTTCTGCCGTGCCAAATGAAATATTATGACGTGCACTATCATTTACATATGTACATGTGCTTCACAGCCTCCCACTTGTCGTTGTGTGTGGGCGTGGCATTGCGTTTAGGAATGCGACAGTTGACTGACTGAAGCCATCTCTGTCTGTCGTCCCTGCACCCCCACTGCTTCAATGGGTTGGCATTTTGCAATTTAGCAAAAAGGGAAATTACATTTAAATTGAATTGTAAACCGAATAAATTGTGTGGATGTTGCAGAGGTCTGTGGGGGGGGGATGTGCTCTGTAAATTTACGATTGAACTGTGGAATTACATTCGAGTATTTCTGCGGGTGCTCTTCTGAATAATTTAGCATTTGAAAGTTATCAGTCACCATGAGGGCTTTTCCCCAAAGTGGAAATTGCCGAAAGAGTGAGCCAGGGATAAAAGGAGAGGGCATTGATGAGTGATAGAGTCAATTAGCAAAATGCTAAGAGAACTTTATCAATTTCCTGTGGTATCTTCTGCCATGATTCATTTAGTCTGATTTCGATTGGAAAAACGTGGCAGCTTTAAGTTGTATCAAATGCTAAAAGCAAATGCAAAAGTGTCTGCGGAATAAAATGAAAATTTTCATTTATTTAGCATATGGAAATATTGCCACAAAGCCGACAGAAAAACCCAAAGCACACACAAACACAATTAAAACCCGCATTTATATGGGATGGGATGGCAAAGAGGTTAAGTGAAACAATTCTATTTAATCTGCCAGATAGATTATATCCTCCATGCACAAGAGGTTGGGTAAACACATGGAGCTGGGTTATGCCCGTAGAAATGGACGCAACGGATTGCCACACCGCAAAATGGCAACTAATTTAATTAATGGGAAACAAATGCGTGACCAGGATTGCAGCCCCATACCCAATCACTCTCCATTCAAATACAAATACAAATACAAATACAAATACAAATGTGTATCTGTATCTGTAGTTGCATACATCAGCGGGGAGTCAATTAATGTTGTCCAATTGGATGCTGATTTAAGTGCAATTAAAGTGCAAATTCTCAAATATTTTTTCTGCTGATATGCCAGACGTCCATGCGATATGCAAATGAAGCAAATGCCAGCTAAGCGCAATGCCAGTCGCATACGTACTCGTATCTATGTATATCTCTGGCCAAGTACGAGCACAGATAGCCGTAGCCATAAGATACCAGAAACCAGACAGCGGCAGCAGCTACACTCTACTTTTATCGCATGTGCATTTTCTTAGCCCACGACGCCAAAGACGACGATAAATGCAAATCTTGACAGTTTTCTTTAAAACATTTTTATTTATTTCGGTTGCAGTTGCAGTTGCAGTTGCATTTGCGTTCCGTTCCGTTCCGTTTCTTTTCAATTTCGCTTCGTGGACGAACAACGTTTCTTGGCTTTAGTTTTCATTGTCTGGCGGGGTCTGAGGGTCTGTGGGGGGGCCACTGGGAAAGCACGTTTCGTGCTCGCATATCCGCCGTGCTGCAGCACTAGTTGCACTTCCAGCAGATATGTGGACAAAAATGTATTTCACACACAACCCACCAACTCACCCTCACTCGGACCCCAGCAAGATTGTCACATACAGCACCACTCGCTTCAGAGTTGTCCAAATAGACTCGAGGTGGCTTGAAGAACTTGAGGAAAGATACAAGTCTTTAACAATTGGACACCCATTATCCGTCTCAGACAAAATTCTGTAGATACTGCAATCAATATCAATTCGTTGCTTATCTTTTCCTTTGAAGTATTTGCTCAGCTATAACATGCCGCATACTTTTGCAACGTACTGTCAACCAGTTCCGCCTGACTAGTAGTTCTTTGCTTCATTGAAAAGATTTAAAGCTCTTCCACTCGAAGATGGTTTCTCATGCGTTGGCCGCATTTCCTGTGAATCAGCTCGCCCATTCAGTGATTAACCATTGAATGAATGCACTCATCTGCATTACAAATAAGTAGCGGCTCTTATGATACAGGGAATTAATTACAGGGGAATTTTTATTAATCCATCAGATCCATTTCGCGGACGATTACAGCTTCCGTTTGGTATCGGGATCGGGTTTGCCAGCCCCTGCCAAGGGCACAAATGTTGTTCGAGTAATTGTGTTTATCCGCCCTGTGCCTGGATGCTCACAATCACAATCTAAATCTCAATATCGATTGGCATTTACCTGCTCATACATAATTCATGGCGCTGGGTGGGTCTAACGTTTAATATGGAAAACAATTAATTAAACTCTCAACAACAAGCGTCACGACTGGAAGCTTAGAAATTACTTAATAAATTACTTTCATTAAAGCCACAAAGGAAAAGTCGAACCAGTCGGCAGCAAAGGGCAGGGCACGGCACGGCACGGCACCCACTTCCCCTTCCCTGCGTCTCCCCATCCGACTTTCCACCCCACTGGATGACACCGCCAAGGCGTTGATTTATATTAATCGACCCGCTTGTACAGCTCAAAGCATTATTTATTTGAGGCAGCAGCAGAAACAAAGCAGCAAAAAAGAATATGCCAAGTAATAAATTGAATGAAATCCACACAACGCGCTAGTATAGGGGTGATATATATAAAAATATATAAAGAGATCTGCATTGGCGAGGAAAGAAAATGCAAAATATGCGCTAATTTTTTATTTAAATTGCGTATGCCAAAGAAACGATTCGGAACGGAACCAATGTGCGACATGATTTACGAGTATTGGCGAGTAGAAGAGTCCCCTCCATGAGCGGAAAATGTAGCAGTGTGCGGGGCAGAGCGGATTCTCGAGTGGGTCACAGTCAACTGTTCCAAATATTATACTAAAGCCGGGAGTAAAACACAGAGATTGGAGGATGGGTTCTGTTGAAAATCGGGCCAAGGAAATGCTGACTACAAATTGCAGTTGCCAGCCGGACCGAACCAAGAAGAAATTGCCTCATGATTACGTCGACTGTCCGTTGTGTCCGCCCGCATGTCCGCCTGTCCGCCTGTCCGCCTGTCGGTCTTGGTCCGTCACGTCCATGTCGTCTGGCTGTCTCTTTGGGTCTCTGAGGAAATACAAAAGTTTCCAAATTTCTGCGCTATAAGCACGTGCCTGCTCGTGCCCGACTATTGCATCGAATGCTTTGCCAAAAATTCAGTCTTTTCCGTCAGCCAGAGCCAGCCAGAGAGTCGAGCAG
Organism: Drosophila guanche; assembly: GCF_900245975.1. NCBI lineage: Eukaryota > Metazoa > Arthropoda > Insecta > Diptera > Drosophilidae > Drosophila > Drosophila guanche. The sequence goes on along the minus strand of NW_022995750.1, from coordinate 6,299,770 downwards.
TCAGTCAGTCAGGCAGTCGGTTGGACTGCCTTTTCCCCCTTTCGAAATTCACTTCATGTTAATTCTCTTTTCTTTGATTTTGCGTTTGCATTTTGGCCTGCCACTCGGGGTTTAATGTAATTCTTAAGCATTTGCCTTTGCCTTCGCTCTGTGTGTCCGCTCGAAATGCCTGTGAAATGGGGTTAGGCTGCCTGAGCGCTGAATGGCAACTGGCAACTGGCAAATGGTAGATGGTTGATGGTAAATGCTAAATGGCAGGCACTGTACGAGGCCATGAGGCATAGCCACCGAAATGGGTCACCTCGCGCCAAGCATTTTTCGGCGAATAAAAATATAAGACAACAATCCAGATGCAATCAGTATAATAATCTACAGAAAACTCACATCTGTGTCTCCCTCTTGAGGGCTTCCCTAATGGCATTCAATCATCTTTTAATCATCATTTGTCATAAGCAAAGACTCATTACCATTAGACTTCCTCTGCAGTAAGCAAGTTCCGCCCATCTGCAGTCAGCACTCCGCTCCACTCCACTCATTAGGAGCGCATCCCGAAAACTCTTAAGCTGCTGCCTGATTGATAAGCAGTTAATAATAATAAGTGAGCCCCGGCCAAAGAACGGAAGAGGCCCAAAGGCAGGAAGGGTGTAACTGGGCCCATAAATGCACTGACTGGCCATACATATAATTTGAGGCACACACAAGCGGAGCGGGCACATGGCACGCAAGGTAGGGCCCAGACAAAGTTCAAAAACTCTGCAAGCCATCAATGTAATTACGGACACGGCACGCAGTCAGCGCGGTCATACTGGTATTCCCACTGTCCCTGTCCGTGCCCCTGCCCATTGCTCCAACGATAATGACTACACCTCAAATTGCACAGTGGAAAAAAGATACACTCGCAGAGCGCCTTAGGTTTCCAGGCGAGAGATCAAAACGAAACAAGGAAACGATGACGTACAGAAAAAACAATAGCCCCGAATGTAAAAGAAAGAAGAAAGAAAATGAAAATCAGACAAACAACCGAATTAACGGAACGCAAAAAAAAATATAACCACCAAAGCGAGCAAGGGAGCGGGGAGAGGAAGAGGAACATAATGCGAGTTTAAGTGCATGAAATTACAGAAACTGGCTGGAGTTTTTGGAAGGGTTCCTCGAGAGTCGGAAGGGGGAGGACTGGTTCTGTGACTGGAACTGGGTCTGCGCCTGTGTCTGGATCTGGCCTGGTGCCCTGTTTGCCGCTGGCTTGCACCCCTTTTCCTTCCTGCTTCCTCCTTCCTCCTCCTCCTGCTCCTGCTGCTGCTGCTGCTCCTCTGCGGCTACTGACAACTAATTTTGTACTTCGTGTTAGTTAGTTATTTTCGTGAATTAAAGGGTGTCCGCGAGGGGTGGGTAGGGGAGAGGGCAATGTGAAATGAAACGGACATAGAAAGGTTGCATTTAAATAATTGCGGAAGTTCGTTCGTTTGAGGCTGACATTTGAAATTTGCAGAATGTGTGCACAGATGTGTGTGCTTGATTGGGTTGCTGTCTGCCTACCTGCCTGCCCTGCCCTGCCCTGCCTGCCTGCCCGCCTACCTGGGGGGCGGGGGTTCAATGTTGGTCGTTTGCTTATCGTGTAATTGTTGATTTAGTGTGTGTGCTGCTGCTCAATTTTTATTTTTCGTGCGATGGAACACGAGGGCCGATGGGCCAGAGGGGTGTGGGTGCGGGTGTGGGTGCGGGTGCGGGTGTGGTGTTGGAGTAGCCCGTTGGCGGTATGTTTGCCCGCCTGGTTCATTGTTCGATCGTGGTCGCGCGGTCGTGGTTCGTTGGCGTTCCCGGCGCGTGACAAATGACTTTGACGTTGCATTCGCACATTATCGTTGATACACTGGCACACACACGTATGCGCACACCCTACATGAACATACTTTCCATACTCTATGTATGCCTGGTGTACGAACACAAGTTGCACCGAGTGTGCGTCTCTAGATCTGACTTGGGCTATGCTTGGGCCTCCACAGCGTCCTACGTAGCCATCAATCCAAACCGAGCCAACAACAAATTGAACTGCCGCTGTTTGTGCCTACAAAATTTCGTATCTAAATACACGTACTCCCAGATACATGTATCTTTGGTGGATTTTGTTGTTGCACGGTGCACTACCACCATAATTGACAGTTGTGTCGGCTTTTATTTATTTTTATTTATTTATTTTCTAGACAAAATACAAACAGCAACACACACACACACACATAAATATTGAACCTGGCAGTGCACTGAACCGGTCGGTCGGTCGGTCGCTAAATTCGGGCCCAGCTTTTTACTGGGTTCAATGTAACCCCACGGGGTTTCCACCTAACGTGGCCGCTCCCCTCTAGTCTGCCAGATGCAGCGACTGTTGGGCAGGGGGAACTCTACAGGGTTCGAGGCATTATCAAGGATTGAACCTGAATAGTTGGGAGCCCAGATGCAAATACAGATACAGCCACAAATGTTGTGTCAGTGGCAATGCATTGCGCATTGGAGACTCTTCAAAGAAGAGCTGAGTTGAACCCTTGACAGGGGATTGGCGCACAAGGAGAACTTAATCGTACACACTCCAACACTACAGTCAGATTCAGAGTGCTAAAATTAGAAGTATTCTCCATCTACTTAATAGATTCTCAACCCATTGCCTGATGACACCGTTCTTCACTCTACTTCTCTCACTCTCACTGTACACTTTCGCATCTCGCTGACACGCTCTCTCTTGGGTACAAGAGCGGACACCAAATGTCAATTTGCCGTTTCTGTCAGAGCAACCTGTCGCAGCCGCTGAGGGGTCGAGGGACAGATGCAATATAGCAAGAGTGAGCGGGCTGGACGAGGGGTTGAGGTAGAAACTAACTAACTAAAGTGTCAGACTAATATCTGCGGACCGCCGCCGCGTCAGCTGCATTTGACACTTGTGCGTGGCATGGCCTGTCGTGGGGTACACAAGTATTTACGATATGCCCCGGGAACTCGACTCGACCGATTTCTAGCGATTCCCGGCGATTTCTTTGTTTCTAATTTCAATGGATAGAATGAATGGTGTGGTGTGGTGTCCCTGGCAATCTGTCGACCTCCCTGTCCGTCTATCTGTCTGCCCTGACTTTCTGCCCGAGTTTCTTCCTGTCCCTGTCCCTGTCCCTGACACTGTCTGTCTTCTTTCTGGGACTAGCTATGGTTCTGGGTCCTGTCTCTTTTATGTGCTTCCTCGTTATTTTGGTTGACAATCAAATTCTAACGAAATTGGATTCCCTTGTTCTTGGGCACGCTCTGTCAGGTCCTGACCTCATCACCCTTACCCTCATCCTCATACCCTGGTAAAATATTAAAAAATGGCAAATGGAAAATGAACAACAAAAAATCAAGTAAATTGCCTGCAATTTCAATTGATTTTCCTCGCTGTCCAGCAGCATGTGTGCTGCCAGATATTTTTGTATTGTTTTCCTTATTTTTATTTGGTCCCAGCATTTTTAATGCGAAAATGATTTCTAAAATTGTTCGCCGGCGATATTTATTTTTCAAAAACAAAATGTAGTTGCCGTTGTGCCCCGGGGACGATGTACTAGCTGGAGAGGCACCCATTTCCATTCTATTATTTCAGCTGTCAGACATTTCGACACTTTAAATTGAGCGCTTGTGAGATATTTTTATTTCGTGGCAGGGAAAGGGTGGGTCGCCTGTAGTCGAGTTTGTGGGAGATATGCCATGCCTCCAGGGGGACAAAAAAACAGGGAATACAAAAAGGGAGAAAAAGAAATTTGCACAACAGGAAGCTGTAATTGGCCCAGGAGCGCTTAAGTAAACAGCGCCAAAGCCAAAGCCAAAGCCAATGGCAGACCCAAGCCCAGACAAGGGAGAAACAGCAATTGGAACAACAGCAGCTGTTGGCTGATAAGGTCGCACCCAAAGCCAAAGCCAGAGCCAGAGTCATAGCCAGGAGCTCCATACACAATGCCAACTGATTGCCGTCTTGCGTGTTCATTCGGGGTTTCCTTTGCCTGCCTCTCCTTTACTTTACTGCCAACCAGCCAGCCAGCCAACGAGGGTGAGGCTTATTAATTATGACGGACCATGAATTGACAATGCCAGCAACGGGAGGCGTGCACCGAAGACACTAAAGAAATAAAAACCGTCCCTCGTATGAGCAACATCAGCGGCAGCCATCAGCCATATGCACTTGATTGCTTTGCCCATAGATAGATAGATAGTGTGCCTAATGGCAGTGGATATAAAAAAATATAATAGCATTAGGACCAGAAAATGGTCTGTATATTTTACATGCATGCAAATCAATTGCATTTAAATCCAATTAATCTCTAACAAGCACACTCTTTTATGCTTAAAAACACAGAGCGCTGGAGTAGGAATTGAATGTTGTATTTAATTATTAAAATGCGCTTTATTTGTATGCTGAATATTCATAAAACAATTCGGATGCATTCGAGGGCGGTCTGATACATAGTCCGCCTTCCAAAGAATACTTAATATTTGTTATCTCTTTTTATTTATCAACATAATCCTCTTTGAGCTCTAATTGCATTTTTAATTAATTCACTTTAATACCCATTGGTTTTTCATACCCAAGTGAGGCTTCAAATTTGAAACCATTGAACCATAGAAAAATTGTCTTTTCAGAATGTCCAACAATTTCCATCTGCAAACGGCCTACACCCTAGACTATTGGGAGCAATCAGTGTTATTATTATATTATATTATATTTGTAGGGCCGATTACTTTTTAGTCCGCCCTCGTATACAATGTTGTAATTAATTCTATCCATCATGTGCTGACTGCATTTCGGGTAGACTGCGCTTTATTTATTTCCCATTTTCGGAGAACTCTCAAAGCGTCGGTGGGGCCTGTTGTGGTGGATTGGATGGATGGTTCCGTTGCCCTTCCCTAGGTGAGATCAGACAACAGCTGGCACTGACTGTCGCTGTCTCTTTCTCAATCGCTGCNGAGGGAGCCTGGGCAACATCAAAAGCCCGTTCAAGTGGCGGCTGCCACTTTTCAAAAGTGCGAAATTAAAACAAAATGTTGCAAGATGCTGCGGGCTCTGCCACTGCCTCCGACTCCGACTCCTCCTCTGACTTCGTCTTGGACTCTTTGATCCCGTTTGCCTGATAAGCCGAGGCGGACCGGGCTCTTCACATCATGCGTAAAACGGCGTCAAAATGCAAATGTTGCGCAGGAAACTGCCGGCTCTGCTCTGCTCTATTCCACTCCGCTCCGCTCCGGTCCGGTCCGGTCCCTTAACCCCATCCGCATCCCCATCTCCATCACACAGTCAGGCCGCAGCGCAAATAAACATTTTGCGTTTTAATTTATGTTGCAATGTTTGTGGCTGTGCGGCTGTTTGGCCGTGTGGCAGTGTGGCACTGTGGAGCATGGGGAGCATTTTATTGCACATTTGCTCGGGGCCCACATTGCAAAATTTATCATCAACTATACACTAAATGGGCAAAATGGGGCCACCATTTCCATCAGCATCAGAAGCGGCACCAGGGGGATTGTGGAGCAGCGGCCGAATAACTTTTCCGCTCTAAAACTATGTAAAATATTTGCTTATGAAAACTCTTTTGTACAGATTTTTATTTGGGAATGGCCGAATTGTTGTTGGTGGTGTTGTGGTTTGATGCCACAAAATTGCTTCTTTCTGTATATAATAATATTGTTCTCATGCATCGAGAAGTTTTTACAAAAGATCAATAAATGTTTCGATGGATGCTGCTTTATGTTGCAAATTCTGTTAACATTTTCATAAGAGTAAACCACTCAAAAATTACATTGAGCTTCATGTCATTGACCCCTGCAAAATTTCTAATGGCTAATCAGCAAAATCTAAACCCTCGTAGGACACACCCAATGCCACCTGCAGGCAAGTTTCGAGTGGTTTCGGTGGTGTGTGTGTGTGTGGAGGTGCAGGAGCTCCCGAAGTCCGGACTCATTTAAAATTGAAATGTAAAAATAATGCAAATTAATGTTGAGGCAACATTTTGTTATGGCATCGCCGATAAACAACGACAGCAGCAGCCTGTTTGGACAGTTGCTGGATGAAAGAGGCATCGTCATCGGACGGACGGACACACCTTCCGCCATATACGGATACACCTCGCCTCATGGTGATCCTATGGTGGAAGGGAAAGCGGTACGTGCGGTATGTGCATGTGGACGTGGGCCTGGGCCTGGGACAAGGACAACAGCATGTACATGTTAATTACTTGTGAAAATATGCAACAGACGGCAGCGGCAACAACAAGCGGCAAGAGCAGTTGCCATGAGGTAGACTTTTTTCACACCAACCCAAACAGCTACAACCCGAGCACCAGGAACCGGGCATGGCATGCACTGGCCTGGCCTTTTGTTGCTTCCCATGTGCCCTTCAAAGTAAACTGCCTGGGCTGACGGACGGATGGGCTGCCTGAATGGGCAGTTTCTAAAGGCAGGGAGGAGGTGCCTCTGGTGCCTCTCTCTCTCTCTCTGGTCTCTCCCGGCTTGCTTCCGTTTCTATTTTGGCTACGGGTCGGGTTGGCCCTGCTTGTGGATGTGCGGGCATACTAATTACAGCAGCCCCGAACCCGAGCCCGACGTGCCATACTGCTGTGTGGATGTGGATGAGGATGTAGTTGTGGATCTTTAATCGCTTCCCTTCCCAAAGAACCCAACCTTTTGGTGGCGTCGCTCATTAAGCGAAGGCAGCCGCACGGAGAAAAAAAACAAAAACAAAACCCAAACCAGAACAGAACAGAACAGCAAAACAACTTCAAATCACACGTCGTCCACACAACTTTTGTTCTTTTTTGTATATTTTTTATTACATTTTGGGACTGGCTGCCGTTTGCCAGGCCTAATTGCTTTTTATGACAGTCGAGTGAATATGATAAATCTTTCGCCCGGCCCCGACATTATTTCGACATTTGTTTGGCTAGCAACATTCTTGGCAATTAAATTTATGTTTGTCTTTCGCCCGCTTCCTTCGCACCAAATAATACTTGACATGTGTTGCCTGATGGCACAGCCACAGCCACAGCCACAGCCAGACACTCCTCCAACTACATCCATCAGGGCATCCGCTCAGTCATCCAGCCATCATCCCCCACTTCAGATGCTTAATGAGAGGCCAAAAAGTGTCAGATGTGCAAGTGCCAGGCATTTATTTGCAATTGGCTTGAGGTTTGGACTTGGGACTGAGGCCGAAAGTGGGACTGAGAGTCCCATTCAAGTGGGCCACATGGGAAGCCCTTCGTCAATGGGTTAATTTTTGTCGAGGGTAACTTCACTGCAATTGGATTGAGAATGTGCGGAACAGATTGGGGCAAGTGTCAGTTCAGTCCAGCAACAGTCTCAGAAAAGAGCGGGAGGTGGTGGATTCGTTGAGCATTTTGTGGGTCAAGCGGTCAAATCGGGTAAAGCCTAAGCAGAGAGTTTACCCAAATATAGCGCTAAGCTTCACATTCAACTGAAAACAATTTCTCTTTCAGCGTACGAGAAGGAGGAGAAGAGAAGAGCAGCTGTGAAAATGTTTCGACACATAATCAACTTTACAAACAAATATAAAATCCTCAGGGGCATGATATCCTATGGGACCCTCTGGCCCTGCGGCTGTCTTATCGAGCAGACGATGATCGAGAAAAAGACATTCCGAACGTACGACTGGATGAAGTGCCTCAGGTGGGTCAGTGGTCTTATGGATTGCTCCAAAGCCGCCGCTAATTGGCTCTTCTCTTGCCCCGTTGCAGGTTCAGTTTATTCGGCTTCTTCTTTATGGGCCCCACAATATATGTGTGGATACGACTGGCCGGCGTTATGTGGCCACGGACGGACATTAAGTCATCGCTGTGCAAGGCGATCACCGAGCAGACCGCCTACGATCCGATGGCCATCAGCTCGTTCCTCTTCTTCATGACGCTGATGGAGGGCAACTCGTATGCCCAGGCCAGGCAGGAGGTAGGCCTCCAACCAAACAATGATCATCCATCCATCCATCCATCCATCCATCCTCCTACTACATTCAGCGATCTATCTTTGAGTCTGTTTTTGCTCTTTGCTATTACTTTGTGGCTTTGTCCAGCTTCCAATTAGTTATCGCCTCGGTCTCGGCTGTGCTGTGGTCTCGTTCTCAAGATTATTTATTTTGAAATTGGGTCTCGGGTTTCCCGCTCTCCACCACTCACTTACCGCAATTCGGTGTGTGGGTTTTGATTTCGGAAATCCATTTTCTCACGACAGATACAGACAGTCGCAGTCGCAGTCTCAGTCTCAGTTTCAGAGTCAGTCGCAGCCGCCGTATCTGTATCTGCGGCCCAGCATCTGCGGCTGTAATGTAAGCATGCATAAATATCACCTGTCTGTCGCTGGGCTCTCTCATTCTCCAGCGTGTGTCTCGATCTCGAGTCTGGCCCTGTCTCTGCCTCTGCCTTTGTCTCTGTCTCCGTTCCGAGTTGTCAACATTGATTTGTTGGCTTTGCGGCCATACTTTGAGATACTCGCACTCTCCTGCCCCTCTGTCTGTCTGTCTGTCTGACTTCTATATCATTAGAAACCATTTATCTTGATAAATGTAAATGTTTTACCATATATTTATGTCAAACTTGCGTTGTCTCATTTGCTTTGCATGCGTTGCCCCCAAAGATCTACGGCCCGGGTTTACTTTCCTGTGGTGATTGGCTCTGGTCTGGGTCCGTCTGGAAAGAGTTATGTGTGAGGCCAATGAAGATGTCTGCGGGTCCCAGTCCCAGCTTGATCTTGCACTGAAAGTTGTCCAGAGGAACTTGTAATAATCACAATAAAAATCATTTGTAGAAAATGCTAAATGGAATACAATTGAAACCCATTGGAGCTCGAATTCAAATGCTTTCTGAGTGGATAACCAATCGATAGCCAGGGGGCCAATTCAATCATTTCAAATGCTAAAAATCAGGTTACATTTAGCCCACTCCCTCCCTGCCTTCCTAAATTTAAAATAAATCATTTTCCCTGCGAAATATTGCGTTTGAATGGAAAATTGTGCAGACACAGACACAAAGGTTGGATGTTTTATAATTAATTAGTAGACCCCGACAACTGCCGCTATGCTGACTTTTAACTCCACTCCCGCTTTGCCCCTGTTCCGCTGTGTCCCGTGGATATCATTTACAAATTTACACACAATTACGGGCCTGCGGTGGCAGAGAGGAAAATGTTGGCAAAAAGGGGAAATTTTCCGTGCCGTCAATGCCTTTTAATTAACAGCATTAACAAAAACGCCACGCCCTGGTCTAGGGCCTCTGCCCCTGGGCGCCCTGGTCTCGGCGTGGAATAAAACCAGAAAGCATTTTCACAGAGCGGAAGCCGCAATAAATAACATTTTAAAGGTCTCCTGCAAATGCTCGCCCGACACTTAATTACAATTTTCCGCGCTGGCATTTTCCAGCACCGACCACTTCACACACATATTATGTCATTGCTCTGGCCCCGTGAACTACTTCTACTCGTTTCTGTTCTTCCCCCCAGGTTAGCGATAAATTCCTGGACGCCTATAAGGTGGGCGTTATTTATTGGCCCTGCGTGCAGACGGTGAACTTTGCCTTTGTCCCGGCCCGCAACCAGGTCGTGTTCACCTCGTTCTTCAGCATGTGCTGGACCACGTTCCTGGCCTACGTCAAGTTCCTGCAGCTGCATCCCACCGTCGATGTTGACCACCATGCCATGGACATACACTTCCTGGAGATGTGAGGAGCCAACCGCAGTAGAAACACAAAAACACACTTTCAAGTCTCCAAGCTGTTCCCAGCGATAATGTGATCAGACACGCCCCCATCCCCACCCCATAGTATAAGTTAATGACATGTCATTTCTCTTCTCTTCTCTTCTCTTTTTTTGTTTTGTTTTTTTCTTTTACATTTATTTTGTTGTGGGCCATAAAAAAAATGTATAAATATATGTATAAAACATCCATTAACTGCGCCCGATAAATGAGTTGTGATAAGTTTGTGGCTTTTTTGTTGTCTCTGCGCAGAATTGAATTGTTCCAACGCACCGAACTGATTGCAGTTTGTGTTTTATTTTAGTTGATTTACCATCACGGCATTAAAGTTGATAATTAACGACGGTTTGTGCTCTGTATTACAGGAACATGTTGCGGTCTCATGGGCAATGAAATTAGTAATGGGCGGAAAACTCTCATTGGTATCGTCTAAAAACTTTATAACAAATGCGTTTATTGTGTATAACAGATGGCAGGATATCTGGGGGATATTCTTGAAATCGTTGGCAACGTTTTATCGAAATGCGAGTAGCGAAAATGTTTGCATAAATTGGACTCCCATTGACCCGCATCAGCATTTATCAAAATTAATATTTATTTGTTGTTGCCGGGGATCTGGGTTCCATTCGAATGCATACGTAACATCCATGCATATTATATACATAGTAAATATATACAAATGCGTGGAGTTGTGGGTCCATTGAAGTGGAACTGTGGCATGGGGCGCCTGGGATGGTTGATGGGGGACGACTGCGAGTACCTAAGTGGTCGTGCTGAATGCGAGAAGAGCTGAATGCATAAATAATGCCGATTTAGATTATTCTGAAACAGAAACATCATCTGGCAGCGGCCTGGTCTCCGTTCTCTGGTCTGCATTTGGATCTGGATAAAAATGCGGCAGAGCAGAGCTGTGGTGGCGTTGCGCTGGTGATGACGAGGCCATAATCAGCCAAATTAATATGGAAATTTATGCTGAGAGAAAAGCCGAAACCGCAAAAGTAAACGCAGAACGCAGAACGCACAACGCAAACCCCATACCCCGGAGCCAACCAAAACCAAAAACCAAACGCATGTGGGTTCTGTTATCAGAGCAGGAAAACGTGGCGCACTTCCTGGTCGATGGACGGGCCTCTCTCGCTGTCTCTGTCGCTCTCCATGACTCTCTTGTACATCGCCAAGCTGTGAAAAAACAATTGGAACAAAAGTTTCATTAAATTTTGCACAGCCCTCGGCTGGCAGGCCAATTTCCTATCCGCCCAGCGCCCATTTCTCAGTGTCTTGCTCTCGGATCGGATCTGCCTTCTGGAGTCGCCTGCGCCCTGCCCTGCCCTGCCCTGCCGTGCCGGCATGCCATCGTTATAGCTGCTTTATAGCGCATTAATTTCGAAAGTAGCGCTACGTGTGCCAAAAATCATTAGCAACGGAATTACGCTCAATGAAATGCAGTCGACGTCGACGCAGACGGCGGCAAACGAAAAGGGGGAGAAGATAATAAAGCGTGGCCGGGACGAGGGACCAGCGACCGGGCATCCCGAACCACGGGCCGAGCCGATGTCGATGCCGGAACAGCGAATCGGGTGATGGGTGAGTGGTTGAGAGAGGGGTGAGCTGTGGGTAAGGAAGGGGGACGGGGCCGGAGACGACTGCCTGACACCCGCCCGGCAGCCGCTAAAGTTGATGTTGCCGCCGCTGCTGCTGCTTATAAATTTACCCTAACGACAAGTTAAATGTTGAGTACAAAATGATGCAGCCAAGGAAGGGAACCCCTTCCCATTCCCATTCCCACTTCCACTCAAATAAGTTTCAGAGACTTAGTCTTAGACGAGACCAACTACCATCCGATGCAGCGAGTTCTGTTTCTTGCTTGCAGATTTCACACTCGACTCGCAGTAAATATGCAGACAATATCAATGATTTGCATTGGATTCGTGTGCATTAGGCGTAATCTTATCGCGTGGGTGGGTAAATCATTAGCTGATAATAGGCTGAACTAATTTGCTAAATGAAATTAGGCAAGTGGCAGGCGCGGTGAGTCAGTTCGGTTATAGCGGGACAGGAGCGAGCACACGGCCGTATGTTCAAGTCCAAGTCCTTCGATCTGGTCAGTGAGGAGAAGACGCGGAGGGCGGAGCGGCTCTACCAGCCGCGCCGGCTGCGCTGGCTCAAGTACATCGTTCTGCCCGCCGTCTTTGGGTTTGTGCTGCTGCTGATCCTCTGCAACGTGGACTTCTCCTACGATGAAGATGCTGATAAAGTCTTAGGTGCAGACTCTGGCTCAGCCTTACCCTCAGCGGCGGGACGTCCGTGGTGGAGGTTCATCGAGGAGGAAGGTTTGACTGTGATCAACGAACTGGAACAGCTATACAGCGAGAACGAGTGTCCAAGCGAGAGCGTGCTCTATGTATCGGGCTACAAGTTTCCGAACGGCAGCCTGGATGGGGACTTCCTGGTTGGCAGCTTCCGGCTGCAGAGCATGGAGATCGTTGACAGTGTCCTGAGACGCATAGAAGACGGCACCTTCGACCGGAGCCAGCAGCATGGCCTGGTGACACTGCAGCTGAGGGGCACCCAGCTCCAGTCTCTGACCGCTGCCGCCTTTCGGGGACTGCAGAAGCTGCAGAACTTTACGCTGATTAACGAGGAGGAGTCCTTTATGGCGGAGGGCTTTTTGGCGCCACTCGCCAGCACCCTGCTCAGTGCCAGGATCCAGCAGAGGTACTCCGACAGCGTCTCCTACTCTGTCCAAGACTTCTTTGGGGTCGAGAACTACACGCTGCTGAAGTCGCTCGACCTGAGCGGCACCAACCTCGGGCGGCTGCTCTCCTGGGACTCTTTCGCCCGTCTGCCCGCCCTGGAGCGACTCATTTTGGTGGATTGTGGCTTTGGGCAAGTGGTGTGGAATAGTCCCCCCCGATCGTTGCGAAACTTGGACCTGAGTGGCAATCCGCTGGACACAATCAGTGGCAATCTTCCGACCGGCATTGAGTTGGAACAGACTGGCACCACGCCCATGATTGGGTGGCAGGACGAGCCAGACATGGGCTCAACGCCAGTCGAGACCACAGTCCAAGCGATACAAGCCTTTGCCCCTGTTTACAGAACAACCACAGACGCAACCACAACCACGACCCCCGAAACATCAACTTTGTTGATCACATCTACTACGCCTGCGGCACCACTTGACTGTTGGGAGGAATTATGCGAAATTCTCAGCTGCACAGATCACGAGGGACGAACCAACGAGACGCCTGTGCCCTACAATGCATCGCTTCAGTTTAGGGATCTGAGTAACGCAGAGGTGCAGGTGAGACTCTCCCATTTGGGGTCGTCGCAGTGGCGGTTGGTGTACTTCGCCACAGCCTCGTGGAGCGGCTATGTGGAGCAGGAGAGCGCCGAGGAGAGCGCGGGCCATGAGGGAGATCTGGTGGTGGTGGTCAGCCACTTGGACTGCGGCACACCGTTCGTTTTCTGCGTGATGATGGCGGGGCAGAATGTCACCTCGCCACTGAACTGCCGTGCGCACAGGACCCTCAAGTGTCTGGCATACCCCGGGGCGTCCTGGTTCGCGGCAAACAGCGGCCTGGTCATTGGTCTGGGCATAGCTGGCATTCTCATCGGTGTGGCCCTGGGCATGCTGATCGTCTACGTGACACTGCGACTGCAGCCAAAGTGGCTAAAGGGCAGCCGGAGGCTGGTGCGTCCTAAGAAAGACTCGAACACGATGTTTCTGATGCCGCGCGGATGTGAGCAAGAGGAATACGGCTACCAGGGGTAAGATGTTTCCATTTCACTTAGTCCCATCTACATGTGATCGTTATTGTTCAAAGAAATCCCACCGCCAAGAATGACAGCTACGACTACGTCGCCTATCACCGCCACTTGGAGCAAGCGAATTCGAATCTCTATCAAACGGAATCGAATAAGTACATTTGCCCACCCCGGGAGCGGGCTCCGTCCGTGCCACCGTCCAGCGAGGCAGCCGCCAAGAGGAACTACATCTACGAGAGCCTTGAGTTGTACGAGGAGCTGCCTCTATTTCCTCTTTCTATTTAGTTATTGCTGTGAGTAATTGTTTGCTGATTGATAATGCGTAAAGCCCATTATCGATCAGGCACAATCAGCGATAGGCCAATAGCCAGCAATAAATAGGCAGAGTGTCGCTGGCCCCAATAAAAATCGGGAGTAATCAGAGCCAAGTATTCGAGGCATTCCACACGAATAAAAGCTCAATAAAAGATATTTTCACAAACAAAACAAAACGAAACGGAACCAAAACATAAACATAAACTAGAAACACTAACTAAACAAAAACTAATCAATGGAAATACTTAATTTAGTCAGAGTCAAGCGCCTTCTGGGGTAGTTGACCATCTCTGTGACATTCCCAGAAGGCCCGCAAAGTCCTTGAGTAGTTCCAGTCGCTGACTTCGAGGGCCCCACGGCTCCACTGGGAGGCATTGCCCGTGTCCTGGCACAGCCTGGGCACAAGATAGCCTCGGCTGCTTTTCAGTGAGGAAAAGATCCGCTGGTGTGGCCTTGGGGACAGTTGAACGTCGTTGAGGATGCGCAGGCGCGGCCATTCGTTGCGGACACTCCTCTCGTGGCTGGGAGGCAGACGATTACCAGTGAGATTCAGCTCAATGAGTGGGAGAAACTGGAAGACCTATTTACATCCATCTTAAAACGAAAACAAAAACGCAAACTTTGAAAAAATTTGTAAAACAAACAGTCGAAACAGAGTAGATTCGAATGTCCGAGAGAGGGAAACTCCCACTTTGTTTTGGGGGCAGAATTGAATCACTTCCAAAGTGTATTCTTCTCAGTCTGACACTTTGTGTGTCCGGATACATCGTAGCTGCAAGCTGTGCTGCAATGTGTAAGTATCTCGCGATGTCTGGACCAAGTTTGCACAGTTCAATGCTTTCATTAAGCTTTAATGAGCCCCAGTTTTGCGACAACTGCAAACAAACTTCCTCTGAATGCTCCCCATTGTGGGCACAGCTTCAGCTTACAGCCCAGACACTACCATTCCCAACCCCAGCCAAAGATATACATAGTTGGGTTCTGTGCAGTTTGTTGACTTGCCACAAGCACAATAAAATATTTTTGTAAGCTCTTTTTATGGCTGACATATCTCTTAATATATATACACACAGAGAGAGATATTTTTTGCCAATTTATTCCTGCCCCCAGCCTCGTTCTCATCCCCATGGCTGTGTTTGCTTCGGTGCCCTGCAGGCTGTCGCTGCCATAATTTCCCAGGCACAAGAGCTGGAGAGCTGGAGAGCTGAAGGGAGGCACTGGAGCGGGGAACTCTGTCAAAGTCCAGCCAAGTCTTGGCCATATGTTGCACACATTATGCTTACTTAACAATTAGAGACGCTCTTGTAATTCCAGAAAATTGCTTTGTTCGCTGCGATTTTTTCTCGTTTAGGGCGAGAGACGAGATGGATGAATGGGCAGGGGCAGGGGCAGGGGCAGGGAAGGAAGTGCCACAGAGTGGCTTTTGTGTTCGTTCTTTAGAAGTTCTCTTTGGTCACTGAGCTGTGAATGGTTATGAGCTTTAAAGGCAACCAAAATGCATTGATAACAAGGTTAGAGCTGGATGGGAATGAAAATGGCACTGGCAACGGGGCCTTCTTTGTGATGTTGCGGGAAAGGAAAGGGAAAATTGGTTTCACTTCTCAACTCTTTGAAGATGTTCAGAAAACTCTTTCCATAAGAACTGGCAACTTTTCAATGAATGATAACTGAATGATAAAATCAACAAAAATCAAGTCAAGTGAAACCCGCATAATTTCTATGGCTAACATTTCAACGAAAATATTCCGAACAGGTCTGTGATGTTCTGAGAATGTGAAACCCTACACGAAGCACATCCTACAAGTCTGTACACAGTTCACTGATGATGTCAAGATGTGTATACTTATCATCGAGTGTGCTGTGAAAGGGAAACCCTAGACGAGTGTCACAATTGAATGCATCTGGAGCATCCCACATGTGAGTACAGCTCGATCGATACTGAGCTCTCGGATATCTATGAGAGTGTCAGTCTATTGGGATTGATATTAATGATTTGCAGCAGAATGCCATTAAGTTGGTCTGTGCCTTTCGCAGCGTGAAGAGATCGCGGAGCGGAGGCGTTGCCATCAGCTACAGCTACCCCGCACGGGCACAGGCACAGGCACAGGCACCGGGGGAAGCCCCTGTGGAGCTGCAAATGAAATCGCAGACCCTTTTGGCCATATCCCTGATAACGGACACGGACGAGCCAGCGGACAGGCCTCATAACGTGGCATTTGTTTAATGGATTAAAAATAATGCTGCAAAACTCTGCCTGGGGGTGAAGGAAACACAGATAAGAATCGTAGCACGTTTTGGGTTCTCTCGGTAAGCGGAAAATGGGAAAATGGGAAAATGAAAAAATAGAAAATGTGCCGCGGCGTGTCATAAATTAATTTTCATAAATTCTGCAGCCTGTCTGATTTGGCTGCGGATGGGCAACGTTACGTTACGCTATCAGCATCAGAGCTGGGATTGGAATTGGAATTGGGTTTGGGATTGGCGTTGGTACGACTATTATTAATAATAATGCCACACGACACGGCTTTGATGGACAGACAGGCAGACAGACAGACAGGCGGACTGGCAGGCAGGACTCTTCGCCTGACAAAGGATTCGCCATGACAATGGTTAGATGAAAGCCAAACCACTTTCGTTCGAGCACTCCTTACATAAGGGTTGAAAGCCCCTCGATTGTGGTTGCTACGAGCTCGGAAAGCAGGCTGGGAAGCTTTTAAAAAATTATGCAAAAATCATGATTAGGCAATTTCCCCGATGCTGGAACGCTCTGACTATGGATGGGAGAGGTTGGGCCAGAGTCTGGTGTCTGGTTTGCTAATTAGCCATTCATGGTGTGTTGCAGGGCGACTGGCAAGCTCGGGGAATATTTAAACAGTTGGCTTCTTCCCAGAAAACTGCGGCAAAAGTTTAATTAGTGCAGAGGAATGAATATGCCTTATGAATATGAAATATGAAATATGAAATCTATTCAGCCCCCGATCAGACATATCCTTGAGACTGCGAGACGGTGAGCCTGTGAGACGCCGCCGCATTGAGTTGGGTTTAAGTTTAATGAGCCCTAAGTAGAAGTGCCTCGCAGAATGTAGCAATTATGGAACGACCAAATGGAAAAAATGCACATTAATGACAAAGGCAGAAAGAGTGAGTACTGAAAGTACTCTGAGAGAGGAAGGGCTGTGGTGTGTAGATGCTGCTGCTGCTTAAGACTTGCTACAAACGAGGGGCACTCAAAAGATGAAACATTAAACGAAGCCCCAGAAGCCCATAAAAAACACATTGTGCCAGGGCCGCACTTAAAAGGCAACTTCTCCATGTAGATACCTCCATCTGCCCCTTCTCCTTCTCCTGGGGATGCTGCCACAGCCCACTGCCATATGGGGACAATGACGAGTCTGGTCTGGGGGCAAAGGGCCATAAAAATTGCAACATAAAAATAAAAATTAAACCACTAAACGCAGTTTTAGACCCGGCACCCTGGACCCTTTTGATCGCAAGTTCGACTCTGAAGACACGAAGTCAGACGAGAGAGTCGAGAGTTCATAAAGCGACCCCCAGGGCAGAAGCTGAAGGAGAAGCTGAAGCTGAAGCTGAAGCAGTGCCGCCCGCACGTTCCTGACTGAACATTGTTTGGGTGACAGGGTGGCCCGTACCCCTAATGATATTCAATAATAATACGCAAAGCATAAAAACCACTTGCGACCCCGAACCGAACTGAACTGAACATTTCAGACATGCTCCGGCTGCGCCTTTAGAATTTAATGTGCTTATAATGCCGCCTGCTGGATCTTCACCGTAAAACAGATGCAGACACGCATTCCCAGAGCCAGACCCAATCCCAATCACAATCCCAATACCGCTTCCAATTCGGATCGGAGTACGAGGAGGATATTGGGTGCACCCCTCTACCCATTTTTTAACAGCAAATGATGTCAATTTCGAATGGCAGGACGGAACGCGCGCCTCCCCCCGAGAATATCCGGAACGGCAGTTTCGGGGTCTTTGGATGCCGAGCGCGTTTTTGTTATTCCATCGAAAATTGAACTTAATTGGTGCGTGAAGTGTGCACTGAGTGGATTTGATGGCTGCCTGGCAACTATTGTAGTAGAGCTGCAAATTTGTCTGCTGCCTGATGGGCTCTGTTTCTCAACTGGCACTGCCACAGCCACAGCCCTACTAAGTTCCCCCAAAACTCATCCACCTGGCCTCATTATAATTTGCCACTCAACAGGCAGAGGCAGCAATCAACCTGGAGAGGCATCTTCTCATACGAGGGGAGTTAGAACAGAAGGAAATGAGCAAAGAAATGGGAAATAGGAAAGAAAAGATATCAGAGAGGAATGGTGGTTGGCCTTTTAAAGAAAAGATAGGTAGGATTCCAAGTGTAGGTTAAATAAATGTGGCATAAAGAAGTTGCTGCAACTTTTCCGGTGGGTGGACTACATTTTAATAGTCCGACAGGCGAGAGAAGGCGAACAGAACCCATTTTTGGCATAAGTAAACTCATTTCTGGGTAATCCCATTACGTTTTGGCAATCAAATTAATTTGGTATGCCCCAAATGTTGCATGAAACACCCGAACAACCCTCGCTGCCAGCAGAGACAGTGAGACAGACAGGAGCTGGCAGAGTCTGGGGCAGGCATCCAAGCTGATTAGCATAAATTCGTCTATGTCGTTCCTGGCAACGTTGTCGTCTTTTGTCAACGTGTCTGGCATGCCAAGCTGCAAAACTTTGCCAGCAAGAAGCAGCCAGAGGTGGATATGGAGAGGAAGCCGTGCCTTGAGCATCAGCTTCAGCAAAAGCAGTCACGGACCTGGGCCATGGCTCTTGGGATGGCACATGGAAACATGTGTCACTGGGGCCTGTCTGCTTATTGCACGACTAATGTCAGTTGCAATGCCAGCATACTGCGAGTGCTCCTGGGGCAGTCGACTAAAAGGTGGCCACTTCCTGGCCCACAGATACTGCAAGCCGACTGCAAGTGCGGGAATATTTTCTACGTTGCTCCCCCAGCGGTGTGGCAGTGGGGTCCAAATTATTTCCAGGCTGCCAGGGTGAAGGACGCAGGACAATGCCCGAGCTGAGCTGAGCTGAGCTGAGAAGTTTTCCCAGTCTTCGGGCTCGCTCAATGAGTTCATTCATTGGACAGGTTTTTTCCTCCTAAACAAAAAGAAGGGGAAGAAGGAATTTTTGCATTACAATGGATTGCCGCTACAGCTGCAGATCCAGATCCAGATCCCAATGCTGATGCTGATGCGGATTTAGGAGTGGGATGGGCGCTGCATAATCTCACGCGTTTCAGTCATTTTTCACAGCCAGCGCCCTATTTTTTCCGATATCTTTTATTGCCTGTCAGCAAAAGGAGTATAATTAACGCAGTTTGTCTTTTCACATAGCTCCAAAGAATGTTTCCGAGTGGCAGCCCCCCCTCCATCCATCAATTTGAAGTCTTTGTTGGCATTAGAGTCACAGAGGGGACCGTGGGTGGTGGGGGGATGGGAAGACTGGGAGATGGGCACTAATCATATTTTAGTGCGGTCCAACTAATTGCGGACTCGGTTTTAGCAGCCCCGATCCCCGACCTGTTGACAGACGCAATGCACACAAGCAAACAAAGCGCTCGCACACACGCATACACGCACGAGCATGCACACAGAGCCAGAGGGGCAGGGGTGCGGGTAAATACGCAGATGCGAAAGAGGAGAAGAGCGAAGAGCGGAGAGAGAGAGAGAGAGAGAGGAAGGGAAGAGCAATTTACACCTGAGATCTGTAAAATTCACAAAGCATTGTAAAGCCGTTGCGGTCCACAGAGGATGGGTAATCGACAAGGGGTATACCCTATAAAACAGCTGCAAACAGTTGAATGGAAATTAAAGTGTTGTGGGACTTGGAACTAACTCTCTTGTCTGTTCAAGTGTCATTGCCTTAGAAACTCCTGCGTGCTTGTACAGGGTACCAAGAGGCCATACGAAGCGTAGCCCGGCACTAAAGACGTGTTAATGAAGCAGACATGCGGGCCAAGCAGAACTCCGAACCAAGTCGTGGGCTTTGACGCTGGTCGTCGTCGTCTTCGGCGTCGTCCTCTTCGTCGCTGAATGAATTTGTATAACTTGCAAATCATGTTGACTGACGAGCGGGATTGTGCCTACGGAGGGGAGCACAGAGCACAGAACCGCTTGGAGTTTACTTTGGACGGGCAGAAATTTGTAAAGTGTTGAGAGCGCAGACTAACAGAATACAAACATTCAAACATACGCGTATTGTGCGATGCCCAGGCATGCCATGCCATACATATTATGAATTTACGAGGAGCACAAGGAGGAGCATCATGGACGGCGCGGTGCAGGGGTGGCCGTTGTCTGCCCGGTTGGTTGGCTCTCTGGCTCTCTGGCTCTCTGGCTGGAACTGCGATTGGGTTTTGGGATGGCCGCCCGGCTGGGCTGTTCTACTAAATCAACATCATTAAGTTTTCTGTTTATAAAGAAAACACTCGAACATCGTTTGCGAGCTCTTCTTTCTTTCAACTTTTCTCCTCCAGTCATCCAGTCGCTCACTTGTTCGGCTTATTCAGCTCTGTGCGACGAGTATTTACACAAACTGAAGATGCGTGCTGTGTTATTTTAGGCTGGTTCCATCACGGACATCACGGACATCACCGACGGACAGACAGACCAACCATACAGCCAAACGACTTGAAAAACCGATACAGCCAAGTGTTAAACACAAATTAGTAGGCAAGCAGTGAGCAGAGGCGAAAAAAGAGTCTCAAGAAAAGTGAAGTTTCCTGCATATTTGCTTGGCAATTTTACCAAAGCAAAGCACGAGATGCATTCAAACAAAAGCAGCAACAACAAAAGGAGATAGTCGATAGCTGGTCCCTGTCCCTTGGCAAGATCCTCGTTCCCATTCCGAATCCCATTCCCAATCCCAAACATCCATTATATATGTCGAACGGGGAAGATACAACGACGGCGGCGGCAGCAGTGGCGGTGCAACAAAATGTGAAAGAAAATAAACAACAAAGTCACGAAATTGTTTATACAATAAATAAAAGTGTGGAGCGCAGCAGCGTCTGCAGCCCGAACAGCAAAAGTATCTTAAAGATACAAACAAGATCTGAGCATTGGCGCACGCATACCACGCCGAGCATGCCATGTCTCAGGATGTTGCTGCTGCCGCCGTCCAAATGCATCTCTCTACGCGTACTCATACTCATACTGATACTCGCACCATTCACTTAGTTAGAGGCCTCTGCTCTCCACTTGCATGCAGCTCAAATTACAAGCTGGCAAATGTTTAAATACTTGAGTGCCGAATGCATATTAACTTTTACCCAGCTCTCAGTATTGTCAACACGACAATTCACTTAGATCTCTGTGCCCCATAGTTGCCGCCATGCAGACAGGCAGACAGGCAGATGCAGCCGTTGCAGCATTTGTAATGTCATCGGGTGGCATCCACGCCCATCCTGGCGCCTGCAGACAGACACACAAAGTGGGTCCGCATCGTTGGTGTCTGTGCAATGGGAGGGAACACCCAAAAGATAGCCGTTGGGCTGCAGCTAAAACTTGTAACTGGCAAACATATTATCTGCGGGTGCATTGTTTCGACAAGTTTCTTGTTATACCGTAACCAATGCGTGAAGCCACGCTATTAAATCATTTGGAATGCCTCAAAACTAAATCATTTCAGACGCCAGGCAAAGCTGCTTTAAACGAGATCATGGTAAGAGGATAAGCAAATCCAAATATATCCAAATTTGTATTCCAACTTTGTAGAAAGTGCAACACTTCTTCAGAGTCCTCATGCTCGTCTTTCTGGCCCTGTCCTGGAGCACCAGCGAAGCGCGCAGGCACCGGATTCGGGTGCGCCACAGACACCGACATCGGATACCAAAATTCATGAAATCCAAACCCGCACCCATGTGGCCCACTTGCATGGCCGTGGAGCGCGGGCCCCTAGTGCCCCTGGTCAAGTCTGCCATCATGGGACAAATGAGCAAGAAGCTGCTAGCGAAGTGCGGCTATGAGGAGGAGCTCTCCGAGCTGGAGGTGTGGCGGGAGACAATGCACAACAAGTTGGACAACGACATGGTCGTGGACGTCATTGCGTGGCTCTACGAGGAGGTGCAGATTCTTCTTAATGCGCCGGAGGTCCCGCAGGCTGGTCAGGCTGGCCATGGGCAGAACTCCGCACACCCAGCCGAGATTCACCCTGACAGCGAAGGTCCGACAGCGCCCGAAAGTTGTCACGACTTCAGGCTATATGTGCAGGTCGTGGACGATGAGGTTGACCTTAATGATGCCGATTGGTCCTATAAGAAGTTCGAATAAAATAATTAAAGCACTAGGTAATGGAAACTACAGTTGAAATCCTACCTAAATGCGCAACTTGAATTTTGCGCCAAGAGTGTTGCAATGCGCAGCCATGCGTAAGGTCACTGCTATGTCACAAGGGAAATTTTAGTCATGTTTGAAACCATTGCATAGGCTAGAATACTTTCCGGCGTTCAGAGCCACTTAAGTGTCATGTCAACCAGCTTTCATCAGAGTGCACCGCATTTTTGATATAAATTCCCACATTGGGACTTTTTCCAAAACGTTTTTGCATTCAAACGTAAATTCCTAAGCGAAATTTAATTTTACATATTTTCTACATCTGTCATCTTCATCTACATCTTTTCTCACATTAACACGCCCTGCAGGTGTACCGCAGCATCTTCATTCTGGCTAAATTAATGATCCAATCTGATTCACATTCTCTGTACGGAACTGCGTATTTGCGGATATCAGAGATGTTCGTCCTGTACAAAATTGTACAAAGAAATCTTTTCAAAAAATGCACATTATCATTTCAGAACTGAGAAACTGAGGTTTTTAGGTGATTATCTCGGCTACACAGCGACCGACCTGGGCTTGTGGTCATGTCTTCCTTTACGTTTTTTACTCGGCAAATCCAATAATGTTCTGGGCTATAAGCACGAGTTGGCACTCGCGCTTCTTCAATGCAATGCAATGCCCTTCAATGTCTCAGCTGCTGGAATTTGTAAGGTTCCTTTAGGTGTTTCATGCATAAACTTTTCCATTTGCTGCCCCACTCCTTGGATAATAAGTAAGGAAGGTTCTGGCTACGATGTTCACACCACATACACTTTAATACTTGGCTCATAGCGGCTTAGCGGGTAAGTTAACAATTAAATAAAGCTTAGAGTAGGAGCTTAGACTAGGATGTGTGGGTTCGGGGTTTCGACTAGTTCACGTAGAACTGCTCGATAGGAACGTTCTTCAGGAGCTGGTTGGCGAGTTTTCCGAATTCGCTGGCCAGTTTCTTCTGCAGCTGGGCTTGCATCGCCTCGAGGACAATCTGACTGTTGTCGCGCAGGAAGAGATTTGTGGCCTCCACTGTGGGTACAATAAGCAATTGAGTTAGTCACTCGTTTGCCAAGAAAGGGCCACAGAGAACTTACGCAGAATACGATTGTTGTTGAACGCTCCGGAGATGCTCATCTTCACATCCTTCACGTCCAGCACCAGGCTGAGGGAGTCGATGTGCAGATGGTTCTCTCCCTTGGACGTACGCACCGAAGTCTTGCCGGTGAGATCCGCACTGACGCCCTCGAAGTTGGCATGGAAATCGCCGCCGCCCGAGGCGGGCAGGATCAGCAGGACACCGGAGCTGGTGTACTTGGCCTCGATCTTCAGCTTGGGCATCACGATCTTCGCCTTGAAGGGCTCGTTGTTCTCAGACAGCTTCAGCGACTTGACCTGGAAGTTGCTGGCCCCAAAGGCCTCCATGTTCTTGAGGGTGATCTTGTAGCCCTGTGGGCCCTCTGTCAGCTGCAGGGCCAGGGAGTCCATCTTAAACGGCTCCACCGAGGGCAGCTGGTGGGGAGAAATTAGTCAGAGATTAGTCAGAGATTTGCTGGATTTTGCACCACTGTTCGAAGAGTTCGAACTGATTTCCGCACTTTTCACACAAAAAGTTAATAGGTGTTGCGCAAGTCAATCTCTAGCCCACTGACATCCATTTGACTTTGCAACTTATGCAACTGCAACTGCAACTGCAACTGCAACTTCGACTTTGCAGTGGAAAATCAGCAGAAAAGAAAGTGAAAATGGAGGAAAAACAAATGCAAATGAGGGAGAGACAAGTAACTCACCTGAATCTCGGGAATTCCATCGGCCAGATAGGGCTTCAGGTGCTCGATGGCACTCATGAAGCACTCCACCAGCTTGGGATCATCGCGCTGGCACTGCTTGATATAGGCAGCTGCAGAATGGAAAGAAAACGGAAAAATCACTTAGCAGAGTCAACAGCAAACACGTCAAAAATGGAGATCAACAACAACTAAAATCTCTGCTTTTCAATTCCTGTAAAGTTCAACGACTCTGCAGACAAGTCGAGCGCAAACCAGTCGCGGCTTCGGGCGGCCTTCAGCCGGCCAGATTGAGATCTCGAACTCGAACTCGATCTCGATCTTGATAATGGGATAATGATAATGATTTGAGTCTCTGTGGCCAAGGTTGAGGCTGTGCCCGAGAAGTGCAGCGCTAGAACCTGTTGTCGCCTCGATTCTGACGCACATGACACACATTTCGGCTGCCTGGCGCTGATGGGCGGGCCGGCGGGGGCTTATCGGTATTACCATTACACAATACGACTACAACAATGCGGCTCGGTTCCCACTCCACTCCGGTTTCATTAGCGACATTCGCCATTCGCCTGGCAAGGCAAACTGCAGCGAGAGCGTTCGAAATTTCAAGTTGAAGGCTGCCCAACGGCCACACAGCTTCGAGGAGCTAATTAAATATGTATTTGGTTCATAGTCTGCATTTTGAGTGCGCAGCTGAGATGCCACATAATGCCACATGCTGTGCCATGGAACTGCAAACATTTATAATGCGGAAGCAAAGTCTTTGTTGACACGGGGGGCTTTGTCCCCCTTTATTTGTTTCTTTTTTTTGTTTAGCTCATTTGTCAAATAAAACTGTGTCGGCTGAAGCAATTAACACTTTGAATATAGTATCGCCAGATCGATTAGGAATGTGCTGCACAGGTAAATAAATGAACATTTGAATAAGTTTTCCCATTAAACTTGACATTTGACGTATTCGGTAAGATGCAAAATGCATTTGTTCTCCCTGCGAAAGTGTGAAAAGAGTCGAAAGTGTTAATTGGTTTGTTTGGGGGTTCACCAAAGGTTCAATAATTGAACGCGAATCGAAGAGGGAATACCCTTTAACAAGTAAAATGAACATCAAACATTTATCTTTCTATTTCTAATAAAATAACATATTTCCCTGCGCCTTTCCTCTACATATTTTAGAGGAATATTCCCCAAGCACGTCCTTGCTTCAACTTACGAGCTTCAGCCTGAACCATCCAGAGCGTCTGCAGCACTATCACCAGGCACACGTACTTCAACATCTCGGCTGCGAATAAAAGTATCACTTGATCACTTGAGTTTATCAATTATAGTTGGACAAAAGACAACAACGAGCAACACGCGACACGCGACACGGAATGGGAATTATAATTTATTTAAATCTTTATATGATGGGTCGTAGTCGTGGTCGAACGTCTGTCACCGCGAAGCTGAGAACGTGAACTGCGAGACAGCCGCCAGTCGATCGCGGATTTTAAAGGCCCCTCCAGTGGTGGAGCGGGAAGTGGAGACTGGGGAGGGTGGAGTGGTGGAGTGGTGCACCACTCGCACATACTCGTAGTACATAATGCAGAGCCCGGACAAGTTAAGGCAGAGCTCAAGCCAAGTCCCGCTGTTTAAGTCGACGCCGGCAGAGAACTTCAATATTGCCGAGCAGATCTGAGCTGGAGCTGAGCAGCAATTGGCCAACTGACTAGCTGACTGACTGACCGACTCTTTAACTGCTCTTCGGTGTTCGTCTCTCCTTCTGTCTGACTTCTTTGGCTTCTTGCACATTTTTTGTTTGCCCACTTTGGCGAGTGCCATAAAAACTAATTAAGCAATTCCACTTACGCAATGGACTGCCGATTTTATTTGTCAATTTCGGATGCAGTAAGAACCTATAGCTAGAGGGAATGTGACTGCATTACCCGATGAACTTGACACCTGCTTCTGCGACCTTCCTCCAGTTGACCGCAAAATAACCCCGAAGGCAGTCAATAATTGTGGCCATTATTTAGAGAAATAATCACTTGCATTACCAGAAGAAATATCTCTTGAGAAACCAAACATTGGAACCAATAAAAACCCTGGGATGCTACAAAGAATTGGGCTCAGAATGGTGGGTTAGAGAGTGCTAAAAGTTATGCGTATTCTGGTAACTCAAATCTAATTAAAATATTATGTGTCCGTGTCTGTGTCTGCTGACTATGAAATACTCTTAAGTACTCGTTTAAGACTTTATTTCATGTATGGAATGGTCGTAAAAATACTTTTGCTAGACAATACAAGTTATTGGCACTTTAAGTTGGAAAAACAATTCATTAACATTAAGTTTAATGTTAGTAACATTGACTACTGCTCACCCCTAAGCACTTACTATTTACTACAATATTTACATGTTTGCTTATTGCCACTTCATTATAACTAGTTAATCGGGCACTTTTACTTGCTGCACAGCGCAATCCGTGCTTTCCTCACGCAGTGCATCGCCTGAATAATCGCGGAGGTTGGACTGGTTTCCAGCATAGATCTTATCCGTTTAGTTCTAGTTGCCAGCCAGACCAGTCGCCCGAGAAGCATTTAATTAATAGTTGTCAGGGAGTGACTAAACCCGTATAACAATGTGCCAATACTGCGGAATTCATACAACGGAAGTCACGCTCTTCTATGTGGAAAGGGAAGGGAAGGGAAGGGAAGCTGGCTATCCCCCACAGAAGAGCCGCAGAAAGCGTAAATACTCTGCCCCCAAAACTTTGCACTACAGCCTCGAGACTTTCGACTGGAGCGAAGCTAGGCGAATGAAGCTGAACTCTTAAACTGTTTACAATGGCCCTGAGAGCAAACAAACAGAGCTATGGGGAAGTAGTACAGCACAGTACTGACTCGTATCTGGGAGCGTGGAACGAGGGCCAAATACTTATTTGCCATACAAAAGGCCTCTTCGCCGATTCTAAAGCTTGTTGACAGCAGCGCACAATGCGAGTAAGTTATAAATATATCTCCATGTGTATCTGTATCTGTATCTGTGGCTGTATCTGTGGCTGTGGCTGTACAAAGGCCTCCGAGAATAAAGAGAATTGGCTGGGAAGTGGCAGTGCGAGCGGCATGGAATGGATAAATGCGAGGAAGGAAAACATTACTCAAATCGTATTGTTTCATTCGCATCATTGTTATGCCACTAAGTATCTTCTATGGGTACATAGGTTCGCATCCCCCACGTGTTCCCAGAAGGTGGCAATTGCCGCTGTTTGCCTGCTCACGAACCCATCATTTTTTAGTGAGACTCTCTAGCTAATTAGCAAAGTGACTAGACAAATGTTTTTTCTGCGCAAGTGGAGAACGCGACTGACAAAATAGCCATAATTTTGTTGTTAATCGTGCCTAAAGAGCAGAAAGAGTTGAACTTCCAAGAAACAAGTTCTATAACATGTCGAAGCGTCTCCACATTTGCATTTAATTCCACTTTCAAGCTGCGGTATAATTCCATATATTTAAGCTTCCTGCTTTTCCCCCATTTAATTAGCAATCAATTATCAAGTTTCGGCCATTAAACAGGAAGGAAGATGACCCAGAAGTGTATGGTTTTCGCCACACAAAGCAGTTGGTCAGCAAGGAATTGAGCCACAGATCCACAATTGCATTCACAGTCGGTGGTTGACCCAATAACCGAGCCACCTTGACCTTGAGACCAGTCAGAGCAGGAGCAGTGGCAGTGCCACAAGAGCCGCACAGTGGGTGCCTTCGTTGAAATAAGATGATAAAAGTCTTCACGTTCTTTCAGGTTGAATAAAGGAAAACTAATGCATTATGTGATCCTTTTGTTTGGTCTTTCTTTTTAGTTATTTGAGGATAAATAAGCAACAGTTGGGTTCCCTCGAACGTATCTTATCGGTCGCTGCCATTGTTTTTTGTACACAAAAGAAATTTCAAATGATTTTAGTTTAATTGAATTGAAAAGAACATTGAACATGGCAGCATTTCCTCATTGCAAATTTCACAAATACAACAAAATTCAAGTTCCAAGTTGTAGTAATATTGTACACCATTCCCACGTGCTTTTTTAAGGGCATCTTAATTCCTTCAGAAGTGATTAATTTAGCAAGCACAAATGCAAATGCCCTAATGCCCTAATGCCTGCCCCACACCCCACACACTCTCATTCACTTCCACTCTTCAGCCTTTGTAGCGTTTCCTTGGCATACTTTCAGGCGTTGCAGCTACAGTGGCGGTGCACAATATTGAGCCATGCTCTGCTTACAAGTCGTGCACGAAAGTGAGTTGCTGGGAAATATGGACTGTCCGAATGGACACTCGTGATCTTAGTTCCATTCAACACGACCCCTTTGCCATCTCTAGATGTAAATGAAATTTAAATGCAAAACGCACAATCATAAACAGTCGGAATTATTCTCGACAGCGAACAAAGTTCAGTGACAAAGTTCTCCGAGGCATGTGCATTTCTTTTGGAGGGCTTGTCACTCGCTGTCAATGGGAGGAATGGATGGATGGATGGATGAATGGATGGTGGGCCCAATAAACATTACTGATTTATAAAGGAAAGGGTTCAATGAATGGCTGGATAGATGGGTGAGATAATGAGGTGTCTGCCGCTTGGCCATCGCCATCTCTTGACACTCTTTAGAGCAAAGGCTGCAAACAAAAAAAAACAAGCTGGGAAGTAAAATGAGGTGGATGCTAATCCCAGCGTGTGGAATCGCTAATGATGGATTCATCATGCATGTCAGACTCATTACCAGACTGCAGTTTTAGATGGTGTGATGTTACAGTGCGGCACCCAAGTCAGAGTCCCTTTGGGGCAGGGTTAACCTTCAACTTCAAGGCACCCAAACGACGACGACCTGTCTACGCCTGCCTGCCTGCTGGGGTGTGTCAGAGTCAGAGTCAGAGGCAGTGGCAGTGGCAGAGTAGGAGGCCTCTCCTTTTGTTCGTCTCTCTTTCTTTGACTCTTTCGCTGCATTTCGTCGACGCTTTCGAGCCGACTTCTTGTTGGTTAAAATGGCTTGGACCAACGCACTGCGAGCTCATTCATTCCTCGACCGAGTCGCGTGAAAGTTGGACGCAAAGTAAGCGCAGGGCAAGTCACGCCGAAGAAAGCAGCGGACAACAATTCGATTCTTTATTCAAGAACAAACAACGACGGACTGGTGTGGACTGGTTGTGGCTGGCTTTGAGTTTGGGCCTGGGTCAGGGACTGGCACTGGCACTTGGACTGTGTCTTCGGTGACCCACTTTGCGAGCCCGAAAGAATTTCCGTCAAAGTGAAACCCACAGATGAGCCGAGTGCGAGTGTGTGTTCAAAATTCTTTACCAACTGTTTTCGCTTTCGCTCGTAAACCGGGACCAAGTCGTAGACCAAGCAGCCAGCAGACCAGCAGACCAGCAGACCAGCAGCCAACGACGTCATTTGACCAAAAATTAGCATATAAATCCACACATTTCCGATGAGACATTAGAGACAGTGGACTGTGGCAGCAAAAAACGTGCTAATCAATTACGAAACTAGCGAAAAAGAAAAAGAAAAGGGAAACACTATCAATAATTGCCTCTGTTACTTGTACTTTCATTCAGACGAACCATACAAAAATGTGCCGCAAACTTGGATTCATTTTGCTCGCGTCCATCGTGGGCGCCATTTGGGCCCAAGAGCAACGTAAGTACTCGCTCATAACCATAACCAACTGCAACTATGATTAATTGATATCAGCCGTAACGATTGTGCTGAAGAGCTTTCTTTTCAAAGACCTCCTTAGACACGTTCGCGGCCCCAAAATTGGCTTAAGTGGCCCATGGATTGGGCTTTAATTAGCCACCCCCAGACGTGCCCTAGCAACAACGAAAGTTGGCTAATACCCGTCTCTACGGCGAATGGCAATGAAGTTCCCGGAATAGCATTTGATGGCAGTACCAGAACTATCTCTGATGTCTGATCTCTGACTTCTGGTTCTCTTTCGGTACTTTACCGGGTACCCCATAACTGCGATCAAAAATCGAGCGGAATTACTTGTGCCATTTCGCTATTTTGAGAACTTTGAGGCCTATAAATGTTTTTTGGGATGGAACGTGTCTGGATCTGGCTGAGATATAAAGCAAATTTCTGGAAGCAAAGTTCAAGTCTATTAAAAGAGAGACACACAGAATACAGGGTTCTGCATCTTCCGGCAAAGCCTAGACCCTGCCGCAATTTCCGA
The DNA here is from genome assembly GCF_900245975.1 of Drosophila guanche. Classification (NCBI taxonomy): domain Eukaryota; kingdom Metazoa; phylum Arthropoda; class Insecta; order Diptera; family Drosophilidae; genus Drosophila; species Drosophila guanche. Next base: position 6,269,575 of record NW_022995750.1, on the reverse strand, counting down.
GTATGACTTCCATTTATCATGTCTGCCTTCTACATTCGAGTACATCCTCAATTGTGTCGCTGGGAGCACACCTTTCTTAACCCGGCAATAAACCTGTCACCAGCCTCATTTCTCAGTGCAGTCTGAACATGTTCACAGCGATTATCCGCTGTGGCTGTGAGAGATCCCCCGAGATAATGGCGAACTTGAACCCAACGACAACTCACGCATGCCCCGTGCAACGGGGAAGCGCAGCTAATGGGACGAAAGCTCGAGAGCGAATCCTCAGCGACTGCTCCATTGTGCACAGATTTCGACGAAACAATGTGATCTGTGAACAGGCAAAAGTTGCAGCATTCTCACCCATTACCGATCACTTTCAGCCTACTATCTGCAGCAGTGTCCGCGGGATGAGGCTCAGATCAACGACTGTCTGCGGGACAGTGGCAACAAGCTGGTCCACTATCTGCAGAAGGGAGTGCCCGAGCTGGACATCTACGAGGTGAGTGGTTGTCATACTCCATTGTAATCTCTAATCTATGAGCATATCCATTCCAGATTGAGCCCGTGATGATCGATGAGATTGGCATTGTTCTGGGCAGCGGCCCGGATGGCTATCGCGCTCTCTTCCGCAACATCCAGGCCTACGGCGTGAGCAACATAACTGTCACAAATATCCGGTAAGTTCGGTGGCACTCAAGAGCAGCTACACTGTACCTTAGACCCCATTGTGGAGAGGGTCAAGCTTAGCTGCGAACCCGCATACTTCACCGACACTTAAAGTGTCGTTGTACATCATCAGTCATTGTGTCATAGAAGTTAGATAAAAGAGCATTCCAACTTCTCTGTTCTTATTTGTTCTACTTAAACTCCAAGGCAATGAGTCAATGCGTTCAGCTCTGTGTGGCTTAATAGAACTTCGGCTAAGGTTAAAATCAAAGTAGATTCTATGGATCATGGCCCAACTCTAGTATCAACCCATTTGTCCAGCATCCAAGTCAATCGGTCAGTGAGTCAATCGTTCACCCACGCATTCGATCAATGCCTCTGAGCACGCGATCTTCGCCAAGATCATCGCTCACGTTGTCAACATTGTGTTGTGGGGAGCTCATTTGAATGAGCGCAGTTTCCGATAGTATTATGTATGTGACGCCAGTTATGGGCACTCAAGATCTTAATTTATACCCACACGAAGCGATTAGCACTCGCATTCGCATTCGCATTCGCACTCGTATCGATCGAGCCGCAATTGATTTACATCTGAGTGGTTCTTCAACTCTAACTCAAAGGTTTTATGTTTGCCCCGATCGATTTGCATGCGCACGGGTTTTCCATTGCCCTGTAAGTAGGTACATTTAAATGAACTCGTTTTCAATCACGTAATTGCCCTCCGATATCGGCTCGTGCCCATTCTGGTTTGGGGGGTGTGTGTAGGCGAGCAGCTCCAGGGAAATGTAAGCCATGTCTTAGCTGGAATCAGCCAGAGACATTCTCGACTGTGTTCGCTGGAAATTTGTTTGAGGCTGTGTGTTGGGCTATAACCAATTAGTCGAACGAAAAAACCATTACCTGATTATCATTTAATGGGAGACTTGACGACGCGTTTCGCGGTTAACAAAAGATTCTTGGGAAAGCAGGGGAAACATTTCATTCGTATGCATCATGTTCTCCCCTTGCTCAGCCTCTATTTCGTCTTCAACTGAAACTAATCCTCTTTCAAATGAAAGGCTGACCCACTCTCCTGATTGGCCTCCGTTTATGTGGGGCTCTTGGATTATGCAACGCCCCTCCCCAAAGCCAAGAGCACTTTTGGCTCAACTTTCCGGTATTTGGAACAAGAGAACAACAGAAACAACGACTCACGGACTACCGTTTGGCCATCGACACTTGCCACTCAATTGGCCAAAAAGTGACAACGACAGATCGTTGACCAAGAAACGAGGCATGAAAATGTGTGCCAACATGTGCCATGTGGAGTGCAATGTTTGGGGCCGGTTTCGGTATTGATTTGTCCAGCGAAGGTCACTTGGGGTTCTCTTTGGTGTTGGGGCGTGTTAAGAGAGTTTCGTTTCGTGTTTCGGTTTTCGGTTTTACCATCCAGCAGCAGTCAAGGTTGTGGCAATAATCTGCCGCTCATCGTTCACCGATGAAATGGCTGTTTTGTAAGGAGCTTTAAGAGTCATTACGCAGATTGTCACTGTCATTGCCATTAGATATTTATATTCATATAGCAGTATAAACATTTCTATATCTGTACAGCTCCGACTTGGACTCGCTGCAGTTCCAACTGACGTGCGAGATACCCCGTATTCGCGTCAAGGCTCAGTACCGATCCACAGGTGTTCTGATCTTGGTGAAGGCCTCCGGTGCCGGCGACTACTGGGGCGAGTATGGTAAGTAACTTCATCAGATAGTTGATGCAAACTATGGGTGCTTCTGGGTGCTAACAATTCGCTTACTTGCCAGAGGGCGTCAAGGCCAAGATCTACTTCAAGGCGGTGGCCAACGAGGGAGCCGACGGACGCACCTACCTGACCACCGATTCCGTGAAGATGGACTTCAATGTGAAGGATATACAGATGGGTGTGGACAACATTGCCAATGGCAATTCGGTCATACGTAAGATTAGTTCTACACTTAGTCGCTGTGAATCATACATCATCCAAACCCCCACTTACAGAGGCTGCTCTCAATCTGTTCATCAACTCGAACTCTCAGGAGCTGCTCAAGGAAATGAAGCCGGCGCTGCGGACGAAGCTCACTCTGGTCATCAGGAACTTTATGGATCGCATATTCGCCAAGATCCCCCTGGATGAATGGATCAACCTTAACTAGTACTCCCCCCAGACACTGTTCTACTTCTAAGTCCTAATTTATTGCACAGATTTCAAGCTAAATAAACAAAACAAAAGCTACAACTAAAAGCCCAGTGATGAGGGGCTGAAGAGGGAGATCATACCTCCTGTGTTACCAAAAACTAACTGGTTGCTGGTTGCCATATTATCAGAGGTTCCACAGCTCATCAGAGAGGGCATTAGGCAACCGGGATCGAGGTTATCATTAGTTTGAAATGTTAGAAAAGTTACCCACTCTCGTTCAGGTTTGGCATGTTAATTCAAGGCCATCCAACGCCTCTGTCTCCGTCTCAATGAATGGCAAAATGTTTGTAAACAACTGGATGCAAGCCCCAAGTATTGAAGAAAGAATCCATTCCTCTATGCTCCTATGAGCTGAACTTTGTGCCTCCACAAGCACAACCAATCCAAAGCTGCCTGACCAAAGGGAGCTTCCCTGCGGGAGGATTATCACATCCGATTGAATAATAAACGATGAATGAACAGCAATCGAAGGCGTTCCATGTTATCTAACACGTAGTAGTAGCCGCTAAACGGAAGCCTGGCCAAACTGATCTTTGGGTTGACCCCCGAATTGCGTGCAGTTCAACAATTTGCCCCATGGGACAATCAGTCGCAGCACCGAACCATGTCAGAGGCGGCAGCCCAAGCCAAGCGAGTGCCCAGCGCGAAAGCTGAGCTCCTCGTCACATCAGGGACATTACATAATATCCAGAGTGAACAGACTGTCAACCAACACACGACCTCAGCTGCACTACACAACACTACACTAGAACCGATGCGATGCGATCAAAACCGTCTCCACAGAACAGAGCACACAGGGAAGATGTGTTCTCGACACGTAATTGCGATTGGCACGACAGCGACCTTCCTGCCCTTTCGCTTCAGGCCCCCAGACAGTGTTGAACCGCTCCCTGATCCCCGACTGAGTTTTTTGGGTGGCAAGCCTGCTGAGGTGGGAAACAGCCCACAGCTTCCTGCTGGCTCCCTGTCTGCATTTTCCGAGCCGCAAACTGGCAATTTTCCCCCTAGCTGGCAGATACATTTGTGTGGATGCAATCAGTATAAACATTATTATTAGTATTAAACAGTAGCTGTTTAGCGTCTTTCTTTATCGCTCTCTCTCTCTCCCACTAGTTGTCTAAACGTTTTGCCAGCAATGCTTGGAGCAGGGACCGGGGCCGGGGTATTTCTGAGTTCTACGTCGTGCTGCTGTTCTGGCCAGCTCCACAACACACAACTTGCCCGAGCTCTCATGTAAATCGTAGCGAAATTTTTGCTATAAAACGTGCCGGTCTCAACAATTTTGCATTCAGTACGATCTGTAGACGGTTACTAAAGCAACACTCGAATCCGAGACTCTGAAACAAACACACAGAACAAACCTCAAGCAGCAGCGAGAACGTTGAGCGGCCTTCCCACATCAAGAAGTTAATCAAATAAAGTGCCAGAACCCACACCAAAAATCAATTAAAAAACTAAATCATTTCCAAGTGTAAGTTCCAAGCCTGGAAATATTTTGAACACACATCCTTGAGAACTCCCAGGAGAACAATACGGACGTGAACCAGTGAAAACTTTCATACTAAAGGAATATTCATTCAGCAGCAGATCCCATGGGGAGCGATTACATTCTTTCTCGTATCTGAATGGGTTTTCCCTGTTGCCAGGGGACCAATCCTTTGAAAATCCACAACATTTTTTCTTAAAGCTCCCAGGAGATCTTTAACCTCCCTCAAACCATTCTCCATGCAAAAGCTCTCTCCCTGTCACTCTGGTAAAAGTTGAACCAAAGTTCGCTCTTGCTGGCAACCCCCCGCCAATCAGTGGCCATTCATAAAAACCGTAAAATATTGATAATCATATAGTGCAAAGCCCCCGATGAGAAACAGTTAAATTGCAGTGAACAAAACAGACATCTGATGATAGTAATCATTGCGGATCGGTTCGGTCTATAGATACTTATTTGAATACGACGCAGTGACCATAATGCCTATAATCGGGACTGGGACTTGAGATGATAATGGCAGTGGGAGGAGGAGCGGTTTAAAGGGGGCTGAGTGGGCCGGGCAAGAGGTTAATGATTTTTGAATAGATATTCATTATGGAACACAGACTGTGACGTCAATGGGCCCGCTAATGGTGGGATGTTCGGGCATGGGGAATCAAACAATAGTTTGATAGTAACCATTATTATAATACAATACCTCTTTGATATCTTCCCACAGGAAACTACACAATCAATCAAAATGCAGTCCACACTCATTGTAGCCTCTCTGATGATGTGCTTCCTGGGAGTCTCCCTGGCTGGCAGTATGCGTAAGTGGAGGACTGATTCCATGCCATGTATCCCATGCTCACAATAGCTCTCCCTCTATCTGTAGCTGAGTACATTCAGGTGTGCCATCGCAACGATCCCGAGCTGTCGAAGTGCCTGAAGAGCAGCGTCCACAATCTGCGCCCGTATCTGGCCAAGGGCATCAAGGAGCTGAATGTGCCACCGCTAGAGCCCCTCTACATTGGCGAGCTGAGCATTCTCGACGGATCCGCTGGCATCACAGTGAGGGCCAAGAAGCTGAACATCCTGGGAGCCTCCAACTTTGAGATCACCAAGCTGCGCGCCTCCACCCAGAACAGGCGCTTCGACTTTGAGCTGATCCTTCCGCACCTGCAGGGCGAGGGCATGTACGAAATTAACGGCAACATTCTGGCGCTGCCCATCAAGGGCAACGGACCCTTCACCGGCAACTTCACCAACTTTTTGGCCTATGTGCGCGTCCAGTACGACATCAAGAAATCGAATGACTTGGACTACCTGCACGTGAAGGAGTTCGCCCTGAAGATTCGCACCGGAAAGGGAAACCTGAAGCTGGAGAACCTCTTCAACGGCGACAAGGTGCTGGGCGATGTCATCAACGATACGATCAACCAGAACTTTGAGGTCTTCACCAACGAGATAATTGCTCCCATTGCGCGTGCTCTGGAGACCAATTTCCTGGCCATCACCACCAAAATCCTCGAGAATTTCACTTACAACGAGCTCTTCCCCGTCTAAGACGAACACCACATCATGCTAGGATTGGATGCAGCTGTCGAGATTTAGAATTAAGCTTGTGATACACTTTATTTGTTTTAATTAGTCCTAAAATATTAAAATATTCAATAAATTAAACGAAATTCAACAGAAACACAAGGCCCATACATGTATTTAATTTAATTACGATTATTAGGTTCTGCAAAAGCCAAACTATGGATTAGAATTATTATCAGGTTTTAGTCTTAGAATAAGTCCTACATCTTACTTAGATGATCCTCCAGCCGCTGATCAATATCGCGTTCTTCGTTCAGCATCTTCTGTAGGTGTTTCCAATTACCGGCTTTGTGGTCCTTGTTCTCTGTAGAATTCGTAAAGTTCATTATTCGAAATATTGCGAAAAGTGTACTATAATTTTAATCATTGACAGACTTAGGTATAAAATTGTTTTGTTGTCGAAGTATTAAAGGTGCGAAAGGAACATTTTCCAACCCCATAGGGATATGCTTATAGTTTTAAATATATGTTTCCATTAATCTGGATTGATTAGAAAGACTAAGAAATTCGACTTCTAAGAAGTTTCAAGAAGTTTTTTAAAAAGTACTGAAAAACAAGAATATACTAAAAAAAAATGCAAAGTGTGTGACCTAAACAATGTCGACGGAAAACCCTTAGCCGCATGATTGGATATCTAATTGCCCGATGTTTCATTTTCTTTTTAATATTACTAGCAAATATTGCTTTCTGCCAACAGCAGAAACTATGGTCTTAGTGCTGAGAGGCCTAAATAGCTTGTAATGTTTAATAGAACATCGAAATAGAGGAAAATGATTTACGTTTCGGTATAGCAGCGGTATATTTTTAAACTGAGAAAGTATATTTTCTGGTATTTTTTGAGGGTCGGGCGGTATATTTTTGAACAAATCTGCGGTCACACTCGTGTCCTCAATTAAATTCCAAAATTTCACTGTTTCTGTTTATAAAAAAGGCGCATATTTGCTTAGGATTACAATTCACAATACACACAAAGTGTTAGTATCGTTGTAAAACATGTCAACACCCGCACGCAGACGTCTTATGAGAGATTTTAAAAGGTAAGAAAACGCATCGAAAAAAATGAAAAAAAAACGCAAAGTACACACACTTTGAGAGGCCTCGTCGTCGTCGTCTTCGTTCGTCGCTCGTCCCCCTACCCAAATCGTGTTTCGTGGTATGAAATGGAGAAACCTGGGGGCTGCTCTGCTGCCTGCCTGCTGCCCCAATACATGTGAACGCAGACCAGACCCCCCATTATGTCTGTATGGCGTGGAAAAGTTTGCGCAGCCAAAATATACACACACATACATATATGTGCATACATACGTACGCCTTTGACACTTGACTTTGATGTGCTTTGGCGCTGCTGCAGAAGAAGAGGAAGAGCGCGAAAAACAAATGCAAGAGGAAAATACAGAATGAATATGTGAAAATTGTAACAACGAAAATTCGTCTTCCGTTTTCGCCAATTGCGTCGCAGACAAAAATCATTAACAATAGGAACGAGCCATGAATGTGTGCCCCAGAGAGAGAGAGAGAGAGCGGAAAAGCAGATCCGAAAATGTTGGGAATTGAGTCAGAGGAGAGAGCAGAAAGCAGCAGCAGCTGCCCAAAAGTCATTCGCATCCTGGTAGCTGCTCTCCCGCTCCGGCCACCACTCTCGCGTAACCTTGTTGACTCACGCGACAGAGATAGAGACTCGAGTGTGTTCCCAAATGGAATTTCATGTGATTTCGTCAGTTCATTCTGTTTTTGTCAATTAGATTTCACCCCAGAGATTGCACTTTGTATCGTCATGGCCCTGTCATAATGTCAAGGCTGCACTGGAGCGAAAAGTGGGTGGCACGTGACCCTCCTCCATTAACTAATTTATCTTTTGATACTCATCCATCCATCCCTAGTGTAGTCCCTACTCCCTAGTTCTTGTTTAATCGATGATTTCATTCGCTGGGCAGAGCAGCATTTATCATTTTGGTATTGATTTAAGCCGATTGAAGGGCGCGGTTGGATGGTTGGTTTTAGTTGTTGTTGTTGCGGTTTCGGTACGGTTCAGACCACCCGCTTGTTGCAGACCGCGCCAGCATTGACCTACATTCCTAGCAGATCCCCGAACAGATAACGTGAAAATTGGCAGTTGCCATATCGCAAATTGGATTCCTTTTTGGTTTGACTTTTAGTCTGTGTTCTGTTCACATAATACAAACAAATGAAAGTTACTTAAACAACCATTTCGCGGTTAGATGATGACCCCTGTAGTTGCATCTGAGCTTTTCATATCTTTATATTGATTACATCATACACTGCTCTAAGTTACCATATCTCATACAAAAGAAAATCCAAACGGCACTTAAAATGGTACCAAAATCGTGTGTTTATGCATATTTATAAATAAATGTATACAGATATTTACAAGACATAAAAGCGTTCTCTTAGTCACAAAGGAAAATGATTAATAAACAGTTTATGACTAAGAGATGGCAGTGCTGTTGTGTGGATTAGTAAACAAACAAACAAAAATATAGATACAAAAGTATTCATATTCCTAATATTCAAACCAATTTGTAATCTCTTTTACAGACTTCAGGAAGACCCACCAACGGGTGTTTCGGGTGCGCCAACAGATAATAATATTATGATATGGAATGCTGTGATTTTTGGTCCACACGATACACCATTCGAGGATGGAACCTTTAAGTTAACCATAGAATTTACGGAAGAATATCCAAATAAACCGCCAACAGTTCGATTCGTTTCGAAAGTATTTCACCCAAACGTGTATGCAGATGGTGGCATATGCTTGGACATATTGCAGAATCGGTGGAGTCCCACATACGACGTGTCGGCCATACTAACATCTATACAGGTGAGGTCTTCTTCAATTCAACCGTGACATACTGAATGACTTTGTGTATGTTAATTGATTTTTTGTGTGTTCTGGTAGTCATTGCTGAGCGATCCCAATCCCAACTCACCGGCCAACTCCACTGCCGCCCAGCTGTATAAAGAGAATCGTCGCGAGTATGAGAAGCGTGTGAAAGCCTGCGTGGAGCAGAGTTTCATCGATTAGCCATGCGCCCACACCAGGAACAGGAACAGCAACAACAACAAAATCAGGAGCTACAGCCAGGGCAGCAGCAGAAAGGAACCCAGCTTCAGATTGAGAAATCAGCAAACTACAGCAAACAAAATATACAATAACATACACACGTTTAAATTAAATAACAGCATGCATATTTATAACAAAAACAATGCTATAAAATTGTAACAGTGTCACAGAAACACACACATTTACTATCCCTCACAAAGTCATTCACGAAAGTTCGATCCTAGTTAGATTTGTTTGGCCCGTTTCTTCGTTTCATCCCAAAACCAGAGACACACTCCCAGAAAGAAATGCGAAATACTTCCCCCAAAAGTCAGCAGCAGCAGCATCGTCAGCGGCCGCTGCAGCTGAAAATCTCTCTCGTAAGCTAACAGCGATTCAAAAGTTATATTAGTAGCATAGATATCAGCGGCGGAAAATGATTAATAATTATAATAAAACACATATTATAAAAACTGTCAAATAATTGCAAAAACAAATATAGTTTCATTTTAGATGTGTGCAAAGCAACTCTACTAAGAACATCTAACTAAACCCACACTAAAACTCAATCCGAAGCTAAACCAAAAATAATTAAAAAGCATAACGAAACAAAGATAAAACCAGATATATGTATGTTATATGTGTATCTGTAGTAGTTGTATCGTAGCAAGCAACAGGACAGCAAAAGTTGAAAGTTAATTGATTAGCGCAACTTTCAAGCTGCCCAAGAACCCGAAATTTAAATTGTAATTGTAATTGAATGTTGAATATGGAATGTCAATGATAACTCTCCAACCATGCCCACTTCCACGCGCACAAACACACCAACACATACATACGTACACACTCGAACACATGCTACCTAGATTGAATCATAAGTTTATTGGCTATAAAATGTGAAATTTACTAGAAATTGAAATTAAATGTTAGTTATTAGCAATCAGAAAGCAACCCACTTGGGAAATGCTAACCAATCCTGTTGGAGGAAATGCTTGGAATGAGCTAAGAAAGTGCATGATCGAACGAGCGAGTATTGAGCATCCTATAGTAGTAGCATCCAGTGAGACCAATCCGAAATGTATTTTGTATATTCTTTTTTTGCTAACCCAGCACAGCACCATTTTCCTAGACTAACTATAAGATCTTGGTCCTCATCGGCCTGACCCGAACTTCGGGTTTGGTCTAGCGACCACGCAGAGACACACAAATTATCCCAAATGCAATGGAGACAAGAGTGTATCCTCTTTAGTGTATAGTTGGATGGAAACACCTCATAAACTGCCATTTGCCACGCTAAATAATCTCTAGGTTCAACTGTGTCTTGGCTGCGGCAATTCATTTAGTTAGTCTTAAGCGTTTACAATCGAGTTTTGATCTGGTTTTCTGTGTTGAATGCAAATTGCTGTTCCTTTTGCTATGAAACCAACCTCCCTCCACTTTTTGGCACTTTGTGTTGGACGCGAAACGAAACGATATGAGATGAAAGATAACAGAGATCCTGAATTGAATTGGAATATAAATGAAAAAGATGGCAACGAGAACGAGCACTCGTTGACGGTGATGATGCTCTGAGCATCATGTTAATATTATATATGTATGAATAATCTACCACATAGCAACCCATTGATTTATTATTTAAAACCTATTATGAAACACCTAATAATGCAGAAAAGATAGACAAAAAGAGTAACTTACGATAAAATATGAAAAAGCAACAGAATCCCAAAAGATTAAAATAAAATCACAGTAAAAACTAACAGACGATTGATGCAACAATTCAAATTATGTGGAATTTCAAAATACCTTATTGTAATTAATATTATTATTATTATTATTAATAAAGTATAAGATTTCAAATATCAATAAATGAGAATATGACAAAACTTATCCCCCAGACCGTTTCCAATTTCATTCGAAAACTTTTCTCTTCATTTTGTTAAAATTGTTTTTATTAATTTGTTAAAGTCTATTAAAGTTAATGACTTAAGCTTATGATTAAACAATTGCATAATTTATACGTATATGAAAGTCGAATTTCATTGGATTTATTTAATTTTTGCATACAGTTTTTAACTCTTTAACTTTTTCTATAATTTATTTTATTGCATACCGAATAAACATTTGACACAAGCGAATAAAAACTTTGAATACTAAAATGCATAAAACCTTCCACTTAAAGCAAAGTACAGATAAAAGACACAGGATAAAATGATGCACTAGATACCGAAACAAAGACAAGACGAAACGAAACGAAACGAAACGATAAAAGACGACGTTATTTACAGGGTTACTTAAGATACAAATAGAATACACAGCGAATGTGTAGAATGTGTAGGGAGGGGTGGGTAGTGCAGTAGAATACAATACAATATATATAAAATGGGAATATTTGTTGTGGTGTATACGTTGTATAAAAAATAGAATACTAGAGGGCATTTCTATGCGTATGTGGTTCTATACGATTGCTTGAGTGACTCCTCCATGGAATTGCACAGTGATTATACATAAGTTGGGGGAGGGTTACGTCAAAGTACGTCCAGGCTGGGTTTAGTTGTCCCCTTCCTAATTGCCGAGCACTGCATGGCTGTGAATGTTTTTAAAGTCCTGGGTCTGGGTGGTGCTCCGCAATACCTCCAGCCATCTATGAAGAGAGGGAAACCAAAGTTAGTTACTTCTTTAACTCATTGTTAGCTCCACTCACCTGTTATATGTATGCGCACTCTCTGCCCTGAAGAAGTACACATGGTTCTTGAAGGAGAGCTTGAACACAAACTCCTTCTGCACGGCATCCTGGTGACCGGGCGGCCCCACTGTATATCCCAGAAGCGGGAGACTGGCGAGGGCGAACTCATCCTGGTAGCTCTTATAGAAGTACAAGCAGAACGAGGTGAACACCACCCAGAGCTTCTGCCAGCCGGAGCTGTTCTTGAATTTACGCAGCAGATAGCCGGACAGCTGGTGCTCGGCCGCGATTAGATGATCGCCCAGTCCGACGGTGGCGCCACGATGCCAGCAGACGTGCAGAGCGGTATTGCTTCGGGACGGCTGGGTCTTGCTTTGCTGCTGCTGCTGGAGCTGCAGCTGCTGGGGGGTCAGTGGTCCGCCTCCATTGATGCTGCTGTTCAGGCTGCTGTTGTTCCCGTTCGTCAGTCCGAACAGATCGAGACCTTCCTCCGAGGAGCCTAAGAATAGAGAGCGATGCAGAGAGGATCCTAGATTAGTTATGGTTCCGTATAAAGTGGAGACTGGGGTTCTGGGTGCTTGCTTACAAGGCCTTGCAGCGTGCTTTTCTTGCCAGCCATAAACAGAGAAAGTGGAAAGTTTAACAAATACAAGAAGACTACAAAAAATACTTTTCTCGTCACGCTTCCCACTGAATCCCCTCGAGAGATACTCACTGCAGTTCTTGAGCGTCGTCAACTGGAGCTGCATGTTTGGCGGACGATTCTTGACGTCCGCCGCTGCCTTGGAGAGCTCGGCCAGCCAGAGGGTCTTCTCGGCGGTGGTGCCCGCACTCACCGTGATGGCGCACTGGCCCCCAAAGATAGAGAACGTGTTGTGCTCGGCGTTCTCGGTGAGCAGGGAACGCACCGGAACGTGGCCGAGTATGCGAAAGCTTTGATCCAGCGGCGACTTGGACCCGTACAGAAGGATGTCCGAGAACAGGAAGAACATGCGCTGTTGCAGGCCGCGCTTGGAGTGCTTCAGAAGGCAGCCCTGGCGGATGAGACGTCGATGGGGCTGCACCAGCTGCTCGAAGCTGATGTCGCGCTGCAGCTCGCACAGCTCCACGAAATTCGCCGAATCGGGAAGCTGGGCACGAATCTCCTTGGTGCTGCGTATGAGCAGATGGTAGACGGCCTGGCAGTCTGCATAATCGATATGCTCCTCGGCGTAGTAGTCGCAGAGCCGCTCCAGGAGCAGCTGGTAGTGCAGCAGGCGATTCAGGGGCTTCAGCAGCAACTCCCCGATGGGCAGATAGCAGACCTTCTGCTGCTCAAAGTCCTTGTACAACTGCTGGAAGCGATTGTCCGTCTCGTACATGTCGTTCAGGCAGTGCAGGATTTCCAGGTGGGTCTGCACGTACTCATCGTAGATGGGCAGCGCCGCCATGTGCTTCATCATCACGTCTCCGATTCGGTGGGAGTCGTGAGTGCCACGGCCCTCCCACAGCACCATGCGGTGTTCAATGTCCCGCAGAAAGAGATTGTGGTGCTGGGCCAGCGAGTCGAGCAGATCGAACAGCGGCTGCAGCTGCTCCACATCCTCGATGCTCAGCACCTGGCGGAACGTGGTGTTCAGCACATCCAGATCCTTCTTGTACGTACGCTCGGTCATCAGCAGCTCCTTGGCCAAGAAGTAGCTTGGCTCAGTGGGCCACTTCCTCTTCTTGACCTCCGCCTCGATGTCATGCTGAGTGCTCATCGGATGGCCATTGCCATTGTGGCCATTCTGGTGGGGTGCCGTTGCCGTGGCCACGCCGGTGGCCAGTTCCTGCCTCTTGGCATGTTGGATCTCGGCCTGAATCACGTCATAGGTGCCGGCCTCTGAGCGGGAGAGCGAAGAGGACTTGTCCGATCCCAAAGTGAGGTCGTAGCGGGTCGGAGGAGTGGTGATTTCTCCCCGCCTATCCAGCGACATGTTGCCATTGATTCCGTGATAGACATCTGAAAATCAATTAAAAGAGGAACATAAAAATAATGAAATCATAAACTTAAATAATCAAATCAAGCTTAAAACAAACTTGTAATAGGTAAATAAATATCTTAAGATGAAATATTTAACGTAAGAATAACTAAACTAAAATTAAAGTACCCTAAAATAGATCTCCCCTTCTCTTTCTTAAAATTAAATACTTTCCCGATCTTTTGTTTGATTAATGAAGTTTTATTTATTTAGTTTTTTGTTTCTATATAATTATAATTTCATGCTTGTTAAATCGATTGCTCGTGTACATGTCATTTTGTATTCATATTGTTTTAAGACCTTTTCCATCATTGGGTTGTGTTGCTCGAGTTAATATGGGAGATTCTTATTCTTCGGTTTAAAAGAATTCAATTGAACTGAAAATGTCTTTGAGTATTATTAGTTTTCTGTCTTGGGTTGTATTTTCTCAAACTTACTTTCTAAAATTCAGCTAAATGTTGTATGTGTGTGTGTTCTCGAGATAAATACAAAGTTTCAAAGGAAAATAAATACTCAATTTGCACTCGGAGGAAAAGGATAAAATTACATCTAGTAGATATTTCATTTGGCAACCGAACAATGCGGTTTATAAAAAGTGTCCTAACTAAATAATTGGTTTAAGAAATCAACAACCAATTTTCGTTTAAATATCATCATTCCCGACTGAGGGCTAAACACAAATGGATGTTTTTTTTTTGTTTTGTTTTGATTCGAATACTTTTGATCTGGATTAGTTTTTGTGAAATTATTGTACGTAGTACGATCTTCTCTGCAGCTCTCTTCTAGGGCCGGCTCCTGTTCCCACTAACAACGCTTAAATATCTCTTCCAACTACTATCATTTTAAACTTAAATATATCTTGATGGAGTTTCCCAATCGGTTTAAAACTTAACAGGGTCTGTTGCTTAATTCCTTTTGTTTCTCCCATTTTCAATAGTATCAATTTGGAATGGGGAGTGGGAGTGTTTTTGTTTGGCACATTTATATACTAGAAACTATGGCTAATAGCTAATACAACATTTCCTCGATTTTGTGATAATTGTAATTAATACTTCAATTGTTAATTGCTTCTATAAACATTTGGCGTGTAAATTAAAAACGTATATAGCACAAGAACTATATAAAATATATGGTTAAAAAAATTTGGAGGCATGAAGTAAATGCTTTCATTTCAAACAGTGATAATACTGAACATTTGACGGGGTATCTGAACTGATCAGCATTGATCTGGAGGATCTATCAAGAGGAACTCCCAAAGACATTAGCCTCCTTTCTTCTTTCGATTTCAGTTGAGTACTTCAAAGCATTTGGCTGATTTGTCGTATCTTTAACAGAGAGATTACTAGACTTATAGCTTAGGCATTTGTATATGTATATGGCAACTATCGTAGTTAAGAGGTTTGATTCCATATACAATACAATAGGTGTGTACATATATGGATTGACACTTTTCACTGGAACTCAGTTTGGTAGCTATACGAGTATAGTTGTGGTAAACCAATTCTGACTGAATCATTGGCAACTCGAATGAAGAATATATAGAGATAACTTTAATCTTAAATATCGTGTCTTCTCGATTTGTATTGTGTTTGTGTGTATTAGCTAAATAACAATTAAACATTTGTTGGTTTTATTCCATTATTCGATGATTAAACAGTGCATTAAAATTTGTTCAACTCGTTTAACGTTTACGCTCTCGATATATCTCATATACTCGTGTATATATGTATATTTGAATGTTAAATTGATCTATAACATTATCATATATATATATATATATCATAATATATATGTATTAGATACCGCTAATGGGCAACTCAATCTACCAACGATCTACCATCCAACCATCCATCTGCTTCCATCTTTCGATTCTTTCCATCCGACATCAACGATCGTCACATCATTTCGATTATTTAAGGTATTTTGTAAGTATGTTATTTGATTTGTATAATGTTTAATTTGATTAAAATGTCCTTTAATTTGGAATTTGATTTGATTTTCAAACGCTTCAATAATAATTTCATGGCTTATTCCTTTTTCATTGGGTTTCAGTTTCGCAGCTGGTTGGGGAGATTCTTGGGAGTTTTCTTTTCTTGGTTTGTCGTAAATCAGTCTCAATTACAAATAAGTTGGTTATACATATAAGTACTTGGATTGTGTGTAAAAGTCGTAGAGTTTATCTAAAAAATGTTGTTCCAAGGCAACGGAAGAAATCAAAATGCTGCACTCAAAAAGGGAGAGGGGGCATACCCAACATGCTATGCAGGTATCCTAGAGATCTCTTTTATCCCTTTATTATCCACTGATCCTCTACTGATCACTCAGGTTATCCGAGTCATGGAACTTGGGCGGAGGATCGACGCGTATGTCCAGGCCACAGGCATAGCGCTCGTACTCAATCGGTTCGCTTTCGTAGTCGGACAGAAAGTCGGGATATGGCAGCTGCTGTCGGGGCTGTTGTCCCTCCTGCTGCTGCTCCATGGCTGCTCCTCCTCTGGGGGCTCCCCTTCGTATGGTTCCCATGGATCCTGCCGATCCCGAGCCTGCTGCCACTGCACCAAAGCCACTGCAGCTGTCCTCACTGGAGTTGGCCAACTCATCAGAGAGACCTCCTCCTCGCGTCTCGTACTCGCTCTCCTCGGGATTGCAGTAGCTCCGTCCGTGGTAGGGCTGCGCTTGAGGCCCAGCTGCTGCAGCGGCCGCCGCACTCGAGGTGCTAGCTGCCATGGAATCCTCCCGCTTCAAGGTCCGCTTCTTGGTGCGTGCCGGCTTCACGGGCTGCCCCGTGGCGGGTGGCATCGGGTGATTCGCCGGAGCCGGACGATCCACCAGGGCCTGGTACATCGGCTTCGTAATGTGACCGAGTCGATCGTAGCGCGGGAAGCCCATCTCGTCCACGTTGTCGCTCATGTCGAGGCTCTCGAACTTTCCGCTGTACTGCGGGTAGTCATCGTACTCGTCCGTCTCCCCTCGCTCCAGCTCCTCGTCGAACTCCAGATACTGATCGTCGCGCTGGTACTGGGAAGAGTACTCGGAGCTGCCAGAGTCCATCTCGGGCACATACCCCTCCGAGCACTCGGAGCTCTCGGCCTGCTCCAGCAGGGCAGCGGCCGTCATGTTGGCTCTGATCCTCTTGGCCGGCAGCTGTCGCTTCTTGCGATAGCCGCGACTTCGCAGCTTCGGGTCCTGTCCGCGGACATCCAGCGAGCTGTCCGTGTCGTTGCCACTGGGAGGACTCTTCATGGAGGTGGCCACAGCTGCGGCTGTCAGCTGAGCGCTGGCTCCCTTCCTGGGTGGCTTCTGCACCAGCTGATTCGGGGGCGACTCCGAGCTGAGGCTGCTCGAGTAGTAGGGGGAGCAGCGGATCAGCTTGTCCGCCCGCTGGGGCATGTGGGGAGAGTAAGGGTCGGTGCTCTCGCTGTTCAGGGTGTTGGTGGTCGTCGTGGTGTTGGTGGCCGACGAGGTGGAGTGCGCGTCGCGCTCCTCGTCGATCCGCATGGGCTGCTCCTGCGAGGACTGCTGCGACTTGCTCAGCATGTGTTCATGGAAGGAGCTCGACTGCCGAAGCTGCTTGCTGCTGGTCTTGAAGTCCCTTATCTGGGTTTTGGACAGCGTCTTGTCATCGTAGCTGTGATGCTTGGCCAGCGGCTTGGGTGGCGGCGCTCCCACATCCCCGGGCAGATCGCTGGGCTCCACAATCGGCGGCACAGTGGGCACCGGCGGTGGAGCTGCCTTAACCACCACAGGAGGCACCTTCTTCGCCGCCTCCTCCTCTGCCTCGGCGGCGGCGGCTGCCTGCTCTGCCAATCCAGGCTGCTTCATCTTATTGAGGAGTGCCTGCATTATGGGTCGTGTCACTGCTGGCTTTGGCTTTGTGGGTGGCTGTGGTGCACGCGGCTTGGGGCGCACCTGCTGCTGCGACTGTTGTGTCTGGATCTGTGTGGTGTTCAGTGCTGCTGCCGCTGCCGCTGCCGCAGCAGTCGTAGTCTGAGCTGCCGCTCCATGCAGTGGAACAAATTCCTGGCTCTGATATCGCTCCGTTAGCTTCTCCGTGTGCGCATACAAACGCTCCACGAAAGGCGACTCCGACTCTGAGCAAATCTCCTGACTTTGGTAGAGTTTCGACATCATTTCCAGGGAGCGTCGCTTGCGGGCCGCCGCACTGGTCTCGGGCTGTCCACTGGCGGTCAGTGGGGAGTTATCAGTGTGCTCCTGACTGGAGCGACCCTGATTGCCATTGCTGCCACTGCGACGGTGCACTTGAGGCAGGGAGCAGCGCTTCTCCTCGCTGGGTGAACCCAGCGAACCCTTGGCACCCACCCGCTGCTGCTGTTGCTTGAGAGGCGCTGCCACAAGCGTGCGGCTGCTAGAGGTGGACCATTCGCTGATTGTTTGGGCCATCTCGGTGAGCGTCAGGGTGGTGTCATCGCTGCGTGTGGCCGATGTGGGTTCGCTCATCTTGTCCGTCTCCGAGTTGGAGAGCATGTCGTAGCGCAGGCCGTCGGAGGAGCCATTGTCCCCGCTGAACTTGTGCGAGAAGCTGCCGCCGCTCTGCTCGTTCAGGCTCTCCGCCGACTTGTTGATGGAGCTCATGCTGGACTTGGTCTGGTTGGATTTCTCGCTCTTGGCGCACGACTGCGTGGACACGGCCGACAAGCTGTCGGAGCCCGATAGATTGGCATACTGCCGCACCGTGTTCGTGCCCGTGGACCACTCCGAGATGCTCAGCCCTATGGAGGTGTCCTCGGAGTGGGAGCTGTGGGTGCACTTCTTGTGCTGCAGTCCCATGCGCACGGTGCCATCCAGGTCCGTGCCAATGGAGCTGGTCTCCTCCTCGGAGTGGCTCGAGTGGCTGCACTTCTTGCAGCTCCCGCCGCTGCTTAGCCTCTTCTCGTAGTTCCGCCGCACCGTCGTCTGGTCGTCCAGGTAGGTGGTGCTCGCCGACAGAATGTCATCAATGGAGGTGTCCGAATTGTTTGAGCCTCGCGAAAGTTTCCGCAAAAGGGGATCGGGCGAGAGTTGCACCTTGATGGTGCCCGGCATAAAGACGTCGTCGTTGGAGAAGAGCTCGTCCTCGGACAGGGGACTCCTTGGAGCTGGCGAGCGTGTGGGCTGAGCCACAATCACCTCGGGGCTGGAGTTCTTGCGGGGTCCCGCCCTGGCAGTGGGCTGGGTGGACGAGGTGCTGCAGCTGACGTTGAGCGAAGACGACAGACAGGAGGCAGCACTCAGGGTGGAGCTGAGACAGCTGACTGTGTCCGGCTGGATCTGCTCGCTGCCAAAGTCCTTGTCCTCGAAGGCAGAGGACATGAGGTAGGCAGTGTCCTCGTAGGGCAGCACTTTGGCTACATCGGGCGCTCCATGTCCATGTTCCTCTTCGAGCAGCACCACCTGGTCGGCGCTCTGGGCCTCGCTGGCGTAGTACGTCTCAATGTTCTCCACGATGATGGGAGCTCCGACAGTGCTGGAGGGCGGCGAGGGCCAGTCCACCGAGTCCTGGCTCTGTTGGAAGGACATGCTGGCCTTCCAGCAGAACGACTTGGGCACGGGTTTGTCCAGATCCGGCATGGCATAGAGGCTATCGGGTGGCTTCACGGGCACATGATCGAAGGGTATCTCGGGCAGGGGCCAGTCCTCCGAGTCCTGGCTACCCGCATTCGACAGACACATCAGCGTGTGCCGCTCCCCGTCGTCCCCATCCTCGTGCTGCTCATCCACGTGCGTCACCGAGAAGCGTCCCGTGACGAGGGTCGGCGACTTTGGATCGTTTATGCTCCCCAAACTGGACAGACGATCCCCAGTGGCCGAGTCGCAAGGTATCTCCGGCATTTCGGCGGAGGTCCGACGATCGGCATCGGAGATGTAGGCCAGATTGGTGTTGCTCCGCGAGTCGGAGCTGAGACTGGGCTGGTGGTCGGTGGAGCCCACCGACTCGTCCCGCATGCTCACCGAATGCGTGGACGCCTTGCTCACATCATCCTCCATGCTGGACTTCTCCGAGGCGGTGCTTCGCTCCGAAATGCGCGACAGAGTACGGCCCAGGGTGAAGCCTGTGCTGTAGCCAATAATGTCCGTGGGGTTGACACCGATCCCGCCCAGATTGCTGGTCATCGCGGGATAGCCGAATGTTGTGGGAAAGTCATTGAGGTCGTCCTGGTAGCTAGTGTCACTCTCATCCCGCTTTTGCTCGTCGGGCGACACCTCTTTCACGTCGCTGTCCGAGGAGTCACGCAGGGGATGCTGTGCATCGTAGCGCTCGTATCCCCCGTCCGTCTCCACGTGATGCCAGGGATCGTCGGTGCTGGAGCTGTTCGAGCTCTCGATCGGGAATGGCTTCCAGGTGCTCTGCTGTTCCTTCGCGGCCAGATCACCCCGCCTCTGGGCGGCTCCCAGCGAGCCGGAGCTGCTCTCCGTCTCGAAGGAGCCTCGCGACTCAACGCTGAGGGAACCCTTCGAGTCGAAGCTCGACTTTGACTCCTGGGAGCTGCGATCACTGCCCGATTTTCCCGGCTCCGCCTGCGTCACCGACAACTTCTTTCCGGCATTCGCACGGGCCGGCTTCTCGATCCGCGGCGGCTTTCGCGATCCCCCGGAACTCGATTCACTGTCCTCTGTGGTGCGCTGCAGGATCTTGGCTATGCGTTCCTCAATGGGATCCAGGTAGGACTCGGTGCTGTTGCCCAGATCGATGGGGCTTTGCTTCTCCAGCGTTGGAGTCGTTGGCTTCTTGCCTGGAGTCAGTACTTTGGGTGGCGGCTCATTGGTGGGCGTCTGCTCATTGGATCCACCGGCGGGATCCTCCTGAACATCCTGGCCGGCGGCCACATCCAGCTGAAGCATTCGTTGCTTGAGCTCGTGGCACTTTTTTGCTTCCTCGTTGCCAAAATCCTGTGAAATGCCCAGCGGCCGGGCTATGGAGCAGCTGACACTTGACTCCTCCTCCACGGAGCTCTTCTCCTTGCCCACCGACAGGCTCCAGTCCTGCTGCCGCTGCGGGCTGGTGTCCTTCTCCCCACTGGTCCACGAATCGGAGCTCTTCGATCTGTCGCTCTGCTTCTCCAGGCTGTACTTCTTCTTGCCATCCGAGGAGGTGTACTTCTCGAAGGTTTCCAGCACGGACTTTTCGATCATGGGACTGGCATTTGGGGGCGTCACTAGTATGTTCAGGTCCGACGTGGGTGTGGCACAGTTCGAGTACTCCAGAGGGTTGGCATCCTCCAGAGTGGCCTGCGTCTCGAGAATATTCCGATCGGGCTCCAGAGTACGCGGCTCATTCTCAGAGGTGTCCGATCCAATGAACTCGTCGCACTCCACGGTTATCCAGGAGCCGGTCTCATCGCTGCGACTGCGGTCGAGGCTCAGGCGATTTGTGTCCTGCCTCCCGACCTTCAAGTGTCGTCGCTCCGAGGAGTTGTCATCCTCCTCGATGGAGGGCTCCTCGCACTCGATGGTGGGCACGCGATGCGGGTAGCCTTCTCTACCGGGCACCGGCGACTTGCTGGCTGGGGAGTGACTGTCATCGGCCGATACGAACGAGTCCAGGCTCTCGGCCGTGGAGGCCTTGCGGCTGTGTGTGCACTCGCTGTCGCGGGCATCCTCGGAGGGCAGCGAACGTTTCAGGATCTCCAGCGAGCGACGCTCCGAGATCACGGCCTGCATGTCAATATCCTCCTGGACATTGTACTGGTGGGCGAACATGCGGCGGTCGCCGATGGCGCTGCGAGTCACAGGAGCGGGCTTCTCCTCGCTCTTCTTGGATGCCGCTTCGGCGGCAGCTGCTCCCGTCTGTTGCCGCTTGTCGTCCAGGCTGCGCGCCTTGATGTCCGTGCCGAGGTAGTGGTGCTCGGCGGGTCGCTCCAGGCTGTTGGACTTCCCATCGATCTTCTTGTGGACGACGCTGCCCTCAATCTTCTGCTTCATCTCCTGCGCCTTGGCTATCTTCTTGGGCGACTTGATGAGCATATCTTCGGGAACATCCGACTTCTCCGAGTCCTCGAAGGACTTGTTGCGATCCTCAAAGCTGCGATTGGCCTTGTCCAGTTTGTCGGGGCTGCGTCCCTCGTCGAAGCTACGACTGAACTTCACCAGCGATGTGTCCAGCTTTCGTGGTGCCTTGGCAATCAGCACGTGGTCCTCGGCTTTCGACTTAAACTCCGTCTCGATGATAATCTTGTCGCCTTCCGTCTTCACCAGAATCTTGTCCTCTGGCGCGGGGAATGCGGGCAGCGTGTCCTTGACGGGACTCAGCATGGTAATGGTCTGCTTCATGGCCGATTCGTAGAGCTTCTGCTGTCGCTCCTTGCGTTTGGCAATGTCCGCTTCCGTCTCCTCCTGCGACTTGCTCTTATCCTTGCTCAAGCGGCGCATATCAATGGAGCGTGGTCTCTCCTTGGGACTGGACTTCTTGCTGCCACCGCGCCCATCCCTGGCCTTAATATCGTCCGCACTGGTGCGCCTGGACTCGGGACGACTGCGCGACATGGGCTTTCCTTTGTAGGGCTCCGAGGTCTTGAGCTTGCCCTTGCCCGTGCTCTCGATGCTGCTGGCTCGGGACACTCCAGGAGAGGTCTTGCGCGAGCTGTTGGCAGAGCTGTAGGGCGACCAGTCGGTGAAGCGATACTTGGGAATGTTCAGAATGAGATGGTCCCCGCTCTTGAGACGCGTCTTGGACTTCTTCTTGTCCTTGATCTTGACACCCTGCAGGGCTATCTTCTCGATGTACTTCAGCTGGTTCAGCAGCTGCACCTCCTCGCTGTCGATGGTCACGGCACTGAGGAGCGAGTCCTTGCCATTGGCATTGTTGTAGCTGCTCTGCGTGGGAATGGAACCAGCGCAGGAGTGCACACTGTCCGCGTTGTCGTCGTCCTGTGCGGCCGTTTGATTGGCACGCTCCAGGGATTTTTCCTCCAGTATCTCGGCCTCCTCCTCGAAGCCCACAGTGTCGTCCTTCGAGGAGAAGGCATTCATGGGTGGCAGACGATGCAGCGAGATGACTGGCGTGTCCAGGCTCTTGGCGCGACGTTCTGCCGTCGGCGACTGCACCTGTGTGGCCTTCTGGCGCTGCAGCGACACCGATCCCTCGGACAGATTGAGTCGCGCATGGGCAAAGAGGATGGGGGCATGGCCCTTGGACCGCAGCACAATCGAAGAGTCGATGATCTCTTCGATCAGCTTCACCTTGGACTTGGTCGCCTGCGATCCGCTGGCCGTCTGCTTCTTCAGCGTGTAGTCAATGTCGGACCCGGTGATCTTCTCCTCGTGGCACGTCTCGTAGATGTCGTCGTTGCTGCGGAAGAACTCCGCGTGCTCCAATATGGGCGAGGGAATGTTCTCGTTCCGCTGGTAGTCATTGGTGCACTCGTCCATGCGTCCCCGCATCGGCACGTGGGGCTCGTCCTCCGAGGAGGGTATCGAAATGGAACGCTCCGAGATGCGCCTCAGCTCTGTGGCATTGGCGTACTGTGGATCCAGCTTCTGGGTGTGATAGCGACTCTCCAGATCGGCCAGGCGACGGCACTGCGGCGGTGAACCCTCGATCTCCGTGGAGCTCATGGTCTGGCCCCTGCCCCAGGCGGCCGAGATGAGTCGACTCTGTTCGATGCGCAGAATCGATTCGATCTCCTTGCGCGACTGCGGAGGCGAGAACTCCAGCCGGTCGGGTATGGCCTCGGCCGAACCAAAGACATCATCAGAGTCGAGACTCTCGTCGTCGGACGAGAACGAGGTGATGCGGGTCTTGCCATGCTTCTTGGACTTGACACCCGACTTGGTCTTTGGGATGACGCGCGGCTTGTTGGCCTTGCGTGCATTCGCCTGCAGCTCCTTGCGCAGGCTCTGGATGAGCTCCATCTGCTTCTGCTCGAGCTTCTGCTGCTGCTGCATGCTCTCGGTCCGCGAACTGGTGGCCGAGTCGCTCTCGATCTGACTCAGCTTCTTGTTGAGCTTCTCCAGCGTGGAGGCATCCATCTGTTTGGTAATGTCCCGCTTAGGTGAGGACAGCTGTATGGTCGGTATGGTCTTGTCGATCTCCAACGTGATGGGATCCACCTTGGACAGATCAATGTTCTGCGTGAACAGGAACTCCTTGGTCTCTGCCGGCAACAGGCTGTCCAGGATGTCCGGCAAGAAGTCTGCTCCCATTACGGGCAGCACTGCTGAACTGGCCTTTGGTGACTTCGGGGATTTCGGAGACTTGGGCGACTTGGGAGACTTTGGCGACTTGGGGGACTTGGGCTTCGTGTGCTTCTTCTCGCTGGGCGAGGGTGCGGTACCGTTCATGATGTGCCGCTTGTGCAGGACATAGGGTATGTCCTCCTTGAGCACCTTGGTGAAGCGTCGCTCGTAGTCGCGGAAGAAGCTCTTCGGCAGCTCAAACCCAGTCTTTGGCAGCTCTTGCTGGGTGGGTGTGCCGCCTCCATCGTAGCATTTGGGTATCTCAAAGTTTCCATGCGCCTTGCACAGCGGCGGGGCACTGGGTATCTGCTTGTAGATGTAATCCTCGTCGCTGGAGTTGGAGTCGGCCGGCGTTAGGTCGATGGACTTCTGGTGCATGAGGACATGGCGACGAGAGTTGCTACCGAGTCGCGCACGATTGGCCAGCGAGTTGGGGTCGCTCTTGGTGCGCTCTACGGTAGCGTGGCTGTAGTTGAGCGGCACCATTATGGGATTGTACTCCTCGAAGTGCGTCTTGGCCATCAGCTCCTCCTTGCGCGTGATCTTCTGGTGGGCCATGATCCGTGCCTGCTGCTTCTCAAACTCTGATATTAGCTCGGGCGTTAGCGGATATTCGGGGCTCTGCTTGGACTCTTTGTCCTTGGGCTGGCCCTCCCACTGCTTGGTGTACTTCTGGATGCACTCGATACGATCCTGGTCGAAGCTGAAGATGTTCTCGCTGTCGGAGCGCCGTCGGAAGGCGGAGATCTTGCACGACTGCGAGTTGCTCTTGCGGAAGGGCGCCGACTGCTCGAGCGATTCACCCGTCTGGATGTCCTTCTCCTTGCAGCGCATGCCCGAGGCAGGTGTGGACACAGATTCGGGAGACTTGGCACCAAATGACTTGGCATTCCGCTCAATTTCCACATTCTGGAGGCTAATCGAATGCACCTTCGAGGTCTTGTGGGTCTTGTTGCTGGGGAAAGTCGAGTACGTGTCCCGGCTGTCGTAGAACGAGCTGTTGGCCGTCGAGCTGTGGGTGTCCGAGAGCAGGCAGTCGTGACTCTTGACCTTCGGCCGGGAGTAGAGACCCTCGGGAGCCTCAGCCACACCACCGACAGCGACACTGCCAGTCTCCACAGCGTCATAGTAGTCGCTCTTGGAGTCCTGCGAGGACTGGGCAAACTTGTCGTAGAGATCCTTCTTGTTGAACTGCTTCACCTTCTTGCAGGTGGTCGTGGGCATCTCGTAGTTGCGCCCAAAGCAGTCACCGACCAAAGACTCCTTCGAGTCCTGGCTGGAGGCCACCGAGGTCTTGCTCTTGGTGGTCTCCCGCGACTTCTTGCTGTCCGTGTGGTAGAGGCTGTCGCGTGACTTCTTGCTGGAGTCGGAGCTGCGCGAGATCTTCGTCTCGAACATCTCGCTCTGGCTCTCCTGACTGGAGGTGCGTGTCAGAGCCTCCTGGATCTTCTTGTAGAAGTTCCCGTCCGACTTCACGGAGAGCTTCTCTCGCGGCAGATAGCGCGGATCTTCAGCGTCCCAGATCTCGTTCATTATGTCCGCAGCGGACTTGGACTTTACGTCGATCGCCGATCGGTACTTGGGCTGCTCCGAGACGGACTCGTCGTCGCTGGGTATGTAGTTGCCAGAGTCCAGGGAGCAGGAGCGCATGTGGTCCTCGGTGCGACCGCGACCGCTGAAGAAGTCAATGTCGTACTTCTCCAGCAGCTCGTAGCTGTCCTGCGAGATGTCGTCCTGGGAGCCCGAGTAGTCCAGGTGCTGGCCATGGCCGTGCCGCTTGTCCTGGGCGTTGTAGGTGCTGCCCGGATAGCTCGAGGAGTAGACCTTGCTCTGCGGCAGCGGGGAGAAGTCCTGGTGGGCATCGATCGAATGGTTCTTGGGGATGTACAGTGAGTGCCGCGAGTCGTCGTATCGCGTGACTGGCGAATCGATGCGGTTCGAGGAGAGAAACTCTTTGTCGAGAACCGTCATGGGCTTGGGATGCTCGTGGTCGTAGTATGTGCTGCTGTAGCGCTCAAATAGATCCTTGCACGAGCTGCTCTTCAGCCAGGACTCACGCTCCACCTGATCGTAGATATTCTCGCCATCGCCATCCTCCTCGTCCTCATCCTCCTCCTCGTCGTCCATGTAGTGAGCGGCCGCCTCCTCGGGCTTCACAAACTGTGCCGTCGAATAGAGATTGCCCGAAGACAGCTGATACTCGAGCTTCTCCGAAGAGGAGGACTGGCGTGCCGGCGGCGGCAGATTGCCCACCGAATGATGGGTGATGTAGTGACTGTCGTACGAGTCCACCGAATCCACGCCCGAGAGCTCCGAGTTGCGGGGCAGCGAGTGCGTGTGCCTCGAGCTCTGCGAGTCCATCGAGGGCGTCAGGTAGTTCTCCGACTGCGCGAGCTTCGCCCTCTCGCTCTGGGCCCCGTAGCGTTTGGTGCCGAAGCCGGTGCCAAAGTAGGAGGAAGAGGACGACTCCGAGGGATGATTGAGATCGTTGTGGTACTGGTTGTAGTTCATGCTGTTGTAGTTGCGCTCCTGGAGCACTGCCGCCGCATAGGCAGACGTACTGGGCTGCTGCAGGAGTGGCGGTCCACCCATCTGCTTGGCCCTGGCATACTGGATGATGGACTGATCGATGAACTCATCGCTAAAGTGCTTCTCGCGAGTCTTGGACTTGGCCTTGCGATTCACTGTCGCGTAGATGTCGTTGCGCTCGTTCAGATTGAGGTGCTCGCTGTTGGAGATCTTGTGCTCCTGGGCATGCGGCAGGGTGCTGTGGAAGTCCGGGTACTTGTAGTGGCCCATGTCGTTGATGTCGGTGTAGATGATGTTGTCGGTCTCCGTTTCGGTTGAGTTGGCATTGGCGTTGGCGTTGTTCAGCATGCACTGCTTAGACATCGAATAATTGGTACTGCTATAATGGACTGGGGTGACAGTTTGCGACTGGGACTCCTGTGACCGAAGCGGCTGACGATGGGCACTGGCCAAGGCCGATGCCGAGACCGAGGCCGATGTTCCCGATGCCAAGGCCGATGCTGCCGCCGCTGATACTCCCGTTATAGTCTCCCGATTGATGGTAGATGCTGTCAAGTCCGAATCCGCTTCCTCCTCGACTAATTCCTCCTCCTCCTCCTCCCCCATAGGCTCCTCCTCCGCCTCCTCCTCCGTGTCCGCAGGCCCCAGGAATTCCTCCTCCTCCTCCTCCTCCTCCAATTCCATGGAGCTGCTGAGATCCACCGAATGACCCCCCGCCAATGTGCTGTGCGGCATAGTGTTGCTGCTGTTGTTGTTGATGCTGATGCTGGGATTGGCATTGGGATTGGCATTGTGCGTGCTGTGGGTGCTGATGCTGATGAGCTGCGGCGACGCAGGGACAAACGCCTGGGATCCCACTGAGACTCGACGAGGGGTGCTGCTGCTGTACAAGTGGGACAAGTGGCTCAGACCTGCATAGGCGCGCAGAGACAGAGCATTAGCAATCAATCAATCACGATCAAATGTGGGACTGGGACAAACGAAAGCCAAACCGAAATCATATCGAACACAAGCTATCCCAAGGAATCACAAATCAAAACACTGAAAACAAAACTGGGTTAACGGATTCACACTTCACATTCCCTTGGAATTGAAGAGAAATAATACACGTAATAAAATTGAAGCTAAAAATAACTTGGGCTTAACACATACAGAATTTAATTGAGGTTGGAATTTTATGTCTGCATGAATGGCCATCAACAATTGTGAAATAGAATGCTACGTCCAAAGAGTTGGAGTAAATGAGTGCATGCCTTTAGGCTCGGGTGCACAACATTTAAACGAAGAGGTTAGGATTGAATTGACGCTGTATTATAAACTGTTTTGATTGTGTGCCTCCCACTCACTCTCTTCTTATTGATGGCATTCTATTCGACTTATGTTGGTAGTGTAACCACGCAGATCTCTAGTTGGAAGCCCCCTTTGAAAGGAAAACATCATGCAAGGTCTGTAACTAAAGACTAGGAAGTACCAGTGGGTACCCTTCCACTTTGTTGTGGGATTTAAATTATACAACTATAACTAAATTAAATCTAAGAATTTCTTAAATCATAAATATCATTTAAATAGCTAAACTAAATATGATCCCACTATCCTTTGTTGGGAAATAAATCATATTGTCGACGATAGGTACAGAGGCTTAAATGGCTTACAAATCATTGAACATTAACAAAATTATCACTAGGAATAGCTTAAATCATATGAAAATATAATTAACAAACTCAAATGGTGGTTGAGGTGGAGGCACTCTTGTGCTATGACAACACTCACCTAAATTGTGATCGCCTGGATGCGCACGAGCCTGATCGGGAGCGTTGCGTGGCGGTGGCTGCGGCTGGTGGTGGCTGCTGCTGTGACTGGGCGAAGTCCACGATTGCGGACCCTGTGGCGAAAGCGAGCGGTTCGAATTCATTTGGTCCATAGCCACTGCCGAGTGGTGTTGACGTTCCGCCGCTGAGCATGCCGCCGTTTCCTCCTGCGAGGTTGGCGATTCCGCTGCATAGTTCTTCGTCTGATAGATCTCCACCTGGGCTGCTGTGACCTGGAAAAACCAATCTTTAGATACAGAACTAAATACATGTGTGTTGGAAGACTAACTTGAGAACGCATGTGGTCGATAGGATTGTCGCGTCGGCGATCCAAGGTATCCGCTGCCTTCTTCGTCAGAGAAGGGGTCATCGAGTCGCTGCATTGATTGCGATAGTCCCATGTCGCTGTACAGATCCCAAATGAAAATCGAAAATCATTACAAATCATACAGGATATGGCATATAGAAGACTAGAAGAAGTAGAACTCGACTCGACTGCACAAACGCACACAAGACTAGAAGGCACAGGCATGTGTGTGCCCGCACATTCTTTCATCAGCTAAGGCGCAATAACCGAAAGGCATATACATACATATGTAACTCAAAATGGAACTTAAATATCGAAATAATCAAATCAGAAATCAAAATAAAGAAAATCGAATACATTGAATACTTGAATAGTTGAGAACGCATGTTGTAACGAAATAAATACAAACCAGTGTCAATTGGGAGTAGGGGATTGGCTGAAATGCTGGAATTCACATACGTATGCGATTGACTTCGGCTACTAGCATTCAGTGGCCCTTGCCGGAATGACTGAGACCTGCAGCAAAAGAAAAGACAAGAGGATACCACGCTTTATATATTTTCACATGCTCAGTTTTTGTTTTTGTTTTTTCTTTGTGTTTATTTTTGTTTTTCTTTAGGGTTTTTTAGGGTTTAGCTTTAGTTAAAGTTTTTCATTTAGGGGATTTAGTTCTTGGAGATATTTAGTTTGTTTAGCACAGTTTTTAGTTGTAAGTTTTTAGTTAGAAAGTTTTTCAGTTTGAGAGCTTTGAGGGGCGTCAGTTAAAAGTATAACAAACTCAAGACACAACAAAACTGAGGAGAGTTTCAAATGTTAAGGGGGTTAGAGTAAACAACTAGAAAACAGAATTTGGAATAAAAAACACAACACAAATATCCATTATCATAGGCAACTACTAGGGTGGGGTTCCTTGAAGAAAGTCGCAGGACTCAAAGGCTAGGATTACTCCTATTTAATATTATAGTTATCGAGTATACCAAACATTATCCGATTTAAAAGGTTCTAAGCTCTAAGGGATCGCACACGACTAATAAACTACACATTTAGTGGGAGAGATGGTTGGGTGGGGTAGAAGGAATCTTATGAACTACTTTATGCTTGTAGGTACAGTCTAAACAAAACGATAAAAGCGGCTTCATATTAAGTGTTTTTGAGTGCAGGGCAAACCAAAGATGAGAACCACAATGATTAGCGATGATTTGTTAGGCTTATTCCATGAAATTGTCAGAGATGAATGATATACAAACTAGTACTTTACATAATACACATATGTACATATATATTAGGGCCAATTTAGTATAGTTTATAATGATTGTCTCTAGTTAATTTTGTTCAAACAAATGCACACACACCCATAAACACACAAATCTGTTAGTGAGATAAATTATAAATGGAAAATACATTGGAAAATTAAATTGGAAATCAAGGATGATTGTAATTGAAATGCTCGTCATTGCTCTGCTGTACATATCGACTAAATTTTGGTATATTTTTTTTGGGGGGGTTTTCTTAGGGGTTTGTTTTTTCTTTACTGGTTTTATGCAAAGGTTTTGTGTTTAGTTTGTTTTTGTGCTATTGTACCAATTGGTTTTTTAGATCCTCTTCTCTTTTCTAAAGCGCGCCACCAACATTTCGACCAGGTTATAGAGTTTCTTGTGGTGTATTTTTTTATTGTGGGGGTGGGTTTTTCTTTTGTAGGTTTTACGGAAAACATAATATATTGATTTTGGAATTAACAACAAACGAAAAAAAGAATATACAAATGTTGTAAACAAGTGTAAAGAAACAACAAACAAACGAACGAACGAATGAACGAACGAGCGAGCCATCGATCGAATGATCGAGCGAGCGATCGAACGAACAATGCAAACGAACGAGCGAACGAGTCGAGTTTTTGGATGAGAACGAAGTCTGGATGAATTGGCAAATGTAGGCTGATGAATATTGTATTTGCTTATAGAATATATATAAATATATATAGATATAGATAGAATATTTGATATTTTATTAGACCATGATTTGGAATTGGTTTTTTGTTAAGGAATATACGAGTAAAAGCTGCAGAAGCCAACAATTTCATAAATTCCTTCTCAACCGAACAAAATAGATAGAGTTAAAAAATGAGGGAGGGAAACTTGTCAAAGAAAAACAAATACTTGTTTGCCAGAATATGTTTTGATTCACAAGAAAAGAGGGAAATGCGAAAAGCTTTCCTTACCTTTGGAAATTCTGTCGCTTTACATAATTTTCGCGTACAAACTCGATAATCTGTTTCTGCGTCTTGCCGCTATAGCTGTAAGGGCAATAGTCAAGCGATTAGTTGTGATAAATACAAGTATTCCCATAGATAATCCTACCGAAAAGAGCTGCCACGTGAGAGCACACGAGTCTTTCGCCTGGGGGTATTTTGCACAGCGGTACAACGAAAGAATCCATGATTCTCGACGCATTTCTTCCAAAAGTTTTTGCACTCATTGCGACCCTCGAAGAAGAATTCCACAGTGTCTTTGTAATAGCCCTGCAATATAGACAACAATCAATATGATGCCTTAAACTATCTTCAAAACTCGTATTTACATATCCCTCTGGATGTAGTTTAACCAGAAAACGTTTTCGCTTGAACGATATCTTGCGTATCTTGGCCCACGAGAAGGTATTGATGCGCGTTATGTTCTGAAAGACGGTGATGCCCATATGGGCGACCGCAAGATTGAGCGGCACGCCCTCCACATCCTTGCCCGGATGCATTTTCATGCCATAAAGCTCACAGCGTCGTGCGGTCTCTAGGAGATTAAGATCTGCTTCTGCTGGGGATTGTCCGCTATGGATACATAAAGAATAAATATTTTAGAATCGTTTAGACAGCTCTAGCATAGATAGTCACTTACACATGCTTCTTGTGATTCTCCATTATCTTCCGTTGCATGGTGGCATCCTGATGGGGCACAAAGCGATACGACGATAGATACGTATGATCGGGATAGTCCTCGGGCACAAAGTCCCCGCACGAGGCCTGAACAATGTAGCTGGCCATCAGGGCAGCCGTATTATCGTTGCACTGCAGACTTCCTGTGGCCAAGTCTCGTTTGATTTGCAAGCAGAAGAGATACCTGCAAGAAGTACATTTAGCCTTCCATTCTCTCTAGAGATTTCAGTGGGACATACCTGGTGTACTCCTCTTCTAGTTGCGCCGGATCTGGTGTATAGAACTTGATGCAGAAGCGCAGCACGGGATCGACGAGCGAGAGGCCCACCTGGCGATTCATGGGCTTCTCCAGATCCAGCCAGTATTTGGTATGTGTGGACATTTCCTGGTACTCCAATCCGAAATAGTCCGCCTCGAGTAGGTTCAATTGACGGCAAACCTGTTCGAAGAGCACACGACCCAATGCTTTGGCCTAAAAAATAAGAGATGAAATTTGATTTAGTTATTGTAATCAAGGCAAACGGATAGTCTGAATTAACCTGAAACTGTTTAGAATATTATCTAAGAGATCATTTCATTTAAGGAACACCTGGGAACCGTCCCAAGGAACCCCTTCAATTTAATCTCCAAAGTCCTTTCCACACCGCTTTTCAATGTCAGGTCTGCAATTAAGTGCCAGGCCAACAGAATAAATTGCATGTCCAATTTAAAAAAGCCATGGGGGTTCGGGGTGGTTGCTCCCAGCTAGCTTCTTGGACAATTCACTCTCGTGCACACTCATTGAGCTCGTTAAAATCTAATCTTGCATGCAGTTTTCAGATCATCTCAGACGACCACAACGACGCCACATGCCACACGACAAATGCTTTTTGTGGGGGCGTTGCAACGTCTGATTGCATTTGAATAAATTTCAATTGAGTTTGACGCCTAGGCTTCGGCCACACTTTGCCACTTCTGCGAGCAAGTAGAAATAAACTGGGCCAGCTTGTCTCGGGCCGCAATTAAGTTATATAAAAATTATTTGGGTCGTCGCTTTTCGCCAAAGTTCGAGGAGTGAATGGGTAAAATAATGAGTGAGAGAGCGAGCACTTTGCATATTTTATAAAAATATGTGCCATATAATGCAGCTTCTAGACTAAAGAAAACTCTAGCGAATGATTTATGTGTTTCTAAAATTGCAATTGCTGCCAAGAGAGCAGTGAAGAAAGCGATAAGAAAAGCACACATTGATATTATGGCATATCAAAAAGAGATGTTCATCATGTTGAGCCACTCCCTAGTGTCACAACACACCCTTTATTCGTTTTCTGGAACCACTCCCAGCCGAAACCCTCTGTAGAAATATTCCTTGAAACCTTTCCTCTAATAAAGTCAAACAGCCAGCTAATGGGCCATCAAATCCTCGGAGCTTGTGCTTAACACCTATTAGGAATCCAATTTCAATTTGCTAATCCTCTTACGGCAAGCCATGTGTGTGCTTCGTGACTCGTGGAATATATTAATTTGGGATCGGGAAACAATCTCCTCTACAGATGTTTCCACACTTGGCAAATAAAGACGGAATCCGTCTAGCGTTGGCCTGGCCAATCAAGGAAAGTGCTTTGTCAGTTTGAATCCCATTCCACACACACACTCCTCAGACCACAGGACACACAATCTATCAGAGTGTGAAATATTCTGCAAGGCGTGCCAAAATGTTATTAAACCATCTCTCTCTCTCTCTTTTTTCGCTCTATTTGAATATTTTATGACTCTCATACATATACATGGAAATGTAAACTCAGATATTAAGGACAACAAATTTGTTGGCAAAGGACCAAAATGCTTTTGCGGCTTTCATGCGCATAAATCGAACGAATAGAACCCAAACGGAATTGGGCGTGGTCAGGGCAGGACACTGCATAGCATGGCAGGACATCATATTAGATAAAGATACTCGTAAAAGCTCTAAAAAGATAAAGCGAACGCTTACATGTGGCTGTTTCCGTTGTCGTTATGCGTTATGCAAAAAACCGGCTTAAAAAAAGGTACAAATAAAATAAAATCTCTGATGGAAAACAAAAGAAATTACTGATGCATTCGTTGTGAGTGGAATTCGGATTATAGATAATAATATTTTAAGCGACCTCGAGTTTCGAGTAGAGAAGTAGAAATATCATTCGTAGGATTTGCACCAATATAAATATCATGAATATTGCTAATAAATTGCTTCATTTGAATGCAAATATGTGGCTGTGAAGAGATAAAGTTATTGGTCGTGCTTCCCCCCTCATGACAAATGAAAAATTGAGAGAAATGTGCGGTCTTTATTACTATTTGCTTCTTTACTAAGTTCCCAAATATTATTTATTATTATTTAATATTTAAAATAATTTCATATTCGATTGAGTATTGCGAAGAGATCCCTCACAACAACTGGGATCAGTTTATTTTTAGTACATTTTTAGCTTTATCAGCAATAGTTTAATAACATTCAATTATAAACTCAATTCACAACCAATTCGAAATATTATTTTCCAGCAAAGACCTCAAATATCAAGCAAATATTGTATTGCATTACGTTCATTAAGCTTCCCCTTTTATGACACAAAACTCTAAAGCCGAAAACCAACAACAAAATGAAAACCCCAAAAACCGACAGCAAAAGGCATGTCATGGAAGCCACAATTAAATTTTCATTTTAGTTTTCCCCATTCAGCTGTCGACGAAGCACACCCGAACCGAACTCCCCAATGGCCTCACAGAATCCCCGGCGAAAAACTTTGTTTTAACCCTGTTAATGTAATTTATGGCACTTGCCACTTGGCGCTTGCCACAAATGCAATTTACAGGCTCGAAAAACTAAAATGTTATTTGCAGAATTTTCGACAATTGTTGTGCCAATTCTGGGGCATTTTTAATTAATTCGACAAACAAGAGAAAAATAATGACAGAAGGGGGTCGACTGCAGCATATTCTCTGGAGATGCAGTGGCTCTTTGTCTGCTGTTTGGGACCCCAATTGGGACACAGCCACGCCCATAACCCTTTTATAGGGCTACTCCGCAGAAGCATTTATCTTTTTAGGCCAATTCTAGTCGACTACACGCCTCTTTGCCGGCTACAAAACAAACCAATTAACTTTGGCGACTTCTGGAGGCCATGCAAAGCGGAAATGGCAAAACGACAGGAAGCTTTTCAATGCAAACAACCCGCCACCCACATATGCTAAAAGTTGGCCCACACTTGTCGGTTGTTCAATTTGTCGGTGTGTCGAGAGAAGGAAGCAAACAGCAGCTGCAGCAGCCGTGCCAGTGCCAGTGGCCGGGGCAGTGGCAGCCAGCAGAAACTGCAAGAGGCAGGTGTGGTCCTCTATTGGATGGAGAATGGTGAAAAATTCTACGAGGGAGGTCCACATGCGGGCGTTTCCCTTGCTCCGTGTCATTGTTGTTGTGTTCCACATGCATTGTCCTTGGCTATCCTATTGAGTGGAGCGCCCTAGCCCTAACCCCGTTGCTATTGCTGCCAAATTTCTGAGCTGCGGGCTCTTAGTTCTCGAATGGAAAACTTTTCACGGTAACCAGAAAAGTTGAGAATGTCTTTTCAAAGAGTTCTGCACTTTATGGGAAAATATGTTTGGGTTGGAAATAACTTTTTGGCAAGTAGGTAATGCTTGTTGAATGGAAAAAAGCTTTACTGTTGTGGCCCCTGCTCTAGGGTTGGGTCTAAAAAGATAACGAACTCGTAATAAGTAGCTTAGAACTAGACTTAAGTTTTAAATGAATGGTTTCTAAGAGTTCTTGCTAGACAGAACGGAATTAGCAAAACTCCAAATGATTCAAATGTCTGCAACTGAAACCTCTTCAACATCTGCATACATTTTCCGCCAAAGTAACCGCAAGTACGCCACAAATCGTAAATGCCTCAATTATTTGCGTCATAATTTAATAAAATTCTCGGAGAATTCTTTCCAGTGTTCGAGCCTGCATTATCAGCAAAATATTCTCCCCTTTGGTAGATAAGCTTTTAAGAATGTTTGCACACACAACACAGCCAAACAGGCAGACAGAGAGACAGCAAGGCACTAGGAGGGGCAGACTGGCAGAGTTATTTTGTTGGCTAAAGAAATGAAATGGCGTCAGAAGGAAGCACTGAGAGGTGAGTAGCAAACATTCAACTCTCGGCAGATGCAAAAGCAAAATCCACGGAAACATTTCAACGGCAAACATTTTTGGACACATTCTTCTCGGGCCGCTCACATTTGTAAAGTTTGAGTGCCATTTTTTATGGACCACATGATCCACAAGGTCTGCCACAGTCAGAGCTACATTATCGTTTACAAGCCACAAAATCCATTAGGAGCCTTGATTAATAATGCAGTTGTTGACCAAGACCCAGCCACATATTCATTTCTGTTTAAGGGCCAACATGCAATGGGGAAAACAGTTCTGCAGTTGATATTATGGTTACACCACACGGCACCAAAAGGAAGGTGCCGGGTGCCTTGGGGGGGTTGGGTTTCTATTTTTAAAATGTAACCATGTCAATATACATTACGTATACGCAGTGCACAGCAGAAGAACTGCATGGCACAGCAGAAATTGTAACGTGATTGAATTTTTAATACCAGTCGGAGCTCAAGGAGAGCTTTTCATGTCGTGTATGGTACGATGATATAAGTACTTTGTGAGAGCGTTGAAGCACTTTAAGCGGTTGATAATGAAACGGCTTTGATTTGGGATATCCAAGGAAAAGCTAAAATATAAAACCCAATGATTGATATTTATCCTCCTGTCTGCTGTGCTGTGTCTTACTCTTTAATTGTTTTACTCGAATACAAGCAACTTCCTAAACTTCATTTCACCAACTAACTTTCATCCTTTCTGAATCCTCTTAAGCCCAATCCTGCGGCAGAGTCCTTCCTGCAGTTCCACTAGCAATAGAGTTCGGCCTACACCAGCTGCCTTGCCTGTTTTCGGATAAAATGTTGAGCCAAAAGCCTGGGGGCCTGTGCAAAAGCAGAGAAATACCACTAGAGTGGCATGCAGACGGCGAATGGCATGGCACATAAGTAAAAAAAAAAATAGTTTTGTGTGGAGCAGCACTTTGCAGCAAAACATTTACCGAGAGCGAAGCGACGACGGGCAGGCAGCGCCTCAAGTGCAACTGGTTCACAAAAAGGTTAGTCCAGAGAGAAACCACAAACCCCTAACCCAAGCGCAACACACAAGCAAACCCCATCGGTGTGCTGCAACCCCCCAACAATGGCCACCGTTGTGTTGTAGTTGTTGGCTTGAAACATTTCCACTCCTCGCTTGTTGAAGCCTTTCAAATGTGTCTGCACTAGCGCAGAGGCAGAGGCAGAGGCTGGGGCAGAGGTGAGGCTTTGGGCGTGTCCACTTCAATGGTAGGCAGAAAAATGCCAAAGCCTTTCCACGAGGCCGGGCTAATGGAGCCAGGAAGTGGCGCAACCACAGCGCCAACAATAAGAACAAACAACAAACTACGACAAAATCCATTAACCAACACAGAAAGTGACGGACAGCAAGCCAGAAACAAAGGAGCAAGCAGGAGTACGGGTAAGCATGGATACGAGTATAAAGAAGAGTAAGATGGGTCACAATACATAGGAAAATATATACATAAAGACATCAAAACAATGACATTTATTCCACGTATTTTATTCCGTTGTGTCCGAACCAGAGTTGGTTTCAGATCGGCAAGCATATATGTTGGTAAATCAATGTAGAAAGGATTCAAAAGCAGGAAAATAGTGATGATTATGAAATTGTGGTTGGTGTTGTTGGACTGCTCCCAAATTCAAAAAGGCTGCCCATTGCTGGCTTACGTTAATGTGATTTGCGGTCAACAAATCAGACATGTGCAGTTGCCCGGTCTTGGGCCACAGACAACACAGTTCGTAGACCCCAAAGAATGCACCACTGCCTGGCCATACTCAAGTATCATGGTGATTATTTTGGTGGTCCACAAAGCGAACAGAAGCAGTGAGCAGTGAGCTGGGGAAAGAGAACGGATGTGCAGCATCTGCACCATCCACCATCCACTTTCCGCTTGCTACTGCAACTGCAACTGCTGCTGATGTTGCTCCTGTTCCAACGGCTGCTGCCGCCTCTGTTGATTTCTGTGCCGCTTGTTTGCCAGAGGAAACACCGAAAAAATGTGCCTCATTCTCTGGCCGAATGCCAAACAAACTGCCAGCCACGCCTTCTCTTCCCGATACAAACGCTGAGCCCCTTGTCGCATAAGTCCCTAGAGATTCCACACTGATATATTCCTCCCATATTCTCCCTACATCTTTCTTTTTACTCCCCGACTCGACTCCACACAGTTTCATTTTTTTCGAGTTTACATTTAATTAAAAGTAGCTTTTCACATATTTTCCCATTTGCAGGTGAAATTGTTTGTTCCAAAAGGGAGATGCACACATGAAAATGTATACTGAAGAACGTAGCATATGGAGGGAGATGCATTTGTGCAATTTCCATTTAACGGATGACTTCCGCTTTGGCAGGTGCTTCCTGTGTGAAGTGTAAGATAACTCCAACGCAAAAGAGAAATACTTATATGTATGCCGGCATCACTGGATGGAATTTTCATTAAATTTTCATTGCTTTTTCATATTGCATTATCTTGATGAACTTTACGTTTAAATGAATTCAAGGACTGGCACGAATAAAGACCTAAAATCAAATTCTGGCACTCACCTGCACTTGAAACATGGTAACCGAATCATCCAGCATTTGTATGCGAACGGTAAGCTTTTTGCCGCCGCGATGTCTGGGCGTTGAGGGTGTACCATCCACACCAGAGGGTGTGCTCAGCGAGTGGGTCATCCGAGCACCGGGTAGACCTCCTGGACCCGGACCACCGCCAGAGGCCAGATCATAGTGACGGCCACCGCCACCGGCACCGCCTCCGCTGGATCTTGAGGCCGTGCCCATGTCGGCGAGGGACATTTTGTAGACGAGAATTTTGTGGGAGCTACCGCTGGAATAAGACTCCGATGACTCCGATCTTTGGCATAGATCGAGGGTCTGTCTTCTGTGGCTGTGTCTGTCTTGTCTTCTTTAGGAGTTTCTTTTAAATGCTTTAAACATGGAATGCTACTTGGGGGTTTTCGTTTTTTCGTTTCTTCGTTTCTTCTTATGTTTGTATTTCGTTTCGTTAATTGAATTCTTTTTTTTCGGCTGTATCTTCCCTTCTGTTTTTATCTGCGTCTGTTTTTGTATTTGTAGCTGTGTTTGTGTGCTTTAATTCGATTTCATTTCGTATCCAGAAAAGAACAATAACAGAACAAATTGAAAGCTATAACGCCACACATCACACACACACACGTTCTCACATGTGTTTCACATTTGCCACGGCTTCGGATGCGGATTCGGATTCGGATTCGATGACTCCTCTTGACTTCTTCCCTCTGGCATTATTCGCTCCGAGAGCTGCAGATATATATTCGGTTTGTTTTGAAATTGGTTTTACAGCATTTGGCATGTGGTTGGGTCATTCGTGGATTTCCTCATCTTAATTCTTCGCCGGATTTTCCGTAATTTTCCTATAAAGATTGCAACACAAAAATATGTTAGTCAACATTTTAAGTGGAGTGGAAATTATTGTCAGATGTAAAAAACGAAATCTCTTGATGGTATTTCATGAGCTGTTTTTTGTAGGATTATCTATAAGTTCTTGCTGAATTATTGTGCGACTGGAAATATACATTTTTGTTTGCATTCAATTGTCGAAGAAAAATCTGATAGAAATGGGAGCAATGGAGTGTCCGCGTAGGGCCAAATACAAATACAATATTGGCCCTTAAAAGTATCAATACCCCATGTCTTATGATCTTTCACAAACAAATATCATTCAAAATAAAATAAATCTAAATGTTTGCATTGTATTTTTTTCATCTTTCCAAAGCCTCATATCTCAGGATCATTTATTTTCAAAGAAATCGAAATAATCGTCTTAGAAATTAATCAAAACCCTTGCAAAAAGTGGGCGTGGACACACACAGAGACAGATACCATAAGACAGAGGCTGGGATCGAAAACCATTCCTCAGGCCTCAAACAATAAATGACAGCCGGCAACAGTGGGCGACAATCTCTCGTTTGGGCTGTTCCTCTGAGATGCACACAAACCCGAAACCTCTTGGACTATTGAGAAATTAAAAGCACATAAAAGCACCCAAAACAATGACCCAAATAAATGGTTGTCAGGGGAATTATTTAAACCATTAAAAGGCCATAAAATGGGAAATTGGGAAATATGGAAAGAAGAAATTAGGGAAAACACCTGTGAAAATAAATGGGCTTATCACGAGGAGGCAGTCACATAGCGGCACAAAATCAAATGGAAGTGGAAGTACGAGTATAACTTCTGGTTTGCCGCCGAATCAAGTTTGATGGGGCTCCAGCTCCACCTACCCACGTGGCTGCTGGCCCACGCTTTGGATCGCAACCGAGAAAAGAAACTTCTCGCCTACAGACAAAAAGAGACTTAGAGATACAGATAGATTGAGGATTGGAGTTTGGCGCCCAATTATGATGTGGGATGCGAGACGAGAGGCATAGAGAGAGAGCAAGAGAAAGAGCAAGAGAAATATAATAATAAAAAATATGGAAAAATTATGAACAAGATGTCGTCTTCCCTGTCCGCTCTCTGTCCATTTATTTATGGTTTTGTGTCTCGTAAATTTAAATGCGAACGTGGCCAAACGGCTGGCTGTCAATTTGCAAAAGATAGAGACAGAGAAAAAAATACGCACAGGATGCCCCCAGTCCCCAGTCACATCCACAAGTTGAATGGGTCGTGAAATGTGTGAATTTACGATGCGATATGAGAATATCGTGTATGCCGCAAGAGTCGTGGCAGATTTTTCTTGGGTATGGGAAGATGATAACCGCAGAGACAAGCGTTGAGTTGACATCGTTCAATGACCCACAAAAAAGATCTTCATACATTGAGCAAGTTCCGATAACAGAATATAATCCAGAGACCGAGAACTCTCTTTCATATCGATAGAGAGGGTGTAAAAGTATTTCTCTCTCTCTCTCTCTCTCTATTTATCTCTGTTTAAGCTGCGACTTTTCTGTTCGCATAAGTCACGTTTAGTCATAAATAACACACAAATGATTAGCATGTGGACTCGTAAAAAATATTTCAACATATGAAAAGCCGGCAGCGCTCTCCGTCTAATTTTGAGATGATTAATGTGGAGTAGACCGCTCAAAGTCCTTGGAAACGGAAGAACAACTAGAAGACTATGGGGGATTTCACCAGAAATTGGTTGAGTAAAAAGAAGAGAAGATTTAAAGTAGAATTACAATTAAAATACCTTTTTTTTTTTTGCTTAGTTTCTGTTATTTTCATTGATTTTTTTAGCTTTCTAAGCGCTCACCATCGATTGTTCCGCAAACGATTTGCTCTCAATCTTTGGCCACTTCTCTTCTCTGTTGATCCTTAATCATAAGAGACTCACACACACAGAGAACGCCTTAAACGGCAGCAGTATCAAGACGTTGCCGTAATATTAATGATGCTCTGCAATTTATGGACAAGCTGGTCTCCCAAACATGTCGCTAGAAGCGGTCTCTGGTCTCTCTGGGAGCAAAAGCAGTGCCAGAATGGGGTTACAGTACCGCTTGATGAGCTACCAACTTGGGCCACGGCAAGGCTATTTCTAATCGTATATGTTGGCCTTATTGGCCTGCCTGGCACACTCTTCAGCATTCCATAAACTTCACATTGGCGAATGATGTGCTCTGTACATCCATCTGTCCCCTGTGACTGGCGACTCCTCCAAAAGTGGAGGCATGAAGAAGTTTTTAACCAGTTTTCACAAGTGTATCCCCATCTCTCTCTCTCTCTCTCTCTCTCTCTCCCTCTTTCTCTCCGTCTATGGCTCTTTATGTATACATATATGTGACCCAAAAAATGTTTTGTGTGTCCCCATCAATGTTTTATGAGTTTTATATGGCAGAAGAGTGACATAAATTTATGTTTCTTTAATTAAGTTTTTGCTTGCCAATTTGCCATTCTGACACTTTAGGTGTCTCTGTTGGATGAGGTCGGGAAAAGGGCGTGGTTTTCATTAAATTTTCTTTAGTTAAACCTCAAGGAATTCTTTCCTTGGTAAATTCCACTACGGTTCTTATTTAAAGATTTCAGATTTCAGTTGCATCTGCATATCAAAAATAAAATAATTCATTTTGAAAATTAATTAACAATTTCTCAAGATTTCTCTTAGGAATTTCCTAATTGCCTAGAGGCCTTTCCTCCCATACTATAATAAATCACCCCCATTCATTTCTGCCATACAAAAATCCATCATATTGGATATTGGATCACAAATAATTGACAATATCAATTCGAACTGTCAATAACAATTTTTATTTCAATTTATAGAAGAGTTGCTCTAGCAATCTTTTGTCATTTTTTTAATTTAAACAATCTCAATTTTAAAGCCCCCTCTCACTTCATTGATGTGTCTGTGATGGCAAATGCATCTCAATTAAAATGTATCTCGAGCATCTTTCATAATTATGCTGCCAAACGAGAAGATGAATCACTCGGGGCCAATTCTTTCCGAGAAAAGTGCACAGCAGGCCAAAGCCCCTGCCGAAAGATCAACAATTGTTGTCCCTGTGTTTGTATAGGGCCAAAAGCCAGAGAGAAAGATGTAGATATTCTTTTTACAACCCACATGGTGGCTGCAACTCCATCTGTCCGCCTGTCTTTCGGGTTGTGTTTATAAATAAAATGCACTGAACAGAGAATGTATTTTATGAGTGTGCCTGTATGTAAAAGGATGCACTCCGCCGGCTGACCGGCTGTCCGCCTATCCGTCAGACGTTCCTCAGATGTGCTACTGGTTGCTGGCGGCGAGTGCATTTCAAAGTCGAATCTTTTTAGGCGTCAGCGGCACAGCACTGCACTGCACTGCACTGTCTTTAGTGCAGTTCATTAAAATATTTATTTAAAGTTTCTCCCGCAACAGAACCCCAAGAGAACCCAGGAACAGCATCATCATGACACCCATCCATGGCAGAACTCCATTGCCAGTTGCTCTTTTTATATGACTCGACGACTCTTTGTTTATCATTGGATTATATATACATTGCAGCCTTACTTTACGGCATGCACACAGATGCAGATACACAGACACTGCCACATATCCAGAGAGAGGGCTGCACATGTGTGTTCCTTCAGCGTCTTCCTTTTTTTTTGTACTAGTCAGCAGATATAATATTCCACAGAATCTGCATCTCTTAATTGCTATCTGGCATCGTCCTATGGAAACCTTTCTTCGCTGTAAGAAGCACATACTTGAATTTCAGTTTTAATGGAACCAAGAGAAATGGCAACTGACTGGAGGGTACTTTTTTGCCCACTCCAACATATTTTCCAGTCATCTATGGCCATGCGACCGCTTTAAAGATATTTTCACATGA
The DNA here is from genome assembly GCF_900245975.1 of Drosophila guanche. NCBI lineage: Eukaryota > Metazoa > Arthropoda > Insecta > Diptera > Drosophilidae > Drosophila > Drosophila guanche. The sequence goes on along the minus strand of NW_022995750.1, from coordinate 6,226,709 downwards.
TTGAGGAACCTCAAAGACTATAAACAAAAAGATTTGCTAATATGCAAAACAAACCACGAACTCAAGAAGCAGAGGAGGGGAAACCACTCATAAACACAACAAAACGCAATTGAAAATGCCGAACGAAATCAATTAGTATTGTCGTTAGGTAGTTCCACAGATACACCGCAGACACAGCTCAAGCTCAGATATAGAGACAGAGACAGAGACAGAGACGCAGGCACAGATACAGATACAGATAAAAATACTGTATGAAAAGGGGAAAATAAAAGTCGTTGACAGGCGGACAACACTCTGACTGAACAAACAAGTGGCTCTGGTTATTGATTAGACGGCTAGCAGTTCCACCCATAGACCATAGACCCCGTAGACCCCATAGACCTCTCCCGTTCGAGCCTCTTTTTTCATAGAATCTACAACAAATTATAGCAATTTGTTGAACAAAGTCAAGATAAAACGCACACCACACCATACAGAATGCGACATTTGCAAGCAAAAAGAAGAATGAGGGAGGAGGCAGTGCAACAAAGTTCTTGAGATGAGGTGACAGCCTTGTCGCAGAACACTTGACTGACATTTTCAACGAGTACAAAAAACGGGTTAAGGATAAAGCCCAACTACAGTAGGACAAAAGCTAGCAAAAGGATAGAAAAGCATTGATTTATGAAGATACAGAAATGCAATTTTGACATGAAATACATCGACATTTTAAAGGAAAACTATTTGTAGCCAGTCTTTCATCTCTCTAAGTTAACTTTTATCTATAAATGGACTTCCATCCGATTACAAACATTTGTACCGGGTTCTTATAAGTATTTTGATGTTAGCCCGGTTTACTTTGTTACGAAAGAATTTCGATTGTCACCGGCAAACCCAAACTGACAAGCTCTTTCATATTTTGGTTACACCTACTATCACATACCCACTGTAACCATCGCATATCCATCCACTTTGTGTGTGTGTGTATCCCACCGTAGCCATGGCTAAGCAGCACTTGGAATTGTCCTCAATTTGTATGCAGCACAAGTGAAGAGACCGCCGTCACAGCCGACACAAGATACATTTTGAATTTATGAGTATGGTGCCCCGAAACGGAAATGAAAATCGTTTTATGCTTTTGACCAAAGCCAACGCCAAAAAAAAGAACCTGTTAACGAGTGTAAATCACAACCGAAACCCAACCAAAAGACAACAAATTTCAATTAGACCTCTGAAAAAAATAAAACAGAAGAGAGAACAAAGGCAAAACAAATTCAATGAATGCAAGTGCCCCTCCCCAGTGCATTGGGCCACCCTCAATGGGAGGCCGAGTCTATTATTTTGGGCTCATGAAAGCGCGGGGGTATGGTGGTGAAGGAAGAGCCAGCACAGAAATCCAACAAAGCGTATTGAGATCGCAAATAAATAATGTATGGCCTGAGAGATATGTATAGTCAAAGAGAGACGGACTCAGAAGTTGGCTCGCAACTTAATTTGCTTGGGCCCATTGGGGCCTGGGGACTGTCAGCAGGCTTTTGTGTCTGTGTGTTTTTGAGATACTCGCACAGACAGACTCACTGTTGACCCATTTCATCTGCACGATTAACTCGTTCTCTTTCGGCCAACAAGCCTGGCGACGGAAACGCCGACACCGACTGGCCCAAGTTTTATTCGCCTGCTGCTACTACTACGTGTGAGCATTTCTATGTTTGAACTCTGCATCCGTGTTGTGTTTGCCTAGACTTGTGCCATACATGGTCCGACCTATCCATTGGATACTTGTGGCATAGTATCGCACGCGATGGAAACGCTCTTATTGGGTTAGGAATTCATATGGACAACGTATAAGTTTCCATTTGGACCACTTTGGTGGCTAAAGCTGATTTCAATTGATTTCAAAGCTAGTTTTTAAAAAAAGTTGGATGCCAATATTTGATCTCTAAGACCCTTGATCAGAAACTGTAATAGTTAAGAACCAGTAATTTAATTTAATCCACTTTTCAGTAATCTATATAATAAATAATAATTGTAGTGGGGCTCATATGGTGCGACCTCTCCATATCTGGGAGCACTGTTTGATTGTCAACTGAAAAACCAAATACATGGGAATACAATTTATTCGATTTAGCCTCCGAAATTCCTCTATTCCTCCTCTATTTGCACTGCAAATAGTAATCAAAGTAAAGTTTCCCCCCATTCTATCCATATTTTATTCATTTCCTTGCCGACTCGTGATCAAAACACGATACAAAAATGTCCCCTCTCTAGTTTTCAAATTAAGCATGAAAATCTGTGAATGATGATGTCAGCGGAAGGGAGTGGGGGGATAGGTAGAGTTGCCAAAATAACGAAAAACGAATAAATACAATTCACAACAAAAAAGGTATAAAAAGAGCGTAGCAGCTATGCCAACAAACGGGTATTTTTAACAGCTACAAAGCGGACAAGAGCGCGTCGGGCTCAGTCAAGTGTTGTCGTCGCTCGCTTATCTCTGTCCGTCCCGTTCTGCCCTGCCCTACCCCCTGGCAACCCTACACACACACACACACACCACAAGCTCGCTGGCATACAAAAACTGATAACGAAGTGCGCTTGAAGCATGTAAGCGGCCGTGTGTAAATAGACAGCAGCAATACACTTTACCCCACATCCCCATCCCCATCAACAATCACAATTCCAGGGACTGACTGCCTGCCCTCTTTTACCCATCGTTTATCTATTTACTTGTTGTCTGTTTCGGCACCCCGTTATAGGCAAAGGCTCTCTGGTGCTGTAACTATATTCTGGTGTGTGTGTGTGTGTGTTGTGTGTTATCATCAATCTTTGAACCGTTATCTACAAGTTTGTATTTTCATTATCGTTCTCCCTTTTTTTTTGCACTACAAGTATCGAAGGAAATGCTGACATGTTCCGTCATTATGCAAATACAGAATAGGAACATGCTGACATCATACCGAAAATAATGAATAATAATAAATAGAGATCTAAAGTTGGTCCTGCTAAATGTACCAATGTGTCAATTGTCAAGCAAACTGCTAAGATTAAATAAGAATTAAATCCCATCCAGCGCACTCTCTCAAGAAAAAAGTTTAATACAATCATATATCTTAGTTTACGGTGAAAGTCTAAAACAATTTCCTTAAATCCAGAATCCAGGAAAGTTTGAAACGAAAGCGAAAATCCATGGCATCCAACAGCATTAACACGCAGCAAAAGACCAGATAGAACGAGAAAGAGATAGAGGGAGAGGGTGTACAAGTGAAGGAGAGGGAGATACAAGAATAGAGTGGGAGAGCATGTATAATGGGTGGGTGGGCGCCTCTCAAACAAATGCAATGACCTGAATTTGGAGCATTTTGTGCAAGAAATTGTGGCAAAGAGAGGAATGGAAGAAGAAAAGGCAAGAGAAGGACAAGCAACGGGACAAGGCAAAACACACAAGTTTTCTTAAAATACACAAGAAACTGCAGAATTAACGAAATAAGTAAACGGAAACATAATTGTCAACTAAATTTCCTCAACAATTTTCCCTCATTCCTCGCCATTTGAGTCTCCATTCACAAGTTATTCCAATTCAAATATCGCCAAAAAAAAGTAAACATGAGTTGCCAAAAACATACGAAAATTGAAGAAAAGGTGCGGCAACTGCGAAGCCAGCGTCTGCGTCGACGACAACAGCGCAGGCGACAAGTGTTTACAAAAAATTTCGGGGCCGAAAACTGTAACTGTAATTCTTGTTGCCCCTGCCACACTCCAAGTCCCCTGCTGCGCATGAATGTATGCGTGAGCCACGGCGTGTCCTTGTGCCTAACACAACAGCAAAATCAGCAGGAGTGCGAAGGAGAAAGAAAGCGAAAGAGAGACTCAGTAAAGTGTTGAGGGGGCCCAGGGCACGGTATATTTCTGAGAAGGTAAGGAAGTCCCAGAGAGCGGTCTCTTATCGGCAGCTTATGCTAATGTATGCACATATTTAATATGTATGCCCTGCAATGTGAGTCATTTCAGCTGCTTTTTTTCATTTAAAATGCACTCTCTTTTATAATAAATCCGAACTTTACACAATATGCCCTTTAGTTTGATCTGCGAGTCCCTCGCCCTACACAAATGTACCTTGCAAAGGGCCACCCACACATTTTGCTGTTGTCAAAGTCTACACTTGCCTTTGATTCGCCTTCCTCTCTCTCTGTCTCTCTTTGCCAATCCAGCATTCCTTAGGGCGAGTGGGGGAAGTGGAGTATTGTGCTTGTGCGTAAGCGCGGGGAAAGCAGAGCGGGGTGTGCGGTGGCTTGGGGTGTGTTCCGGAATTTACGTGCTTATTGAATTTTCAGCCCAAAAACGAGTTGCGCAAAAAAGAACCGAGAGCTGGGACTGTCGCTTTGAACGGCAATTAATTGCAATTAAATTAAGATCCGGGGCTAGAATTTTCTCATAGATTTTTGGCTGTTGCTCCGGGTTTCTTCTTTTGCGATGCTGCGCCCTTTACACAAAAACATATATACACACAATACAGCGAGAACTTAGGGAATTTTGTACGCATAAAAATTGTATCAAGTGACAAACTGAAAAAAACGCGCCCTTGAGCAAATGAACGGCGAAAAACCATCGGCACACACTGTTTTCTCTTGTCTGTCGCTGTATTCCACTTGCACTCAAATTTTGTCCACTGTTCGAAGGCTTGGATCGCGCAATAAATGCAATTTCATTGCATTTTTCACAGCTTGCTGGAGTATTGGCTGCGGCGACCCGTGTAGAAATTTCTCGCCCCGCTCGCGACAACTGAAAATGGCACTTTGTTCAATGTTCCATTAAAAAAAGTGTTGGCTGAAAACAACCGAATAGTGTGACCGCGGAAATATACGGTCTTACCCTCAAAAATATACCGTCTTTTTTTTTAAATATACCATAATCTTCAATCTTGTTTCTCGATTTTTATAATCTATTTGAAGAATCAACTCTTTTACTAAGAGTAAAAATAAAAGTAAAAGTAAAAGTAAAAGTAAAAGTAAAGGTAAAAATATTAGTAAAAATATATGTAAAAGTAAAAGTAAAAGTATAGTAACATATTCATATTCATATTCATATTCATATTCATATTCATATTCATATTCATATTCATATTCATATTCATATTCATATTCATATTCATATTCATATTCATATTCATATTCATATTCATATTCATATTCATATTCATATTCATATTCATATTCATATTCATATTCATATTCATATTCATATTCATATTCATATTCATAAAGCATAAGTATAAGTATAAGTATAAGTATAAGTATAAGTATAAGTATAAGTATAAGTATAAGTATAAGTATAAGTATAAGTATAAGTATAAGTATAAGTATAAGTATAAGTATAAGTATAAGTATAAGTATAAGTATAAGTATAAGTATAAGTATAAGTATAAGTATAAGTATAAGTATAAGTATAAGTATAAGTATAAGTATAAGTATAAGTANGTCTTACCCTCAAAAATATACCGTCTTTTTTTTTAAATATACCATAATCTTCAATCTTGTTTCTCGATTTTTATAATCTATTTGAAGAATCAACTCTTTTACTAAGAGTAAAAATAAAAGTAAAAGTAAAAGTAAAAGTAAAAGTAAAGGTAAAAATATTAGTAAAAATATATGTAAAAGTAAAAGTAAAAGTATAGTAAGTATAAGTATAAGTATAAGTATAAGTATAAGTATAAGTATAAGTATAAGTATAAGTATAAGTATAAGTATAAGTATAAGTATAAGTATAAGTATAAGTATAAGTATAAGTATAAGTATAAGTATAAGTATAAGTATAAGTATAAGTATAAGTATAAGTATAAGTATAAGTATAAGTATAAGTATTAGAAAAATGTGATCAAGAAAAAGCGGGAGAGTTTTTGAGAGAAATTTTTGGAAGCATTAAAAACAAACTAGAAATTCACATAAATAAAAGCAAGGACCTTACAGATCGTATGCATATTAAACGAGAAGGGACGTGTGAGACGCTTCTTACGCGTCACACCCTTTACACCTTGAAGAACTGGCCATTTTCACGAGCAAAGCAACTTTCGACTTTTTTTTATGATCGATCTATACATAACCAGTCAAGCTCGTTTGCAGCAAGTCCGTGCAAAACCAAACTTGGTGGTTTAAGGAAGAAAACACAAGAGTGTTCTTTCGGCAAGCAACTCTTTTTTGAGTTCACAATTTTCTGTATTCTCAATTTCAACATAAAGTACCTGGTCAATGCGGACTCATCGTCTGGGACCAACCAATTTTGCTGTAGCGAAATAAATTTAAAAAAAATAATAATTTAATCTGATTAAAGAATCAATTTGGCTTTTTATAAATACTAATTTTTATTGGATTGTATTCTTTATTACAAATCACCGCTTCTGGAGCAAGGGAGCTTTTTCTTCAGTATGTAAATGCAGGTAATTATTAAAATAGACACATCAATTCCATTGAAAATTATTTAAAAATAGCGCGGATGAAGTTCATTAAATATACCACTATACTCGAGAGTAAATTTACATTAGCCTCATTTTCGTGGCTAAAATATCTCGAAAAGTATATACTATACCGTCAATTGTCAACCTGGTATTGGCTGCGTCGAGCCGCTTGTAGATTTTTGGATTGTTGGTATTATATCGATATACAGAGTCGATGACATTTTCTAATTTTTAACGTTGATATATTGATATTTTAAATTTAATATATTCATTCATTTAATATAATCAAACAACTTATTTTTAGTTCAACATTTTCAGTGACTTTTTTCTAATATTCAACATAAACTGAAGTACCTAATCAATGCGGACTCATTGTCTGCGACCAACCAATTTCGCTCTAGCAATTACAAAAAAAACATATTTAATATATTTGATAAAAATAAAAATGGAGAGGTAAGTATTGGAGCAAACCTGTAACAAGTTACATATTACGACGTGGCGATTTCCCCCTTGAAAGGCGGGTGGCCAAATAATTCCCCTCTACCTAAGGGTAGAGCGGTAACTTAAAACCTCAAAAAAAAAATAATATATTTGATACGACTATATTTAAATTTAACCATATTTATATTTTAAACATCGGATACATCGGTACTACTGTATAAAATTGAGGAAATTAAATGTTCGATTGTAAGTCTAATGTTCCAAGTGGATTGGGGGACGTTTTTTTATGTTTTTAGTTTTGGGGATTGGATTAATCTTTGCCAAAGGAACACCAGAAATTATGAAAAAAATCATTCTCAATGTCTAACTAATCATCTGATGAAAGGGGTTTATATTGATTTGTATTAGTATTTTTGTAAAATAATGTATTCCGACTAACTATCAGGGAACTTACACTCACCCAAAAGACTGGGTTGGCATCTTCCAGTCCAGGGGCGGAGGACGAGTTGGAATCAGGCTCAAGATTGGATGAAGCTTGGTTCGAGTCATCCGGTTCGATCATGTTCAAGGTTTTATATATGACTCCGGAATATATGACTCTGTATGATGTATTCCGGTAATATTAAAACTAAATATTAAATTAATAATTTTTGTTAAACATGTAATCAAAATCATCGCAATCATTATTGAGAGAGCAGTTCAGATATCCCTACTTCTAATGGCGACTCGGCTAATGGCTGAGTTCCCTGCTAGTTAGTCTGCCATTAGTTTCCAAAATTGCGTCTCTCTTTCTTTCAAAGTTACTTCTCTGACTGGCTTTGGCGACCAAAAATTGGGAAAATCATCGCGCCCAATGGGTATGTCTGTGCGCCTAGGTCCAAGGGTGAATTGGTCAGCGACCAACGCGGCTAAGAAAATCTCTAAGAAGGCAAGGGGACTTTCGGAGCTATTTTGAGCTTGACGAGCCATCGAAAAAGATCCTGTGGACCATGGCCTATCACCGGCCCAATGTGGATGGGCTGCACGATCGCATTCTGGACTACATGGAGAAATTCTACCACCTCCGATGTCCCTCACATGACGAGATGATATTCCAGTGGTTCCTGTTGGAAGGCTTTTACCCCTTATTTTTTCTTCTGGGGCGACCTGTGGAGGAGCTACTACAGTCCTCCGATGAGCAGTTGGACAAGAGTATCCGTGAACTTAGAAGTCGTTACTGCAGCTCACAGACGATGAACAGTGAATGAGGCTATGGCCAAGTATATGATCTGCGCCTACTTCCGTGTCCTCTTTCACTACGCCATTGGAACGGACATGGACATTCGGCGGCGCACTCTGCTCCGTTGCCGCTTCGTCGTGAACGTTGTGGAGGTGTTCATGCTGGAGCAGCATAGACGTCCGATCGGGGGCACGATCGATGCATTTGAGTTGTACAATTAGTCCTGAACGAACCCTTGAGAAACGGCGAGAAGCGGGCCACTCAGGCCGAGACCCTGGGGCTGTGCATTCGCACCTCGAACAGGGAATCCTACAGCGAGTTTTATGTCAACCAACAGTTCCCGCGGCCCGATTTCCTAGCCATCAACCACGCCAGAGTCGGTCTTCGCCATTATATTAGCAAAACACCTGCAGAGACACCGAATTCCGAGGGATTTCCTTGCCCCATTTAAGGCTGTGCAAAACCTCTCAGCCCGAGTCTCGTAATGTCACATTTTCTCAGCAGCCACAGCCAACGCATGGAGGAGCTCTGTATGGGCGACCGCATGGTCTGCCTGTTCTCCAGACATCATTTATGTGGATGCTCGCCCAGTGTATGGGGAGCGTTATAGTGCTCATGAATCTGCCGATGAGATGTGGAGCGTATAGCTATGGAAGTAAAGTGAAGAAAACTAACTTACTTTACAAATTTCTGGAGTGACATTTTTTCTTAATTGGTTTACAACACTGACGCGGATATATTTCAACATGAATTTTTATTGGATGAGGGATTCGAAAATGGAATAACAACCAATGAAATAATTAGTGGATAAACTAAATTGTTTTACTTTTTAGCCCTGGACTTGGGTTTGGCGGCCGTTGCACCGGCAGTCGACTTCTTGGAACCGCCCGCTGCCTTCGACGTGCTGGCAGCTGTCGACTTCTTTTTGGCCTTGATCAGGCCATCTAGTTCTAGGTTATCTTTATCCTCGTCCTCATCCGAGTCTGCGAGCTTCGTTTCGCCCTCTTCGAGCTCCTCTTCTAGGCCCAGCAGCTCCTCATCGCCGGCACCAGCCTCTGACTTTTTCTTCTTGATGTTCGCCTGGGCGGAGTAGGAATAGGCCATCACCTCCTTGTTGTAGGAACGAGTCAGGGCCGCCTTCACACGGCCATCCACGGCATCCAGCGGGGACTTCTTGCCTGGCCAGGCGGTCAGCTCGACCAGTGAGTCGAGATCCTCCCGCAGCAGGTGGTAGTCCTTCATCACATCCAGTGCAGCGGGCACCCCATCCTGGCCGTCTCTGGCCAGCGGACGAGCTATGTTGTCCAGCAGGAAGGGTGCATAGTCCAGGCGGATGGAGAGCCTGGAGCCGGAGGTGCAAGACCTGGTGTGATCGTGCAGCTCCTGGGCGAGTCTTGCCCGCTTCGTAGTCCTCGAGTTCTTGCCAAGCCAGCCGGGAAAGTTGATCTGCCCCGTGAAATGGCCTGCCATGTGCTCGCCCGGCAGAACAGAGCTGAAGAATGCCTGCGTGGGCAGCAGACTCCAGGCGGAGTTGGCACGGATCCGTTTATCTATCATATCGCCAATGCTGAGGGCATCCGCTGTGGCTGCCACTTTACCAAGAATATCATTTCTGAAAGAACATATAATGTAAGTTATTGGAGCGATCTCCTCCTGGGGAATGTTCGAGACTCACTTGTTGCCTTGAGGCGTGACCTGGAGATAGTTCTGCTGGACAAACAGTGGCGCTAGGCTGTAGTCGTGGAAGAATAAATCACATTTGTCGGCAAAAGACATTCGCTTGTGCTCCTCGGCGGTGAAAACCTTGCGCACCACCTCCCAGGGACCCAGCTTTAGGTCTTTGCAGGCCACCTTTGGCTCGGCCTTGGCCTGCGATTGGGTGGGAATCTGCTCTCCGGCACTCATCAGGGAGATGTGGTTGATGGACTGGCGAATATCGTTGTTTGTGGCTGCTATAATCTCCTCCACTTTGGCCGGGGATATCTTGACCTTCTCCTTGAAGCAGATGCTCATGATCTTGCCCTTGATCTGCTCGAGACGCGGCCGCTGGAAGCGCAGATCAAAGCAGTAATTGACGAGGGAACGGATCTTCGGGTGATTGCGATCGTTGCACATGCAAATGATGGGCACGGAGCTGTCCTTGATGAGCGCAATCAGCTCCTGCATGCCGCCACGATCCTCGTTGCCCGCCATGCCGTCCACCTCGTCCATGATCAGCACATGCTTCTTGGACACCGCCTGCGACTGTCCGTTCACGTAGCCATAGAGAGACTTGTTTCCCAGCAGCGTGGAGACCTCATCCTGGAGCAGACGCTTGCTCCGAGTGTCGGAGGCATTGAACTCAACCGCATCGAAGCCCAGTTCCTTGACCACCAGCGTCGCTGTCGTTGTCTTTCCTATGCCTGGCGGTCCCGACAGCAGGGCCGCCTTGTAGAAGCTGCCATCGTCGTTCTTGGCCCAGGGATTGGGACGCTGCGCCTTCTTCTTGCCATCGTGGCTCACATACCACTTGGACAGCCAGTTCATCAGCCTGCGCAGGAGATGTTTCAATAGAAAGTCGGCATGGGGAAGGCTCTACTTACTTGGTTACGTTGCTGGCTGCTCCGGCCTGGCCTACGATCTCCTTGATGTTCGTGGGCTTGTGTTTGTCCACCCAGGCCATGCTGCCCAGATCCAGGGGCTTCTCCACGGGCCTCTGTTGCACTTGGGACGTGTCCACGGATGTGGGCTCTTTCTTCACCTTGAGGGTAACTGCTGGCAGGGAATCCTCTTCCTTCTCCTTCTTCACCTGGGAGTCTTTCTTCTCTACTTTGACCAGAGATTCCTGCTTCACCTCCTTCTTTACCTTCGGCTCCTCCTTCTTTGGCCTGGACTCACTCTTCTGCTCCTTCTGTGGACTCTTGACCTCCTCCTTCACCTGCTTCCTCTTGCCCTGGCCCGACTTCTCCCTGATCAAATCGAAGAGTCCATCCTCGCTCAGGATGGGTATGTTGAGGTCCTCCGCGGTGGCCAACTTCTTGGGCCCCGCCTCCTCACCCACCACCAGATACATGAGCTTCTTGCCCACCACCGTCATGACACGGCCGCCGTACCCCTTGATTACCGACTCGGCCTCCTCCCGCTCCATGGACTCCAGCACGCCGGTGACCACAAACGTGAGTCCCTTCAGGCAGTCGGGCTTTCCCGTGGGTATCTCCTTGCTGCCTGGATTGAGGCAGGCGCTGCGGTTCTTAAACTTCTGGTAGAGCACTGCCGACATGCGCTTCCGCTCGTGGCGCTCCTCGTCGGTCAGCACGCTCGTCTCGAGATCCGCGGGCGGCTTCTCCTTCTTCACACGTGGCGTCGTGGTCTTGGGCTTTGCTTTGGCCTTTGGCGTGTCCGGACTGCTGCGCTTTGGGGGCTCCGGAGTCTTTGGCTTTGCTGCCTCTGGGCTGATACGCTTTTTCGGTTTTGAAGCCTCTGGACTGTTCCTCTTTGTCGGCTCCGGGCTGCTGGGCTTGGCACGTTTGCGGGAGGGCGACTTGGGAGCCACAGCCACTCTCTCTTTGGGTTCCACCGTCTTTAAGCTCTCATCCAGATCTACCTCCATGAGACTCTTGTCGATATCCTCATTCTCAAACTCGATGACAGCCTTCGTCTTCTGCTTGGGCTTCTCCACGCGATTGGTCTCGCCGCCAAACAGCTGCGAGGGATCCACCTTTTGCATGGGCTTCAGCTTGGACAGCGCTGGCTTCTTGCCTCCAGCGCCATTTGTGGCACGCTTCTGTGCCCGCGACCCATCTGGACTGGCGACCACCTGGTCCTCATCGCTGGATATGACTTTGCGATTTGTCTTCCGTTTCTTTGATTCCTGCGGGCTGGCTGCTATTTCCTCCTCATCGCTGGATATTATCAAGGGCTTGCGGCGTTTTGGCGCCTTCGATGGCGTCTCATCGTCCCCATTGGATTTTTTTGTGCTGCCTGGCACTGGCTTGAAGAATTGGTCAATCTTCACAAAAAGATACACAAATTATATTAGGTATTCAATGAGCTTCTTAATCACATAATTTTCGTTTCCACATACCCTTTGCATTATAACATATATTTTGTTAAATTTCAATTTTGAGTAGAATGTGGACCGGCCGTCAGTGTGACCGCGGATTTGGAGATACAGCAAATATACCGCATGACCCTCTAAAATATACCTTTAAATACCTTATCATTTTCCAAATATACCGGGAACATTCCGTTTCCTAAATCATTTTCGCAGATTTTGATATTCTGAATAATGTTTAACCTGTTCTCGGTATGTACATCGAGAAACTTTTCTTAAATTAGTCTTACAACAGATCTATATATTTTCTTTCGCAAAGGTAGCAGAATGTTGCTCGTTCCATACCCATGTTGGGGAAAACAGCCGATTCAAATGTATTTTACCGTACAAATGTAGTTGAGAATCGAATGCAAGCACATTTTAGCGAAGAAAACACCCACGTTGCGAAAGAGAAGGGACAGACAAAATTCCCTACGGATAAGGAGAAAATACCCCAGAATCCCACCGAAATTGGAATAAAACTCTTATGCCTGCCTTCATACCCTATACCATCAGCAGAGTCACTGGTTTCAGCATGTAAAAACTGAGTTTAACAGCACTGTCTTAACATAGCTCGTACCAAACAGCTTTTGTGCAGCAGCAATTTGAAATTTCAAGTTATATTTGGACTTGCTTCTCCCCTTGTAGAGGAAGACCATATGCTCTGCGGCCTAGTTTATTTTCTTAAACTCCCAATGATGGGTAAATTGATTGATTTTAAAAATTAAATTTAAAATTAGACATCAAAACTTTAAAAGTCATTGCAAATTACAAATTACTTATTGTCAAACAATCAAGTCGGCTTACGTTCTTGTGCATTTTACATGTTATTTGACGTATGCTTCATCAATCTTCCGCTAATGCAATGCAAACTAATCAAATCAAATCACATCAGAGACGGAATCACATCATCAACGGCACTTTACTTCACAGCAAAGTCAATCCCCTGTGCACACAAGCTGTTTTGTTGCATTTACAGGGCATTAGAGCCTCTCCAACCCCCCGCCTGACACAGCCCCTGGGCACCCAGATTACACGCGCAATTAAGGGTTGCGGACAGCCGACACGACACCCCCCCCCAGCACCACCCACAGTCGTGGCACTCTGGTGCGGCTTGTGGCCTGTTGCACGTGCTAAAAGCCATCAAATGTTACCCTTGGGGCCGCTTTTGAATGATCGTTTGCCCAACACCGATTTTGATTAAAATCAACACAAACGAACGGTGACAGTATCGAAAAAGGAAGAGCTAGGCTACACAGTTGATTTATAACCCTTTGTGGTGCATAATTGAATCAAATTTCGTTCACATTTAACTTATTTACAACACAGGAAACTTTTTGGAGGGGCAACCCCATTGGTTAACATTCAACAAGTGGAATCCATTCACTCATTAAAAAACGGAATGCACTCATGCAGAAAAAACAAAAAAGAAATGCATAGATTTTTGGGGGAAAACAAGCAAAAAGGGTTTCCATAGTCCTGACAGACTGACTGATGCGAAACCACATGCCAGAGTTCCCACACTTGGAAAACAACTATGAATATAAATTGACTTCGCTTCGGGTGGATTATTCCCTTTGGACAGGCCTTAAATTATGCGCCCGAAAGTCGGTAAGTAAATAAATACAAATCCGGGGTTGGACACGGACCCGCCCACTGAGCGCATTTCACACGGATTTATTACATTTGCATTTGATTTTCCCGATTATGTGACATTTTGCCTCTGCAAAGTGTTGGACTCATGATGCAGGCGCGGTAAGAGGGGTGCGAGCTATTCCTCTAGGGGTTAGTTTTTCTCTTTGTTTTCCACTAATTTGGGAATGGCGTGTGATGAAAATCACTTGTTCTGCTCCCACTTTGCTCCCTCACTCCCGTACCTCATTTATCGATCATTAGCAGTGGCGTGGCTAAGCCTAAGCCCCCCGTTCCAAGCCACTGACTGGATGACTGGCTGACTGGCTGACTGGCTGACTGCTTAATCGTGATTAATTATTTTGACGCATTATTTTGATTCGATATTTATCAAAATGTCGCAAAAGGCCGCTTAGCCTTTTATTATGTTTGCTTAACTGATTACTCTTTTAAGGGGGGGAATGGGTTTCATGTAGTTGACTTTTATGGATCCCAAAACCCAAAACCCTTGATGAAAAACCAACACATTCTGTATTTTGGTTGGCTATTAACTAATGAAACATTTGAGCTTCAATGTAGTTTGAGAAGTAAATTGTTCTGTGCAATTAGGGTTAGCCATTTCCCTATTCGTACTCCATTGCCCAGCCCATCAAAGATACCTTAAAAGGCTAATTGTACATTTAATAATGGCCATAGATATCATTTAATTTTTACCAAATGGAAACCCACAGCACCGCACCGCATCGGCCAGAACCCAGCCCAAATCAAACGAAAAAGCCAAACAAAATAAAGGCCACACGGAGCGCCACGATCGAGGAGGGAACAAGTTTCCCATGGACAGAAATTAATAAAATTTGCAATTTACAATTTGGAAGCGACTTATATATCAGTGGGGAAAACATGGCGCGATGTGCGCAGAAAACATGTTCAACAGTTAATAAAACAAATAATTGCATCGTGTGTGCAATAAAAAGAAGGTTAAACGTGGCCCAGGCCGAAGCCATAGAAAGCTCCACAGCGCCACGGAAAGAGAAAGGGAGATGTGAGTGAGCGCCAGAGAGAGAGAGAGAGAGAGAGAGAGAGAGAGAGATAGATAGAGAGGGAGGGAGTGAGCAGGGGAGAGTGGGACAGACAGAGAGACGACAACTAATCATCAGCAGCAGGAGCAAGACCTAGGCGAAGCGAAGCGAAGACGTCGCGCCAATTGGAATTGCAAATCTTCCATGTGTATGAGAAAGAGAAAAAGATTGTTGTAAAAAGAGAGAGCGAGAGAGAAAGAGAGTGGAAGAACAGGAGCGGTTTCAGTTGCTTAACGCAAGAAAAGCTTTCCCTACATAATTAGGATAAATGGATTAAGGAACTTTTATGGATAATTTTGATGTGCCTGCATAGTAAGCCAAAGTAATTCCCTTTAAATCAAATGCAAGAAACACATCAACGTCCTTTATAGCGCTCCTGTCAGCCAACATACTCACTTGTACATGCATTGGCCCCGTCTAAGACAAAATGGTGGAGTCATGGAGGATGACGATGTGAATGTGGATGGGGAATGAAGATGACTACGACGACGACGACTAAGACCACGACGTCGACTACGGGGAGGACGCTGATGATGAGAAGGAGTAGGACACACAGGTTCATTCTCCCATAAATACGCTCAGCGGGTGTTAAATATTTTGTACGACTTCTGCAAGTCCTCAACTTTGGTTCGACTCTGCAAAAAGACTCTCTCTCTGTCCAGGGCCCAGACACAGACATGGCTCTCTGCTATCTCTTAAACAAACGCACAACTTTTGGCCCAAACGCCTTTGTTCATCAATTAAGCTGTCTGTCCACTGTCCTGCTCCTGCTGCCGCTCCTGCTATCTTCTTCGCTGTCTGCACACACACGAAAGGGACACAGATATATGGGATACGAGTACGAGTGAGCTTGGGGCACGGTCGTTGGAGACACATGCTAAGGCTTGTAAATTGTGCGTCGGTCAGAAATTGAAATATGGCGTCGCAACGCAGGCAAATTGAAATCAATGAAAATGCTGTATTCCTCTGACTGAAGGAATGGGTCTCAGATGCGGGTTGTTGGGCGGGAAATGGAAAGGAAAATGCAGCTTTCTTAAAGGGAATCCATACAGCATTTCGAAACACTATGGACCTCCTATTCAGGCTCTATCTATTTACCCATTAAAGTATCCATTCTTGTAACCGAAAGCAAACTCATCTTTAATAATTACGACATCTACCAGCTTTATGCAATACTCTAATCTCGCGGACATTTATGACTGGGATAGGTATATCCGATTACCTTCCAATTTGGCCAGCCACCGAACTGATTGAAGCGGTGGGATTCGGTGGGAAGTAACCCTCCACTGTGGCGCCTCAAACTGATGGAAGGCGAGTAACATGCGCAGCTAGCTGTTAGCTGGTAGCTGGTAGCTGGTAGCTGCCTCCACATCTGCCATGATTGCTGCTCCTCGAACTGTTTATGGATATATTTTAAATGCCGATAAAAGCGCATGTACGACAAGCAACTAAACAAGAGACAGAACATGCCATCATTACCACCAGCCAGCCAAACGAAACGCAACGAACAGAGCGGAGCTTAGCCGAGCTGAGCTGAGCTGAGCTGAAGATTCGACGCTGCGCCATGTTTGATGATTAAATCTCGAAAATGTTAATGATGCCGAAAGAGGCAGCCGTAAAAGAAGCCCACAAGAAGGAAGGGGCTCCAATCGACAGATGGAACCAAAACTCAGACATGGAAATTAGCTGACGATTGGAGTAGGTTCAGGGCACAGAGGAGAAGGGGCAGAAGACTGCTTCCATATCGATCGTTAAATGAACGCCAAGGATCCCCATCGCCATTCGGGATCGATATCGGGATCGGTTTTCATTTGACGCGCTCCGCTCCGGCGGCATTTTCATATTGATTAACCAGACTGAGCCAGACCCACGATCCCTGAACGATCAAAATACCTATTAGCAATTAAAAGACAGACAAAAAAATATCCAGAAATCTTATGACAAGTTGAGAAAGTCGAGTCTAGGTACCGTTGCAGGTCTCGAAGACCGTTCGATCCGTCCTTCGCGGGTCGCCTCTGTCCATATATGAAGTTGGAAATTATGGGACATTAATTGACTGTAGGTTAACAACCAAGCAAACAACCAGCCAACAACAAAAAAAGAGAACGACTGAACAGAAAATTATGAAAAATATTATTGCATTGTCTGAGCTAGCGAGGTGCAAAGGGGTCTGTCTTTATGGGCTTCTCTCGCTCTTCCCCTTTTTGGGTTCTTTTATGTAACTGGTTTCATGTAACTTGTCTTCCTAGACCCTTTGTCATTGGAGGGGACTCTCAGTCTGTGCAGCCATTGTGTCGCATATATTGATTATGGTGTTTATAACTATGCCTTTTGGTCGAGGCTTAAGAGCTTTCGTGGGGGAGTGATGGCATGCTTAGCATTGATCAAATCCCTTATTTGCAATTAGATTTTGATCGTAAGGAAACCTAAATATCTTCATTTGGCTAACCAAGCAAATCTTTGGAATTCCTGGGACTAACTTTGGTTCTGTTCTGCCTTGAAAACAAAACAAAAAACAAACCCATATCCAGAACACATCGTTCCTTGTTGTCAAGTTTTGTGAAGATTAATTGAACAATCAATTTTAAATTTTATAGGTTTTCGACTTTTCATTTCTCTTACACGATTTTCTGTGTCTCCCAGTCTCCCAGTCTCTCTGTCTCAGCCTCCGTTGCAGTTGTTGTTGGGTTATAAATTTGTTTTCTTTGTAGCATTCGGACCCTCAGTTCTCTCTGGCCGAACCACTCCACTCCACTCCACTCCACTCGCGATCAATTTAAAATTATGAAATAGTAGCATTAATGAAAGATAAACTTTGTGTGGATTTTGGCGCATTGGTTTTTGGATAAAGAGCCAAGAAAGGGAGTATAAAATGGAGGGATATGTGATCATATACGATAAAAACTCCACAAAGATTTAAATGTTCTAGTATATAGATATATGTGAATTTCATCCATTAAAACCGCTTCCCCGCTTTTAACGGCTGTGCAAATATTTTGATGTCTAACCATTAAACACACCCATAAATTGAACCACAAAAAAATCAATTACTTTCATCGCGAACATTAAACGGGAACACTTAACGACAGCGGAAATTAGCTAAATTTTGTCGGTAATTTTCTATAATTCATATCACATTTTATAGCCCAGAAATTGCCTCCAATTGAGGGAACCCGGATTCGGTTTTAGTGCAATTATTATAATAATTCTCTTTTTTTTATCTGCTCGTATCACGTCGACTGGCGCCATTTTAACGAAACTTTAATGAAATTATAAATTCGATCGAATGTTTGACTGACTTTTATTGGATCTCCAGTATTGCGCTGGGTTCGGGTATGGGTTTGTCTGCCTCCAAAGGCAGACTGTGACAATGGCAACACCTACGGATTTTTTAGTGCATCTCCCTTATGAGTTTTCCTGGCCATGCCTTTTCTACATTTTCTTCTCCATTCCCATTTAATTTATGTGCATCTTAAACGTTTTTGTTTTCTGTCTCCATGGCGCATGCGCTTCGGTTCTGGATCGAACAATAGTCCCTATCCGTTTTGAATATAAGCAAACATGATTTTTATTGCTTACACACATCAAAATTCTTAATGGGTTAGTTGACGTTGGTCCCCAGAGGGTCTCGGAGAAGGCGTGACAGATCTTGTTTGATTGTAAACTTGGGTTTGATTTCTCGTACATATCATCAAAGGCGGAATCTAAGGTTGATGAAACGCATAAAACTCGTTGGAATGATAAGGAAAAATGATTATTATTAGTTGATTTCTTTCTGTTACCTTTAGATTCTGTTCTTGCTTCTCGTAAAGTATTTTCAATTAATTTCTTCCCTCGACAAACTTTCTACAGCAAAAGAGTTTCATTTTCTGCTGAACCTTTCAATTTGCCATGCAAAATGGAAATAGAAAACAATCTTTCTTTCTCTGCCGTAACTCTGGGTTGAGTTGGGCCGAATTGCTATGCAAATTTCTCTTTGCCCCGAAATGAACAAACGAAACAGCGCCAACTTTTACATTACAATTTTCCACACTGTCACCCCAGAGCAGAGCGTCTAATGCCCCAACTAATTAATGAAAGTAAATTAATTTATACGTAAATTGTTTTGTTTAGAAACTCTCCCGCTCCGCGGCCAAGGCAATTCGGTTTCGGGGTAAGGTAAGGGCTTTATCAATGACTTTTCTCCGACGCGCCGTGAATGC
The DNA here is from genome assembly GCF_900245975.1 of Drosophila guanche. Taxonomy (NCBI): domain Eukaryota; kingdom Metazoa; phylum Arthropoda; class Insecta; order Diptera; family Drosophilidae; genus Drosophila; species Drosophila guanche. The sequence continues at coordinate 6,207,640 of NW_022995750.1, read as the reverse complement.
CTAATGAGAGAGTTGGGAGTTGTTCGAGTATTCAGAGTTTTCTGGGTGACCTGTCTAGGGCCGTAGCTTAATTCGCTGTGTAATTGTTGATTTGGTTTCGTTGGGTTCTTTAGTGGAACGTGGGAGATTTCCCCGCTTATCGAACACTGCATTCAGGGGCAGTTTATATTAGGGGGAGGACTATTAAATGGTGTCGTCATTATCTGCGATGAAATGGTATAGAAATGAGTGTACTTTCGAATGCAACAAATTAATAAAATTGAATATCAGACATGATGGCACAAGTTGACAGCACTCGAACACACCACAACACGAGGATTAAACAAATGGCGCAATTGATGTTCAATTATGTTTTTGGGCAACCACAGCAATCCACTTAACTTAGTTTGCGGCCAAATCTCTGGCCACTGCAATGAAAGCTCATTAAGTCATGTCGAGAGTCCTCGATGTTGTCCGCCGGACAGGACAGAGCAGGCCAGAAACCAGGCACAGGAACAAGAACAAGAGCATAAAGCAATTATTTGCATAGCCCCCAAAGTGCAGACAAAGAGCGCAAATTGCAGCAGCGCAAAACAATGTGCGACGGAGAGTTGAGGAGCGGAGCATAATGAGCATTCACCTGACCCATGCCCACTGTTCCGTTCCGTTCCGTTCCGTTCCACTGCCTGCCTCTGTTCCAATGCCATTCATTCGGGGCATTGTCATCGGCCCACTCGTTTGTGCATTCATTTATTCAATTGTGGCCACTTGTTAGGACAAAAGCCTTTCTAGGACACACACAATGCCGAGCAAATTTCCCTCAATCTCCCACTCCCACTCCCACTCCCACTCGCACTCGCACTCCTGGCTGCGACTCTCCTTTGAGCGGACATTAACTTGTTTGTTTGCCCCTGATTGTCGTCATCATCCTTATCATCATCAGCATCTGCGTTGTCTTCGTTTGCTGATTTGTTCCACACAAAACGGTGAATGGGTCCCCCCCAACGGACTGGCGCTGTCAACCGCATTGAAATTGAAATTGTTGCTGGAAGGAATAACCTCTCATTCCTCATTCCTTGTGCCGCTGACATTTCGCCTTTTGTGATCCAGATCCCCACTGAATGTTATGATTCCTCTAACTTGTCGCCATGATTGCACATAATTGGGTCACATGCTTGTCACAAAAATACACGAGTACCATGCATACCGCACCACACTCACATCTTGTCGCTGTAATGTAAAAGATTTTTCATTAAAATTGTCAGCTTTTTCTTTATTTTTGTTTGGCCCCCCTCTCTGTTCTCACATCTCTGCCAATCTCTGTCAGGGTTTTCCTTAAATTGCTTTCTTGTGTGCCAGCAAAAAAGGACTTTTTGTAATGGTTTTTTTTTTTGCCTTTTTGGCCCTTTGCTGATGCTCTTTCGGAATGGAAAACACCATTTACCCAATTCCCGATATGGAATCCCCCAAAGAGCATTCCGCATTCGACGTGCTCTTGCTTCAGTCATATTTTCTTTGCCATTTCATGCTTTTGATTGCGTACACAATTTTTTGCCGATTTTTATTATGTGCCTCGTCGTTTATTTTGCAGTGCATAATTTATGCCTTACTCGCTCTCTCTCCCCCTCCGTTTATCTCTCTTGCCTTTTCTGTTCTGGCGTCGCCATTTTTTTGCGCTTCCTGAGCCAGATTCTGCCACCGTTCCCCCCTTTCGTTCGGTTCTGGCTACTGGAGCTGCAGTGTCCCCTGTCCGGTGCCGGTGCCGGTGTCCCTGGTCTCTGGTCTCTGGTCCTCCTCGGACCGTTGTCGCTTGTCCGCTTTTGAACTGCTGGCGGAAATGTATTTACACCAAAACGTTCGTAAAATGGCGGGCATAAAGTAAAGTTTTAACGGATGTTTACGCAATGCGCATGAATTGTCCAATATTGACAAGAGACAAGATGCCAAACGATTGGTCCGTATCCCAGCAGAAGAATAAACTCTATAGCCATAAGGACGGGGGACCTATTGAAATTTTAATGGCCTCTGCCTCTGCCTCTGCCTCTGCTTTTCCCCTTGCCAGTGGCGGTGACGTCTCCAATGGTTGGGAAATGAAAGGAAAATAAAATGTGGATGAGAAAACTTTAAGAGGAGTCCTCTAGGGAGACTTAAGACCAATCAGCTTGTGGTATGTAATGATATTTAAGGAAATTAAACCCTCTCTCTGTCTAGCTTCTGAACTGCTGAAATTTCCTTCAAACCTTGACCCTTGCACGCGCTTCTCATTATTCCTACTTTAATGCAAAACCGCAAACGCAAGTTTGGTAATTTGATCCAAGTTTCCTAACCTGCAACCCGCATCAGTGCTAAAGCTGGAGGGTTAATCGAGGACATGTTGGCAGTGACAACATAATTATGGACCCGCCAGACAAAGGAAAATGGGGAACGCCCACACAGTTATGACATTGACAGGCCAACCTATCTGTCCACGGCGCACTCACCCTCCTTCGCCCACTCTTCATCCAAAGCATTGTACATACTCGTATATATATTTATTTAAACGAGGGTTGCAAAAAGAAAATCTCCGCCAGCTAATCATGTTGAGATGTCGTTGCCAATCTCTCTCCGGCGACCCTTGAGCGAGAAGAAACTTCACGCACAATAAATTTTTCATTCGTTGTCATTAAATCATTTCGTAAGGTCCCCGAAAAGTGTACAGACCCCAAGACGCAAAAAAAGGCGAAGAAGGACAAGAAATTGAGGAAGCCGAAAGGAGCCAAGGATAATGACAAGCAACATGCTGCAAATGTCAGGGCAGACAGGAAAACGGAAACGTATTGGCGCAGTGGAGTTCGCAGTGGATGCCAGAAGGAAAGGAGGAAAAGCAGCAGCAGAAACAGTAGCAGGCGAAGCCGAGAAGATAATCTGAGAGAAAAGTGGTTAAGTTTTGTTTCACTTGAAGACAATCCGGGGTTTAATGGACGAACTATCGGGGGAAACTAAATCGGAACGCGTTACTGTTAGTTCTGAGAGTCTTTGGACTTGATGATACAGTCATAAATGGAATATAAAAGATGTCGTTCCCTGGTCCTCGTCTACAGGATGCTTTCCATTCGAACACTTTCCATGTGTATCATAAATTTCATTCAAGTATTTTATTTTTTTTGGCTTCCATTCTATGGATACTGCGGAAACGGATGCGGGTGCGGACAACTTTAAGAAGTCTGCCAAGAATAATACATATATTACGAGGGCAAAAGGAACAACGAAATTTGAAAAATGCGACACGTATCCATGAAAATAATAAATTATGCAAAATACTTGTGTTTGTATTTTTGATTAAAATTCATTTACTGCCAAAGAGAGCGACTGCGAATGAGAATGAGAGAGAATGATAAATGCCAGACAAGGAAATCAAAGCAAATCACTTGCAGTTGCCCAAAAACGGGACGAAAAATGTTTAATAATGGAAATCCCCAAAGCACGCCCAGAACTCAAATGCAGGACTACCGTACACGTGTCCGGAGTTGTCCTTGCACACGCCACACTTCATAAATTTTCCTTCAGCGAGGAGGGAAATCCAAAGCGATGGAACATTTACAGTTACAGTTATGATTGCCCGAAAGTCAACTGAGGGGGAGGCGAGGCGACGTCGGATGTCCGCCCATCCACCCATCCACCCATCATCATCATCCGGAAGCTAAGCCTCGCAAAAAGAAAACCGCAGCAAAGTAAACACCCGAAGGAGGAATCGCACTAGCACTCGCACTTCCCTTCCGAAGGATAAAAGCCTCTAACACACAAACAAACAGAGGGCACATTCCGGCTACCCTTCGAACCATAAAGGGACGAGCCGAGTATAGACGCATAGACACATTGTGGCACATTGGCCGGGCAAGGCAGGGCAAGGCAGGGGATCCTGTGCCGCAATCAAATCATCTGCCAAGTTTATGATTTATTTAACTTTTTTAATTGACTTTTTCCGAGAAAGAGAGAGAGAGAGAGAGAGAGTGTGCGCATCGTCCTCCCCTCGGATGCTGGGTAAGGACTGCGTGTGAAAGGATAATGGTGGGTCTTCAAATACGGAAACTTCACTTGCAGTCTGTTGTTGTAGCCGTTGTTCCTGGTGCTGTTGATGTTCCTTGTAGCAAATGCGTCATATGAAAGGATACGGATACAGATGAGGATGCGGATGCGGATGCGGAGGTGTACGTGTGCGCATGGGACTGGCTTTTGTTGCAAATCCGGTTGAGTCTATTTATTTAGAGGCCTACTTTTATGCTCATCCGGCTGCCGTTCACCTTTTAACAGCATAAATAAAGGATAATATCAAATAAAAAAGCAAAATCTGTTGATTTATGCAACGGTAATTGCTGGTTGAAACAGTGGAAGTGAAACAAGAGTACAGTCATCAAAAGGTTATGGGATTTTAATGGAGGTACTGGGTTACGAATGGGAAACATATTTGAGCTATCTTTTGCCATATTTGATTCCTTTTACTTTATATCTAAAAATTTGTATGCCCCCTCCATATCTCGCTACAATTCTTTACAGTCCTCTCAGCATATCTCACTCCACACATGTTTCAACATATTACTGCCATTTCTACCCTTCGTTTGCTTTAATAACAGGACCTACATCCTACAGACACACTCAGCGTGACTCAGCCCCATTCCCATCGGTCACCGTGAAAGCAAACTAATTTGACAGCCAACTAGCGCCGGACCCACCATACGAGTATGGCCAAAGATGGACATGAATACAAAGAAAAAATTGGAATCCTGATGCCCCCAAGCCCACTTGTCAGTCTACCGCCGAGTCGCTGTCCGAGTAAAACTTTCAATTTCTTCAAAATCAAACACACAAAAACGCACCCAAAAAAAAGTATCCCACAAACAGACTGGCAAAAATATAATTTATGAGCTAACCGAAAGAGAAAAAAAGAGAAGCAGAACTCACAGCATTTGATGTATACATTTTGAGCTTTGTGGAGACACAAAAATGATTTTGATGGACACTTAACAAAACGACACCAGAGATTCGGTTCAAACGAAACCTGGTACCCTGAACTGTCCTCCTGTGCCTGCTCCTGCTCCTGCTCCAGAGTCAATTCAGGTGAGGAATAAAGCCAAGTGGAACCCAAGATCTGTTCTTCTTCGAGTTGCAAACAAATAAAGAGGAGAAAAACGAAGAGAAATACGACATATTTCATATTTTATTTATTATTTAGAAAGGGTACGCTGCATAAATCAAAAACGAAATGAGTACGACATAACAACACCAAAAAGCTGCGACTCAGACTCCGAGTCCGAGTCCGAGTCCGAGTCAAACCCAGATGAAGGTGGCTATGGGGATAGGGTTCGTTCGGTGACGGAGGAGAGGCCGAGTCGGAGGCGCAATCGCAGTTATCGATGTTGTCCGATGCAGCCGAGACCAGCCACCACCATCCAGGCAAACAACCAACCAGCATATGAAATAAAATCAAAATAAAAGCACCCAAACTTAAACTCAAACTCAAACCAAACCAAACTCAAAACTCACAACTGAAACCGAAACGCGAAACGCGAAACGCGAAAAAAGTTCCCACATGTTCACAATTTTGTACACATTACGAGTACGTTTATGGGCAGCGGGCGAAGCGCTCCGAAGGAGTTTCAATGCAAAAACAATCAACGAAAAACCCACAGATCTGAGCGTAAAGCATAAAATATCATTCATTCAACATAATGCGATGGGCTGCTGCTGCTGGGCTCTCAGGACGAGTCGAATGCTCATCTTCTGTGTTTTGTTTGCTAATTGCTGGCACTGAGAGTGGATTGAAATGAGTCAAGGTGGGAAGCAATAGATACATTATCTGTATCTGTATGACTAGGAATAATATTTAAGTATAAAACTATCGTTTACGGATCGATTAAAGTATATAATTTCTCGCAGTGCATGCCAGTGACATGAAAGGGTTAACCAGAACAACGGCAGCAACAACCATACAGAAAACAGTCAAATGTTGTATGTTTGGTATTTTTGCGTCACGCGTTGTTCCACCTTGTCGATGGAGAAGGAGCGGGAAGCGGGGAGCGGGTCTCTGGCAGAGAGTGAATCGATTCGTGGATTGCGCCTGCGCACACGCCTGAATGCGAAATACTGTAGGAGTGAGTCCAAGCGGGGTCCAGGCGGGGGCTGCCATATCAGTGAAATGATCGCAATCTCAACACAAAATTTGTGTTTGGCGCAGACATTTTTTTACTGTGTGAGCGAGCACTGGAGAAGGTGGAGGAGAAGGTGCTGGAGGAGGACCTGCGAAGATAACCGAAAGATGATGAAGATGAAGCAGCAGCAAATCTGCAAAAAGCCAGGGAATGTGTGTGACCCCCCCGCACTGCGCACTGCTCTACGGCCTGTCTGCAACAGGGACTGGAACTGGGACTGGGACTGGGACTGGGTCCTGGTCTGGGGTCCTCCAGCCACGTCGTGTTGTCATAATGAATGGTGCAGCTTAAGTCATTTCATTTTGGAGCTGGTCCTGAGGTTGCTGCTGCCTTTTTTATAGTGCTGCTGGCGCCATGAAATATTAAATTACGAGCTGCTGTTTGTGGTCACCCCTGGCCTGCCTCTCCCTGGCCTGCCTCTCCCTCTCCCTCATTAGAGAACAAGAGAGGCCAAGAGGGACATTCCACATACGCCGTGTGTGTTTTTGCGAGTGAAATTAATAACCAAAACGTTGCAGAACCATTAAAAGGGCCTCCAATCGGCCAAATTGAAATTCCCAACTTGCTGAATTAATAAGTTAATTTCTGCAAACGCCCCTCCATGTCCAATCCAGCTGCACATACTCGTACGTATATTGAAATGTTTTGCATAATTACGGGGAGATCTTCGCCAGTCTCCCTGCATTTTATGTTGCCCCATTTATGACTTTGCCTAATTTACCAAGGAGTGTGTGTGTGTGTGTGTGTGTGTGCGAGGGCGGGGGTAAGGCCTGCCATTAAAAAGGTTAAAGTTGAGGCTCAGCCACTTAATGACTATTTTTGGGGCCACTCGGGGTATTGGGCTTACACTTTTGAGCTCTTGTTAATTTCCCGGACATTTATGGCTATGGCTTGACACATGTTTGTGGCAATCTTTATGGGGGTTAATGGGTCGAAGAGTTTATAGGAAGTACTGGGGTTAAACGAGGAGGGAATTGCTTGGACATGGGAATCATCTCCATCTTCCATTACCTGATATTTATGATGAGATTATTTTGTTACTTTAGAAAGGCCTTTGGTACCTTTCACTGGCACTGCAATGGCAATAATTATGGCAAGATCTTTGACTCATATGGCCAATACATTTGGCCGAAATCAAATAACGATAAAAAATCACACGAATATTTATTCGCAGAAATGCAAAGACCTTCAGCCAAAAAGGCAACTCCAGTGCCAAAGGCAAAGGCAAAGGCAAAGGCAAAGGCAAGTCCCAATGGCAGAGCAAAAGCCAAACTGTTTATGAAATTTATAGTGGCGGTCTAGGAAGAGAGACCGCAATCGAGTCAGTCCCAGTTCCAGGTTCTCCCGCACCGTATCCCCCCCCCCCCAATCACCATTCCACAGCTGGTCGTGTGAGAATGTCTGGGGCACATGTGCCTTAGTTCTCTGTCCTCCATCCTCTATACTCTGTCCTCGTCCTGGTCTTGCTCTGGCCCTGGGTTCAACTGAAAAAGCCCAAAGAAAACCAAAAGCAAAAAAGAATCCAATCCAACTACTGGCCAACTCCGAAGACCGAAGCTCTAATGCCAATACAGAGCTGGAGCTGGAGCTGGAGTCTTTGTTTTTGTTTCCTTATGCCCCTCTGCCCCTGCGGATTTTATGCGATCAACTTCCAGGGAAGTGGAAGCCTAAGCCCAGCGATGAAAATATTTATATATATAAATATTGTAGGTATTCGAGCGCAGACTTATCGCCCAACAAGATCAATATGCACGATATCAATATGCTCTCTGGGTGTTGTTCCAGCCCCGAACAACAAGAACCACAACGCTGGACGAACAAGCTCCAAAAGCAGACAAAGTGGGGCAGGGGCAGACAGTGTTGTAAGTCAAAGTGGGATAGGGGTATAGTCCCTTTTGGGGGCAGTAAATGATTGTTCAATAAAACGGAAAGTGAATTAAGATTAGCCAGAAAATATTCCCTGCTTCGAAACGTTAAAAGATCCTGAAGAATAATCGCTGAACAGCGCTGTCTGCCCGTCAGTCTGCCAAGATTTGTCCCGCCTGTCAATATGATTGGACGCATTTCGTTGGGTATTCATTTCATTTTTGTTGCTCGCAAACATTCGCAGAACACACAGCGAAACTAGCGACAAAGTCAAGCCAGATGATGCCATCCGACGATTGGATTGGATTGGTTTCGTTTGGTTTCTGTCCTAGTGCCTGTGCCAGTGACTGTGCCTGGGACTCATGCCCTCCTGCTGCCTGCTTGTAGCCCCGTCCCCCTGTCTGGCATTGTGGCATTTGCATATTTTGAATGCTCGCGGGCGACTCGTGGCACGTTTAAACAACAAAAATGCCATCGATGATTGTGGGCGAGTCATGCGGTTGTCTCTTGACGACCTTTTCATAGTTCTCCATGTCTGCGGTTGTCGCTTGTTCCCTTATTGTTGCTGTTGTCAAACAATTGTCACAACGTGTCGGCATTCACACGAACTTTATGTTTTATCCAACACCTCGTCGCAGATCTCTCAAGGGTTAAAGTTTGCCCAAGTTGTCTCCAGAGGGGGCTGCGAAACGACCGGAGGAAGTCTGCAGGCAGTTTTCCACGGGGATGCTGATACTGATACTGATACTGATGTGATGTGATCCATCGCCCTACCGCATTGCTGGCATTCATCAATAACATTCTGGAGTATGTCTTGTCCGGCCCGACGGCGGCGGTGTTCAATCAGAAGTTCCATTGGAGTTCCATACGGTTATTGGATGAAAAAACCAACACCCATGCTGAAGGGTCCTTCAATTCTTAGCTAATAATGAGCGGAACCTCTTGTTCGAGCGGTTCCATTGTTCTGGCTCCCCTCAGCCTCCTCCTCAGGCTCTTCCAATATGTATTTATTATATTTATGGCACAATTTTGCTTTCAAAATGCTGGCCAACAAAAAGAAACACTTGTGCCAGGACGGGTTGTGCCCTGGCTGACAGGCGGAATATCTTTTTTCTCGCGATCGATGGAAGAAACGAACGATCGATGGGCTCCTTTGCTGAATAGATCACTCAGCCATAATGAATTATTGATGGACTGATCAACAATAACCACACATAAAAAAACAAACACTGAAAGCAAAGAAGAACTGTAAGGAGAGGTGAGGGAACTCTTCGAGATGAAATGTAACCAGAGCTTTGACTTAATGTGGCAGTTCAACCAGATCGATATGTCCATATAACCGAATCGATCGAGCTGCTCAACTTTTGTGACTTTGTCAAGTCTTCCTTCTGCTCCTCCTGCTCCAACTTATCATTTGTGATATATTGTTTCGGTAGCAGTTTGTTAAACGTGATCAATTTTTAATTACCCATCATCATCATCCATCCATCCGTCCATCCAGGCAACCATCGAACGGCGATCGGCGATCGGCGATCGGCGTTCGGCGATCCGTCCTCCGATTGTCGTATCAATCGCACCGCACAGAATGTAACTCGGACGTTTGTCGCATGTCATTCAACGATTTATGCCCTCTGAGCGACTTCAGTGAATGTGTCTCTGCCGCTTTTGGCCTGCAACCATCCTTAGGCCCTGCTCCAGTCGCAGTCCCTCTTTCATTCCGTCAAGCCATCGCTGATTGAGGCGACTTTGCCACTGATGATATGGCGCCGTTGTCTTCGCCTGCTCCGTTCCCTGTCCCTAAACGGAGCGCGTGTGTGTGTGCGTAAAATGTTTAATTAGTTTTGTCTAATTAACACTTGGAACATGGCCATAGCGACTTGAAGTGTGCCACCAGAGGCGTGAACATCAAAAGGTAAACAGCCAGCGTACCAGTGGTGGCAGGGAACGGACTTACATGCCAGAGAAGTACTCTAGGAAATACGAAATAGCGAAAGACTTTTTGCACATCAGTATCCAGTACTTTCTATCCACTTCCTCCGTGTAACACTTCCTGACAAATCAATTAAAGCAAGTATTTAGAACGTTCTCTTAGGCCCTCAAGTTCCAGCGATCTGAACATACCAAGCGATCCCAAAATCTCGGCAGCAGACACTTCTCCTAAAGCTTTGTTTCGTCTTCCTTTTGAGTCTCTACCAACAACATAATTTCTACATCTACACACGCCCATTTTGCCACCAGGCTACCACAGATTGGGAGCCAGACTCTAAGGTCTTGGGCCCTTGGGCAGCACACAAATGAAAGAGAACGCCCACAGCACGCGCCAAGCAGACACGGACGGACCACAGACCCAAAAGGGAGTCCAGAACCGACCAGAAATGGAGCTGCAGATGGAAACGGAGAATAGAGGGAGCAGCCAAGCTGGCTGCCAAAACTCCAATGGAAATATTTGCCACTTGAGTTTCTTGGCTGCCGGCACTCGGCACTCGGCACTCTTCTGGCCATTCGCTTGCTCTTGGCCACTTGAGGTTCTTGGCTGGCGTTTATTTTTGTTTTTGGTGCGGGAAGCAGAGCAACAAATTAAAAAGTAATTCACAGGCGCAGCATAATTAGCTGCTAAATGACACTAATGGGGCACCCAGTTGAAGCACAGTTGCAGTGCCCCCAAAAACGCCCCAAAACACCGCCCATGCCCCACCCTGGCTGCACTTTTTTGGTTGTTCTTTGGTTCGTGGTGTGTGGGCAAGTTTGAGTTCACCGCGTGCTGATTGAGGGGCAACTTTACTTCAAATGTTCCCCCACGTTTTTGGGGGCTAATTGAGTTTGGTGTTTCGTGGTCCAGACGGCTCTCGGCTCTCGGCTCTCGGCTCTCGGCTCCCTTGTGGCTGCCAGGTTTTCGGTTGGCCCTAATTGATGTGCCCGTTGAAAGCAAAGGTCATTATTGTGATGAAAACAAGGGAGAACCTCAGCAAATCTTGCATTTATTGTCAAGTAAAGTCAGGAAGCTAAACACATTTCACATACAGCTACACGAACAGATGAAATGGTGAGTTAAGAGAGGATTATTATACACCATGCTTCATGAATATCTTTACACCACCAGCCCCTTGCTGGTAAGGAGGGTAACGAGAACAGGCATAGTAATCTGCAATTCGGGAAGGTATTTAACCATAGTGATGCTGATGAAAATACTGAAACAAAGCTCCCACAGGAGGCGAGTAAAACTGAAAAACATTGCGAAGAGGACATATGCAATGTGTCATCCGAAGAAGACCCAGAAAAACACTCTGACAGCACAAAGTGTACGACGGAATTCGTTAAGGTCTGCTGGGAGACAGCAGATGAGTATGTGAATCAGATCATAAAAGCTCAGGATGCTGACATAGATCACAATATCAAGGAATCGGACATTGAGTGCAAGGAAAAGGTCTCCAAAAGGAACTTCTACCACAAGGCAGAGGCAGAAGTAAGACCGGATATTTGCTACACCTCCGAAGAACAGCCGTCCGAAGAGACAAATGATTACTCTGACAGCAACCCCAAGGAAGAAATACGCTCTGAGAGTGATCCGGAAACAACTTCTTGTTCAAGCCAAAAATCCACTGACACCTCCCTGAGCTACAGTCAAGTTTACAGCGAGATCTACGAAGAGTCAACAAGGCGTCAACAGAGGGCAGACAGACTCTGTCGTGTGTTCAATCTGAATAAATTCAGAGAGGAATATTCATCGGGCTATCCCGCAGAATGGGCACATCGAACTGAAGAAGATTCAGAGCCATACACAGACAGAAGTTGGAGCTCCGAGACCTGGAGCGATGTTGCACACTATCGCAGAGCGACAAATGTGAGCATCAAACCAAAGGTCAGTGGTTTTATGGAAACGTTTCACAGTCCCGATTGCGGGGAGCAGCAAAAGGAACAGGAAGAGAAGACAGCCACAAATAGCTCTGTCGATTCTGCTGATGCACCTGAAGATTGCAATGATCAGGAGCCACTGAGGATCATAAGCGAGTATGAGAACAAGGATGCCTTAGATAGCGTGAGAAGCTCCTTTGGCAGATCGATAGACAGCGATGAGCTAGAGTTTGATTCAGAGCAGATTGGAGAAAGTGAAGGGCAAACGCCTCAACCTTCACCAAGAAGCCTGAAAGATTTCCATGCAGGACCCAGTCATTGTCAAATCAGCTCTCAAAAGGATCAGAAGGAGATTTCTCAAGCGGAACGCAGTGACCGAGAGATGACAGATGACACCAGCTATCCAGCCAGCAGCGAGAGTTCCACCAGATCAACAATACACCGATCTTCTCTACCGAGAGATAATCTCTGCTGCGGCACACGCCATCATCATCAGCGTCATCGTCGGCGTCCGCGTCGCCCTAAAAGTGTGCCCAAGAAATATCAAGATCGTGGAAATAGTCCCATTAACATTAAGATGGCACGATGCAGCAGCAACTCGGAGAAAGTTGACAGTAAGACTGAGGGAAATCAGGATTGCTTAATTACCAGATCGATGGCCTCCATTGGAACACAATGTCAAAGCGATTGTGAGGGGAATGGGCCGAAGACAGCGCGAAGTCCCTTGGGTCTAAGGATCTACAATGCAGACGAGGCGTTGATGGAATTGCCAGATACCAAGGGTTATGTAGTCATGGATGAGAATTCATGCTTCTTGGACCTATCGGCCTCCGCCAATGAAGACCAAATCCGAGCTAAGCTCTTGGCAGCAGCTCTGACCAGCACCAGGAGTGGGAATAAGCGCAGAAGAGAGAGAATAACTCCCAACGATGACACCTGCCATCGGTCGATAAAGAACTGCATGCCCAGTGTAATATTCAAACGACGCACTGAGCCGGTGAAGGATATATTCAATAAAGATCGCTTGTATTGGATAGCCGAGAGCATTCTGAGGGCCTCTGAGCAAAGATATCAAGATATCCCAATGGAATACCCGATATCCAGGGGATACGATGCTGATCGATTGCATGTTGATCGCGAGATTCGGGGATTGGAGTTCAACAAAAGGTTCCAGCAGCAGCTGCGGGCTCTCGAGGAGATTTTTCATTGAATCGTTATGGATTAAATATATTTTGAACAATTACGTGACATCGAATAAGGCTGGAACTCATAATTTGTTCACTGCACACGATTTCGGCTCAAACAATGGCCAAAACAATTCCGGGCAGAGTGATTTAAATGCTCCAAATGTTGGCTGCGAAATGAGGCTGCAAGGTGCCTGGGTCTGGGACTGGGACTGGGTCTGCATCTGGTTGGGGAAACTACTTGAAACTTTCAGCGGCAGAACAGCCGCCTGGCAGTCTGCTTGGTTCGTTTCTGCGGTTCCTATGCAGAGGTGCATAAATCAACTTTAGTGCAGGCCAAGTATCTTGCTGAAGGGCGCAGCTCTCAAGTGGGAGACAAGACAACACCAGACCTGTGTGGAGAATGGGCATGGGCATGGGCTGGGTAGCTGACTTTGAGCATAATTAGCCCATGGCTACTGTTAGTCTAGTCGTGCACTCTCCATTCTCTCGTTTTCCCCGCGGACGGTAGACCATTTATTTTCTTTACACATACTAAATATGCTGGAGTTGTTTACATGATCGATCAGGAATCGGGCGGCACCGGGCACACCCAATACCTACCATTCCCTGAGGGTTATGCTGCCTTGCATACTCGGGATGCACTTAATTGCTAACCAAACACAGATCTCTGGGCTGCAATCGCTGATGGCATGGGAGGGGATTCACGCAAATATTGTTTTAAGGCACATCAACATATCTCACCTGCCTAATGTGATCCACATACAACTGTATTTTCCACTGAGTGAGTGGCTTGCTTGTGTTCGTTCCCTAGTTTTCTCTTATAATGAAGTGCGTTGGGATATGTTTATAATTTACGATACAATTCATTGGGTTTCTTTCTTGTTGGATACCTTTAAGTTCTGTTTTTGGTGATGAAATGGCTACGAATAGAACTTTGGCTCCTAATTTGATTTGAGTCACTTGCCTGAGGCATCACTTATTCAGTTAAATTTCTTGCCCAATCAATGCACTCGCTCTGCCACCTGTTGTCCAACTGCTTCGCAATTTTCCATCTAAGCTATTTCCCACACGCACTGCCCACACGACGAGGGCCCACTTGACTCTCGTGGTCACCAGGTGAGCGCACACGGCATAATTTAGACAATTCCCTTCATTTATTATGAAAAATGCACTCAATTTATATGACTTGATTATAGGAGCCTTCCATTTCGCGTTGTCCATTGGCTGTATTTGCTTAAGTCACCGCATGCCGCCCAATGCCATGACATGGCCATGGACATTCGGCCGGGACATGGCCTAAACAAGGCTGCGACAACAGCATCAAGAAGTTGTGGCTGAGGCACATTTGCTCGAGGCGCACCCCACGCCAATTTATTAAAGCCAACACCAAGAAAATGTGCCCTGGCACAGGTTCTCGTTCTGCTCTCTGGGTATCCTGGGTCTGCTGGCTATTGGATATGAAAAATTGCACGATACGGCCAGAGCGCATATGCAAAATGCATAATTCATTTAACATTTTGTAAATCATTTGTTTGAATAGCACGATGACGATGATGCGCGGCTAGCTCCCATAGCTCTCCCATAGCGGCTCGATCGACCCCTGCAACAACCTGCCACAGACGATGCTGGCCCAACTGTTAAGCTATTCGTCTGCCCTGACAAATCGAAAGCTGAGTCGCGTCCAGTCCAGTCCAGTCCAGGCAGAGTCTCCATCTCTGTTGCAGTGTTGGCCGCAGTCCTGTTGCAGCTCCGCTACACAATGGCCATGACGGTGCGCAAATATAATTTCACAACTGTCTGCACATGGTCCAAACGAAACGAGACACACCATATACCAAAGCCGAAGCTGCACTGAAAGAAAATACTGCCAGAAAGACATCGGATTCCTCATCTGATCAATACTGGAGAAAAGTGCTCCCATTTCTTCTCAATTCTTTCAATATAATTTTAATATAATTTCTCTCAGTGCATTAGCGAGACGAAAGCAACTGTGTCCGAGGTCTGGCCCGGGCTCAGCCATAAGTCACAACGCCGCAACGACTCTTGAGGCTGGGGGATAAGCCTTTTTATTATTATTTGTATTTATTTTGTTCATCTTTTTGCCGTTGTTGTGCTGCTTTTTGATTCCTGTGAAATTTGCATGCGTTGGTATTCCGATCCAACCCTATCCCAATCCCTAGTCCGATCCCGATCCCGATCCCGATCGTCCAACGAGCTAATTTCGTTTTGTGTGTGCGAATATTGAAAAATTACAAAACTTTTGATGGGGAATGGTGGGGGCCAGCTGGCCCTCTGTCCCTTGAGATTTCTTGGGAACCCTGTGTCTGGCTGGTCTGCCTGTAATTTTAATGATCTTCCACTGACATCGTAACTCAATAAGCCCCAGCGATCGTTCCAGACAGTCAGTCTGGGATCAGCTCGCTTCGCCGATCTTCGGCTTTCCCATCCAACAATTTATCATCTTTGGCTGCACTTTGAAAAGCAATTAAGGTTTCTCCCAACATGCGTGTGGTCAGGTTGGCTAGGCTGGTGATGCTTTATGATGGGGCTGGGTGTGTACCCAAAGAGCACCATTGTAACTCGAGTGTGGCGTTAAATTTTTGATCAAAAAACTATTAGCCAAGTGTTAAAATGATCATTAATGTATTGTTATGGTGCCAATGCGTCTGGTCCAAGCTGTTCGAATACAATTTTATTTTATTATTTATTGTCTAGCAAATGAAGTGTTACGTTCCGTGGCTTTTTGAATTAAATTATTGAAATCTTTTGTGTTCCTAAAATGCTTTGATGGCCGCCCTAATGGCATTTCTTAGGTGGACCCGAAAGGAAATATGTCCCCTGTGGAAACTAAAAACTGTTTTAATTATTTCCCAAAAGAACAGACTCTAACTCCCATTAGTAACCACTAACTGTTTACCCGACATTCAACTATAAAAATAATGAAATTAAAAAATGACAACCGCGAAAATTAGTTGACCACAAAAGCCGCCGAAATGAAACCACAAAAACAGCAAGCGAAAAAAATCACAATAATAAAAGCAAACCACCAATAAAATATATAGCTGCAGAGAAACCATAACTAGTATAAATTAATTTATGTAATTTAAATGTCAGACCATATTTAACTTTGTAACAAAAACCGAAAATTAGACGTTACAGCGGGCATGCCAGTATGTTTTCGCTCTATTTAAACGTCCGGGGGCCCTGTCACTCTCCCGGGTCGGGTCTGTGCCTAGCTAGGCAATTCCCCAGTTGGCCATGTTGCACCTCCCCTTGCCACACCTCTGCATCACTCTCCCTCTCTCTCTGTGCCATTCTCCTACCTTGTCTATGCCGCAGTCGTCGGCTGTTTCCGTCGTCAATTTATAAACGCGTTCAGCTTAAATTGCAACAAATAGTCGCTTATTGAAACTTAAATTGTGCCGACACAGAAAGTGAACGAACCACCAGCCAGCAGTCTCGAACCGAACTGTTCACAGAGCGACAGAGAGGGCCATAGCGGACCAGAAAGAGACACCCACCTGGGTTTTGTATGGGTTTCGGTTTGGGTTTTGTGTCAACAAGTTTTTCTCTCTCTCTCGCTTTTGGCCATTTTTCCATTGGGGTTTTGTTTTTGTTCTTTGTCAGTCGTTGACGTTGTCGGGTTTGTTGTGTGGTCGTGGCTTGATTTGTTTAAAGGTTTCTGGTTCTGGTACTGGTACTGCTGCTGGGCCTCTTTCCATGGGAAAGAAGTTTTGTACGATGTTTTGATGTGTTGTTTGGATAAAGGTACGCCTGAGGGAGACTGATCTTTGAGCGATGTTCTTGTACTTATGCAAAGTACGATTGTAGATGGATCGGCTTACGATTTGCGGTTATTTTTTGCTTATGGGATATACGAGATTTGAGCTAAGTACAATGAATGTTTTATTCCATATTTTGTTCCCTTTTCATCTAAATAAAATAATATAAAATATTTCCATATAACTTTTGTATTTTTGCACACATTCCACGCAGAAAACCAAGCCACATAAGCTCCACGTTCTCGAAGCAAACTCTAAACCAAATCAAATACAAACCAAACTCGTTTTATGGCCAGCTTTGGTTGTAACGAGAGGGGGAAAGAAGACAGCAAAAACGAGTGGCATCCAGATACAAAATTTAATTGCA
Source organism: Drosophila guanche (assembly GCF_900245975.1). Lineage (NCBI taxonomy): Eukaryota > Metazoa > Arthropoda > Insecta > Diptera > Drosophilidae > Drosophila > Drosophila guanche. Next base: position 6,190,422 of record NW_022995750.1, on the reverse strand, counting down.
CGCCACAACATTTTTCTGGCTGATTTCCTTTAATTTCAATTCCACAGAGACACACACACACCGCAAAGGGTAGGGGCTTCGGGGGGATCCAACAGGCACAGCAAATCTCATCGACAGCCGGCCGGGCCGGCGCAATATAATTTCTTTCGATTAATCCAATCGATTTCTATTCAATAAATCAAAATATGAATTCGTTATGGCGCGACCCCTCTCGACTAGCCTAGACATCCTCTCCGTCCGCCTGTCTGTGAGAGTGTGCGCGTTTGAGGCACGTAACAAATTGTTGGGTTAATTAAAAAAACATAAATCGTTTGATTTTGTATCCTACCTTCCATGGAGTACATGGAACCCGTACCCGTACCCGTACCCGTAACCTCTCTCTCAACTGCTAACAAACCGTGGCAGGTCTTTTGACGGCCCTTTCATCATCATTTCAAATCAACTGAAATTCTTCAACAAAGAAATGTTTGGTGGAAACAAAAAACACAACAACAAATATTCGCCCCGAAAACAATTTCACTTTATATATTTTTCGCCTGAGGTTAGTTTTTGGCTTAAAATTTATACTTGGCCCTCCTCTGTCATGGTAATGTTAATGGACATCGCTTTAGCTCCGTAAATAGTTGGCCATTAAGGTATTTTGATGGCTTTTAGCCCCTGGACATTTGATACGATCACAAATGAATTTTGTTTTCGCGAGCCTCCGCTGAACCAATCAAAACAAATTAACAGTGGCGCTTTTTCAATAAATATTCATGACGGAATTCCGTCAAATAAAATGGTGAAAAAACTCGAATCGACACAGCAGCTGGGTCTTCCAATAAAATTCGTTTAATTAAAAGATCAGAAATTTGCAAATTTCATTTGCATTTCAATTCAAAACGGAACGGAACGAGCGGAATGGAATAGAGATGAGAGCGTGTGTGGGAACCGCATCGATTGTCATGGAAATTAGCTCAAGGCTGGTATTTGTTGGGCAAATAGTGAGACAGAGTGCCAATCGATTTAGAGTGATTGATAAAACCAGGTGGTTTAAAGAATATATGGTGTTTGAGGTGATTTGAAGTACCCTGGCCTGTAAGCATTTAACAGTTTGTGTATTTCAATTATGACTCAGTTTGTGTTGCATTTGGGCTCAGAGTCTTTAGCATCACTTATTTCCCTGTGTTAGAAAAGTACTCCCAATAAGCATTAAACTTCATATTTGTATAGTTTTTTTTTCCATTTATTTTTCCTGTTTGTTTTTTGTTGTTGATTTTGTGTGGTAACTTTTTAAATTTACGTTTTTGCGTACTTAAGCTGGGGAGAAAATCTAAGGCCGAAAATGTATCGTATGTACGTATATAGCATGTGTGTCTATAGCTCCGTTTCCATTCACTTCGATGCTCGACTCTTTTTACAATGTATAATCGTTAGCAATTTTTGTACTAGAAAGCTTGGGGGCAGGACGTTTGGTGTGGGCATGGGGGGCATGAGAGAGAGCAGCTTCGACAAAAAATTAGCTAAATCTTACCAGTTAAATAGTCAATATGCTTAAGTAAGGTATTTATTATTAGAGTTAAGAGTACGTTTTATACATTTATACGATAATTAATTCATATTTTATACATTTACAATACGTCTCTACATTACGCAGATTTTATTTTTTGTTTGTGGTGAGTGTTTTGCAACTAGAAAACTACGTTTAAGTTTACATAACATTTAAATAGCAAATTTGTTGTTCTTGTTCTTGTTCTTGGTTTTTGTTGTTGTTTTGTGTTTTTTGTATAATAATTTTTAAAATACATAATAATAAATCCTGTTCAAAGACGATTCAAAGTGTTTAAATATAGTTTCTTGTGTAGGTTTTGTTTAGATTTTTTTTGTTTTCGATTCAACAGCAATTTTTCAATTATCAGGTAAAAAGTTTAAAGTATTTTCTTCAACTTTAAGAAATATTTGGTTTTCACATTGCGCCACGAGGGCCAGGTTCTGCAGCCGCTGGCAGCAGATCCAGTCCAGGGAGGAGGACTCCTCCAGGAGCCCTGGGCCCTGGGCGGCGGCAGCCCCTGAATGTGGTACTGGTGGCCCCGGCTGGGGTGGCGGCGGCATCGGCATCGGTTGCTCCTCCGATGGCCACCAGTTCTCCCACTCTCAATACGCCGTCGCCGCACCGGGATGCATCAGATGGTGATGGTGATGGTGTCCAAAGTGTCCAAGTGGATTCATCGCATCCGCAGAGCCGCTCGGCGCCGCCGTGTGGTACCAGTCGCTGGGCGGATGAACCTGCGCCGCCGGATGGTACAGCAAATGATGATTGTGGTGCAGCATCGAGGCCGAGGCAGCCGCTGCTCCCGGAGAGGAGGCCGCTGCCGCTGCAGCCGCCGCCTGGTGGTGATGATGGTGATGGTGCGCGTGGTGGTGCGGGTGCGAGGGCGGTGGTCCCAGCGGGGGCGGCAGATACGCGGATGCTGAGGCGGCCATCAGTTGCAGCGCAGGCGAGGATTTCGAGTCGCTTTGATGGGAGGCAAGTTGATGTTGCTGCTGCTGCTGCTGCTGTTGCTGCTGCTGCTGCTGATGTTGCTGCTGTTGCTGCTGCTGCTGCTGTTGTTGCTGCAACAGATGGGAGGCACTGCTGCTGGCCGTACTGCTGCTGCCGCTGCTCGAGGCCCCCAGATGGACGCTGTGCATGGGATTGGGCTCAGATTTGATGGAGTGGGGCGAGGACTTGATGCCACTGCCTCCACTCAGGCTGCTCACGCCGCTGCTGCTGCCGGCACTGCCATCCAGGCGGGTCGAGGGCGGTGTCTGTGCCCCGCCAGTTATGATGCTGGAGCTGGAGCTCTCCTCACCCTCACTGTCATAGCCATGCGATGGAGACTTTTCATCAATGTTGCCATGCACCTGCACAAGAATAAGCACAAACAAAAGGAGAGAATATTTAGTTGACTTCAAGCGAAAGGAACTTGTTACAGGAATCCGCGAAATAGACACATCATTTGTACAGCTGGAAAAAGGATAGTTGAGACTCACCTTCATGTGCTTTCGCAGCGAGGAGGGATGCGTGTAGGACTTATCACAGCCATTAATGCGACAATTGTAGGGCTTGTCCGAGGTGTGCACGTGCGAGTGCTTCTTCCGGTCCGAGGAATTGGCAAAGCGACGATCGCAGCCCTCGTGTTCGCACTTGAATGGTTTCTCTCCTAAAAGTAGGCCAAAAAAGATATCCATGAGTTTCAATAGATGCAACAAAAAGACAGATCTTACATAGAACAATGTGTGTGCGTGGCTATAAATATCATTATTTATGTGAAGCGCATAAAACATATAATAGACGATGACCATTTATGGCCTCACAATTTTTATGAACTCCCCTCCGACACACAATTTAATAAAGGTGGGAAAAACTCATGTGTCCAACATATTTATAGGGAAAACAATAACAGAACAACAAGATATACAACAAGAACAAAAATCATATAAATTATGCGGGATCAAGGCGCCCATTGTTCGGGAGTCCGAGAGCCCGAGAGAGCGGGACCCTTCGACCCTGAACACGATTTTCACCTGTGCCGATGTCGATGGTCCTTTTACTTTTTTTTGTTCGTAAGGATGGACATGAACACGAACAATAGCGGCAAGGGTAAAGGGAACAGGTCAAAAGGTTAGCGTTTATTATTTGATTCGTGTGCGTAACAAACACCTTTTCCTATCAAACTATCAAAAATAAGAAACAGTCGTACCCATTTAGTCCGAAGTGATATTTTATAGCTTATTAGAAAATTATTTATAGAGAGGCTGGGGAGGAGCAGAGTCGGTAGATCCCGACACAGATGCACAGAGATAAAATCAGGATTAAACATAAATAATATTTATCCCAAGGGAAAACCCTATAATTTGCCAAAGATTCGTCTTCAAATTTATGGTGAGAAATTTAATTTCTAAAATAAATGTTATAAATATTGATAAAGAAATGGCTGACAATCTCGATTGCTTAGTGAATCATTTAGTTTTTCATCATCAGTTTGCATCAGCTGCCACATTAAGCGTTTTCAAAGTGCACCGCGAAAACCCCAATAAAAAGCCCTAGACGGGTGTGTGAGTGTATGTGGTGGTTCGCTCAGTTAGTTCCATTTAGCATATGGCATTTATGTCGCAGATAAGCGGCCATTATCTGCACCACAAGCTTTATGACAATTGCAGCTAAGCGGCTCAGAGATCTCGGAGCCCCACTCTCCTCCCTTTTGTCAACGATGACGATGACAATAATCGAACATTTTCACACCTCGAGCTTAAAGTGGGCCTCCAGATTGGAGGAGGGTGTGCTGTGGCTAAGAAAAGCTGTCCAGCTGGGGGCAGGGCAGGGCAGGGTCGGGTCGGTGCCGATGCCAGTGCCAGTGGCCAGTGCCCAGGGCTTTGTGTAAAAAGACATCCAGCGGTGAGTCTGTGTCCCGCTCCGACTCCACACGCTCAACAAGTTCCAGTCGTTTCGTTTGGTTTTTTTTTGCTTTATGTAATTTAATACTAATTTATGTGCTTTATTATCCGCATTTGAATAAAGTTTTCTTTCTCGCTTTTATTCCGTGATGCGTAATAACTCAAGCGAGAGAGAGATATATAAATAAATGAACAGAAATCGGACAAAATGCTGTTCGATTTGAATGGCGTGTCGCATTGTGGTTGTTGTTGTAGTTTCTATTAATTTGTCAAAATTTAAAACTCATAAATATGCATTACAATGGTTACCATCGGCGGCGTGTGACTGGAGCCCAATTACATATTTTGACAGGCCTCGAGATGGAGAGTTGAGCGCAGAACAAGCGGCACGAATGCACTTCGATGCGCTTCGAAATCTCATCATGTTTTCCAGTGCAAGGAGACAATGTCAAGTGTCGGCTTTGGGTACCTTTATCAGATGTATTGTACACCTTATGGATGGAGTTGAAGGGGGAGCGTGGCGCCAGAAGAGTCGCTCCAAGCTTGCAACTGAAAGTTCCATTTTTTTTGGTAATTTTTGGTTAGTTCAAAATTTCAGCTGTTATCAGCTGCTAAAATGGTATCTCTCCACGCTAATTAGTCATAAATTGGACAGGCAGCTGTCTTTGGGTATCCGTGGTATCATTCTTATCACAATTTTTAGTTTTCTGGAAACCCAGCAGCACACTCTCGCTAGCCAAGCCGTATCCCTTGCCGTATCCACACACATATCCATCTCCTGGCGCGTTGCGGTCTAAACTCAGCGGGGGCAAAAACAGAATGCGATGCGGCATGAGGCATGAGGCATGAGGCAGACGGCACGCGCTGTGGCTCAGACGACGGCGTACGGCGCTGATGGCATACCATTAAAGGGTTTGTGTACCGGCTAAGTGCAGCAAGGATACGCATAATTTTCACATTCCACACAAACACGGCGCCACAGAGCATTAAAATTTAAATTTAAATATGTTTTATTGCTTCAAGTTACAGTTCAACCGACAACAACAAAAAAAGTAACCAAAACTGCCGCCCATTTATAAAATGTCAATTTCAGTCGACATTTTTACCCACAAAAAAATAAAGGAAGGGAACTGCGGAATGAGGAAGCGCGGCAAGAAAGACGGCCTGGCACACACCCTTTGGCCTGGCAAGTCGCCAACTCCCTGCCTGTCACTCCCGCTCGCCCAGTTCTTCCTTACCAAATCCCATTTAGGCTGTGCGAATCGACAAACTTATTTAAATATTTCAATAAAGTAAATCCAATGGCAAAGTCTCTGTGTATATAATGGTGTTATGTTGTAGGAGTGGGTCCCGCGGGCTGGGGTTGTGCAGGTTGGGTGGCCGTAACTGTGAAATAGGCCGCCTGCTTTTTGTGATTTGCATATTATCATGAGTTGCCTACTTTCGTTCTCTGGGCAAAGCCCCCGAAATGGTTAATTTCCTAAGGGAAAAAAAAACACATTCGCTCAAAGCGCGGAACGATTGGAATTGGCACGGACCCGGCTTTTGCTACCGCCTGTCATGGCGTACGCTCGTTCCGTTCTACGGTGCGGTGTGGTACAGCTGCAAACTTGTTTTGGTTGCTGCTTTTTTAGGGTGGCTCTTATTTTTGGGGTTGCTTTGTAATCTCTTCCCTTAACGGGTGCACGGGTGTACGGGTGTACGGGTGTACGGATGTGTGTGCGTGGGTTCACGTTCACCCAAGAAAGTCGTACATGGCTCTCTACTATATAAGTACATGTACATATATTTGTACATATTCTGTACTTATATAATATACAGTGTGGCTTTGTTTGCTCATCGTGTGTATATAGCACATGTTTTGGCTTTTATGTAACTGCTTCTGCCGGGTTCTGTTAAGCGCAAAGCTCGCCTGTCATTTGCAGACGACACAGAGTCGAGTCGTTCGAGTGCCGAGCCGACGGCCTTTCCTCCAGCTCCAGTTCCATCTCCATCGTACATATATCTGCAACCTGCCTCCTACTCCTCCTCTATTCCTCTCGCCTGAAATTGTTTTTGTTGCGGCTGGTTTTGCTATTATGGGGCGTTGTTTGTTTTTTTTTTTTTTTGGGGGTGTTTGGTGGGTGCTGCAGGATTTTCTGCTGTTTTTCTCTCTCTCTCTCTCTCGGGCGTAGTCATGCCCAAAAAAAATATAGAAATTGTTTTGCTAAACGTCTCGTAAGTGCTTTTTTTTTTCTTTTGAGCTTCCTTACATATAAGGTTTTGGGCTTACATGTGGGTGGCAAGGAATACAATATGTTTTTCTTATGGGTTAACAGACTGGAGAAGAGCTGGGGGCGGGCGAGACAGAAAGCAGAAGGTTTTGGTTCGCTGATAAATGGGAGATGAACATTCGATATCCAAAGAAACTTTTAGTTGACATTAAAGAAAATGATAGAAGAGTGTTTCTGTTTTCAAATCAAATTTGATTGAAAACATAGCTATAAATAGGCTTAAAGCTGCACGAAAATTATAGAATACGTTATGGAAAAAAATAAATAAATTATCAAGATTTATGTAAAAGGAACAAACAAATGATTGAAGATTTATTAAAAAAAAAAAAACACATTTGAAGCTCCACTGTATTTATCCAAAAATAACTGGGACTGTCCGAGGCATGAGGAAACAATTCAAGAGGAGAGAGCATCTTGCAGCATTCCCGCATCCTGGCTCTGCCTGTGATAGCTGCTAACCGAGCGATGCAAATTAAACATCATTGACAGTCGCTGATTAATTGAACTGAATCAGGTTTTTAATTTTCAGCAACAACAACACCGCGACAGCAACAACAAACAAAAACAATAAAAAATGAATGAGAAATAAAACATTTTTTTGCCGTCAGAGTGACGTTTGCTTATTAAAAGCATTTCAAAGTGGAATTAATTAAAAGTGAGAAAAAATGAACAACAAAAAAGAAGCAGCAACGAGTCAGCAGGTACACTGCGCCTTAACAGAGCGATAACATACAGTTAACAGAGCGATAGCCACTGCCCATGAAGATCGATAGCAAAACTTATAGAGCGATAACAGCGTATCTATGTTAAGGGAGCGTACGCTTGACTGCTTTAATTGCTGCTAAATAATTGGCCTGGTAAATATTTATTGCCTGCTTAAGGACCGCTCCCGCTCAGCGCGCTCACTCGCCCTCAAGCCGAAACAAAGAACGAATCTCTCTCTACCCTCCAAAAATATGAAAGAAAGAGAGAAAGGTAGGAGCGGATGAAAGATGGCAAGAGGGGATGGATGAGCAGCATCATCGCTCATGTGTCAACAACATGCAATGCGATATGATTATTATTATCTAACAATACAATAACAAAACAGCAGCTCCCTTGGATGCTACTTTTTGCCTGCCCTCTTCGTATCCATCCCTAAATATCTCTCTCTCTTTCACTATATTTGCCTCTTTCTATCTCTCTCTTGGTGTCTGTCTGGGTTGTTGACACTCTTCGGATTTGAGAATGCTTAGCTCATTGTATATCTGTATCTGTTTGTTTGTTTGCAATACATTTTTTTCCGCCGCTGTCTCTTCTTTTGCTCCGTTTGCCTGCTCCTTTTTTGCTCCTTTTGTTCCTATGGTTAAAGCCGGAAAAAGCCAAACCCCGATTTCCTGGCGGTTTACATTTCAATGGGCAATTTTCCCTATCCCTCGCTCTCGCTCTCGCTCCCCCCGTTGCCCCTCGTTCTGTCTCTGTTGCGAATAGCTCACTTTAGATTTTTTGCTACGGATTGTTAGGGGGCAGTGACTGTTGATGATACGAATATTGTTAGGGTACCAGAGAGATGACACTTATAGGTATTCGATAAGCAGGTGATGTGTACATATGTACATATCTCACGTGGCAGTTTGTTCTGTTCGAAATATTTATAGCCGTCAGTCTCAGAATAAACAGATTCTTGAGATACATCTCTGCAATCATTACATTCCATTTCACAGATTTTCCCACACGACGCTTGCCTTGAATATTTATAACATTCGCCTGCAGTTGATGACCAAATTAATGGCAGACATCCCACTCCATTCCTTTCCATTCCCTAATAATCATAATAATAAAATCATAATTTAAATGCAATGAATGCCGCTTGTCAACGGACAAATACAAAATCCTCTCTCTCTCATCAGCATCATCATCGGGGAGAGTATGAATATCATCATCATCATCATCATCTTCATAGAGGATGTTGCACCCCTAAAGTAGTAAGAAGTTACCTATGGGTCTGCCACACAGTCGTTCCATTGTTTGTTTGTTTGACAAAAACCATCGTTGAGTGAATTTCGTTGATGATTTATGATTTTTGCATCCCTCCCCGATGATGAGGCCGATGACGATGACCCCCAACCCCTCATGGTTACACTGGGATGAGAGACAATCCTCACATAATTTTCGCTATTTGTTTGCAGCTTTGCCGTTTGCTGTCAAGTGATACGTTAATAATTGACACTGGGGTCAGTACCCAGTCCAAGTCCGGGTCCGAGACCGAATCTGCGTCTGATTTTTCCCGCTCAGCCCTGCCTTCGTCTGCGGTTTATTGTAGTCAAATCCATAGACACATTTGGGAAATTGTTTCAAAACAAAAACACACCAAATTTTACACTTGAATGACGGCTTGTGGGCTAATGAGGAAATGGCATTGGGAAGAAAGGAAAAAGAAGGCAGGAAAAGCAAGAAAAGGAAGAGCAATAGCCCTTGTTCTATTCCACTGTTCCTAGTTGGAAGTGCCTGAGTTTGCATCATGGAAACAAATGGAACATGTGACATATATATGAAGAGTCTCTGGATTTATTTTCTTTAACCACTTTTAACACAAACTTTTGGGTGTTGCAGCCTTAACCACAACTCATACAACAACTGCAGCAGGCACACAAAAACCCATACACATGGGCAGATAGACAACTGGCAGAGCTATTAGTAAAACAATGACAGCAACAGCCTTGCTGTACATGAATACAAGACCAAACATGGGCCAGCTTGTCTGGCTCGGTCTCTGTCCCGGACTCTGACTCTGGCACTGGCACTGGCACTGGGTCTGTCTCTGACTTTGGTTTCTCTCCTTTTTCTCTATTTTTTCTGGCTTTTTGCGAGGCCCCCCAAACATTTGTACAAATTTTCGACAAGTTTGCCATGCAACTAACGCCTCTAACATATTCGAGGTGTGTGTACCACACGGATATATGTAAATACTCAGATATATGTACGTATATATGAGAGTACTACCTACATGAGAGTGCGGCTTGCATTTAATGCATTCAAATTGCATTTGGTTGGGGCACCAGCAGCAGGAAAAACTTTTCCAGACTGGGACAGAGTGGGGACTGACAGCCAAACTCTTGGCTGACTAAGAACTAGACATGTATGTATACGATATATGGAAATATGTAAGCGTCTGGCATCTGCATCTGGCAACCTTGTGTAATAACAAAATTTGTACCCAAAAAACCATTTTCGAGTCGAGTCGAGCATTAAACATTAAATTTGGTGTAAAGGCAAAAAGTTTCTCAAGAAGTTTATGGTTGAAAGATTTTGTGAAATTTTTAAGCTGGTTAAATGTAAATTATGGAGAGGGCAAAATGCAGATACTCAGCAAGAGGAAATATGTTGGCAATCCTCCAGAAGTTTGTGAAGTACGTCTAAAAACCATTAAACCACTTATGGCTTCTTAACTTAGATTTTCTAATTTTATAGACATTTTTAGACTAATTTTAAAACTCTCTTACATGTGTAATACCATAGAAATATGGATTAAATTATTTTTTTGACTTTCTCATAAACTTTTAGTGCAATTTGTATAAACCATAAAAAGAGTTTATGCAAAAAGATACCATTAGCGAAAATGGGCAAGTGAATGTTAATTTTTTACGATTTTAGCATTAAACTCCTAATGCTATATATTATATAGCTATAATAAATATTAAGTTCAAGCTTAATGAAGATGTGCATGTTATGGTTAGCAGTTTAGGCCAGGCAAATTGATTAGTTGCGTGCGAGCTACTACTGGAGTATCTGCAGAGCAGAGCGTAAGAGAGATACTCTTCTGATCCGACAGCAACAAAATGCACTCGAATGACAAACGGAGCGTAGACAATAAGTAAAAGTAACACTAAGCCTATTGTCTGAACCCAAAACGCATACAAACAGGGCCAACACAAGGGGAGAGACGAGACGGAATGAGTGGCAGAGTAAGACGACGGAATGGTAACTGAAGTCGGCTCCAGTTGACAAAGAAGTGCTAGGCCAGGATTAGCCCAAGAAGCAGCTGATGCTCCTCTCTCGTTCTCTCTCACTCTGTTTACCCCTCATGAATGAACGAGCTGCTTACGTGAGGTAAATGTTTGCAAAAAAGAAAGAAAGCAGAAAGAAATGTTTCACTTCCCTTTCGAGGGTTACAGAGCTGGAAGTAAGGGCTCTGCTCTGTCCAAAATCCACAACAAAAGCAGAAGCTGAAGCCGAAGCCAAAGCCGGAGACCGACATTGACATTGGTGGCACGGCGGCGCGCTCGACACTCTCAAAGAGGTGTTGCTTTGTATGGGCTTGGTCAGGGATCTGTATCTATATCTGTTTGGTATCTCTTCAGTCTGATTTTTTGCTCTTTAGCGCTCTTTAAGATCTTAATCTTCTCAGCCCACTCGTCTCCATCCCCTCTCTCTCTCTTATCCTGGTTTCTGTTTGTTGCTTGTTTTTTCTTCGGGTTCCGTCAAGTAGAAAATCTCTTCGGTTGTTTGTCAGAAATTAAAATGTCATCAAGATTGTCATCATTTGGTTATGCGATGTGACATCTCCGGCAACTGAAGGAGGCATGGGATGGGGTTCTCCGCATCGCCGGGTCCCTGGGTCTCCGGGTTTCGATTTCGGTTGGTTTGCTTATCTCAAATGGCTTGTTAAAGTTTAAATGTTGTCAATTCTAACAAGATTACCCTCGCTGATAAAAACCAATCAATGACATCAGGCGACAAATATGTTTGGTAAGAATTTGTGGGTAAATTGGATTGGAATGGAATTATTTAACGATCTTAAATGGATGTGCACAAGTCGCTCACTTAGACTACAAAGAGTTCTAAGTCTTCCATATTGTTGTTTGACTTCTGCTTGGAATAAAGATATACAGTTTCCCATGCGCCCAACCTTTAACATATTTTTACGCTTCAACACCTTTCTATACCGCATCGACACTGCCTAATGAACACATCAAAACATCAACTAAAATTGCATTTCTGTTCCTAACACTCCGACTAAAAAACACACCCATATTTCGTGGCAAACAAATTGATCTGAATATCGAAAATCGAGGGGGAAAAAAGTATCACATCTCAGTGGCCCACATCCCAGTGGCTTACACTCGGCTGAGTCCTGGTCAGAAATTTGATCATGCTGAGAACGAAGCAGGGAGAGAACCACAGTAGACCGCGTGTATCCGCCAGATATTTTTCACAGTAGCCGTCGGCAATGCGTCATAGAGCGAATGAATGCATAAATATATCTCTCCATTCTTTGCTCTATTTCACTCACCCTCTCTCCCTGTGTGCGTTGTAATTTTAGCCAAAAACTTAGTTGGCTGTTAGCCGACTGTCAGAGCGCCATTTGACAGCCGGTTGTCACACAAAATCTGTGTAAATTGTGCCTCTAATTACAATTGACAATGTTTTTACAATAAATTGCGTGCCAGTTTGCGGCCTGTCTCCACCTCTTTGTGTGGCTCTGGCACTGTGACTCTGGCTATTTGGGTTAAACAATCACAATTTTATGCTTAAATCAACTTGGAGGCGTTCGTGTGTTACAAATTTGTCTAAACGAAAGCGACAAACAATCCGAAAATGTATCCCGCAAAAGGCAAACACATACAAAACACATCAGAACCTAAGCTGATTTGACAAGCACGCTTATGGCTTTTCATATTTTTGTATATTTATTTGTTTTTTTTTTTTGTTTTATGCCGAAGAATTTTGGAATAACTTTGCTTTTATACAAACTGAAGAACAGCCTAGGTGGACTATGGGATGGAGTTTGAATCTTAGTTTCATAATACGTATTTAATTAGATTGGCCAAAACGTGTTCTTAGCAACATTCCTAGCATTCCAATAACCATCATTGGGGGGGGCAGAGCATTTCGTAGTCATCATACTTTTATTTTATATAAAACACATTTCTGGTTCTGCTGCCCGACTGTCTCTGCTCTCCGCTGCTCTTTTTTGGCTGTTTAACATTTTTGCCCATATGAATAATGATTTCATTTTTCCCATCAGCTAATTTATACAAGTGGGGCAAACGTGCGAGGGGCCCTTGGTGCGATTTAGAGGATTAGTCAGGCCTTACTTTTCCATAATTCTCGAAAAGCAGAGACCCCAGCTCCGAGTCCGAGTCCGAGTCCGAGTCGGAGTTGGAGTCAGAGTAGAGTCCCAGTCCAAGCGGTTGCCTCTACCTGTGCCCTGACTCGAGGTTGCGTCCGTGTGCAGATATAAAAAATATGCAAGATGACAGTTTAATTTTATGGCTTGTCTGCTGCTGATCAGTTCTTTATGCGCTGAAACTTTATTCTTATTTCTGGTCCTCTCTGATCTCAGTCTGTCTCTATCTGAAATCTTGTGCTGCCTCTTTCGGGGATCCGATGGAATGCGAAATGGAGTCTGGTACGTGGCTACTTTTGGCTCCTTTCGGTGAGGAATTTAATTAATTTGAGCGCGACTTCTAATGACAAAGTGGGCGTGACCAAGGCTTAGGAATTGGAACGCGAAACTTGCCAAAAAAGAATGTAAAATAAAACGAAAAGATATATTTTCGTATGCACACGGCCCAGTGAAGAAGGGGAAATTTATCAAAAATAAGCCTCATTTATTAACTAGCTCGGGGTAAGCAGCTTATGTCCATCCAGCCATGGAACAGAGCCATCCAAGGGTTACCTTCCACACTTCCACTTCCACATCCACTCCCATTCAAATATTATGCAACAGCCTCAACAAAATGGCTACTTAGCTAATAGATTCAAATGGGAGACCAAAACAATGACATTGCTGGCACAAAAGGGTTGAGAGAACTAACCCCTGCCGCGTATACAACGCGAGCTCTCTCACTCTCTCTCGCTCTCTCTCTCTCTGTATCTAGGTTTTTTGTCGGGTAAATGAAATTATAATTCCTACAGGGGTTAAGGTAGATACATATATATCCATATATAAAACTGTTTTGACATTTGGTAAAATGCATAGCATGGAGACTCCTGAATAGAGAGAATGCAAAGCAACCAACCCCCTCTCTCTGTGTTGAGGAGCGTAACGGGTGGAACGACGGACGGACGAACGGACGGACGGTCTTTGTTGGGTGTGTTAGGGGTTCGGCATTGAGGGTTGTCACTAATTAGAATGGGTGCATTTGCTAGTTTATTATGCAGGAATATGTGCATATGTATATGCTTCTATATATGCGTTGATAAACGGGAATTGGGTGTGGGACCAGACATGGAGCGAGGATAAGTAGGCTTTCAAGGAGATCGCAGGAGATTATGGCTCCTAATAAAGATGGTTCCTCATAGTTTCAAGAGTGCATTATGTTACAAAATATCGATTAAAGAAGCGTCCATCACTGTTGGTTCATTTCCATTGTTCCAAATGTATAGCTTAAGCTCATATCTCATTATATTCCTATAAATACTTATAAGTATTTAATAAAAATTCAGTTCTTAAATTTCTCTTAGCCCAAAAGAATAATGAAGTCTTAACTTCGTGTCCAGTCAATAAATTCTCAAAAACTTAGCTTACATTCAACTGTCAAATGCTTAGACCACACCAGAAATTTATATACTTTTTACTTTCGGCACATAAATCTCCGAAAAAAAAAACAGTGAAGAGGAAACTTTGCGAATTGTCTGAGTTTTTGAGTTTTTAACAGATTGCAATCGTGTGTCATGTCTGGTATTTGACACTTTAAATTGAGCGAAACGAATTCAAACATCATGTCCACCCATATGGATACGGTTAGGTGTACACCCGCACTCGAACGGATCTTGACAAACAAGCCCGCGGGGAGTGGAGGGGTAGGAACGCTAATTAAATGACGAATTTCCGTCTCTCTGCTGCTCTGCTGCATTTGTCATTAGAGCCCGTGCATCTCCTAGAGAGTGCCATGGCCAAGGCATACCGAGAGCGTAACTAATTGATTTTCAGTTTGTTAGACAGCGGGAGGGAGGGAGTGTTCTGTAGGATGGTTGAGAGATCCTGGGCAGAGAGAGGGACCTACTCGCACCAGGTAGTATAGGTAATCGCTTGAGCACATCGCAGGTTTTTTTCTCCTTCCCTTTCGAACCATTGTTCAAAAATTCTGAGAAGCCAAAACACACAGTTTATGCGCAAAAATAAAAAGTGATTTTTGTCTCTCGCTTTGGATATGGTGTGTGTGTGTGTGTGTGTGTGTGTTTGTGTGTTTTTGTGAAAATCGTTGAACCCGCAATAAAGTCATCAATCATTGACATTTGCCAGCATTTCGCTTTGCTTGAATTTCGGTATTTTGAGAAATTATTCCATTGGCGCCGAATGAGCAAAAAAAAATTAACAGAACACAAGGCGTCAAACAGTGTAGGAATATCCAGATTAGGGGAATATTCTAGAGCTAACATTTGGTGTAAAGAACAAATAATGAAACTCCTAACAGTGTACACCCTCCCATGCTTAACATTGGCTCTGTTAACTCTGAGAAGCACCTCTGTTAAGCTTCATAAAAGTGTAAAATAATTGCATAATTCACTTCATCATTCAAAGACCAAACAAGTCCATAAAAGGCTCATTAAAAAAACACTTGCACTCAATTAAATGGAGCCGTGCCGGAGCCAAGGAAAGGATAAATACGCGGTACAGCGGAGAGCAAGCTAATCAAACAAGGGTCGCTGCCACCGGGACAATGTTGAATGCTAAACTTTGCCCCCGCCACAACATAATTGCACAACGAGTGCCTGCACTTCATGGAGGAGACGTGAGGCATTGTAGAGCTGCGAGGAAGACCTCGAGCATAAGCTTAATGAGCTTCCCAGGCTGCAGGCGACGTAGAACGAGGGGCAGAGCCATGGGAGAGGGGCAAAAACTAACCACAAAGTTGTTGAATGCTCATGCTGCAGTGGATCTGAAGCTGGACCCGGTATCCTGTGCCACGTTGTTGGTGTTAATGAATAAAGTTGTTTGTGGTCCAGCCACAAGAGCGAAACAAAAAATAAAAGCATGAAAAAAATATGTGTACACATCTAGGTATAAGCCGCACACCATGATAAACGCCATTTACGTCTATCCACACACACACACACAAAGCTTTGGCCCCCAGCAAGGTGTCAACAAAACACACACAAACGTTTATTGTGTTTGTTGCATGGCGAGCAGGAGAGAAAGAAGAGTGGCTGCAGAGAAGAGTCTGTTGCAAGAGGAAGCAGGGAGTGGAGCCTGGAGGCTGGAGGCTGGACATGGGCCATTCCAGACGGCGACAACGACAGCGACGATGGTGACAAGTGCAAAAGTCAGTGCATGGAATGGAAAATGGAGGAAAAAGGGTCTGTCCCTGCCAACTCGTTGAGCAAGAGTCCGACATTTTGAGGTTAGAGAAATTGTATTTGACATGGAATGTCACAGAAAACATTCTTCTATGTAACACAAGTTGGTAATATGTATGAGAAACTTGGAGATAAAATGTTTAAAAATATGTTCAGCTTTGATGTGCTTTAATCTTTTCGTTAAGTTTATTCATAATTAGCATTATAGACCTATTCTAGGTCTATAAGGATCTGCGCTTTATGATCCAAAACCACAAGCTTAATGACTTGAAGTTCTGCAGCTGTCGAGCTGTTTCGCAGCGGTTTATGACTGGCCAAGTAGACCACCCCACCTCATTAGAACCACCTAAAAAACACCCATTAAAATCAATTAACAAAAGGCGAAAACAGAAAGAACAAACATAAAATGCAAAAACACACGAGAACAATGTTGCAGCAAACCAACAAACAAATATGTATAATTGCTTTAAAATGGCGCCACTCGATTTAACAACAATTCCATAGGACACAAGCAAACAATCATCGAAGGCGTAATGAAAATGCTAAAAGCGACAATGGCCACAGGCCATAACAGGTCCTGTCGGCCTGCCCTGTAGGCCGGGTGCAAGCATTATTCAACATCCTTCGTTTTATACATCGGGGAGGGACCAGCACCCAGAGGACAAAGAGCGTTCGGCGGAGTAGGGCAAAGCTAGACAGCAACCATTACCACAACAATATCTGGTGTATCCAGAAAATGGCGTTTTATATACGAGTATCGCTTGGCATACTCGTATTTTACTCATTTTGTTTTGCTTTAATTTTGGCTTTCCACATTTTTTCATCTCCCTCTTTGTTTTGTGCGTGGGCTTTATCAAGTTTTTCTTTCTTTTTTATTTTTTGGTTTCGAGGGGATTATGTGGCTTTATATTTTTATAAATTGAATTAAAATATGATTTTTTATGGCTCGCTTCTCTCTCTCTCGGCATGGGATGCTTCATTTAAAGTCTGGGAACATATTGTATACAGCCCACAAGATGTTTTCGGCACCCAAACATAAATAAATCTTTCGATTAGAAATGTTTCTCGAGGAGATTCGAAATTAGCCTCCGATTTAGACAACAGGAGAGGTAATTTTTGGTTTGTAGTCTTCTCCTATTTGCACACTCATCCAAAGGTAATTAAAATGTTTCGTTTTGATTTTCAAGACGCCGCCATATTGTTGTCGATTTGGAACAATCATGTGGCATCATAATGATCTCTTGGGGCAGTCATTGTGAATCGGTTGCTGTATGTACGATATGATGATATTTTTGACTAATTTCATTTTTGTTTCTTTCTTTTCCCTCCCATGATGTTGCAGAAATGTAGCTATTTCTTTAAGGGTCTCTACGATTGGTTGGTTAGGGCTACAAATTGCTGAAGATATTGTACATATTGACGGGCTTTCAAGTGGCCGACGACGCACAACTTCATTAGATCGATTCCGAGGCCTTTAACCTTTGTTTTTTTCGGGCCACTTGAACTATGCATGTACAGGCGTACATCTCTTTCTGCTTTCCTGGTGCTCTCCATCTCGCAATATAAATCAAAAATTCAATCAGCATCGTTGCTTGTGTTAAATGTCCCTTGGATGCTGCTGGTGTTTGTTTTTATTGCCCTGACACCAACACCAACACCAACACAAACACACAAACACACAAACCCCACTGCAAACACACTCATACCCGCGCACACACATGTGTTGACACGTGTCAAAACTTCCGTTTGTAATCGCACGGAAATACTCGTACTTCTTTGGCACTTTGTGCCTCAGTCGCTCGCCGCCCCTCTCCCATAGTAAAAACCCATCGAAATATCGAAATTGGGGTAACATTTCCAGTGGATTACTGCCTGTTTTGCAAACATTTCACCGCGCTTCCAGCTTTGTTTTATACACTTTTGTGTGCTTTCTGCTCGGGCTACTCTATGGTACATTAAATTCTTGATTTAGATTATGCAAAGGTTATTTATGGGCTGGTTGCCACTCTGGTTCTTGGCCTGAAGCTAGATGCCAGCCAGTTGAAAAATGATAAGTGGGTGTGTAAAAACGTAGCAGAGCAGTCAAGTACGTGTTTATGGATCTCTATGCGATATGATCTGCTCTTAGATAGGGGCCATTAAAACAGTGAGAACTGATGGGAGGGGTCAAAAAACTAAGTTAAACAATGCAAAATATTCTAGTTGAATGAATGTATAAATTATTGAATATGTTTAGTTCAATGTGGCACTTATTTCATATATTTATTTGTTAGTTTTCTGGGCTACAAATACCAACAAAGTTATTCCTTTTCCCAGACAACCTCAAGCCTTTCTTTCAAACATTTGTGTTGAGGATTTTCCATGCAGTTTATCCACAACTGGTCTGGTGTTGTCTCAGAGATCAGAATCGATGCGAAAGTCAAGAGCTGTTGAAGTCGAAGGAATTATCCTTGTTAGGACAACTTTGACGGGGATTTGCAGCGGAGGAACGGACAGGGGCTTAGGAGGCAAACATTTTACAGTTTTACAGGTGGTCATAAAAGGACATACCGCGCGTGGGATGCTGGCGGGCTAAGCCAGGTGTGGGCGTTGCACCGACTTTTGCCGTCGGAACACACGCCCACCTCAAGCCGAAGGGATTTACTTGCCCCGGAAAGGGTTAAACCCACGGCAAGGTGAACCGATGTGAAGGATGTGCTGGAAGTGCTGGAAAGAGGAGGTTCGAGATGGGACTTACCCGTGTGCGTTCGCTTGTGGATCTTGAGGTTCTCGCTGCGGGCGAAGACCTTGCCACAGCCGGGATGCGGGCAGGCGAATGGCTTCTCGCCGGTGTGGACGCGTATGTGGTTGACCAGCTTGTACTTGGCCTTGAAGGGGCGCCCGTTGCGCGAGCAGCCGATCCAGAAGCAGGCATGGGTGGTGCATTCCGGCCCCCCCACATGCTCCACCGTCAGGTGGGTGACGATCTCGTGCATCGAGTGGAAGATCTTGTTGCAGGTCTTCCGCCCGCCAGCCTGCACCAGCCCCGGCTGATCCGGATCTATCCACAGGCACTGCATCTCCTGCTTGATGCTGGATGCCGACGAGGCTGGCTGGTGGCGCATGTAGCGGAGAAAGGCTCCTGCCCCCGCCGGGTGCATGGCGCTCATGGCATGGTGTGCCGGATGATGCACTGCCGCAGCGGCAGCATGATGGTGGGCTGCCGCATGCACGGCCGCCGACGGAAAGTTCCCATGATGCTGGTACGGGTGGGTGGCATAAGCATCCGCCATGCCCATCCGCATCTGGTGCTGATGATGGTGGGCCGCCGCGGCGGCATGGTGATGGCTGTGGAACGGATGCTGGCCAAAGCCGGAGCTCAGCTCGGCGGCCGCCGCCTGGGCGGGAAAGCTGGAGAAGATCATTGAATCAGCAGCGGCCGTGCTGGCGGCCTGTCCGGCACTGCCGGACACTCCATAGTCCGTGTCACGGCGCCCGAGCAGAAAGTCCCGCGAGGCATAGCTGTTGAAGTGCCCGTAGCCGGAGTTCTGATAGGATGCCGCCGTCACCGCGGAGGAGTCCGTGCTGCCCTCCAGTTGATGCTGCTGCTGTTGCTGCTGCTGCTGCTGTTGTTGCTGCTGCTGCTGGCTGGTCATGTCGTGTTGTTGCTGCTGCTGTTGGTTGTTGCCACTGCCGCTGGCCGTTGTTGTGGTATTGGGGGACATGCGGAGTCCGTAGCTGGCCAGATGATGCTGGGCCGGCTCAATAAACGCGTTCATCATCATCTTGCAAAGTTTTAATTGTTTTTTATTTTAAGTTATTTTCAATGAAGTTTGGTTTAGTTGTTCGGGCTCGTTCCTAGGCCAAAGCCCATCACCACACTTGACACCTCACTGAGCTTGTATTTTCTCTCTGTGTAACTATTTTGATATCTTTTGTATCGTTAGATTTGTATTTGCTTTGCTTTTGAATATTATCTCAAGAAACACACTCGCGCGCGTTTTTCTACCGTTTTTCTCAGCGTTCGAACTCGAACTCGAAACGAACTTGACGTTTCAAGACGCGCAGCAGGAATGAAATGCAGAAATATGTTCCTCAAATTCTAGCTATATGCCCCTGTCGATCGTCGCTTGCGTGCGAGCGAGCACACCACACGACGGAGGCGAGAGACGCACTCGATCCCCTGCGCCAGAGCGAGCAGGTCATACTCCGCTCAGTGGTGAGTTTTGGCCACACTGTGGTGTGTTTCACTCAACCCGCCACGAGAGCCATAGGTGCGAGTGCAATGGCTAGTAGAAAATGGCTGACGCTGCCACCACTCCAGCCACAAGTAGGAACAGTGCAGCACCACAGGCCAGTTATTCCAGAGCAAATCCAATTGAAATATTCTGCTGTGCACATAGCCATCCCTTTCTTTTCTGGGTAAACTGGTTTCTTGTCAGAAATTAACACCCACTGTGGTTGGCCTGTGGGTGGTTTGCCTCATCTCTGGCTTTGTTCCTCCACACTTTCATATGCGCTTGCGCTCCCGATGCTGATTGGACCGCCACGTGACCAATTGAAAGCTACCGTACCAGCATTAGCACTACATGCATTTTTCATCCAAGTTTTTCGCACTAATTTCACAAGGTTTATTTTTCATTGTCGCTGGCGGGGCTGAAACGCTTTTCATTATTTTCCGTTGGCTTCGACCCGCCCCACCCCACCCCGCCTGTTGAACTGTCAGTTTATCAAATTAGTTGTTTATTTTATTGATTTTAATGATATTAAGCACATTCTATCCACGGACACTCATTGCCGATTTCGGCTTCGTTTGGGAAAACATTTTTGGATTGCGATTGCGTAATGAAGACATAAATTTTCATTAGCCCGCGCCGTTTTCATTTCCTAATTTATGGAATTTTAAATAAGTACAAAACTGATACGATTCAATTGGTTTCGATTTGATTCTGCCGATTGCTAGGTGGTTCAACTAATTGCTGTTTCTGGGTGGGTAAATTGTGAAGTGCTGTTCTGGTGAATTTGCTGGGAATGTAGTAATCCTTCTTTAAGCCTTTCTCTATTCTCTGTCGATGCTCTTCAAGAGCTCGTAGAGCAGCAGTTACAATTTTGCAGTCAATTGTGACATTAACTGTCGCCGCAGCCTTTGGGCAATGGCCGTCAAACGATGCTGGCCAAACGATTCGACGACTATTAAAATGTCAAAACAACTCAGCGGCAATCGAGCGCCAGGCCCGACCCCAATGCCATATTTGGGATCCAGGCGAGGCCATAAAACATGAAAGAATTGCACCAAACTGGCCGAGCCAGGCCCCATCCCGCAGAGCATCAACGACAAATGTCATTCGAAATGAAGCCATTGCTCCAGATAGAGTTGGAGAAAGGGGCAGAATTATACAGAGCGAATCTGAGAGAGAGAGAGAGAGGATAGATAGTGCCTGATGAAGATGGAGATGTTGTCGGTTGGGCTTGTGCCCGGCTGAAGTGGATTTCTAGCGCACTGCCATAGAACGAGCCATTGCCATAAATAATGCATTTCCAGCCACTTGAAAATGGAAGCGAAAAATGCAATAAACTTTTGGAATAACAACAACAAAACAGAAAAATAAACCAGAAGCTATGGCAAAACAACAAATTAGAAACGTAGAATCCAAAAGCAACAACACATTCCGATATGCATGTGGAATCCTAAAACAAACACCGCCATGGCATAGAAGTGGACACAGCAGGTTGCATTCTCCACTCAAGTGGACAGCTACGTGAACTCCATGAGTAGCGCATAGAAAGGCCCAAAGAGCGACCTCTACTAAGCCAAAACATCTGCATTACCCATGAAAAACTTGTAATATTTGTGTAGTTATCTGTAAGAGTGCCATATTCACATTTTCCACAATAATTTGATAGCCTTGGCCTCATCGCAATCCAAATTAAAGCTCTTCTTAATCAGTTTTGGCCACAAAAAAAAAGTGGGAAAAACAGTGGGCGTTGACTTGCGGCAAATGGACTCGTGTCATGGACTGTGAAAGAGCCGCAGTCAGAGCCCGAGTCAAAATCAAAGCCGTAACCGTGCGGACGCCTTTGGCACATGCCGCGATCACAGCGGTGTGCAGGTCTCTGCCTGGGGTTCGCTCGAGTGTTCCTCCATATCCAAAGTGAATGCAAAGAGAGTGAGAAGTCTCACAGAGAGAGAGCGAGGTTGAGAATTGGAGTGCATGTGGAAAAGCGTGGGAGTATTTTACCAACTGGTTTTCATAGGTATTTTATTTCCATTCCTTTTGTGGATTTGATTGAAGTGAATTGGTGGAAAGGAGAAAAGTCACAACAACTTTTAGCTTTGGATTACATTTTCAATGTTCTAAAATGATTTCAAAGATTCCTAAAGATCCATAATGTGTAATTTCCGTTTGCTAATTTCCCTGCGAGCCTTCAAATCATCTCTAATGGCCCCCTTCAACCTCAGAGACCACTTCCCATGGCACAACCCAGCCGGCAGGTAAGAGCAGGAAAAAAAATAAAATTACGCAAACCCGCAAAAAATATTAAGAAAATTTGAATTGTTAATCCGCAGGCGTGATAGCCTCCAGAGGAGGAAGGAATCCTTAGGTTAGGGATTACAGTTTGGCAAAATAGCTTACGAAAGTCAATTTCTTTATGGCCATGCCATGAAGATACCGGAACAACGCCGCAGACACACACACACACACACACACGCGGGACAATTGAAATCCAAGCGAGAAATCGGAAAAATAAAATTTGGGAAAAATTATATGCATCATAAAGATTTAGCCGGAGAAGGAAAGAGAACAATTTGGCTTCAAAAGAATCATAAAAAAGTGCGTGACAAGGAGGGAACGAGAAGGATGGAGCGAGGCAACTGACAAGGTCGTGTCAACCATAAATATTTACATGTCATAAACATCAAGGTGAGGTGAGTGAGGGAGGCCCAGGATCACATCCTTTTTCCGCAAGGCGTTTTCCATTGAACAGTCGAAACAGACAAAGACAGAAACGGAAACCTTGAAGCAAATTTTATGGCCCGAATTGGCAGTTTAGCAAGTAAACCTCGGTCCCTGTCCCCTGTCCCGTACCGATACCAGTCCTGGTCCCGAGTCAAGCAGTCAGTCAACTTTCCGGCCTCTAACTCTCTCCGAGACGAAGACCCTTTGTGATTTATGATCTGTTAGCCGGACTTCGGGCAGGATTTTCATTCGAATTGTGACTGCAGCTCTGACTGTGTCGTGTCTGTGACTGTCTCTCTATTTGCTTCGAGGTTTCCTCGGCCATTGGGCATTTTTCGCATGCCCAGCATAAATTATGCAGATGCCTCCTCCGCTGACGTTCGACCGAGTCAAGTTGTTATTGTGGGCGTTGGTCCCAGAGCAGCCCTAACACCTCAACTACCTGTGAAGAGCGAATGGTCTTGGCTTCGGCTTTTAGTTTTGTGTCCTCTAGGTAGAGGCGTTACAGTTTCTCCAGCCTTAACTCTTTTGAGCCAATTATGTCGACCACTTCTGGTTAAATAGTTTAGTTTTCATTACGGCCCTCATGCTCTGACTTTTGTTCGCATAAAAAGGGTTTTCTTCCGCACAGTTTGGAAACTCTTTTTCGGTTTGAGCTACAATTTTTATGCCATGAATATCCAGGAAATTGGGTGGAACATACAAAAAATTATAGCTAAAAGACTGAAGTTCGTAAGGGATCTTCTAAACAAAGGAATCGCGATGATCAGGAATATGGCAAATATGGCATTTTTCTGTTGAGTTTTTAAGCATCATAAAATCATTCTTCAGTGGCTTGGACGATCAAAATCTTTCTTGCCTTTAACTGGCTACATTTTGACATTACAATATAAATTTTTGGAACATTTTTAACTCCATTTTCATTGCACATTGTTGCCCAATATTTCCTACAAGAGCTGCAGAGCTGTCTCCTATTTTTTTTCGTAATTTCAAAAATTAAAATTTATGTTCGCAATTGTAATTGCAACAAACTCCTTCTTTGGCTGTGCTCGGTCGGCACTTTTAATTAATCGTTAATTATGGCTCATGGGAGAAGCTCTACGGAGGGCCACGCCCCAGCTGCAGTTCCAGCTCCAGCTCCAGCTCCAGCTCTAAGAGCCCATCGCCTTTGCCATCATCTGTAGCGTCAGCAGCACCACCCACCCCCGCTGTGTGTAGTTACATGTACACAGAAGCGTTAATTAAATTTCTGTTTGCCTTTGGCTTTCCTGGCCAACATCTCCTTTTCCTGGCCCAAAGAGTGGGAGAGGAGTGTGTCGTGGAATGGAGCGGAGCGGACTGCAGTGGAGTGGAGTGGAGGAGAGGAGAGGAGAGAGATGCTCGGCAATGGCGTAGTAAATAAATATTCATTTAATTTATGGTTTTAATTTTTATGACTACACAACTTCGGGGCAGACAATTTAGTAGTTTGGCGGAGCGTGGATGGAAATTTAATAACTTTGTTTATGCGCACACTAAATCATAACTAATGAGCGGCCCCGAAGAGCCACAGAGAGTGCCAGCAGCCAGGAGATGGAGATGGTAAATGAGATCGCTATGGGGACTGGGATTGAGGGAACTAAAACTCGAACTCGGACTCAGGCTCAGGAGCGAGGAATGCAGCTGCCCTGCAGAAACCTCAATGACAAGCCAAAACTATTTGATTTACGCTAAGGACAGGGGCACAAGCCACTAATTTGGGTTTGAACACCTACAAGGACACACGCGGGCACAAAACGGGCTTGAAATACTCTCCTCAAAAATCGAGAGACCACCAGCTGATTTGGCCAAAGGCAAATTGCAGGCTCGCCCTGCGGGATGTTGCCCAGGAATCCCAGGAAAGGAAATAAAAGGACCAACCTTTGACACGGACCGACCCAAAGGACAATCAACAAATGAAATTCTTCACAAATTGTCCAGCTCATTTCAACTTTTGACAGGGCTTTGAGTGGAGTGGGCCGCGGTGCCATGCTGACAGATCCAAAAGTTGTCTCTTCGAATATTGAATGTTTATTTTTCCAGCATTTTCCAGCTTTCATTTCCGCCGCTTCAACTTTAGTTTTTCCCTGGAAGTTATCTCAGATTTCCCATCTTCCATATCAGCTTATCTACCAGAAGATCTGGTTCTGTCGGCCAAAGACCAAAAGTTATCTCTTTCCGTATATCAAATGAAGGGCAGAAAAAGTTCTTCAAACTAAATGTCCAAAGGCATATTTACATATGCCCGATGGCCCAAAAGGGCTTACGATAAATGTTACGATCAATTAATAAATGTTAACTAAGCCAAAACGACACGGATCCACGGATCCCGAGTCGAAGCGTCTCGAGGCAGGCAACAAACCATTGAGCCACAAAATGGAGAGTTAATCGAAGGGCTGCAGGCCTGACAGCCGTAGGAATTTTCTTGTGGGTCTAGGGTGAAACTCGAATGCCCTTACGGCAGGGCACATCTTTCATTGTGTTTAAAATCTGTTCTACAACGTTGAATATACTTTTTGATAAGTGGAAACATTAAAGAAAACAAATAGAGGACAACACTTTAAGTTTCACAAACAATTCTCCAATTCTTAACATATTTAATACACAAAATCTATATTAGAAAATCACCCTCCACATTTTCAGAGTATACCAAAGGAACCACAAAGCCATGGAGCCATCCGAATGTTCCTGGCTAATAAAATTGTTAGACAGATTAACTGATATTGATATTTTTTTCCGTTTTTGTGTTGCTGTCGTTCTACTATTGCTGTTGTCTTGTCTCGAGGCATAATTTGTAATCGATAAAATCAAATTGAATTCGTCTCTAGGCGACGCCCGAAGATGAACCCTTTGAGATAGCGGCAGCCCAAGAGCCCAAGAGCCCAAGAGAAGATCAACCACAAACAGCGGCAAGTGTAAACACGTGGAATTGTTGACAAGCAGCCTTCTGAGTTGAAGAACCCAGAAAGGAGCGAGCGAAGGTCTCTCCCGGGCGTTTATCCTGCGGCACACGCAGTAGGAGGCTCAAACTGAATGTGCCTTGACCTGGACCTGGACCTGGACCTGGACCCAGTCCCTGTTTGCTGTCCTCTCGAAAATCCAACTAATTAAGTTTTAACGGCACTTGCTAAACATTCGACCTGTTTTGGCCCGCTGTCCGCCCTCTCAATTTGCTCGCCCTCTGCCGCTCTTTCTGTTTCTGGATGGGCGTGTGCACACGGGCTTACAGAGTCCTGTTTTTGTTTGATTTTAAAATAGGATTAAATTGATTTCTCGCTACTCGACAAAACATTTGGCCCTAACTACCTGAGTAGGTGTGATGAGGTCAGCAGTTTTCTCTCTGGGCCATGAATGATGATTGGTTCGGGTATCAATGTCGGATGCCAGCCAAAGATTGAAATGTTCCATGAAATTGGCCAGGAGAAAACAGCGGAAGCACTTGACAAGGATACCTCAGCTGTCAGTGTAAGAAAAATCACTTGGATAGAGAAATTTCCCTGCCGTTTTTGTGTGTTTCTTAACTATATTAAGGTATTCAAGCAAATACTTCTAGTAAAATCATTTCAACCCTCCCAAAGTTTAACAAATTCATAACTGGACTCAACCCTTTGTGGCGTAATTCAGGAGACTTTGAGTAGTTTTTGCTTCATTGCATAAATATTTATGCGCTTTTGAAAATGCTCAACATCTTGGCTTGCCTGCAATTCGGGGCAATATTTGATAAAATACAAAGGCGAACAAGGCGAATGGAAATGTGTCAATGGCAGGAGTAGAAGCTGCCAAGGACCCTCATTAGTGTAAGGGGCTGAGCAAAAGAACAAGGACCAAAGCGATGAAGTTCTCTCGAAGACGATGCCCGGAACAATAGAGTCGAGCACTCCACTCCCCACTCCACGCCTTGTCCAGGGGCGTGTCGACTGAGTGAACAATTACGAGGGGAAAGACGAGGCAAATGGCTTGGGAGGGTCGTTGTAGCTCCCATACCGTAGGGTACAATTATCGCTGGTGCAACGACCAACAAGACCAACAAGGGACATTCAGCGAGTCAACAAGATGCTGACATTTACTTGACTTTAAATGCGCGAAATGGAAATCTGATATTCCCGGATGTTGGACAATTGGCCGGGCTCTATAATGGGGGTCTAGAAACTCCTACTTCTTCGCAAAGAAGGAGGAAGGTGTGCAATTACTTTCGTTGCCGTTTTGACTTTCGACTTCCAGAATCCAAATCAAGATCCCTTCTTATGAACCAAAAGAAAAAAGCGCGCCAGAAACTTTCTCACGCTCCATTTGACAACTTCCTGCCTCTGGGGAGGTACATACAGGACTTCTTGCCATTATGCTCCTTTGCCTTAGTCGGTAATTATATGGAAGGGTCCTGGCTTTTTTTTTTTTGGCAGCTTTTTTGTTGTTGTTGGTTAGTTGCAAATGCGCATTCGGTTGCACATTTCTTGTAGTGGATTTTCATTGAAAAGTGTTCAAGTGGAAGTCGTTAGGCTTTTCTACTTGCATTGGACATTCGCCCAAGTGGCTGCCTTTAACACTTTCCGCTCAAGTGTTTGCTCTTTGCCAAGCGAAAAGAAAAGGAGTTACAGTTCCTCAAGTTGTTGACTCCTTGAGAGCGGTCTGAAGTGGCCTCTGAATGTGGAAAAAGGTTTAGTCGAGGAGCAAGGCTAATGAGGCTTGAAGATTGTCCTCGCAAGTTGAAGGACAACAGAACAGCTGTACAGCTGAGTCAACGTATAGCTAGGTATCCCCAAAAGTTATAGAAATTCAATAAACTAAGCAACAACACCCCCATACAAGCGTTGACAGCTCCCAAATACATTCTCAACTCTCCCTGACTGAAACGAAATTCCAACTAATTGAGTTCCAATAATGCGACAGAAGCTGAAAAACAAACAGATCAAAAACACTGCCACAGCCGCAGAAAAAAAGGCGAAAGGCTCAAAGGGAGTGCCAGAGACAAAGCACAAACTCAAACAGAGAGACAAGCCGTAGGACAGGCTCGGCAGGATATCCGTGTCACTTAATTGTACGACACTTTATTGGATTTTAAAAAGGACTTTGTCGTCACGCCAACGACAACGACAACTACAACGACTGCAGCCATGGCCGAGGGTAATTAAATTTCCCGTGGAGCCAAATTGGATCAGGGCGATGATGACGCACTGGCCCAGTCTCAGTCCCTAATAGAATTGATTGAATTAAGCTCTGGGAGCCGGCTATGGGCCTGCTTAAATGTCGCCAGTGATGATGCTGACGCCTGGAGCCAGGCGGGGAGTCCATCCTGAAACACTCAGCCCCAACCCCTGAACTCTTTTGGAACTGAATCAACCAATTGCCTGGCTGCAAGGAGCTTCTCGTGTTTGCTTCGTCCTGATGCTCGGCAGCCACACGACAGGATATGCGCTGCCTTCGTGGTTCCTGTCGTTCGTCGTGTCGTGGGATCCCCCGTGGATTCTCTCAATGCTGCGTTCAAATTTTGGGGGTGTATCAATTTCGATTCATTGCCATTTTGCTCTAGCTGCTGTGGGGCCCCCATTGAGGGTGGATTTGCACCCTGTACATTCTCGTACATATTTTCATACATACAATACATAAATAAATTGTTGTTCTTTTGGGCACTTAAGTGGGTGAATGGGGGAGGTGGGATGTGCTGCCCTGCCCTCTCAAAAAAGGGCAATCTTTGGGGTTTGTTCAGTGTTTCCTTCAGTGCTGTTTATGTTGTTTGAAACAATAAAAATCATTCAAGTGCCATATGCTCTCACCCACCCGCACACAACCTCCCCTGCTAATGGCTTTGTGCCACTTGCGGCTGGGGCAATTACATTGTGTGTCCCGATAATATAATGATTAGACATATGACACAATATGATTATACGATTTTATTATTAATTTATGAGGTGCAGAGGAGAGGGGAGTGAAGTCCGGGGGTAGGTGTAATGCGATATATCGATATCGTTAATTGCTGATTGATGGGATCCCTGGATGAGTGTACATTTATCGCAAGTTAAACATTAAAACCAATGATTACGTCAAATAATAAAAGTCAAATGATTTCAGCAAAGTTTATTGTGGCAAGCAAGCGTTTTAATTCTTATAAAACTGCAACGGGAGGAAGACCTTCTTCTCTGCTACTCGACTAATGATTCATTTCTGAAACAATTCCAATGAATTATGTTATTTCTAACGATTACAAATATGAAGCTAATCCAAAACCTCAACAAATGCATCCCTCGAAATGCCAAAAACAATTATAACAAACAAACAAAACCAAATGACGTTACGCCTCCGAAACACTCTTGCACACAATAAAAATGCAACGATGAACAGGTGTTTGTTTTACACATTTCCAGATAAATGGTATCCCCTGAACCTCAACAAAAACACACAAATTTTTCATATAGTGGCAGTCGTCAGTCAGTCGGTATACGGTAGGGCAGACCTTCTACTTCTGATGGCTGCTAATTAATTTGCCCGAAAGGAGCAGAGGCCCCAGGATCGTAGAGGGTTTGCTTGTTTGGTTTTTTTAAATGGTAGGCAATTTTTTAAACTTAATTAATCAGTTAAAGGGCCAGACACAGGGCCTGGGTCCATGGTCCATGGTCCATGATTGATGTGCGCGTAGGCTGCGGTCAGCAAACTGAAAGCGCTAAACGGAGGCGGACAGTTCTTCAGGCATTTAGTAGCTTTATTAAGCATGATCAGACATGCGCGTTCCTGCCTTTTCTTATCTACATAATTGCTGCTCTCTTTCGTCGCTACTGCCTCTCCCACTTTATCTAATTACAACCTTGTTATCGGATAATTGCTGCCCACATAACCCAGCACACGCCCTCTCCCTCACACACTCAAACAACCATTTGAGGGCCCATTAAAAATAAAATGTTGACAAGATAAGGCGACAAATTACCTGAGTGTGACTGAGTAAGAGTAACAGAAATATGTGCGAGGAGCATAGGTAGCTGTGACAGGGTGGAGGTTCCGGTTCCACTTCTCTCTCTCCATTCCCCCCCCCCCCCCCCGCTTCTCTTTCTGTTTTTTCGGGCAACGCGTGAGGCTCGCTGTAATGC
Organism: Drosophila guanche; assembly: GCF_900245975.1. Lineage (NCBI taxonomy): Eukaryota > Metazoa > Arthropoda > Insecta > Diptera > Drosophilidae > Drosophila > Drosophila guanche. Next base: position 6,160,416 of record NW_022995750.1, on the reverse strand, counting down.
GACACCTTCGTGTGAAAATTTATGGCCCGCAGTCACCGTTTCTTCGCAGTGAAGTTGCAGCAGAACCTATATATAGATATGGACTATGAACACTATGTTATATGGCAAATTGCTTTAATTCATCAAAAAAGTACACCCAACACAGAGCACAAAAAGAAGAAATAAGAAATAAACAATCTATTAGACAACCCGTCGTCATTGACGTATTACAAGACGTCATGCAAGCCTCCCTCCCAACCCAAGGCAAAGTCGAAGCCTTTGCCTCGTGCCTTTGCCAGGGATAATGGTACGCTGCCTCCTCCTTGTAGCTTTGCTCTCTCTCTCTCTCTCTCAGGCTTATGTAAATGCTGCGGATGGGCTTTGGGGGGGAAGACTTATAGAGCATGGCAAATTTTGTATGATTATTTTGTTTCGGGTAGCTCTGATGATTAAGTGGCCAAAGCTGATGACAAATTGTGACTCGTGGAGAGTCCGCGGCTCAAAGTTTGTTTTTATTTTCACTCTTTCTCTCTCACAGTCCTCGGTATAACTCTAAATTGGTATCGTAGACCACTTGACACAGCCCTCCCACCCCCTTTGCAGGGAGATGGAGTACTCAGAGCAATAAAGGGAATTATGAATATGAAAATTGTGGGGAATTTGGATTTATGTGGGTTGTTTTGGTTCCTTATACGGGATGGTATGAAAAGTGGTGCAGAATTGTATTATCATACCATCAAAAAAAGCCTGATACTGTAGGGTATTCCAGACCGCGGCTGCATATCTTTCTATGTCCCAGAGAGACAGTAACTCAATGAACTTTTTTGCGCACTTTTGCGGTTGAACACAATCAGGGGCCACCCTCATTTTGACTAATTTATTTGATTTTATTTTGTTGATACACCATGTGATGGAGAAAGGGAGCTCCAGTGAGGGAATTGTCTCACTGCTACTTTTGTTTAATCAAAAGCAATTGTTCATTTAAAGTTGATTGCCTTTGCTGTGCCCTGGCCCCGATTATTTTTGCTCTTTTTTTTTTGAGGTTGCTCTGGCGACGGTGCTTGCTGTTGCCAGGGAAATGAGCAAATTGTGAGTTGGAAAATATTTGATTAGAATGTGGCCACTTATAGTTAATTATAGCAACATATTCTTCAATGATTTCTGCATAAATTTTCCCATTTCTCACATCATTAATATTCCTATGGCCATGGTCTATTAATATTGAAACCATGCTGATTCCGAGCCCAAGAATTTCAAATTCTTTTGTATGACTTAAACCTCATGCAACTAATTCAGTCGACCATAACACTTAATCTGACTAAAGACATGACAAAAATTGGAAACACCACACAAAAAAGTGATTAAAAAATGATACGGTGATTTATGGTTGTGGATGAATACGAATTCTAGATGCTCTGATGGGGATAAGTTTGAAATTTATTTGAGCAAAAGATTTAATGGGCCAAAGATAGTCGTTTTGTAGAGCAAGAATCTATAACTAAGTTAGTACAAACCATAAAATAGTATAAAAAACATCATTACACATGGACTTTTATTTTTGTACACTTCTTATCCTGATGATCTCTTCAGATCTCGCTCAAATATTAATACATAATAGAGTAATTTAAAATAGTTATATTGAAACATTCAGAAACAAGCTAATCTAATCCATTTATAATCCTTTTGCCTTCTGGAACTCTGCCTAATCCCCACTGAAAATCGAGTCCCAGTCATGTATACCCATTCCCCACTTAGGGAATTCCTCGCTTAGCTCCAACGAATGAGAAAATATACCAAGCAGACCAACGAACAAAACGAAGAAAAAAAAACGTTGTCATTAATTTACGCATAAAATTTTATAATTTATGACAATGTGAGGTGTAGCTGGAGCGCCGGCTCCAACTCCAACTCCAACTCCAACTCCAACTCTGACTCCATCTCGAACCACTGGGAGTCGAGACCAGAGAGTGGCCAACAAATGAAGCTTGAAGATAGCTGGACATGGGTTGGTTTTTGGTTTGTATTTTTCTTTACTTTTTTTTTGGTTTTGGTTGGTTGGGATCCTCGAGTATAAGCGACTTTTATAATTATGTCTACGCATAAAAATCACATAAATTTGTGCATAAATGCAACAACAATAACGAGCCCTACATAATAAATGATGGCGCTTAACATTTTCAACATCTCCATGGAGACAAAACGATCAAAATCGCCGTTTGAAGTAGGAGCCAACCTCCCGAAAAAAAAAACGAGCGACAGATTCTCGTACTGAACCCAAAAACTGGTCAAGTGCTCCTCTGCTCAACTTCTCGTCTTATGAATGAATTAATGCATTTCTTTTTCACATTATTTTTGGTAATACATTTTTAATGCAACTATAAAAAAAACGCTGCTTTTTTTGTCATTAATAAAAATCAATGTTTGAGTTGGGTTTTTTTCTGCTTGCTGGCTGGGTGTTTTTATTATTTATGATTGTCGGCGCCACATAGCGCCGTTTGACTCCGCCAAATGAGTTATTTTCATTGGGTTGAGGGGAATTGATTTTGTTGTTTGCCAGAACCAAACATTGATAAACCAAATAATAAGTAAAGAAGACAATAAATGATCTCATGTAATGCCCAAAGATTGATTGTTTCAAGAGGTAAGTCGAAGATGTGCATTAATAACCTAAATGGGTTTTGTCGGATCAAAAATGGCATCAAATTTACATATTAGAAAAGATCTATTAGAAAGATCTTAAAGATAATTATAATTATCTAGTTTTTTCTACAATCTTCCATTCATTTCTCCCTTTAAATTTCAACAACAATTTGCCAAATGAAAGCCCCGATTTCTCACGCATCTCAAACCTCTCGATGATTCATTTGTAACTCGAACTCGCAACCAGAGTGCAACGATTGATGATACATCTATACCATATGCACATATGTACAATATACATCATATTTATGTGTGTGTGTGTGTGTGTGTTCATTTGTTTAATCCTTCTAATTAATTATCTAGCTTTAATAATACTTTAAATATAATAATAATAATAATACTTCTTACACTAGTGGGTATACTCATACTGAGGGCCGTATTTTCTGGTGGGAGTGGGCGCCCGTCGCGCGCGGTACTGCCGCAAAGCATTGCTTCGCACGTGTGTGTGTGTGTGTGTGTGTGTGTGTGTGTGTGTGTGTGTGTGTGTTTAAGCTCGCCCTGAAATACTCCACTCAGTTTTGACATTTATATTTATTTCCACGTTCAGCGGTCTGAGCTCTGAGGTTCTCCCAATGCAGTTTGAATTATAACCAATGGACACGCAAAGGTGGCCAAAACTTCTCCAGCTCGTCCACCTCCTTCACATCCACATGTCGTTTATGTTTGGTATGGGATGAGCGTGACTTTGTTTCTTCTTACTCTACTTTACTTCGTTTTTTTTTTTTTGCTTCTCTGGGTCCTTTTGCTGTTCCTGGGCGCCCGCAAGGAATGCGCCACAAATAAAGTAAAATTAATAATATCGCACGTTGATTGTTGTTGCTGCTACACTTTTTATTGTTTTTCTTCGCATATTTCTCTTCTCTCTTACCACTCGTTCCGCTCTCTCTCTCTCTCTCTCTCTCTCTCTCTGTTTGTTTCGCTTTGTATGGGAGAAATAAATGTCAAGAGGCAAAGCAAAATATTTCGTTTGCCCCAGAGCAGATGGGTCGTCTCCGAGTCTCCTCCTTGGCAGCTGTACGAAGGTGCGTGTGGCACTGAAAGTTTTGCCGAATGAAAAATTACACAGTCGAATGATAAATAACATAACTCAAAAGAGCATAAAAAAACGAGGGATATGTATGGCAAGCCAAAGTGTTTCTCTCTTCAAGGAGTTGTGGGAGCCATAACCGCTGTCGCTCCAGTCCCAGGAGCAGGCCATGCATCAGGAGAGAGAATAATAAATATTTATATCTCGTTGGTATAGGTCTGGAGTGTACTGGGTAATGAAAGCTTATGAAAGAATTAAGATTTAATCCAGAAATCTGCACCCTATCTGTGTCACCAAGGAAACTCCTTGCAAATACCCCTGAAAATTTGCAAGCAAAATTGTCATCAAGGACAGCTGCTCATCCGTCAACCGACAAACCAAATTAAATAATGTTATATTTAAAATGTAATAAAAAAACGTTCCCCCTTCCCAGTCCACCTTGACCCCTTACCCCTGCGCCTCACCCACAGAACGACAGGGGGCCACGCACAAAACGGAAATGCTGGAACAGCAGAAAAATATTTCACGCCTTCTTTAACAGAATTGATTAAAAAACAGTAATACAAAAGTAGTAGTCGAACGTCGTAGATGGGAACATGGTACCGTAACCAAAGCACACCCAAAAGCAAAAAGCGAAAAGCGAAAAACGAAAAAGGAATGTGGCATGAGGAGTAGGGGTAGAGTCAAATCAAAGAGCGAAGGGTACCCATGGGGGGTCAGAGCGGGTCTCACACATCTGTGATACTTTTTTGTGTGTGTGGACAAAAACCAACAGCAACAACAGAACATGCCATAATAATAGTTGCGAAAAGCAATTAGACAAACTAATAAAGGCGAAAATCCCTCCATACAAAAGGTCAGTAGAGGGAGTGAGTGCGATGGCAATATGTACATAGGCTCAATGCCAAACCCCCAATGGCGTTGACCAAGCGAGATGGCAATAGTGTGTGTGTGTGGTGAGGATGATGATTATGATGCATTCTCTGGTGCTCGCTGCGCTAGGCATGCGTATTTTTCACCTGGGACAAAGTGCTGAAATGTTTCAAAGGGAGAGAGAATGAAGCACGAGAAGGGGTAAAGTCAAGAGAGCACAAAATCTGTTTCAAGCTTCGCCCGCTGGCAATAGAGATTGTTGCTTCTGTAAGATCGAGTACATACAGTTATCCGTACGTACATATATAATTGTGCATGCCCCTGCCCTAAGCCCTTGGCAAAAGCTAAACGTAATTGCGTTTAGAAGTGCGTGTACTTGAGCATTTCTGCCATCTTTTGGTCTTACGCTTTTGTTGTGTCGGCTTTTTGCCGTTACAAATATGTTTTGAAAGCAAAGTCATGCCGCATCACAATAGGCCTGGGGCAGGGGAAACTACCTACCATGTGCAGTGTACACATAAGACGGCCCAGCCCTTTCTAATGCTCAAAAATTAGTTTTCTGAAGTGGTTTTTATTGTGGACCCAATGGATATGCCTCACTTGGTAATGAAGTGAGTGGAAAGATATTTTGAAAGAGTTTACTTTGTGGGGGGCCTAACGGCTAGGGGAATCCAAACTGAAAGTGCGGAAAGAAAATGCAACGCACCAAGAAAATATGAACTCGTTTCATCGAGCAAATATATTTATTTTACTACAAACCAAGAAACGAAAACGAATCAATTAGGTAACTGAATAACAAGATCAACCATTCAAAGGTTTCGGTTTCAATTTTGATTCTACAATTATGTCATTGTTGCTATGCCCATCTAGGCTTCTGATTAGAATCTAAATTATTGGCACGGCGCGTCGTGGCTGTCATGCGTTTCTGCAGCCAACCCTTGGTGCCGGGATCTATAAAACGGCGCTCTTTAACTGGCATGTTCTTCTGACGAAACAGCTTGGACTCCTCCAGCCATTGGTGACCGTAGTGCCAGGACATCAGGAGACTCATCGATGTGGCGTCCTTTTCGTAGGAGGGCGTGAAGGACTGATGCTCGGGAAGGTTTCTATTCGATTCAATCGGTCGATAGGGCTTAGCGCGACTATATATTTTGTGGATTGTCATGGTACAAAATAAATATCTTTTTCTTTTCTTCCGCTTAATGGAATCTAACTCCAACTTGAGTGAAATATCAGAGCTGGAGTGAATATTAATTCCTACTGTAATTCCAAACTGATAATTGAGTTAGCAGGCATTAAACAAACCCAAACTATGGCGTGCAAAATGCCCAAATTGAAACCCTAAAAACATTTTGCTAATGGCCATAAAGGCTCTCTGAGAGCCCAAATGGAATGGAAAACAAATCGCCCATTTGTTCCATCGGATACAAAGAAACTGAACAAAATGCAAACAGATGTAAATCCGAGCGTAAAACCCAAATAAACCAACAAAGTCTCAGCCAAAAGAAGATGCCAGGGATGTGAAAAGCGCGGCATGAGGGCAAAGTCCAGTCAGCGGGGGCGTTCCTGGTCATAGGTCAAGTATGCAGGGAAGGTCTGAGCTGAGGCTGTTGTGTGCCACGAGGAAGATAGCGGAAGTGGAACGGTTGGATGTGGGGGGCTCCCATAAAGTGGCACAACGCGTGGCACAAAAAGGTGCAAGAATACATCACAGCGGAAGTGGCCATGGCACCGGCACCCGCACCATCTGGTTTTCCAGATTTTACTCTTACCATTCACAATTAGGCAATCAAAGTTTTCTGAATGTAACCATAGTGTATGTGCACAAGGGTCACAATGACCACGTGGTCCCAGCATGATCTAATGCTGTGCAAATTTTTCGCAGCTTTCCTTTTTCCTCTGCAGCCCTTTGTGCGCCGCGCCGCTAATGTGATGTCTGTCCCGCTCTCGCACGCTCTCCACTCACACTCCGTTCTCTCGTTGCGCTCTCTGTCCCTGTCTCTCCATCTCTGTCTGACGGTTACCGTTGTGCGCTGTCATCATTTCTCATCGCTGGCATCGCGCTCTACCGTTGTGTTGTTTCCTTGTAATTTGTCACCGCTGGGAGCCCATTTCTGCGGCGTAATTTGTTTGCAACTCATTTCGGGATTCATTTCCATGCCCTTTCCATATCTGTGCGCCATTCGTGTTTTGCTGCCTTTGTTATGGTCAATGGGTCTTGATGCATTTAATTAAAATTATTACGAGTATTGTCTGGAGCTCAGGTGGGAGTCGGGCTGGAGCTTGGGAAAAAGGGTTTGTCTTTGAACTTTGCCTTGGAGATGGTGAGAGGTTTCCAAGAGTTATTGAATTAATTTTAGCATTACTCGCTAAATATATCCTAAAACTAAGCAACCAAGTTGACTTCGATCTAGCTTTTATTGAGTAATTCAAAGCCCATCCAAAACTCATTCAACAACCAGAAAACTTACAGTCAACAACAAATTTCGTCCACTAAAAATGCTTAAAGAAGGCATTTGGAAGCGTTCGAAGCCCGTTGTCGCCAGGGATCACAACGGAGTGATTCTCCCAGAGAATGTGCGTCCGGATCCCATTCCCGAGCAGCGCGACGACGAGCCACCCTGCATGAGCTACATCCTCGGTTGGGAGTACGGCCGCAAGTGGCTGGAGCGGCGGGACCAAATCAAGCGACACCAGGCTGTGGTCAAGTCCATGCGCATTATACTGCCCGACTTTGCCTGGTGGGTGAATCAGCGCCGTCCTTTGTACGTGCGCAAGCAGCGCTTCCGTGCCAAGCCCAAGCCGAAGGCCGGACACTGGCAACCGATGAGCGCCTTTGCAGAGGGCAAGCAGCGGCGTGAGGCGCAGGAACGGCATATACAGGAGTACCGCGATAACTCCAACATCAAAGGGCCCTAGAGGGACAAAGCACACTAAAACCATAGCACAGAAGCGACTAAAACCACACTAGTGACAAAAGTCAACCATAAATTTGCACATTTTGTATTGTGTGTGTGGAATAGAAACTTTTATTTGATATCCCCCCAATGCCTTTACACGTTGAACTCGAATCTTTTAAGCACTTCTGCAGAATGTTAAGCCATAATAAAATCAATTCGCTTTCTAAAAACCATTTCAGCGATTAAATACCTATCAAAACTTTTGCGGCTATCAATAAAACCAGAAACGCAATTGGAACCCAATGAACTGAAACTAATGGAAAAACAACAACTAGCTCAGCTCGTTCTCTCATCTCAATTTTCAGGCATATAACTTTTCTTTTATTGTTGGTTTTGCGAAACTCTCCGTGGCTAAAGGTCGAGAAGGAGGAGGCCCGTTCTCAAAACAAACAAAAGCGCAGCAGCCGAGAAAACCTTCGACTCGGACCTCTGACGGCGTTTACGCATTTGTTTGTTTGATTGTTGATTCCCGCGTTGAAATGTCAGGCGAATGGAACAATGGATCCACAGCCAGGTCATACTATATAAGAACTATATGTATATGCAATCACCATCATCATCAGCAGCATCGTTGACGTTTTTTCTGAATCGTATGCAGAGACCCGGTAAGTGAACAATTGGCCTGGCCTGGCCTGGCCCCGACCCAAGGCCTGTGGCTGGATGTACGTCGTACATTCCATACATAGTTTTTACGCTCTTGTTGATTTGCATTTCCGCTTCATTAAACTTGGGCACACATCGGACTATATAGATCCAGCTATAATATGCATTATATGGTTGGCTTTTTCATTGCATTCTATTATATTGTACTTTTGGCGCGTAAAACACACAGATTTTAATATTTAAGGGGCGTTACACATTTAAGCCCTTTCACAATTGCTCAGTTCCTCGAAGCTCGTCTTTTTACATCCTTTTGTTTTTCCGTTTTGTTTTATTATACAATATTTTTGGTTTTTATATTTAGGGGTTTCTTTTTGTTTGCCTAACAAACTTTTACTCACTTACTTACACCACAAAAACTCATTAGTGTTGATTTGTTTTTCAGACCCTTTTTTCATGGATAATTTATGGCATTCGAAAAGTGTTTGGAAAGAGACTTTCCTTCCTAACTTTTCGCTTAATTTCTATCAGTGCACATTTTATTTGTAAATTCCTTGGTTTTATTGTTAAATAATTTATTTGCCAGACATCAGCCCGTCTTACATTATTCCAATCATTAGTAATTAGTGGTTTTCCATTCAACTTTGATTACCTTTTTCTTGCATATCAACTTTGGAGACTTTCTCCTCCAATTAACGTGCATTGCCCCACCAATGATTCCATTATTTATGGCAACTACACAGCGATTTTCATTAATAATCATATAGGTATTTTCTTCACTTATTAAAATCCATTAATTTTGCGCTCATTTCCCCTTCATTTTCCAACGCTCCCCTGACATTCTCTCTCTCTCTCTCTCTCTCTCTGTTTATTATCAACAACATTCTCGTTTCATTTTTCCTCACGATTTATGCCACGAAGAACATTTTCCAGCAAGAACAAAAAGCAATGGGGAAAATGCTTCACACTGTGCTGCAGTTTTCCGCGCATAAATTAATGGCAACGAACGACGATGATCATCATGGGGTCTGCGAAAGGAAGCGGCGGTGCAAAGTGAAGTCGTTCTGACGGCAAGAAAGGGCTGGGAAATGTATGATTAAACATTAAACAAGTGGCATAAAAATGGGCAGAAAAAACCGCTGCTAAAGTTCTGCAAGGTGCTCCACGGCATTGTGGGAGAAAAGCAACGTAATCAGGTGGGGCCTTAGCTTAGGTCAGAGGTGCAGACAGAAGAATGACAGAAACATTTCAGCGAATATTTCATGGAGTTCAGCATTATTAACTAGATTACATGTGGATGGTTTTATGTGTTCAAAGCTCTCTCAGAAAATACAGACAGGCGCTACAGAATGTGGCCATTCAAAGCAGTAGTTCTTTACATATTATTGAGATTATTTCCCAATGGGAAAGCTTCCCACACTTAATGACAATTTAGAAATCGGTTGCGATGCCCCGAAGTCCCACATAAATTTCTCTGTGCACAATTTATGGAAAAATCAAACACAAATGTATTTGATTCTGTGGTCGAGTGGCCAATGGGGGGAACCGCAAAAACTAATTATTTTGCCAAAACAACAAAACAACAAAAAACAAAATGGCCGCCAGCAGAAGCGGAAATGAGCTTTGTGTGCATTTGTGTGAGAGGGCGAGTGCGAGTGCGACCACAGAACAGATGCTGATTATGAAGATAATTAATATGGCTAATTAAACTGGCGAATGCGATGCAGAAATTGCATTTGCCAGGCAGCACACAAAGCCGAGAGCCAGGGGACAGGGAAATGCAGAAAAACAAGCGAAATTTCAACGGCTCCTGCCACATAAAAGCCAATTAATTATTTTTATGGCTACTCTCAGAGCAGAGCCCCCAGAGCCAAACTCCAACTTGGAGTCCGCCAACGGAAGCCAAGAGTCCGTCTGCGTCTGCCTCGTCTTTTTGCACTGAGCTCGGGGATAATAAAAAATTATGGCCAACGATTTGGCTCACTCGAAACGAAACGAAACGAAAAAAAAAAAAAACAAATAAACTAAAAAAAAAACCAGCACTGTGAGCCACTGACCAGGCCAAGCTCCTCCGGTGCCCCCGTTTATACATATATATTTATATACACTTTATCCTGCATACTAAATCCTCGAAAATAAAAGTAAGAGCCAGAGCCAGAGCCAGAGCAAGAGCCATGCAAGGGCCAAAAAGATGGCGCCTTGCTGTGTACAAAATTGATCAGTGGATTCCCTGCCGTTTGAACTATGACGCGATATGTCATCATATTTTCTCGTTGCAGTTGAAGGGAAGGTCCCCTTCCCGATGGTGGGTACAGCAAAGAGGTAGGTTCCATCTTCTGCTTGTGGTTTCTGCCATGCATATTTCTCACTTTGTCAAACCTTCTGCTCTGTGAGATTGGATGGCCCCCACAGCCCCTTCGACTCCTTCCATGCCCGTGTGTACCCCTCTCGCTTTTAGTCAAGTTGTATTTAGCATTTGGCTTGAACAACATTTATTGCCTGGGCTACCGCAAAATCAATTTGGGCGCTTTGTTTCCGATTTTCGTGGAGGCTTGCAGGCGCCCCCAGAACTCGTCTTGCCTCTGGCCAATCCCCTCGGCTGTGTTTATGGCCATTTCTCCGCTCCGTTTTATTGGCCAAGCCAATGCGCCTGAGTAATGGCCGCCGCCTCTCTGTGGCTCGGCTCCCGTCACACTCGACGTTGCTTTCGGCCAATTTGGTTCTGGTCACTGTTCTGACTCGTTTTTACTGCAACTTCTGTTCGGTTCAACAATTTCTTTTATATATTTTGCAAAAGCGGTTTTTACATGTTATTTGTAGAGTTGTGAGGGGAAGTACCAGCTAGGAAATACCTTCCAAAATTCAAGCATTGCCCATTGTCCATGGCACAGAGTTCATTAAAAAGTCCATTACCCGAGGAGGCTGCACACACACAGCAAATCAATTTTGATTTACTTCCAGCAGTCGAACAGGCGGACCGACCGACAGACAGAGAACATATATCAATATGTTTGCCCCCATAGCGGTCAGCCCTCGAAATGGGGCATGTTTTGTGGGCAGGGGGGGCCTGATAGTGGTGCCAGAGCTGGCCAGCGAAGCGTTCCATCATTCGGAGGAGTGCTGATGATGGAAAGTGTCCCACTGTGCGTGCACAAAAAGCAACAACCAAAATAGGAAAGAAAATAGAAAGAGCAGAGAAGTGAAGAGCGCCACAATGGACTGTCTAGAATGCCACAGAAAATGGAGTGGTTCGGTATGGAGGAGGCTGTTCGAAGACTGAGAGTGAGCCGCAACAACAATAAACGCTAATAATGCTTAATCAATGTTACACTTTGCAACAATAAAACAGGAACAAAAAACGAAGGGCCGCAAGAACCCCAGAGTTCAACTTCATTTGTGTCATGATTTATGGCTTTTTCATTACCAAAAAAAAAAGGAAACAAAAAAGAAAAGAAACGCACCTCTTCACACCTGTGGAAAAAAAAAATGTTGAGGCCGCAATGAAATGTAATTGAAAATCAACTAAATCGATTTCCCAGAGAGAGAGAAACCATTTGTTGAAAACAATGTGCGGAATTTGTTGCGTACAAATCTGTTATTGTTGTGTGTTCATTTCGCTTCATTTGCGTTGCGCATTTCAATAATCATTTGTATTGTGGCATCTCGCGTTGATTATAAACACGCAGAGTTCATAAATTTCCAAAATGAGCTTCATTACGGATAGAACCGATTTGCTTGGTGGGTTTCAAAATTATCAAATTTATTCTCAGACGAAGATTTCCAGCGGGCTTTATGGGGGCGTTTATCGATTTGCCAAGTGTTGAATAACTAGTGAAACAGTAACAGTGTTAAACAGTCTCCAAAGCAAACCATTGAACAATTCAGAACAATTTGGATGGATAAACTATAAAAATTGGAAGAGAACTTTACTCTCGATCCATTTCTAATGTTCAACTCCAAGACAAAGCCCCAGTTTGCTGTCACATCGATAAGCCAACGAACGAGCAATTATTTTTGAAAGAAAATTTGGAGGGATTTCTTTGTTTGCACTTTCATTGTGTGCCTCCACCCAGCGGCAGCTGCGGCTGCGTGCCTCCCCAGAACCCAAATCTGGCACATCCCAAAGCTTTTCAACGCTATGCCACATGTCTCTCTCTCTCTCTCTCCCCACAAATCCTCTCCACTCGGCACACACTTGGCGTGGAGCGCAACGGAGTCAGCGGATGTGGCCTGTGGCTGTGGTTATGCTCGTGAATACTTTTTGAGAAGTGCGCCCAGCACGAGTTAAAATTTAATTTAGTGAAAATAATTTGCTTAGTCGTGCTGCAAAATTGCATAATTGTCAATGGTTTCGGCCACTCGGCGGAGCTCTCTCTCTCTCGCACACCCGTTCTCGATTGCTGAACTCTTCTAATGAGGCGACCGCAGCGCCATTTTGTGGCACAAACACATTTGCATATTGGAAAATTATAGCCCTCTGCCCAAAGGCTGACGCCTGCTCCGACGCTGGCTTCTGCTTCTGGCTTTTGTTAGCGGTGCGGTTGCGCAGAGGGCCAAACTCGATGCTGAGCCAGAGCCAGAGCTAGGGCCAGAGCAGCCAGAGTCGCAGCGCGTGGTGGCCTGGTGAGGCGCAATGGGGGGGCGGTCGCTGTCGACGACGAAGTGACCTCCAGCCGCGTCCCAATGGCGAGGACTTGACTCTTAACTGGCAGTCTGGCAGCCAGGCGCAGTGAGAATCGAGTGCACGAAAATATGCAAGCAATGCAATGCTCCCACTCCTCTTTCTGGCCTCATGATGAGCTGTAAAACACGCGTTTTCATAATGTTATTAAACGGAGCAAGAGGTAGAGCGGCTGTGGCAGCGGCAGCGGCAGCGGCAACCAACGGCCATTTGACATGCCAAAAAACACTTCTGTCACAGCAGCAGGAGAAGCAGCAGCAGCAGCAGCAACAGCAGCAGTCGCAGCAGTTGTATCCAGTGTCCCTAGGGGGTGGCCAAGACCACAAAAGCGTGCCATACCCGATCCCACCCGATCTCTGCCCGCCTCTTGCCCGCCATTGGGACAGGAAACTGCGCAAGCGCCGCGACCGGATTGGGTTCGTAAATTGAGCGCCGCATGCGTCAGGGCAATTATTTTGCCATAATAAACTTGATACGGAGCGACGCTCTTATCTATGATTTCAGATTATCGCAGCAGTGGCCGAACAGTAGCTTTTTAGCTTATTTAATTTCAAATTTAAGTTTATTTTTATCGATTGAGCGGCAACAGTCAAAGTGGCAGTAAAACTACCTGGCATTCATTTGGGAAGCTCAGCTCCTAATAGAGATTGTTATATGTTGCCGAATTGCATTCTCCTGCATATCCGAAAATTACTTTCGAAAAAATTTTATAATTGTTTTATGGTAAAACTATTTCACATTCAGATTTATGGCATAATTTATCCCATAATTTATCCCTGCCAGACCAAGAAAAAAAGGTCAGTCCATTATAGTGACATCAGTCTGGCAGCACTATAATATTTTGTCTACAAAATAATCGCCTGAATTCCTAAACGATATATCGCAAATTTCAATTCGAATTTACTCAAAGAAATTGATAGAAAACTCATATGATTTTGATGAACTTAAAGAAAGAAACAGGAGAGGATAAAGATCGTTACGCGGAAAAGGTCAATTTATCTCACAAAAGTGAGATATGTGTACATCGATATGTAGAATCAAAAGTGGCGGGTTTGAAATTCTGTGGTTGGTCAAGCGGCGTAAAAGCAAGAACAAATAATGTTGACTCAAAATTAAAAAAAAACAAGTTGGTTAGATGATATATCCCCAAAAAAAGTCCAATTAGACGTCAGAGGCAAATAAAATATCAACAAAAAAAGTATATCGATATATCGTTCGCCCACAGCTGCTTCTGATGAATGAACGTGTGCGGTAGTAAAAGCGTAAAACATAGCAAAAAGCGGAATTCGCAAAGCCATTTTCTTGTTGGCCCCGCATACAAGGCCAGGCTAATTTTACAAACAATTAATGGCTTCCAGTACAAAAGACTAAATCGTGTTGGTGACAGCTGCCTTTAGGGACGATTAAAAGGGCTTCTTGGACCGGCGACACACAATGGAAATGGATGGGTAAAATAAAGGCAGCAAACGAGCAGTAGTAGCAGGAGAGTGGTGTGTGTTCGTGTGCGTACGCGTGTGAGGTGGTAGTGCGTGTAGTAGTACGAACGAGCGTGTGTGAGGTAAACGCAAAACGGTGAAGCGAACCAGGGAGGCAGCAAACACGCAAAAGAAGTCCCAAATTGTGAAAAAGAAAACAAAAAGAGTGCCTAAAATTGTGTTGGGTTGGGGGGAAAAAGAGTCAAGTGTAAAGTGAAGATGGAAAATGCGTGGTAAATGAGATAAGCGATTGCAGCCCCACCGCTAGAGCCGGGCATGTTAGTGCTACTGGTCCGAGGAGCAGAGGCAGAGCAGCACCCACCCATAGCCACAGTCCTCCTGCCCCTGCCACAGCTCAAGCCCGAACAGCAGTAATGATGCTAGCCGCAGCCGGTATGCCGGCCTACGATGCCGGCAAGATCAACAGCAACCCGAGCAATGGGACAGGCGGTGGCACGGTGGGCACTCCCTCGGCCGTGGGTGCCTCGCGTCCCAGTGCTGCCAGTGCACTGATGAAGACCCTATCCGTGCGCCTGCATCGCGGCACCGAATTTATCAAGGATACCGTGCAGAAGGCCCTGGTCATGTCAGCACCAGCACCTGCACCCGCACCCGTGGCCCCAGCCCCAGCCTCAGCCCCACCGCCACCACCAGTTGAATCCGCAGTGCCACCGGCGAAGCCCTTAACGCTAACCAGCCAGACGCTCAAGCGGAAACTGGCCGGTGCGGGAGGGTTGATGGGATGCGGACCGAGTCGGATTACATCGATCACCACCAGCTCGAGCAGTGGACGCTTCATACTGGCGCATGCCAACAGGAAGCCCGCTAGCCAGGTGCCGACGGAGGTGTTCCTCAAGGTATACACGGTGGCACCCACTGAACTGCATCGCTCGGCAGCGGCCCGCGTACGTAATCCCAGCACTGATAGCTTACTCATGGATCTGTGCCAGTTTAAGCCCATCCGGCCCATGCCCATAACGCCAATTAAAATGTAAGTCCTGCAGATCCTTGCATCAATCAATCTATTCCAATTCCGTGTCGATCTTTGCTCTGGCAGTAACAAATTCCGCGGCTTTGAACTGAAGCGACCCAAATTTGTGCCCGCCGTGAATGACAGCGAAGACGAGGACGAGGAGGACGACGAGGATGATCCAGAGTCAATCCAGAAACCAAAGCCTAGGTAAGTATTCAGCATAATCGTTGGGAGCATCGTTTAAAGTAAGCCTTTCGTTTGGTTCCTCAGCTCCGTGACATTGTTGCCGCATAAGGGGTCGGCATTCGTGCCGATGCCCTATATAGAGAGCCCCAACACCACCGCCGCCATCACCGCAATCGCCACCAGGAGCAGATCTCGCTCACACAACACTCACACCTCAGCCACTGGCGCCACAGACGAGCCCAAGCCAAAGCGTCGTCGTCGCGGTCCGCTGCTCACGGCCAGGCGACGTCGCACAAGAACGTCAGCAGCTGCAGCCGCCGCTGCTGCTTCAGGTGCGCCCTCACCAGTCAACACATCAGTCTCGCCAGAAGAAGTGGCGCCCAAACCTGCAGCACCTGTCAAACGCAAGGCAACCACCAAGAGTGGATCTGCCAAGCGCAGTCGTGCTGCAGCAGCTGCCAATCCCACACCAGTCGCCGCCACATCAACCTCGCCGGAAGAAGCAGCCAGAGCGCCTACCAAACGCAAATCGTCAACGAAGAGGGAACCAGCGAAACGCAGCCGTGCCGCGGCTGCTGCAGCTGCCACTCCCACACCAGTCAGCACATCCACCTCTACGGGAAGGGCTCCCCGTGCACCCGCCAAGCGCAAATCAGCCTCATCAAAGGGCCCAGCGAAACGCAGCTGTGGTGGCTTGTCTCCAGCACGCCCCTCGCCACCCATGACGCGTCAACGCGCCCGTCAACAGATCTCCGCCAGCAGCTGCCACAGTGGCAGCACTTAAATTTCATATACAATCATCTCGGATGTTCGTTCAGTGGAACGTAATCCGATGCGGCAGCAGCAGTGACAATGGGAAAGGGTCTAGAAAACTTTCCAAGTTCGAAGTCTTTCGGTTCTAGTTACTGTTTATGTTTGACTCGCGTTCCAAAGCGCCTATTCGTGTGGCATTGTTCTGGGAAAGTGGGAGTGTAATGCAAACCCATGGGTAAGGCATAACCATTATGAAATTAATATATTTTCCAAGAGGGTTTTATCCATTAAACCGATTTTCTTGGAAAATATCAAGCTATGCCATAGAAAGTGGAGACATCCCGGCTTTACTTTGCCCACATTCAAGAGAGAGATCCAGGCTTTACTTTCCCCCATTTTCACTTACTTTGGGTAGACACAAAATTTTGACTTGGTCTTTAAGACTGATATAACAAAGAATCCACTAACGAATATATGATACTGATACTGAAACTGATACTGACATGTATGCAAAAAACAAACAAACAAACAAAAAACTGAAGATTCAAGAATTTATGTTTAGCCTCAGTCCTTAGCAAAACGAAGAAGTTTCAGCAGAAAAAGTATTAAATGTATAAAGAAACAAAACCATGTAAAATGTAAGCCATTCCTGATATTCATATTTCAAAATGATTGCGTGTTCTTTTGTGTATTTTATTTTGTTGTAACCATGAATATGCTTATTTTGTATTTGTCCCATGTACAAACAGAAAAATTGCAATGCTTTCGATTCGATTATGCTCTACATACGTTGGGCCTTTGAGGCACAAAAAAAGATATCGAGAAAGAGAGAATTATGAGAAAATTAAGAACAGGTAGGAGAAGAGGAGAAGATCATGTAAACGCCACAACTACAATTAATTTTCCTACTTTAATTAAGTTTGTTAGAATTTATAGCTTAGAAACGAAACAAAACTAATTCATTCATAAATCTATATTATATGAACATAAATACATAAATATATAATAATAACATAATACTACCTAAATCTATCTGTAAGAGCAGCATATGAATATATTTAGAGGTCAAATCAACTGTGTGTTGTGATATGAACTAATTTATAATACCAAGCAAAAGACAACCAACAACCCAACCCAACCCAACCCGAAGCCCCCCCAATGATAGTTCAATCAATTTGCTTGATCCCAGACAACACAGATATGTAGATGCCCCACTCTCAGACACCCCATTCAGAACAGATGCAAAACACTATGATATCATTAAGAAGTAGTGCCACAAACAAAATTCCATAATTAAAATTTGCAACAAAAAAAAAGCATAAAATCAAGACAAATTATCAAGCATTAGCCCTAAGCTAAGAACAATTTCAAGAGATTCCAAACAAATGCAAAATTACTTAAACACACAGCGAGTTGTATGCGTCAATAAAAATCCCTAAAAAATAACTACAAGATTATGAATTTATTTTGTTTTTCCTTTTCTATTCCCCAAAAAGCGAATCTTTGAGCCTTATTCGATCTTTTCTTGACAGTCCTTAAACTTTTAGATATCTTCTCGTAAATCGTGTTTAATCTTTAGTTACACTTTCATTTTCATTCATGAAATCGTTCTTTATTTTCTGTATCAATATTGTCTTTGGCTTCGACAGAACTTTGTTTGATTTCGTACTGAATTCCGGTACCCATTACCATATCCTCTACACTCTCATTAGTTATATCTTTGATTCCTTCAGATTATTCCTCGAATATCTCCATTTTTGTGGGCATAACATTCCACAAATCCTGCAGCTTGTAGCCCTCCCGTATCCGCTCCATGGCAAAACCCAACTCCTTGCAATACACTGGGTCTCTTTCCGATTGTGGATTGCTGTGCGACACACAACCCTCCGCCAGATAGCTATTCAGTTTGGTATTGATTTCGCGCTCCTGCCGCTCGTCCAGCTCCTCGAAATTCTCGATCTTGAATTGCGTAGCTTGTGCCGCCTCCTCAGCGGCATCCGCCAGTCGCTGGCGCGCATCCTGAGCATCGTAGTGGATGCCAAAGTTGGGCTGCTCTATGTAGACCGTGTGCAGCGAACAGAGCTCCTTGAATAGATCGTTCAGCCGCTCGGCGGGATCGATGCGGAAGCCGAGTACATAGCCGCCGCCAGTCTCGGCTGTTTGGATGACCAATGCAGGCCCGTACTTGGACTCTCGCACACGTAGCTAGAAGGAAAAGTCAGATATTGGTGGAAGATTCTAGCCAGAAGGATGATTAAGCTCACGCTCTCAATTTGCAGATATGGCAGGCTGATGTTGAAGGTCTCATTGGCATCAGCGAACCACACAAGACGTATGTTAGAGACGACAAAGCTGCCCAGATTTCCCTGATCGCTGGATAGATTCCAGACGCCCTGTACCTGGCTGTAGACCTGCTCATCGGGCAGGATAATCAGTTGTCCAGAGAGCACGATGGCTCCACGCAGCTTCAAGTCGCGATAGAGATACGTCCGTTGATATAATCTATAGGATAGTGCGAGGAATCTGACATTTTGTGTGGTTCTACAAGAGATTTTCCATATTCCACTCACTGATACACATCAAAGACGCTGGCAAAGATGGGCTGATCACGCCGCGCCGTTTCGCCGGACACATCCGTGAAGAGGAACTCGAAACGCGTCTCATTGCTGATGGCCAGAATGTACAATGCCTGACTGGGCATCCTGCCCTTGGAGTGCATGTGCACGATTCTGGTATTGGTGTTTCCAAACCTCGCAAAACCAATGGCTGAAAAAGGCAAAGAGAGTCAGTCTGATGTCTGATGAATCCCCATCGTAGTTACTCACATAAATTGTACTTTTTGTGCACCAAAGAATGCCAAATCACCCGAAGATTGGTGACCATTAGGCGGCCCGTGTCCCCAGGATTACCCTTGCTGTCCTCGATATGGTAGATGTAATCCAGCACCTTCTCTCCAGTGCGTAGACGAGTGTGCCTGGAATTTATGTGTTGACTGACCCTATTCCCCTCCATCTCTCTCGTTGAATAACTTACAGATGTGGCGTATCAAACTTGACATCCTTGTCCTCCCAAAGGAGTTGCAGCTGTGGCTGTTGGCCATCGCTTTGCCCCAGAGATTTCAACATTTTAATAAAGAAATTTCCAACTTCTGTTGTGGTTCCAGACCCTCCTCCAAGAAGCCGTTGCTAGGTAACGTTTTATGCACTTTCAAAGGTACACGGCTAAGGGTAAGGTAAGGTTACCGAAAGGATAGCTTTTATGGAGAATGAATTTAAGTTTTTATATAAACTAAAGGAGTCCTGTTCAGCTCTTCACTTTCTTTTCATTTCTAAGCCTCGAAGCACGATCCTTGGTCCCAGTCTCCGTCTCCAGTCTCCAGGACTTGCCTACATCCTACTAATTGTTGTTTCCAGTTATTTTCATAATATATATTTATGTATATTTGTCTAATTTGTAGAATTATAAGTACAAAACTTACGCTCTGCTTACTGGTATCAAAGTAGAAAAAGGTTTGGCTGATTATACACTTATACTCGGACGACTACGAGTCAAGATTCCCCAAGGGGAAATGTAGCCTTAATTTATATAGAATAGCCAAGCTAAATATTGGAAATGTTTCTCATTGTTTTTCGCTCTTTGTTTAGAATATTGCAAAGGTTTGACTTAAATATTAGTACTTTCATTGACAGAATCCAATTAATAGACAGACGGTGGCAACAGAAGGCAATTGTTGTGGACAAATGTCGAATACCGAAACGAAACTAAATCATAGTTAGACTACAGCTAACAGCGGGGCACCGTTCCTCCCGCTTACATGATGATCTGTGGCTCGGGCACGCTGGCCGCAATGCTTTTGTGTGGCAGCACTTGGCCCCCGTTTACGTAGAGCTCGTCCTTGACAATTACATCCTCGCCGAGCACAGTGATGCCCTCGATGCGCACCCAACGACCAACCGTCGAGCGCCAGCCAACGATGCAGGAGTCCAGCCAGGAGTGGGAGCGTACAATGGCGCCTTTAAGTATGGTGGCACGCTTGATGCACACTCCATCCTCGATTATTACGTCCGGCCCGATGGTTACATTTGGCCCAATGCGGCAGCCTTCGCCTATTGTGGCTGTGGGATCCACCAGTACGTTGCCCACGACTCCTGGTCCGGTGTACAGCTTCGTTGATTGCTTCTGACGCAGCGAGCTCAGGTAGAGGCACATGCCTAGAAGAGATATACAGGAAGAGGCATATCAATAAATGTCTCCTGCCAGGGGATTCTCCTATCTGGGACAGGGTTCTTCCCGCTCACGCTATCTGCCCAACGAGCCTCCACCACACTCAAGCAGAAATCGCTCTATCAAACATTCTCCGTGGCCTTAGCTCTTCCGAGAAAGCACACACGAAAAAGATAAAACAAATTCGAACGAAAACAAAACATGATTAAAAAATGCACGACACAACGGCAGACGATAAAGACTAATGAGGCAATTGAAGATAGGCGGCGAGTGCTCTGCTCTCCAGTCAGTGAGTCATCCTACCTGTAAGAAAGTCTTTGGGCTGTCCAATGTCCATCCAGAAGCCGGTCAGATCCATGGCGTATAGCTGCTGTTGCTCGGCCATGGCCGGAAAGACCTCCTTTTCGATGGATGTGGGCCTCACCTCAATCCTCTCGAGCACCGATGGATTGAAGATGTAAATGCCGGCATTGATTTTGTTGCTAACAAACTCCTGCGGCTTCTCGATAAAGTTCTTGATGCAGCCGTCCTCGTCGTACAGCACCACACCATACTTGGAGGGCTCCTCCACCTTGGTCACGACAATGGTCCCCTCTTTGCCGTGATTTCGATGGAACTGCACCAGCTGCTTGAAGGGGAAGTCACAGATCACATCCGAGTTGAGCACAAAAAAGGGCTCCGGACTGGCAGTCAGTATCGATTTGGCCAGGGCCAGGGGTCCAGCAGTACCTAGGGGCTCCGTTTCATGTGAGAATATCAGTTCCACGCCCAGTTTGTCAGCCTCCACCTTCAGCTCCTTCTCCATTTGCTCAGCCCTATAGCTGACGGCGAGTATGACCTGGATGAGCAACATGTTGGCTTATATAAATATTACGCATAGCTGGGGCGAACTCAAACACTCACCTGACGGCACCCGGCATCGACAAGTGCCTCTAGCTGGTGCAACAGAATCGGCTTATTGGCAAACTCCACCAGGGGCTTGGGTGTGCTGAGGGTGAGCGGGCGCAGGCGGGTACCATAGCCACCGACCAAGATGAGGGCACGAGTGCCATTGCCGACAGCTGTGCTGGGTGCGCCGCACATTTCCGTTATGTTCTTTTGAGCACTTGTGACACGTCAGAGATTCCGCCAGCAATTGTTTTTCTCCGCTCTCTTCGGGGGGATGGATTGGGGTTGACGAGCAAATGAACGTGAGCTAGGCGAACGTATTTCTGTTTGACTTTAATTAATGTCACTTACAGTCTTTTGTTGTTGTTTCTTCTGATAAGAAGTTGATTCGTTTTTATGAAGTTTCGTAGTTTTTATGACCTATTGCATTTGTTGGCGCTTTCCTATTGGGACTGGTCGTTGTGAGTATGTGAACTCCTGTAATCAGCATAAACCTTTATCAAAAGCAATGGCACTTTGCTCAATTAAAAATAAAGTTGCTGAAATTTCGGTTAATTTTGGCTGAAAACAACCAAATCAGTGAGACCGCTTAGGTATCGATAAAATATACCTACTGACCCTCAAAGCAATACCAAAATATTCCATCCAATTTTCTTATTTTCTATTTTGATATCCGATCGAATGTTTTGAGCCAGTCAGGATTTCACCACTGAACATATGATTTTATCCGATTGATGAATCAATTCTCTACAATTAAGCATATTATTATTACTAATCCTTATTTGATTGTATATTTTTAGTGCTTTAAACTTTAAACAAAGAATACACAAAAAGGTCCCTTATTTATTTTGTTGCCATTTGCTTGTATGAACTGGCACATCTACATACATGTACACTTATGGTTGGTGGTTTTATGCTAATGTACTATTATATTTGGTATTCTTGAGTATTCATCGTATTTTGTAAACAATCCAATATAAAATGTAATGAAAATAAGTGAATTGATTATTGTATCGAATAAAACAATAGTTTCAGGGCTAAGAGTGTAAGCTTGCCAGTAACATGAAAATAAATATCTGAATATGTATATGAAAACCAGCTGGGCCAGGAATATTCTGCGAAAAGTGACCAGCACTGTTCCCCATTAGGAAAATCCCTTCTACCCTTGGGAAAAAGGATTGCATATAATTGTGGTATTGTTGGAAATCTCAGCCTAAAATCAATGTAAAAAAAATGTCAATATGTTTTGGAAATCCATCTCAACGAATTTTTATTACAGATAACGATAATGTATCTATGTATCATAGAAATCATATGGAAAAGGTTAAGAACATGTCAGTCCATGTCTAATGAAAAGAGGGTATCCAAAGACACTTTACATACCATTCTACCGGCTGACAAGCAACAAGTTGTCAAAGAGCGTAAAGTTCCATGCCCACCTTTTTGGTTGACGTTTTTAATTTGATCTATATTTTCTAAGCAATTCAATAAAATACACCTATGAAAAGTAGCCAATCCACTTTAAAACTGTTTTATAAATCGGATAAAAGTGTGGTTTTAGTGTTGAGATTCCTAACTAGCTGGTAATATTAAGCAGAAGATCAAAATCTATGAAAATTATTTAAGATGTACGATATATTTACGGTATATTTTTAAAGGGAGATACATTTTTTGAGGTTCGTGCGGTATACTTTATCGATAAGTCTACAATTGGCAGTGCTGGAAAACACTGAATTGTGCGGTGCTGTTCGTCGGAGGTCGGGGAGATTTTGTTACGGGCATAAACCCAATCTGTGAAAATTGTGCAAATAATAATTAAAAACTAGCTCAAAGGTAAGTCGAATGTCAGGGAAAAGTGAAAAAAAAACAAATGTGTTATGTAAATTGCCACATTATAAGATATGAAAGGGGTGCTGCGGTTGGTCTGATTGTGGGGGCTCCGCTGGGCAGAGGCTCAGGAAACGAGATACACATACATTCACATACGGGCATACATATTTCGTCAAATAAGCAGCAGCAGCGAGACAGAAAACAAAATGTCGACCATTTGCATTTTTCTTGTATTACTTTTTCCAAGCAATTTTTGAACAGTTCGTTGTCATTTATTGTTGCTAAAAGCCTGGCTCAAGAACTCTCTAGTATATCATCAAGACTTTGGTGAAGTTTCAACCGAATAAAGTGCGATTTCAGTGTGGGTAATATTTTGATATTGATTTTTACAATGGCTGCCTTTCGGACAGTTCCCTGTGGAAATTGCCCGAGGAAAACCTTTTGGTCATTGTATACATTAGGCATCGGGTAACAAAAATTCCGTCTGGGGAATAATGTGTAGACGCGTAGTCACATTTCTCTATCAAATCTATCCAATCCTGCCTGGCAACACACCTCAGCAGCAGCGGTGTAGGGTATCCAGGCATGTATGCGTTCTTTTTTTTTTTGTTCTATTTCGAATTGATATTTCCTCTTGTTGTGGGGCGGAGATTGTGGTACGGGTGGCAAGGCCTATACGCATCTTGTTAAGTTTTTACTTTCTCTTTTATTTATGCTGTAAACTTCAATCGACTGAAGATGCCGTGGGGAAGAGAGCGTGCATATGTGTGTGTTGGGGATAGATGGTTCTTCCAAGCACAGCATTTATTTAATTCTTTGGCCTCTTGTCAGCATTTTGGCATTGTTCTCTTCTCTTTATTCTCTGTATATGTGCATGTATTTGTTTGGCTATTTAATATATTCGGAATTGCATTGAGTTTCGTTTTTGGGGCCTGGCGAGGTTTTCTTGCTCAATTGACAGCCTCGTGCTCAGACCAGAACATTTTTTGCAAGTAATGCAGCAACAAAAGGAAAATCTGTGAGAACATCGCTCGCCCAA
Organism: Drosophila guanche; assembly: GCF_900245975.1. NCBI lineage: Eukaryota > Metazoa > Arthropoda > Insecta > Diptera > Drosophilidae > Drosophila > Drosophila guanche. Next base: position 6,136,228 of record NW_022995750.1, on the reverse strand, counting down.
TGAGCATTTCTAGGAATGTCTATGCTTTTCTTTCGTGGCTTGATGAAATAAGCTATGGACCGTGTGACGTCATGGCTGTGTATAACAGCTGTAGGAAGTGGACAACACTGTATAATACTGTTACCCCCTCTTCAAGTACTACATAGCTGTTTGCGCATGTAAAATTCCCGTGTCACATTCATCTTTTCTGGAAAAGTCCATGTGACGCAATTGCTGGATTTAGAAGCTTCTTCCATCTTCTAAAATGTGTGCTACCTGTCATCATGCCAGTGCGCATCTATACCAAGTATTATCATTCCCAATGGCCGCCTGATAACGTCTCAAAGACCAAAGTCAACCTTGAAAGTTGATTGAACTGCAGAAAGGAAAATATTTTGACCCCCAAGCCGGAGCAGAGGCTCTCCCTCTCCTTATTCAATACTCAACGCCTACGGCCGGGCCACATAATTTGATTTGCCTTGCCATCCCGCTCTGGCACTGTGTGAGTGAGCGAGAGAGTTCTGCCTGGAGGCCTGCCTGCCGCCTGTCTCGCCGCAGCCAGCCCCTATCCTTAAACCACACAGTTCCTCTGCCAGACCCATCCTCCTCTCTCCCTTTCTCCTCTAATTTGCTAGTCAGTGCGGTGAATAAAAAAATCCTGTTGTGTCTGTCTGCCTTGCCTGCCGCTCTTGATGATGACTTTGTATGCAAGGAGGGGAGAACCTGGCACTTTGCATCTGTATGTGTATGTGTGTTTCACTTCGAGTTGCGTTTCGTTTGCTCTTTGCCCCACCAAAACAAAAACGAAGAAGAGAAAAGAACAGAACAGAAACAACAAAAAGCCAAAACACAAGTCGGAACTTGCTCTCCGCTTTGTTTGCCCATCGCCTGGCTGACTCTCTTTGAGTGGTGTACGTATGGTTATGTGTATGAGTGTGTGCGGTTGATGAGTGAGTGTGTGTGTGTGTACATTGAACTCCATGAGTTTTTAGCCGTCGACGGAGCTGCTGCCTCCACTCCACTACCCTCTCTCATCTCTATCATCAAAGGGTCTTGATTTTGCTGGCAATGCTCTAACTCTGTTTCGGGTATAACAGTTTCCTCACGCGTGGAGCATGTGTTTGGCTTTAGCTGTTAAATATGAACTGTAGTAGAGTATGCCTAAACCGCCTTTTATCTTCCTTCTCACTCGTTTTGTGTAAAGGAAACGAGTGCAAAAGAGATCGGCGGACAGCGCAGCGTAGTTGTTGTTGGCAGCCGTGTTTGACTCCTTTTTTTTTGTTTTGTTCTCTTTTTCCTTTTTCGTTTTTTTTTTTGTGTGTTGCCTCCTGATACCGATACCCGCTTCCCGCTGTGCAGATGAAGTTTCGCGCCCAGATGAAGGATCCGCTGTACATGCGAGAATTCCAGAATATAATCGCAACCCTGTCGAAGTTGTCCAAGGACTGCCTCATGATACTGGGAGCACAGCAGATGCACCTCATTGTGAACGAGGACCAGAGCTCCACGTCGTCACCGCTAGTGTGGGTGAGCATTGCAGCCACCGAGTACTTTCCCGAGTACGTTATGGAGGCCGCTCACCCGGATCAGGATTATATTGTGCTGATCATGTCTGCGGCGAATTTGGGCCGGGCTCTGTCTTTCCTTCGTGGCGGAGGCGCCAATAGCTGCAAACTGAAGCTGCAGAGAATTCAGTTTCCCTGCATATCTGTGGCATGCTCGTTGCTGTCCACTTCCTCTACGGAGGCCCGAGACGTACTCTACGACGTGCCCGTCACCATAATCCCCGCAAGCGACTGGCCCACCTATGTGGTGCCCCAGGTGCCGCCCTCCCAGCTGGCCCTGGCCCTGCCTTCGCTCCGCCTGTTGCGAAGCCTGATTGACAAGCTAAAGAATATGTCGCCCAGCCTGGAGTTCCAGGCCAACAGTGACGGGGAGCTGAATGTGGTGGCCACCTCCGAGATGTCCACGGTCACCAGTCGCTTCAAGCGCCTCCTACCACGCTTCCTGTCAGCAGATAGTGACCGGGCTTCGTGCTTGGTGGATTCGCGCAAGGCTTCGGCCTTCTTTACCGCCCTGCAGTTGGCCAACGAGGAGCTGACCATCGCCATCGATCGGGAGCACTCAATCCACCTGCAGATCGATGTGCGTAAGGATGTGATGCTGCACTCAATTTTGCCAGCTGTTTGTGCTTAGAATTAAATTTCCAGTGAGCCAGTCAGCTTTCATAACTTCCAGTTTATTAGCTGTTTATAAAAATAATCGTTTAAATTAGTAAGTCGATAATTGCCGAATAAATATGTTCCTCCCTGTCTGTTCTTATGTTATCGATAAGCGAAAGTCTCTTCTCTAGCACTCGTCTGCTCGCCCCAAATTTACCAGCAACCGTGGCCCCATTTAGCGCTCCTCTCTTTCTCTCTCATTGAGAGCTGCATTTCCAGTGCACTTACACGCGCGTGTATGCAGACGACACTGTGTGTGTGTGAGTGATACATCCAGTATGCATATTCATTATTTGGCATTGTTGTTACTGGTTTTTGTTGTTAAAACATCGTGCACATGTTTGCTCTTGCTCACACTTGCAATTGACTTTGTTGTTGCTGCTGCTTCTGGGAAGACGACGACGACGCCAGCGCAGGTGAGCGAGCGAGTGAGCTCGCGCTGCCTTGTGTCAACTAGGCCAGCTAAGACGTCAGCAGCGACGTCGACGTTGTTGAGCAGCTCTCTGCGTGGGCCGCTCAAATTCTCCCCCCTGCCAATCATTCTCTATCGCAACATGATTGAAAATGTACACAGGCCAACAGCTGTTTGAGTTTTAAGACCAGCATAATGCACATTTAATTTAGAATGTTTATAATAAGATGTTTCCTTATCTGCGTATGTATGAACACATTTCCCTCACATTTCTGATTGCGGTCAAAAGTTGGTTTCTGCCCCTGCTTTGTTGGACAGAGTGCTATCGTTGTCTAAACAAATGGCCGACCATTTTTATCAGCCAAATGGCAGCCCTTGATAGTGTGGTGGTTCGCTCCTAAGTTTGTATGTATCGTCGTGGCGTGCTGTGCTGGATACGTGGCTTATTTTTCCCTTATAACACAAACACACACGCGCTCCAACTGAGAGGGAGAGGTCAGCTGAGTACATATGGTTTCACGACCCTATTAGATTTGTCGAAAGTTGCTGTTTCACTCGCGCTCGATCAGCTGATCAAATGTAAGCAGTAATATTGGATGGGGTGGTGGCACCCACAGGTAAAAGAAACAGAAGAGAGGGAATGAAACAGGCAAGAGTGAAAGAGCCAACCAACCCCCAAGTATATTATTGAGAGCCACTCATTCTCTCTCTCTCTCTCTCTGTATCTCATTTGTTGTCAATTTCTTCTCAGCCATGCAGCCATTTTGAGTGGAAATGCATCAGATCAGGAATTTCAGCTTATTTTTTTACATGCTATATATTGTTTTCAAATAATTAGCTTAACTTAAGGTGACACATTTGATGCTAAAGAGCCTTTGGCTAGCGTGTAGATTGAGACCAGTCCACTGGATGAGAGTTGGTTGACCTCATTTCCAGGGGTTGAGTGACCTGTTTTCACGTCCACTCGTACTAACACTCACTCAAGAGGAATGTATTGCCCGACATATCCTATATCTTTATCTTTACTAAAACAAGTTTTATGTAGAAATTGGTAACAGATTAATCACATATATATATATGCATGTACATACATATGTACGAAGCCCACTCAGAACAACTCTCATTTATCGCTTAAATGCTCTTTCCTGTACTCTCTCAAAGAGACAGCGTGAAAATCGCTCTTCTGCTGTTTCTGTATTTTACACCACACTTGTAATATCACAATGCTGTTATGCTCGGGGTTCCGTAATTTTAAAATGAAACTTTATGTTTAACAAATGTTTTCCAATAAATAAACTTGTAAGAAGTAGATCCTATCGTAACTCGAATAGTATTCGAGGGTTCTGAGGGCCTGTTATGGTCGGCAATGCTAACCAGCACATAGACTTTCTTCAATGTACCAGTTATTTCAATATAACTATCGAATATAATCCCCAAGTTCATATTTAATATTTCACTCGACTTCCTCTCATATGTCTTCCATCTTTTATCTTGCTCCTCTCGCGAACGCAAAAATGAGCTCTCCCTCTCTATACGACTCTCTGCTTACGAGTCTCAAAACATCCAAATGACACTCAAGTTCCATCGTTTTTTTCCACTCGAAAAATTTCTTCATTCGGGTTCGGTTCGTTACGTTGCGCTTTGGAAAACATTTTCAGCATTTAAGCAAACAAGTAAAAAATATTTGAGATACTGAACATAAAGTAATTAATTAATAAGTTAAAAATTATGTTCTTTTGTTCTTTCCAACTTCCGAGAACGCACCTCGCCTTGATATTGTGTCTTGTGGTGCTCTTTTAAAAAGTCAAAAAAGGAGAGAAGGAAGGAAATGAAATGCAAACGATTGTACATTTTTTCTTTATATACTTGGGTACATACTGAAAAAAGGTGCTCCTGGTGTTTATATAATTATTATTAAATTATTACGCTGCGATAGCATGCAAATTGTTGAAATTGTGTATGCATTACGTTTTTCCTCCTCACTTTGATTTCGTTGTGTATTTTTTCCTTCTCTACGCTTTTATAATCGAGTCTTTGGCTCTGTGTGTGTGTGTGTCAGTGCGAATGTGTTGGTGTGTAACGTCGTCATGCGCTTGCCCTCGTGCGTTCTCTTTCGTGCACATGTTCGAACATGCAGCTCTGCCAGCGCTCTGTCGCTGCTGTGGGCTGCCTTTTCTGCGTTTAATTCCGTAGCAAAGGAAGGCTAGCAGCCAGCCACCAGCCCCACAAAAAAGATTTTTTTTAAATATATTTTAAATGGTTTATATACACATTCATATACATATGCAATTTATTGAAATGAAATTAAAATGCTCCCTGGAAAATGCAGCAAAGCTAAAGTACATTTCGAAACCATCTCATCTTCGTGTGTGTATAACTGTATATAAGCAGTGCCGCTGCCCACACGTATGGCTGTGTGTGTTTGGGTGTACATAACCAGTTGTGTTGTGTAAAAGACTGTAGTCCATCTCTTTTTTAATACTTTTTCTTATTTTTTAATTTCTTCTATTGCTCTTTGCAACAAGTTTTTTAGGGAACCTTTAATTCCTCCCTTTTCTCCCTATTTTCCCCTCTCAAGAATTGACCTTGTATGAAATACATTTCCCAACCTTCAAGAGTTAGAAACTACAACAATAGCCAGGGTTTTTCGCTTTAATTGTTGCATGTTGCCGCTGCCTTGCCACGGGGCCACGGGCCAGGCCACCCCCCGCAGGCCAGAGGTAGGGTTGTCAAGTCAACCATTTCTATTGCGTTCTTTCTTAAGGCTTTCTCATCCTGTGTAATTCCTTTTCTGGGGGAGGGAATGTATCAGTAGGGTAACGGACAAGAGGAAAGCTGAAATGCCCCCATTTACAGTTGCCAGAAGAGTGAGTAAGTGCTTGGCATCCCGCTCTCACACTCAGCTGTGCGTAGGCAGGTTTCGTAACAATGGAAAACGGGGAGAAGGTGGGGGAAAAAAGAAAACTGGACAGGGGAACACTATTCACAATATGCTCGACTGAGTCTTTACAACAACGATATTCAAATAAGTTACAAACAAAGCCAACAACACGCAGAAGGCATAACGAAAAAAAGGAGGGAGAGCATAGCGCACACATACACACTCTCAAAACTGTTATCAATTATGCTCTTTAGGGTTGTCATCTTTCCTTGTGAGGGTTGTCTAGTCCAAGTAACCCCCATGCTAGTGGTAATTACGTACAATGTATACGCGCTTCACATTTATTAATTTTTTCTTTGAGGCCCTTTACTTTCCCCATTTTCGATTTTTGATAAAAAGCAGCAACAACAATTGAACCCGTCGCCATATGTTGGAGTTGCCACACGCACAGCAGAAATGTCTGGCACACACCCGTCCTCAAAGGCACGAATACAAATACAACAAAAAATAAAGGCGCTGCCATATTTGTGGCCTCGCATATACCACAGTAATTTTGTATTCGCTCGTTTTGTCTGTGCTTTTTTGGTGTGAAAAACTTGTGGCATTATAGACTATAGCCGAGATTAGTGGTGGGTCACGAACCGAGTTGTTCGATATTCATACTCCACCACGTCGTTGTCACTCAAAAAACGATCAGCAGAACTGAATATTACAAGTGTATAATGGTTAGAAAATGGCGTGGAAAAACCCGATTGCTGCCCTACTCTTGCTTAAGTTTAGTTTCCACTTCCATCTCTATTTCGTGTCACGCTCCCACGTCTCGCTTGATAAAAACAGAAAAATGTCGACATATAATTGAAAAACCAAATACAACTAATTTTCCTCAAAAGCTGACGTCGTCGTTTGGTTTGGGGTTTGCTGGTCCCATTTTGACGGCCTTGAACTCGATTTCGTTTTTTTTTTTGCTAGTTTTGTTTGACGTTTGTTTTGTGATTTTTGTTTTATGTCAAATTTGAGTGGATGTCTGTCTGTCAATGTGCAACCACAAAAATCAGTAGTCAGATCAGAACGAAACAGTGTCGTGTCAGCCGATTTAATCGAAAAAGGGCAGACGAGTTGAAACTACGCATTTTTCTTTTTTGGGGTATATGGTAAGCCTGATTCATATAGGTGTGTATATAACGTGTTCCCTTCCCCTATATATAATGTAACGCTGCTCTGCGTTGACGTCGACGTTCCAAAGGGCATACACAGCAGCCGCAGCACACGTTTAGGTCTTATTCGCTGCCTCTCCAGCCTACACATACACACACACGCACATGACCACACGAACACACACTTTTGCTTTGCTGCCTTTTCATTTCATCTTCTATTCTGGCAGCGAAACAAGCATGGCAACTCACATAAACACACGCGAACACAGAGGCAGACAAAACTTGTTTCTCGCTCGCACATAAATAGGAAGGGGGGGTCACAAACACTGCAGCAGCAGCAGCGTAGCGTAGGATTACGAAAAGCAAAATATAAACAAAACGGTGGAAAACAGCTGACTTGGCTCAGCTGTGAGTGAGTGAGTATGTCTGCAATGTTCCACTCAACGTGACACTCTCACGTTGCTCTCTCACGCTTCTCTCACTCACTCTCTCTCGCTCTGCACGTGTCGTTGGCTGCTGGCAAACAGCTGTTAACTTATTTACAGTTTTCATTTGCTGTCCCCCCTCCATTTCTCTTTTGTGATTATTTGAGTGTGATGGTGCGTCGTGTATATTTCCCTTCTTGGTGGTGTTCTCCATTGTGCTTGGGCAGTTTTCATTTTCCGCAGAGCTGGGTGCGCTTGGTACCTGTAAATCTGTAATCTGCCTGCTTGTGCGTTTCTTTTCGCCAAGTTCCTTTTCCTTTGTGTCCCGCTCCGTGTCGTGTAAACCCTTGATTTGTGCTGAGCCGGTTTTCTTTAAATTCATTGAACTGCGAGTGTTTCCACTCTTATCTCGCTCTCCCTGTCTCTTTTACCTACATTGTACATTGCTGTCATGTCAGTATTTCCTGTCTCTGCCCGCTGATCGCGCTTCGCTGCCTACTGCTGCTGCTATCTGCTGATGTCTAGCTGTTTCTCCATTTGTATTCCTCGAATGTGACTCGGCCCGTCTCCCCTATGTATTCTTTGTGACTATTTTTAATTGGGTAGGGTGCTGAGTCAAAGAGGAGGGAGAGCAGAGAGCAACTTTTGACACGTTCTAAAGCTTTATCTCTCTCCCACTCTCACTCTGGCACTCACCAATGCAACATGACTTTATTCTTTCTAACCATTTTTGTCCCTCCCTTTGTTTCATTGCAGCAAAAGACTCTTCTTTGGAGCACTGCACGAACGCAAAATAACGGATGCAACTCAACTGTAAAAGTGAAGTGAAAAATCCACCAATAACGCAATACGTAAACAAACAAAATCAAATAAACACTGAAAATTAAACATTAGACAAACATTTTTGTAAGTGAAACGAAAAAATTTTGCAAATCAATTAAAACCATTGGTTGTGTGTTGGCATGTTCAGTGTGTTCGATGCCGGTGCGGTTAAGTGTCGTCTATGGCCGAATCCGTTAAAAGTCAATCGCTCTCTGCATTGACGGAGGGGCAGCACGACGGTAGCACGACAGCAGCGACAAAAGCAACAGCAGCAACAGCCGCCAATAGCAGTGCTTCTGCCACAGTTAATACCAATTTAAACCACGGATCGCATAAACAGCGCCGCAACAACAACAATAGAAGCCATAATCGAAACAAAAAGAGCTCCACCGCCGTAACAGCAACAACCAACAATAATTATAAAAATACCAGTGCTGTCAACGCCTCTGTCGCAGTCGGAGTCGCTGCAGCCGCATCAGTACCAGTCTGCGAAGCCGTCTCCTCACGCCGTTCGCGCAGTCAAGGTCGCGTCAGCAGCAGCAGCAAGCAGAATCAGGAGACGACTCAGCTTGCTAAGCGGTCGTCCGCTTTTCGAGTGACCAGCTCGCGTTCACCCTCATCGCCAGGGAACGCCAAAAGCGATCAATCGATATCGCCGGGCAATCGCAAGCGTCAGCATCACCCTCACCAGCAGCAGAAGCAGCAGAAAAGCAGCAGCAAGAACAGAAATAACAAGAAGGATAAACCCAAACGTAGCAGCCATCAATGTGAGTAGACCATAACTAATGGGGATATAAACACACACTTCCTGTCTCTCTCTCTCGTGAGTGTGGCTCTCTCAGTGTGACCCCATTTCAACTAGGTTTGCCACCCTACCTACCTACCTCTCTGTTAGCTGTCATATACATTTTCAATAAGTTCAAACATTCATTCACAAATCTACAAACACTGACGACACTAGCCAATCGACTAAAATATATATAAAAATAGCTGAGCATTATTTATTTTAGACGTTTAATTATAAAAATATGTATTCCAAATTTTGCCGCCAGCCCGCCCACCTACAACACTAACTAAGAACCCCCAGCTGCAGTTGTATTTTCTTTGAGCAAATACTAATCACATTTTGGGCTTTTCGCCCCAATGCCTATTTCAGCGGCACCCGGTGGTGATCTGTTGGTGGAGATTCCAACGCCGCCCAAGAAGCGACGTCTCCATCCGACAACGAACAATAAAAACAACAACGAGCCCGTATCTGAGGGAGGTGGTGGTGGAGGTGGAGCAGTAGCAGTAGCAGCTGTTGCAACCCCAACCCCAGCCGTAGGGGAGGGTGAGCGAACACCACGCCAGGCTTCCGGCGGCGATTGTGTTGCCCAACGCACACGCTCCAAGACCGTCTCACCGGAGGAACGGCCAAGCACCAGCAGCGCAGCGGCCGCAGAACGTCAGCGACAGATCACGAGTAGCCACAGCAGCACCTCTTTGCCAGCAACAATCAAGCGCAAGTCCAACGGACCATTGGAGAATACCACTACTCCATTGCGCCGGGCACATACAACCGGAGCAGCAGCCACACGCACCGGACGCACCGGCAATCTGCTCAACTACTACCGCAAGACGCGCAAGGTCAGTCATAGCCGCTCCAAGCAGCAGCAGCAGCAGGAGGACCAGCAGAAAGCCGGCAGCAGCGAGAAACGTCTGCAGGCAAGCGTTTCAGTGGGGATTGCGTCAGCTGTAGCGGTGACTGCAGCGTCCATTGAAGCCACGTCGAGCAGCACCGAAACGTCGAAGAAATTGCCGTCGTCGTCTTCGTACAACATTACCAAGCACGGGAAGAATCGCAAGACCTTGCGCCACTCGCAGCAGCAGAACCTGGTGGAGGCCGGGGGAATTGATCAGGAGTTGGATAAGAAGGACGGAAATCTGGACGTTGATAGCCTGCCGCTCCCGAGCACGTCCGCGGCGGACAGCGCCGAGGTCAAGCCAACGTCGTCAACGACTGGCGCCGAGGGAGTAAACAGCTTTGAGGCGTCCAATTCGGAGGACACTTCGGAGGATCAGGACGACGAGGAGGAGGAGGACGAAGAAGAGGAGGAGGAGGTGGGTTTCTACGAGTTTGCAAACTCTGCCGACTCTTCGTACGAAGAGGACGCCCAGATCGTTGCCGAGGAGGACGAGATAACTGAGGACGAGGACGTCGACGACGACGAGGAGGACGACGATATTGAAGAGGACGAGGATCTTGAGGAGGAAGACATTTCTGAGAGTGAATTTGCCCAGCAACTAATTGGAGAACTTGGTGGTGAGTCGTTCTTGACTACATATTAAAGACTGCACATACACAGCATCTTGCATCCATCTGCTTTAGTTCTAAGCCTTAAGACCTTCCCCACGTACATATATGATTGTAATTGTATGTTTATATATGTATATGTATGTACATATGTATATAGTACATAAGAAATTGCTTTTCTTCTGTGGTAGCCTTAGAAACTTTTCGAAATAGTTTTCTTTTATTTATAGAAAAAATTGATTTTTCTATTGTATGTGTTCCCCCATCCTGCGTTCCTCTCCTGCATGTTTCACATATTTCCTATTGGGTTTTGACGTTTTCCAACACTTTACTTTCAAAGGCTAATCCATCGTATAACAGTGTTGCCACACGCCTTTCGAAAGGCAAAATGAATTCCACTTTCTCGTAGTGTTTTTTTGATTTTTTTATTTTCAATTTCTTTATTGTGTATCAGTTTGCACATTTCTTATCAGTAACGACAATAGCAAAAAAAAAAAAGAAACTTCTGCGAGAACGAATTTGAGTCCGCCGCTGACTCGACTTGTCGCGCTATTCCCCAATGTCTAGTATATTAATTGTTTTTGTAATTTTGATAAAACAAAAAGGCAACCAACCAATTGGTTTTTTTTCACAATGCCAACGCACTCCAAATGTCAGAAGCGAAAAAAAATTGTACCCTCAGTCTTGAATCGTACATTGCGCTGTCTAGAACATTAATACAATATATATAGATAGATACGCTCATGTATATAAACTCTGCTGATTAAATACGGCTGCTCCGTGTGCTTAAAGTCTAATCGAATTGTGGTAAAAATAGTCGGAATTCCTTTCCAAACGAATATTGCATGTATGTAACTAATATTAAATGATGTTCTAGTTTTGATTTGCGCGCAATAAATAACCGGGGGCAATCTAAACTTTGGGCTGTGCTGCCACCACCTCTGGGACTGGACCGCCACCTCAACCTCACACGCCCCTCCACACACGCTTTCCATTTATACACTATTTACTTTACGCTTATTCATCGAACTGCTGCAATTATACGCCCCACATTCTTTCTTACTTAACCCCACAAAGATTACACCCACACAACACATCCTATTTGTACTATGATATATCATTTGTTGATTATTTTTAATTATGCTGTGCACTCGACATCAGCTCGATCAAATCAGTGGTCTGCGTAGTACGTGCCCAGTGTGTCCCCTCCCATACCATAGGATGTGTTATTTTATTTGTTTCTATTGCTGGTCACACTGGACCTGACCTGTGCAGTACGGGACGTGTTGTAAAACGAAAACATGTGCAACAACGAACATTTTTGCATTTCGAATACATTTTGCTTCAAAACAAACCCTGGAAAACCCCCAACCCAACCCCCCCTTTACATTTGCCAAAAACGAAAGATATTGTTTCATTTTGCACGTTCGATGTCGTTGTTGTTGTTGTTGCAAATGTAGTTGTTTTATTTTCTAAATCAAATTTAAAATTCAAACTTTACATTTACAATAATTTCTCATTGATTAAAAGAAAATGTCATATGGTTTTTAACAACAAAACAACATTTTTTCTAACGTGATTTGAGTTGTATCAAAAATATTTAATGCTGGTGCTTCTCTTGTGTTGTTGATGATGATGATGATGTTGTTGTTTTTGTGCGTGAAACAATGCAAAAAAAAACAACACAATACAACAAAACTCGGTGTCTACAAAGGAAGGAGATGGATGATGGAAACAGTGGCACAGAAGGCACTGACGAGAGCCAGCTATAAACGGGAGTCGAAGATTCAGACAGAGAGAGAAGCAAATAGAACAACAACATTGTAACAATAACAACAACAGCGACAAAGCAAAGGTGTTTGCAGCACCATAAAATGAAGGAAAGGAACGAATGGAATGGAATGGCAGCTGGAGCTTATGCTTGTGTGTGTGTGTGTGTGTGTGTGTGTGTGTGTGTGTGTGTGTGTGTGTGTGTGTGTGTGTGTGTGTGCGTGTGCGTGGTTAGGTTAGTATGTGAGAGAGACAACAACAACAGCAGCTGTACCTCTAGCTATGACTAGCTAAAGAAGGCGACAGACAGCGACAGCAGCAGCAACATCATCATTGTCAGCGACAGAAAGTCGTGCTCAGTGTCCCCGTCCCACTTGTGTCTCTTCTACCCCTTTGCCTCTTACTCTATTATCCACACACTGCGCTCAAAAATAAAATCTTTTATTTTGCATTACATTACCAAAAAAAAACAAAAGAATAAAAACTAACTCCAGTAGTGTAGATGCAAGAAATAACAAAAAAAAAAAAAACAACAATACAATACAAAACAGAAAAAAACATCCAAAAAGAATGACAAACATGAATGAATAAAGCTGTTAACCTGTTGTCTCCCACTACTCTCTCTTCTCTCTCTCTCTCTCTCTCTCTCTACTCCCTCTGCCCACTCTCTCAATCTTAATCTCTCTCTGTCTGAACGTGAATCGTAAAAGGATCTAACAACAACAACAATAAACCTCAAGACAAGAATACGACGACGACAACACCAACAATAACAACAAAAACAAAACTTGCTTCAACCACAACGACCACAGCAAAGCATCATTCAGGGATAAGTGAAGAACAGCTTTCAACAACAGCAACAAAGTTCTCAACAACAGTGGCAAAGACTTCTTCAACAACGGAGGCAAAGTTTACAACAACTTCAATAAAAACAAGTGCAACAAAGCTTTCAACAACAACTGCAATCAAGCATTCAACAACAACAGAAACAACCACTACAACAAAGTCAATAGCAACAGCAACAACGTCGTCAGGCTATCATCAACGTTCCGCCCCCCATGGACAGGGGGCGGGGCCAGCTCCAGGTGCTGCATCAGCTAGTGGTGGAATGCTGCCTCGTGCAGCACGCAGCAACAGCAGCCACAACAGCCATAATAGCCACAACAGCCATAGCAACATAAACAATGCAATTGTTGATTATAGTATTATGGGCACACCCCCAACAATAGTGCCACACATGACAGCCACGCCATATGCCTTGACAGTGCAGCAACAGCCACCTGGGGTACCTGGGGCCCCTGGGGCACCTGGAGCACCCACCCAACCACCGCCACAACTGTTGCCCACACATCAGTTTGCACATTTGTCTTCCTTTGTGACACCCACTGCGGCAGGGCATTATCCTCCGTACTTTGCACAGCAGCCGCCACCGCCGCCGCCGCCCCAGCAACATCATCATCATCATCCCCAACAGCACCAGCAACAACAACAACCGCACTACTACCACAGTTCTGTGGCAGTATTACACCAACCGCCACAACATCATTATACCTCCACAGGGGCAGGACCACCGCCGGCACTGTACCAACAGCAGCAGCAGCAGCAGCCACCACAGTTGACTCGGTACACGGGTGGTGGAGGAGCCACAGCAACAGCGACAGCAGCCACATTTGTGCCACCGCCACAGCAACAGAGCTACAATCAGCAGCAACAGCAGCAGCAGCAACAGCACTCGTCCCTGCGACGCAGTTCACGAGGCAAGACGGGTTCCTGTGTGAGTTCGGCGGCAGCGGCACAGCAGCAGCAACACCATCAATCACACGGCAACGCTGCTGCTGCTTCTGTTCAACAACAACAGCAACAGGCACACCAACAGGCGCAGTTGCTGCCACCATCGGGCACCTATCAGTACCAGCAAGTAGGTGGCAACACCGTGGTGGTGGCCTTCCGACGACAGCAACAGTTGCAGCAACAACAACAGCAGCAGCAGCAGCAGCATTTGGCTCTTCAACAGCAACAGCAGCAGCAGCGTGCCACAATAGTGCAACCGGGATTCCTGTTCAGCTATCGGAGTAATCATCCCCAACAGCATCCGCCGCATCCTGCACAGCAGCAGACACAAACTCAACAACAGACGCAGACAACTCAACAACAGATCCATCAGGGGCCCAAAGCGACGCATAGCAGTGGTAAGAAGATGATGATGATGAGAACGAAGTTGAAAGAGGAGGAGAATGGATGAAAGGATGAGAAACCGCAAGCAAATGAAAGCGGGATACCATGACCCCAAATCGTTGTTTAGGATTGGGATTAGGATTATGTCAGGGAGTGGGGGAATTTCCATTTGTGAGGAAAAAGAATAAGCTAAACACACACTCATGCACGCGCTCTTGACTCTCTCTCCCTCTTCCTTGGCCACAGCCCCCATCCCAGCACTCACTCACACAAAAACACACACACACATGTACTCTGCCTTAGGATATTATAATTCCAGAATACAGTCGTCGTCCGCTGTAAATATATGTATATATACATATGTACAAATTGTAGGTGTATAGGTATCTAGTCTCTCCTATTTGTGGTGCTGGTTATGTTCTAGGAAAAAGCCCAATTCCCCCCCACCCCCGCTCCACACCGAACCAAACTGCACTCCCAATCCGTTGTCTTACTCTTTCACTGTCGCTCGATGGCTGGCCCTCTCTCTCTCTCTCTCTGTATCTCTCTGTATCTCATTCCAGCGATGCTTTGCTCGTGGTGTCTGCCCTGCGACTCCTCCAAAGCCAAACCCCAAATCTTCTCATAAATAAGAAGAACAACTAAATATCGTTTTGCATTTATCTCTCTCTTTCTCCATGTTTTTACTCTATCTGTGGCTGTTGCGCCTCCTCCTCCTCCACTGCCACTCCACAACCACCTTCGCCTCCACCTGTGTCGTGTCGTGTGTGGCATAAACAACCATTCTTATTAGCAGCTTCGGATGCTTTAACCTATAGTTTGATGGCACAACAACCGCCAAGTGGACCGCCGCATGCAGGCGGACAGCAAGTAACGACAGGTAAACCACCATATATCCGAACAGTTATAGCACACACACACACACACACACACACATTACACTTTTTGCTTTGATTTTGATTTGTTCACCCTGCAAACACACACTCACACATCCCATCCATAACACATAACCATCACAAACACTCAATGCATTTACAGGGTGACACAACCCTCCCCACAGGTGGCAGCATAAACTTTATTATTATTGAATTTTGAACAAAAATTACTACTAAACTATGCTTAATTTTCCTTATTTCTTATCACTTTATTTAGCTATTTTTGTTGTACGATTTTTTGTTTGTTTCTTTTTCGCTTATGTATCCTCTAATCTATGAACTGTGTAACGATTTGCCTTGCCTATCGAATTTCGTACATCTCCTAGCTTGCCACGCTTTCCAACACTGTCAAGATAACCTGTGAAAATTTTTTTTTTTTTTTTTTTTTTTTTTCTCTCTCTTTATATTTACAATCTGTTTTTAAACAATAAGTAAATTGTATAATTAATATTCAATTAACAGAAAAATTGAAATTTAAAAAGAGAAAAATTGGAAAACATGACTGTCTAAAACTCCCCTGTTGCCATCCTTCACTTTCGAAATTTCTGTTTAATGTTTTTCTAACCCCAAAAACCCGAAACACACACACACGTCACGTACTACGCTACGAATATAAATATTAATAGAGAAACCAATCGTCATGCCGGACTTTGCTAATGATGAATTTTCTCTATTTTTACTCAATGCCATCGTAGGTTCCAACTCGACAAACCTCAGTATTGTTGCGGCTGCCCTGAGTGCCGCCCGTGACGTTCGTGAATCCATTGCCGGCGGAGGAGGAAGCAGCGGTGGTGGTGCGGCAGCAGCAGGGTCTGCAACAGGAAGTGGATCGTTAGCAGGTGGAACCAGCGCGGTGGGCGCCACCAGCAGCAGCAGCGGCAGCGGCGGTGCCGGCTCAGCCAGCCAAAGCAACAATGTAACATCTGGCGGCGGATCAGTGGCAGGTGGTGGCTCTGGCTCAGCAACCACCTCGACCACGAACAGCAGCAGCACCACCACCACCACCCAACATGGAGCCGCCGACTCGGAGAGCGACGACAGCGAGGTGGGTCGTCTCCAGGCCCTGCTCGAGGCCCGCGGCCTGCCGCCGCATCTGTTCGGAGCCCTCGGGCCACGCATGACGCACATCCTCCATCGAACGATCGGAAACAACAGCAGCTCCAAAGCCAACCAGCTGCTCCAGGGACTGCAGTCGCACGACGAGTCCCAGCAGTTGCAGGCCGCCATCGAGATGTGCCAGATGCTGGTGATGGGCAACGAGGACACCCTGGCGGGATTCCCCATCAAGCAGGTTGTGCCGGCCCTCATCAATCTGCTGCGCATGGAGCATAACTTTGATATCATGAACAATGCCTGTCGGGCTCTGGCCTACATGCTGGAGGCTTTGCCCCGCTCCTCGGGAACGGTCGTGGAGGCTGTGCCCGTGTTCCTGGAGAAGCTGCAGGTCATACAGTGCATGGACGTAGCCGAGCAGAGTCTGACGGCCCTCGAGATACTCTCGCGTCGCCACAACAAGGCCATCCTGCAGGCGAACGGCATCTCGGCCTGCCTCACCTACCTGGATTTCTTCTCGATCGTGGCACAGCGCGCGGCCCTGTCCATCACCGCCAACTGCTGCCTCAACATGCACTCGGAGGAGTTCCACTTTGTGTCCGAGAGCCTGCCCAATCTCGCGCGCCTCCTCTCGCAGCAGGACAAGAAGTGCGTGGAGAGCGTCTGCTCGGCCTTCTGCCGCCTGGTGGAGAGCTTCCAGCACGACAGCAAGCGTCTGCAGCAGATCGCCAGCGCGGATCTGCTCAAGAACTGCCAGCAGCTGCTGCTGGTCACCCCAGCCATCCTCAACACGGGCACCTTCACGGCCGTCGTCCGCATGCTGAGCCTCATGTGCGGCAGCTGCCCAGACCTGGCCATCTCGCTGCTGCGCAACGACATTGCCGCCACACTGCTATATCTGCTCACGGGAAACGCAGAGCCGGCCGCTGCTAGTGCCACCCATGTGGAACTTATCGCACGTTCCCCCTCGGAGCTGTACGAGCTGACGTGCCTCATTGGCGAGCTGATGCCGCGCCTGCCCCTGGACGGTATCTTCTCGGTGGATGCCCTGCTGGACAGACCCACGCTCAACACCCAGGACCAGGTGCACTGGCAGTGGCGCGATGATCGCGGCGCCTGGCACAACTACTCGACCATCGATTCGCGACTCATCGAGGCCGCCAATCAGAGCAGCGAGGATGAGATCAGCCTCAGCACACTAGGACGCACCTACACCGTTGATTTTCATGCCATGCAACAGATAAACGAGGACACTGGCACCACACGACCCGTGCAGCGTCGCATGAATCACAACTATGTGGCACCCATGGCCGCCGGACAGGATCTGACAACAAATTCAACAGCGACAGCTGCAGCCGTAGCACCAGCTGCAAATGGAGCCTCAACTTCGGCCCAAGCAGCGGCAGCAGCAGCCTCTTCTGCATCCACAGTCACAGCGACGGCAACCGCAACAGCAGCCGCCGCATCCACGAGCAATGCCAACAACAATAATAATAATAACAACAACAATAACAATCCACCACGAAGCCAAACGAAGCGTCGCCCCTCGCTGGACGCAAGGATTGCCTGTCTGAAGGAAGAGCGCGGCCTGGCCGCCGAATTCATCAAGCACATATTCAATGTGCTCTACGAGGTGTACAGCTCCTCCGCTGGCCCCAATGTGCGCTACAAGTGCCTGCGGGCACTGCTCCGCATGGTATACTATGCCACTCCGGAGCTGCTGCGGCAGGTGCTCAAGTATCAGCTAGTGTCGAGCCACATTGCCGGAATGCTGGGCAGCAACGATTTGCGCATTGTGGTTGGAGCTCTGCAGATGGCCGAGATATTGATGCGCCGGCTGCCTGATGTCTTTGGCACGCACTTCCGACGCGAGGGCGTCATCTATCAGTTCAGCCAGCTGACGGATCCCAACAATCCGATCTGCTCGAATCCATCGCCCAAGCCACTGAGTGCCACAGCTACACCCACCGCCAACGCCAGTGCGGGAGGCTCGCAATCGGCCCCCGCCTCGGCCAACAGTCTGCAGGTGAATCCCTTCTTCATGGACAGCAGTGCTCCGGGCGGCTCGTCGAGTGCCTCGGCCACGCCGAGCAGCAGCAAACATCAGTCGTACAGCGTGAAGAGCTTCTCGCATGCCATGAACGCGCTCACGGCCAGTGCCAAGTCCGCACCGGCACCCGTTCCCGTACCCGTGCCCACTGGATCTCTGGATGCAACAGCAGCTTCTTCCACCTCTGGATACAACTACAGCAGCTCGGCGCCATCATCATCCTCTTCGACTGCCGCTGGACCACAGACGGCGTACTTTGTGTCCTCGCCGCAGGGCGATCCGCGCCAATATGTGCACTTCCAGCAGCCGGCAGCCCCAGGCCCACCGCCGCCACAGCTGGAACTGGTGCCCAGTGGCATCCAGCAGATGTCTCAGGTGATGTACACCCCAGCAGCAGCGGCCATGGGAGCACAGAACAATTATGCATCCAATCAAATGGTTGTGGCCTCCACCAGCAGTGCCGCTGCCTCCGGCTCCACTGCAGCAGCTGGCAACAATTCGTCAACATCATCCTCTTCGTTATCGGCCACGGCACTGCAGCACAAGATGACGGACATGCTGAAGCGCAAGGCTCCGCCCAAGCGGAAGTCGCAGAGCAGCGGACGCGCCAAGTCCCGTCAGGAGGATGCTGTTGTGGCAGCAGCTGCGGCCGCCGCTGCAGCAGCAGCCGCATCATCGAGCTCAGGAGGGGGACCACCCACTAGTTCGGCCATGCACGATCTGCTCAGTCGGGCCACAAGTAAGTCTCGAGCATAATTTCCCATTCCTTCAAGAATCCTTAATGATTTTACTTTCCGGTTTAGGTCTTGGCAGCAGCTCTGGGGGACGCGGTACGGGTAGCTCGGGCAGCGGTTCGGGCAGCTCCAAGAGTCGCTTCAATGCTGGAAACAATACCAGCGCCGGTTCTACGAAATCCTCGTTCCTGGCCTCACTCAATCCGGCTCGTTGGGGCCGCCAGACGGCCCACCATCACCACCATCACCAGCAGCAGCAGTCGGCTCTGCAGCATCATGGACTGACCAAAGACTCGGGCAATGCCAATGCCAGCGGTGGATCCTCTTCTGCATCGGCCCTGGCCTACTCGGTGAGCCAGCATGGCAGCGGGGCTGCTGGCGGAATGAATGCCGCCGCCGTGGCGGCCAGCATCAGCAAGAGCATCTCCCATGCCAATCTCCTGGCTGCGGCTAATCGCGAGCGGGCCCGCCAATGGGTGCGCGAGCAGGCCATTGACTTTGTCAAGCGCTACACAGAGCAAGAGGCGCGACGCAGCAAGGCCTCCAGCGGAGGAGGCGGAACCTCGGAGAGCAGCTCCGCAACAGCCTCGAACACGCAGCTATCGACGGCAGGCAGCACCAATGTTCTGGAGCGTCTGTCGAGCATTCTGCTGAAGCTGAACGGCAGCTACCACGACTGCCTCGACGCCCTGCTCGAGCTGAAGACGATTCTGCTGGAGAGCGACATCTCGCCCTTCGAGGTGAACCACTCGGGCCTGATCAAGGCCATGCTCAACTACATGACCAGCGAGTCGGGTCTGGTGGAGCGCGATGCGCGTCTGCGCAGCTTCATGCACGTCTTTGCAGGACTTCCCCTGGAACCCTTGACCCAGAATGTGGGACACCTGCCCGCGATTGAACCCGTGGCCTTTGGGGCGTTTGTGGCCAAGTTAAATGGCTGCGTAACACAGCTGGAACAGTTCCCCGTTAAGGTGCACGACTTCCCAGCGGGTCCTGGTGGCAGATCCAATCAGAGCGCGTTGCGTTTCTTCAACACGCATCAATTGAAGGTGAGTGTCCAGCAATCCCCTCGATAAATCCTCTCTTCAATCCTCAATTTCTCTGTCTTTGTAGTGCAACTTGCAGCGCCATCCACAGTGCAGCAATCTGCGGCAATGGAAGGGCGGCACCGTCAAGATCGATCCCCTGGCCATGGTCCAGGCCATTGAACGCTATCTGGTGGTTCGTGGTTATGGAGGCATTCGTGCCGACTCTGACGATGATAGTGAGGAGGATATGGATGATAATGTGGCCGCTGTGGTGATGACCCAGGCAGGCTTCAAGCACAAATTGCAGTTTATGATCGGGGAGCATGTGCTGCCGTATAACATGACAGTGTACCAGGCCGTGAAGCAGTTCTCGCCGCTGGTCAACGAACAGCCAGAGACCGACAATGAGTCGGAGACGCTGCTGGGCAACGCGAGCATCTGGGTGCAGCAGCACACAATCTACTATCGTCCTGTGGAGGAGGAGGCGGCAGCAGCAGCTACAGCACCCGCCACCTCCAGCAGCAGCTCTTGCAGCAGCAGTGCCCAGAAGCATCATCAGCACCAGCAGGCGACCAGCTCCAGCTCCTCTGCCCAGAGCTATGCCAATGCCTCGTCGTCGTGCTCCTCGTCGGGAGCGGCAAGCGGCTCCTCCTCGAAGAAATCACACAAGTCGAGCAGCAAGTTCATGCGCAAGAAGACGGAGCTCTGGCATGAGGGCATCGCACCCTGTGTGGTGTCTGCTCTGAAGCCTTTCCTCAACAGCGTGCTGCCCGCCGATGTCGTGACGGTGCAGGACGCCTCCCTGGACGCCCTGTGCATGCTTCGAGTCATCCACGCCCTCAACCGCCACTGGGAGCATCTGTATGGATGTGTGGTGCGCCAGAACATCATTCCTCAGTCGGAGTTTGTGCACCCTAAGATCACGGCCAAGGCCAATCGTCAGCTGCAGGATCCACTCGTGATCATGACCGGCAATCTGCCACAGTGGCTGCCACAGATCGGCATGGCCTGCCCCTTCCTCTTCCCATTCGAGACGCGCCATTTGCTGTTCTATGCCACCAGCTTCGATCGGGATCGCGCTCTGCAGCGCCTGCTGGACACCACACCAGACCTGAATGCCGCCGAATCATCGGAGCGTGTGGCCCCGCGTCTCGACCGCCGCAAGCGGGCCATTTCCCGTGCCGAGATCCTCAAACAGGCCGAGCACATCCTCCAGGACTTTGGCCACTCGAAGGCCCTGCTGGAGATCCAATACGAGAACGAAGTGGGCACTGGCCTTGGCCCCACCCTAGAGTTCTATGCTCTGGTCTCTTCTGAGCTTCAGCGCACGGATCTGGGGCTCTGGAACGGCAGCGACAGCTATCGCCAGAATTCAGTGACCATTGTGGATGTGGTAAAGTCCAGCAGTGCTGTGCTACACATTGAGGATGCCCTCGATGCGTCCACCATGGATCAGTCACCGCCCGCAGCTGCCACATTAGTCAGCAGCAGCAGCACAACCACCACGACGACCACAACAACCCATCAGCCGCCACATCATCCACATCCCACCCGCTCCAGCGGTCGCTCGCACGCCCTGCGCAGTGGAGCTGGACAGCAGCAGCAGCAGGCGGAGCACAGCTCCTCCAGTGCTGGCTCCAATGAGAACGCTTTAAATATGATAATCGCACAGCAAATAAGTGATATGGCTGCTCAGAATCAGAATGATCCAGCCACAACAACGACGACAGAAACGGCTGGCAGCACAACAAACACCAACAGCACCACTGCTGCCGTAGCAGCGGAGCAAGCGCAGATGCAGACAACCACAACCACCACGACGATGAGCTATGTGAATGCGGTGCATGGTCTGTTCCCACTGCCGCTGGGCAAATCGTCGAAGCTGCCACAAATGACCAAAGCCAAGACCAAGTTTAAGTTCTTGGGCAAATTCATGGCCAAGGCTGTGATGGATAGCCGCATGGTAAGGTTTCACTTTAACACCAACCCTTGACGAAATATTAATTCATTTTGCGGTTTCTTCATAGCTGGATTTGCCCTTCTCATTGCCCTTCTATCGCTGGCTGGTCAGCGAGGAGCATTCTATTGGCCTGGCCGATCTGATGCGTGTGGCACCGGAGGTGCAGAATACATTGGTGCGCCTGCAGGATGTGGTGCGCCAGCGTGAGTATCTGCTGGCCGATCCCAATCTGGATGCCATGGAGAAGACGGAGAAGGTAAGCAAAAGGAAACCACAACGAATCTGGAACTCAAAGCTCTAATTACGGTTTAATTTGTAGATTGAGAACCTTGATCTCGATGGCTGTCCCATTGCTGATTTGGGGCTGGACTTTGTCCTGCCTGGTCATGCCAACATTGAGCTGTGTCGCGGTGGACGCGACACGCCCGTGACTGTACACAATTTGCGTCAGTATATCTCGCTGGTCACCTACTGGTTCCTCATCGAGGGCGTACAGAAGCAGTTTGAGGCACTGCGTGAGGGTAAGAATTAACGAACAAAATTCTCTCTCTGACTGCAGTTCTAATTCCTTTGTTTGTTTTAGGTTTCGATTCCGTCTTTCCCATACAACGTTTGCGCATGTTCTATCCGGAGGAGCTGGAGTGCGTGTTCTGTGGTTCTGCCAGTGAGCAGCAGCACCAGCGCTGGGATGCCAAAATGCTGCAGGACAGCTGCCGTACGGATCACGGCTTCCACCAGGAATCTCAGGCCATACAGCACTTGTACGAGATACTCTCATCGTACAACCGCGACGAGCAGCGCGCATTCCTGCAGTTCGTGACGGGATCGCCGCGTCTGCCCACCGGTGGCTTCAAGGCGCTCACACCTCCGCTGACCATTGTGCGCAAGACCCTGGATGGCAATCAGAATCCCAATGATTATCTACCATCTGTGATGACCTGTGTCAACTATCTGAAGTTGCCCGACTACTCCACCCGTGATGTGATGCGGCAGAAACTGAAAGTGGCCGCCAACGAGGGCAGCATGTCCTTCCATCTCTCTTAAGCAGAGCAGCAAAACACTACCAACTAAGACACCCAAGACCAGATAAGAATTAACCACTAAAACAACATGGAAACAAGTCGATAAAGGCATACTAAATAGTAGCCTAGTCAGCAGTCATACAACGTCCACCAAGGGCGGTAAAAAACGGCAGCATCAATCTTGAATTCGTTTCGTTGCCGTTTCTCAAATCTAATTTCTGATTGTGTCGACTCCCTCTACTCTTTCGATTTCCTTCCGAGACATCTCCATACACACATACACACGGCCCAGCTTCCGGCACTTTGCTAAAATTCAATATTAATATATGGATATATTTTGGTTAATTCAACATTTCGATGGAACACGCACATACAAAAATACAGGAAATTGGAGACAGAGGGACAGAATTACATGGACACTGTAACAGTTACAAAATCACACGAAAATGTTCTTAAATAAATTAAATAGTTAAAGAAAAGCGGTTGTTCGGTAACCGATATCTAATTTTTCCCCCCGCCACCCCACTCCAATTACGATTCAGGGCAATTTGTTCTTGTGATGTGAGCTGAGCGTGAGAAGCTCGCGTTGTAGTTGAAATTTGTTTGGGGATTTTCTTTATGCGTAATCATTTCATTAAGTTTATTTTTATTTGTTATGTCAAACAATGTGCTCTGGCGTTTAAATATGAGTTTAATTAATTTCTAAGCATACCTACCATGTGCATAAACGCTTATTAGAACCGAAGGATCGTAGAAGAAGGGTGATAAACGGAATAGAAGGAAGGTAGAACGAATTAGATGCAGTACCAGACTGCTGGCCGTGGACTTTATAGATCTCCGAGCGCCAAGGAATATGAGGATTCAGTGAAGAGAAGCATAGACATTTAGAGGAAAACGAGATCCACCCTTGAGAAGTTACACTTAAAGAATAAATAATATAATCTAATATTATCTTCTAATCTATTAAAAGAAAATTCTGTGTTACAAAAGGAGAGTGAAGAGTGAAGGCCAGAGAATGGATAATGGATTAGTGGATGGGCAGTGTGATGGGAGAAGGGTGTTTCACTTGCGAAAATTCTATGAAAAACAAAAGGCAAAAAGATAAAGCGAAAATAAAACGCATCAAATGGAGTTTAGTGTTTAGTAACTACATCCAGCATCCTCTTACATCAACTATGCATATAAATTACAATTATATATATATAGAAATCAATATATTATATCGTAAATTGTAACATTACATAAATTTATTGTACTGGAAGAACAGAAAGAACCCCAAGCATAGAGAGAGACGCACATTTGGAGTGCTCCAGAAACAGCAGAAGAAAATGAATCAGCAGGAAAGCTAATAAATAATACAGTTTAATGGTAATAAAATAAAGAAAAACAAAACAAAAATCTATCAAATGCGAAACCGAACTTACATTACAATCTAGAAACATAAACAACTTTTTGCAGTACTGATTATACTGATTTGGAGGGTACGGATACCACGAAACCCCATACGAATAATAATATATGAATAATATAATATATAATAATAATTATTATTAACAAATGAAATCAATGGCATCTCACCTGGGATGCTGGTCAAGTTACATATACATATATAAAATACAGAATGCTAGCATTAAAATATCAAATAACATTAATATTACATATAACATTATGTAGTAGTTACACCAATACACACCAACAACAAATACAACAACAATTGCTATATAAATAATAACAACAAAAGAACAACAACAAGAAAAATCAAACAAACAAGATGCAAAATAAATAAAAATACAACAAAAAAATGTATTAAATTATGAGCGCAGTGGTGCGTAGTTCTTTTAATGAATTTTCTAGGTGCCGACGTTTGAGCATACTCCTTTGAAGGGGAGAGGTTCTTATGGGATTTCTGAGCATACTTTTCTCATTATGATTTAGCTCATTAGACAAATAATTAGGATAGGAGTCTGTCTTTGCTCGTGTCAATCTCTTTCAAAAGATTTAAAAGCTGACCAGCAGCTAGTTGTTGAAATCCGAACTGAGGATAGCATTTGATACTACTAAAAGTTCCTAAGTTCTACCAAGAAAGGAGCCAATTGATTGATCGATTGGTTGATTTCCCAACAAAACGTTTCCCTGGGTAACACCTGGTTGCCAATGAAGCGAACATGGAAACCGAAATATAAATCAAAAATACAAATCAGAATAGTCTCCAGAATAGCTCCAAGCAAACACACACAAAAATCGGAAATCCAATAAGTTTTAGAATATTATTTGACCCTCTCTAGAGGCAGCAATTCCCAATTAAAATGAATGAAACGGACGACATAAAGGCGGCATCGCTGGATGACTTTAAGATGGAGGCAATGGCCTCCATGGGTTGGACAGTGGATGCTGATATACCCATGGCTAATGCCGAGAATCTGGCCATTCTCAAGGAGCTGGAGGGCATGAGGCTCATGAAGTTGGAACTGATGCATTACATGAATATGCTGGATGAGCGGGATCAGGCGGTGGTTAGGCATGCCAAGAACATTGAGGGAACCATCCAGCAGAATGAGGTAAGTAGAAATAGAAAATAGAGCTGCAAGGATAACCAAGGATTTGTAACCCCCCTGCAGACCCTGTACAATTCACTGCAGAAGGATGTGGTGAAGGAGGCCCACAGGGTGCAATTGGTAATACTGGAGCGCCACAAGATCAAGGAGGATCTGCGCAAGACCCAGAAGGAGCTGGAAGAGTACACCGAATATGCAGAGTTCACACAGCGCAAGATCTGCCTGAACAGACGGGAGATCGATGATCTGACATCGCGCATCAAGAGCGCCAAGACCACGCTGATGGAGTGGACGGAGGCCATGGAGGATGGCAACAAGGGGTACCAGTTGATAGAGAAATACTATCTGGACGATCAGCAGAAGGCCCGAGAGTTGAACACGCGCCGCCAGCAGCTCCAGGCGGACATTGACAAGCGTCGCAAGTTGGTCGTCCAACTCTACGACGAGCA
This sequence comes from Drosophila guanche, assembly GCF_900245975.1. NCBI lineage: Eukaryota > Metazoa > Arthropoda > Insecta > Diptera > Drosophilidae > Drosophila > Drosophila guanche. Next base: position 6,110,309 of record NW_022995750.1, on the reverse strand, counting down.
GAACACCCTCGAAAAGAACCTGGAGCGAACGGCATGTCTGTACCGGGCGGCCCATGTGGAGCGCCGCCAGATGGTGGAAACGTGGAAGAACGCCGTCAATCAGATGACCCAGCGCGAGAATGACATCCAGCGCAGCGAGTCCGAGTGTGCCATGCTGATGGAGGAGGCGGGCACCATCGCCCAGCAGTACAAGCAGCAGGACCAGCAGTTGGACGAGGTCATCGAGAACAATCGCCAGGTGGAGTACGGCATCGAAGCTCTGAATACCGAAACATCGGACATGAAGAACCTCATCCAGCAAGTGATTGATGCGGCCATACTCAAGGATCGCGAAATCGACTCGCTGCGCAAGGAGCTGGAGAATCTCTCCAACCGGGTGCACGTGCAGCGCATGGAGAATCGGAATTTGGTCAAGCAACGTGAGGCCAAGAAGCAGGAGATCGAGGGCTTTACGGCTGCGATGGAGCAGGTGACGGGGCGACTGAAGTCGCTCGAAAACAAGGCCCTGAATGCCGATCAGCGACTGAAGATACTCGAGGATATGATGGAGAGCGAGGAGGAGATGCTTAAGAATCTCGAGAAGGAGCAGCAAAAGGTCAATGATCTGCTCTTCCGCACCCAGCGACAGGTGACAGAGCTGAAGGACGAGGAGAAGACCCTCCAAGTGCAAAACGATTCCCTTGCCTGCACACTGGCCGCGCTGAAGCGAAACCAGCGCCAGGTGAACCACGAGCTGCAGCGACAGACCGAGATCCACTACAATCTGTGCTTCAAGTTCCTGAAAGTTGAGCGTCGCTACGCCCTGATGAGTGGCAGCCAGGACGATCCAGAGGTGGAGGAGCGCAACCTGAAGATATTGTCCAATTTGGAGCATGAATACGAGAAGCTGCAGCGTCTGATCGCCACCACAGAGGCGCAGAACAAGAAGCTCAACTACAACATGAACAACATGGTCATCCAGTACAACGCAGACGAGAAGGAGCTGGACATGGTGAGGTTCAAGATCAAGGAGGCGCAGGTCTACTGCGAGGGCACCGTGAAGCGACTGCGCATGAATCGCTTCGAGAACTCCGAGCGGATTGTCGAGCTGAATATGGTGAAGATGCGCTGCAGCGACCTGGAGATTGGCATCGGCGGCTGCGACCAGGGCTCGTTTGACTTGGAACAGCATCGCATCATCTTCCAGCGGGCCATCAAGGATCGGACTGTGGAGCTGCGCAGCCAGGAGGATGTCCTCCAGCTGAAGCGCAAACATCTCAACGAGGAGCTGAGCACCCTGAAGGCCGATCTGGGCGAACGCAGGAAGCAAATCGAGGCCATGCGCTCGCGCTTCGAGCTCACCTCTCGCCTGCTGGGCAAGAACGATGATGGCTCTCTTGTGACCAGCACCCAGCTCAAGGTGGAGAGCGCCCAGAGCCGACAGCTGATGGCGGACGAGGGGGATGCCCTGAACAAGAAGGTGCTCAAGGCCGAGCAAGAAGTGATTGCATTGGAGAATACTCTGCGACAATTCGATCGCTCCAACAATAACTTTCGCAAGACCTTCGAGCCAGCGGACGAGAACTCAAAGGGTGAGTAATCATATCTAACGATTGTCTTGCTAATCATTTTCATTATCTCCTTTTGGGAAGATCGGGAACGTGCCGAAGCAGAGTTGAAGCAATTGGAGGAAGCCTACGCCAGGGATGTGGCGACATTGAAGCAATTGCGCTGCAAGAAAAATCGATATGACCAGAAGCTCACGGCCTTGAAGGGCGAGGAGGATGACCTGATCACACGCCTCGAAGGGGCCAAGAGACAGCGGGGAGAGCACACCGAGGAGCTGGAGAAGCTGCAACGGGATCTGGACGATCAGCGGACGAAACTGGAACGGGCGAACCGTGAGATTCGCATGCAGCTGCGAGAGATCAAGCAGCGTCCGATCAGTGAGGATTTCCTGGAACATTTTGAGCGAGATCTCAACCTGCAGGAGCTGGAGGCGCGCAACTCCAAGGCGCTGAACATGCTGGTGGACATGGCCAACAGCGATGAGAATGGTCCCGAAATCATTGACCAATTACTGCAGAAGGGCCTCAAGCTGCCCCAGCACTTGAAGCGCACTCGCAGCTGTGTGTCCTGGAAGACTCCCTCGTCGTCGTCTCAGGATGCTGGCTCCTACATCAGTGCCGCGGGCAAGGGCTTCCTGGCGGGCATCAGTGCCCGTTCCTCGGCCTCCGACTTAAGCTCCCTCAAGGATGATAGCTCCAGCGCCTCTGTCTCGGGTGTCAGCATTATATCCCTCGAGTTTCCCAAGCTAAAATGATTTCATTTGTATTTTAACCCATTTGTTTTGTTTCTTTTGGTACTATGATATCATAATTACGAATTTATTTTATTTTCTCCGGTCCCAGGCCCGGTCTTCAGTTGCTTGGCCATCGAACTGTTTACAAATCGGAACAGCAGGGAAAATGCGTTGCCAAAGCAGGCCCCAAAAAACAAGAGGAGAGAGCGCCAACCATAAAAATAGCAACCCAACAAATCCCAAGAAATTGTGCTAATAGATACTATATCGGTACGTGAGTGTAGCCTAGGGTATGCACATTTCTTATAAGCAAACAGCCCATGAATACCCTTCTGGCGGCAGAAGGCTACATCCATTTTCCACTTACAACTAGAGTAATCAAGTACGAGTGGTTATCCTCTAGATTTACTTGAACCCCATGGCAGTGCCATGTGTCTAAAATAATAAATTGCTGCTGGCTTTTAAGTAATCTGGCAAATGGCATAAACATATCATATACACATTCGACTGGCCCCTTCCCTTAGATGAGTTACAAAGACAGCCACAAAGGCAACGAGGCCGTTGCAACAACACAAAATATATCGGACAAATGCTATATCTATATATACAGTCTTTCAGAGAGCGAGCAGAGAGAGAGAGAGAGAGAGAGAGAGCTCGAATCGAATCGGAACGAAACGAAACGGGAATGTTGGAGAGATGTGAGGATGAGTTTTCAGTGTGTTTTCGAAATGCTTTCTGGGGCATTTCATTATTTTTCATTATTTCGCCTCGCTGGCATCATCGGGACCGTGAATCGGACGCAGATCTCGCTCGCTCGCTGGGGATCGGATGGGCCTGAAAATTTTTAAAAATTTTCACTGCAAGTATTTATAGAACAATTCTGAAAGAAAACCCGTTTGAGCATTCAGTGTTCTCGTGGTGGCATGGACTCCTGACGAACCGTGAAAATCCCCACAGAAAAAACCAAAACAAATATTCAAAGATTTGCATAAGACAGAGGCGAGTGAGTGATTGAGTGTTCGGTTGGGTATGTGTTCCACATCGGTGCTGTGTCCCCTGTGCGCTGTGCCCAGTTTTGGGAGCATCGATGCACTGCAGCAGCGGCTGATCAAGGCGGCCAATGGCCCCTTGGCCTGTCCGTTCTCCAACTGCAAGGAGCTGTTCCTCGGCCTGGACAAGCTGACGATTCATCTGTTCACGCACACCAGTCTGATGACCGACAGTCCTGCTGCCACAACGCCTGCTGCCGTTACGCCACCAGCTGCCCCACCAACGGTTGCGATTCCTGCACCCAAGCGAAGGGGTAAGCGATCAAAGGCAAAGGCTGTGGAGCCATCCCCCGCACCCGCAACCGCTCCACCTCCAACGCCACCAGTGCCCGAGCCGCCGGCCAGCTGCGACATCTGTGAGTTCAGTTTCCGGAATAAAGAGCTGCGAGACATGCACATCCGGCTGGTGCACGAGAATGGGGAGGCGGAGGGTCCCCAGCCGCAGAAGGAGCCCCAACAGGAGCCCTACAAGTGCCACCTCTGCTCGAAGACGTTCCGCATGAAGGGCTCGCTCCGAGTGCACCTCAAAGTGGTGCACATGATGGGAGTGCCGTGCTCCAGCCAGAGCGGGACCACCACTAACCGCTGCAATGCTCCCTCGCCGAAGCTAAACATTTGTGACCGCATCCGGCACAAGGAGGCGTCGGCCAGTGGCAGCGGTCCCGTCTCCAGCAGCACCAGCTCCCAGCCATATGCACTTAGTGGGGCGTTGAGCATGCTGCAGCAGTCGCCAGCCTCACCAGCCTCGCCGGAGGCTGCAGCCAGCAGCACGACCAAGCTGTGGGAGTGCGATGTGTGCACCAAGTCCTTCACCACCAAGTATTTCCTGAAGAAGCACAAGCGCCTGCACACCGGAGAGATGCCATACACCTGCGAGATCTGCGCGCGGACCTTCACCTTCCAGCAGTCGTACCACAAGCATTTGCTCTACCACAGCGAGGTGAAGCCGCATGTGTGTGCGGTGTGCGGGCGGGCCTTCAAGGAGCTCTCCACGCTGCACAATCACCAACGCATCCACAGCGGCGAAAAGCCCTTCAAGTGTGAGGTGTGCGGTGAGTGCAACCTTTACGATCCTTTGGGAACCAAATGAAATTAAATCTCTGATTTTAATTACAGGAAAATGTTTCCGTCAGCGCGTGTCATTTCTGGTCCACACCCGCATCCATACGGGCGTCATGCCCTACAAGTGTGAGGTCTGCCAGAAGACTTTCCGCTACAAGGTGTCACAGCGCACGCACAGATGCCTCAGCGATGACAGCCAGACGCCGGAGCAGCTCATCAAGGCATTTCTCGAGGGCAGCGAATCGCCAACGCAGCCCTCGCCGGCCAGTGCCGAGATTGCTGACATCAATGGCTGCGGCGTGGCGGACACGGACCAGGAGGCGTTGCTCTCCCAGACCATCGACGACATCGTTGTGGAACAGTGCCAGAAGCTGGGCATCTGTGGCGTCGAGCCGCAGCAGGCGCAGCCAGTGCCCCTCGATGTGGCCGACATACACTTCAATGGCAGCAGTTCGCCGTTGCAGCAGCTGCAGAATCTGCGGCTGTATTCCCCGCAGCAGGTGGAGATGCCGAGCTCGGATGGGGACATCTTCAAGCGCTTCCTGATGGACGCCACGTAGCTCTTCGTTTGAATGTTAATGTTACACTTTTGTGCCCTGTCCGTCTTACATTGGTTTACATTTCGTTATGATTCTTGAATGCCCAGCGATAAATCGGAACAGACCCGACTTGGCTGGGCTTCAGTTCCTTGAATATATTTATATATTGAAAATTTTTACTCTTACAATGGGGACTTTTATTTATTTACTCCTCGTCTGAGGCGCCGCTGCCTGAGCTGGAGCCGGAGCCACTGGGCGATCCACTTCTCGAACGGCTAGGCGTGCGCGAGCCAGAGCCGGAACGGGAGCCAGAACGGGATCTGGAGGCGGACTTGGAGCGAGATCGTGCCTTCGAGGGTGAGCGAGAGCGTGAGCCCGCCTTGGAGGGTGTGCGAGAGCGGGAACCGGACTTGGAGCGTGATCTTGAATGCGATCTCGATCTCGATCTGGCCGACCCGGCGCCAGACTTCTGGGATCCAGCTGGTGAATTGGTGCGCGATCGGGAGCCACTGGGTGAGCGTGTGCCAGACTTAGACCGGCTGCTGGCCCGTGAGCCAGACCCAGAGGCAGAGCCTGAGCCAGAGCTGGAGGCGCTGCGGCTGCGGGTTTTGGACCTGGATCGAGACTGCCGGTCACGTGCCACCTGGGCAGGAGAATCGCTGCCAACGGCTGGCTTGGGGGTTCCAGGTGCTGCCTCGGCAGCCTTCTCTTTCTCTACAGCTGGCGCTGGGGTGGGCTCCTCGTCAACATCCATTTCCTCGTCCACCTGCACCTCCCCCTCTTCTTCCTCGCCGGGAACCTCGAGCTGGCGCTCGCGATAGCGTTGCATGCGATGCTCCACGGCCTCCAACGGGCGATGGTGAACAACCTGTGGGAGGATGAATAAAGAGTTGTAATTGGGATTATTTTGTACTCTACGAACCGCCCACAGCTGGCACTTACCAGCTTCGTATTGTTGGGCTGCTGGCCGACTTTGACGCGTCGCTTATTGAGACGGACGCGCGTCTCCAGCTCATTGTAGTAGATGCCGTCTTGCCGCATGACAAAGAAGTAGTTCTCCTCGTAGCCTTTGGAGGCTTTCGTCTTGACATTCCAGTTGTACTCGCGGGCAATCTTGTACTCGTACTCCGCCTCCTCGTTGTAGAGTTCACCGGCAATGAAGTCGGCGCGCCGCTTCTCGAGCGTTTGCTCCGTGGGCAGGAAGTAGGCGACAAACTGTTCGCCACTCTCGTCCATCACACCACGAATCATCGCCTGGGACATCTCCTCCAGCTGAGAGGGTACGTTCTTGCCCACAGGAGCAGGATCGCTGTCGAAAATGACCTGAGCGCAGGGATACTTCCAGTTGGTGAAATCGGGAAAGACGGGCAGCACCTCCACGGGCACCACATTCGGCTTGGAGTAGTGCTTGGTGATGTCGGTCTTTGTGTCCAGGAAGGTCTTCTCGATGGCCTTAATCTGCGCATCGCGATCCAAATAGAGCGTCTCCTCACGGAGCGATTTCTTGACATTGTAGCCCACCTTGGCTTCGATGTTCTCGAGATTTTGCGGCTGGAAGCGCGTTTGTTCCGTGGAAATGTACTCGGATTTGCGCAACCAGGACACTGTACGGGAATGTTGGCGCGATCGCACCGAATCAGTGGGCGCCAGGGTCTCTTCCTCCAACAGTTTCTCATCAGCGGGATCCAGCAGTGTCATGGAATCCGCCTGGTACAGCTCGCGATTGATGAGGTCCACCGTAACGCCCAGATCGTGCTCCGTCAAGACATCGTACTTGAAATTCCTCTCCAGGGACGTGGGATTGTACTGCACGAAGCGATTGCTATCGAAGGGGTATTGCAGAAACTTTAGGTCGAAGGGTATGTCTGGCAGATTGTTGCCATATTTCACACGGCAAATGATTTCCGATCTGCAAAAAGAAACAACATCTTAAGTTGGTGTCTGGGTGCTTCTGCAGTGTGTTTTTTCACTTACTTTCGTTCCGTTTGCCGCTGCGGACGTTTGTCGGCGCTGCTATTTGCCACTGAATTGTTGATAGTTGGCGGCATATTGCTTTAAACTCTTTTATTTAAAGCTAAAACTTTATAAAATGCATTTAATTTCAAAAGAAAAACAAGCCAGAGTGACAGCGTATATATCGAAGTAAACTCGTTTGACCCTTATGAATATACCAAAATATACCTTTTATTTTCCAAATATACCGTAAATATATACCGAGCATAAAAACACTTAATATTTCCCTACACCAAATAAATAAATAGAGCTGCCATACAGTGTGCCCGTCCTCCGAAACAGTTTCGAGCAAAATGCGATAGTTGCTGCATCGAGCATGCTGGGCTAATCTATCGATATATATATCGAAAATATAGGACCTGCATTATTACAATAAATAATGTTTATAATTTAAATTCATAATAATTTTAATAATACTAATATTATAAATATATATTTGAACAAGTTGTTCCCATGTTAATATATGAAGGGATTAAGTGGGTTTAATTACTGTAAATTCTGAATCGTATAGACGGTACAAATCAATTAGATTTGCTTATTTTAATGATGCAAAATGTCAATCAATGGAAATCCATTAGATATAACTTTTAATTTTATAAAATTTGTTTGAAATTCTACAGAGGAATATATTTTACCAGACCTGTCTAAGATGAAAGTACTTATGGAATATATTTTACATTTGGGCACGTGTTACTTGTCGGTTTTGCTTTTTCACAAGTCTAAATCAATAATACACGCGCAATAAACCGTAAAATTGCTTATTCTTTCCACAGTGCCGTGACGGCCCTATATATCTCAGTAATAAAAATGACTCGTTACTTAATAAAGGCTTTATCTTTGTTCGTACTTTGTATGGCAGTACTTCTTCCTGCTGGAGCCAGGTCCATGGACTTCTATTCGCGCCATAGTACCTTCCTAAAAAATCCCAACTACATAAGTAAGAGAAAAGTTTTCAAAGAGATGGCAACACTCTGGCAAAAGGAGCCACTGCCACCTCCGCATCCAGGAGTGCATGCTTATTAAAACGCTGATGATCGGTCCTTCGACGAAGTTGTAACACATTTCCCTGTTAGCCATTTACATTATGGCCCATATATCATAATGATCTGTGAAATGGCAAGAGTAAACAGTGCCAACCCGACAGAGTCCCAAAGCAAATAAACACAAAAGATCGCAAAATAATTAAATTAGCGACAAATAATATTTATTTATTTTTTGTGGAAAAAATATGATTGTCACCTGTTTCTTTGGGCATCAATGTGTGTGCGTGCTGCGAAAAAGTTCCCTCCTGTCGAGTTCAATAACAAGGTGAAGCCCATCTGAAGGAGAGCGAAGAGAAATACTGTATCTGTGCGATTTTCAATCATTTATTTACATCGAATATTAGCGCCGCGAAAATAATCGTCTCAAGGAATTAGCATTTGCTTGTTGATTGATAGCATATCTGAAGGAAAATTAAGAAATCAACAACTCATCATTTGTCATCGATGAGCATAGATATGAGAGGTGAAGGTAAAGTATTGTTTGTGTAGGGATTGCCAGAACAGAAAGATAAACAGAGATTTTTAATGTATTTACTTGAAAGTTGTTACTAGAATGAAACTCTTCATATTGTGAATTAAACCTGCCAGGTTTTAATTCTTGTCTGTTTTTATGATATTATACAGCTCATCCTCTAAGCTACATTATAAAATTGTAGTGCATCCCCCTTAATACTCAACGTACGAATTTTCCCTAGTTCGCTAGAAATGTTTATAATTTTTCATTGATCAGTACAATTATTATTCCAAGCAATTAGATTCAGCTCACTTTCAGAACAGAAAGAGAGAGTGAAGTCAAGATAGAACAATGGGACTTGATTATTTATAGTTTTTTTTAGTCTTATTGCCCGCACGATCAAAGTGTTTTTATTATTCTTTAAGCTCGTGGAAACGTGACACGTTTTATCTGCTGTGTTTTGCTTTTCTGCGTAACTAATAATTACTGTCAATTAGTAATTATTGTTTAATCAATATGTCACATGATGGTCAAGATGGTCAGAAAGCCAAAATGGCAAAATTCGAACCAGTTAGGGCTGAGTTTTTTCGAAGATCAACCAATCAATCAAATTAATCAAAGCAACTAAACAAAACAGATCCAAAAAAGTTGCAAATCAATGGAGCATGCGCAACGTGCTGCCAATCTGACATATAAGAAAATTTCCATACATTCACGTTACCAACGTTACCGACGTTCTGCCGTTCTCAGTCTCGTATCTGGATCCCGATCGAGTGGCGCGCGCTCGGCTTCAGTTTCAAAAACGGTTTACATTTTGCAACAAGCGCTAAATTGGCTGCGCAAACATCAACGGGCTTTACGCCGTATTCGCAGGTTCACCCCGAGCGCCGTTCTTTTCGATCCGCCGTTTATTAACATACATATTTGCTTAATATATATACTAAATACACAAGCCAGTTGGGTGACATGCCCCTGTCAGTGTGTGAGTGGAAACTACTAGAGTTTTTGGCACTCTAAGTGAAGTGTGAAGAGAGGCAACGGATCTGCCATGAGTTCAGTATCCGTTTAAAGTTCACAGCGAATGGTAGCAGGAGTGTGTCCCCCCAAAACCCCCAAATCATTTATCAGCAGTGTCGCATGTCCTAACAAAATAATGATTACCAGAATAGGAAAATCCTTCTGACTTCGGCTATCAGTGATCTCTAATAGGTAAGTGCAGTGTCTTCAAATTCTCGCAATGTGCTCGAATTCATTCGGTTATTCCATACAAAATTTGACCAAAATTAACACAATTATTTATTAATGAAACACGCGTGTGTGAGCAGTAAATTTATTATAAATTTATGAAGTGTTTCTGGGACTGATAAATAATTTATTATCCTCCTAAAACATTACTATTAGCGGAGGAAAGTTTTCTATAATTTTAAGAAGTGGCTAAAGAAGAATTATTTAATTAGAAATTAATTATGATCCAAGGAATGATTGGTTGGTAGGTTTCAGTAGGTTTTTGGGGCACTACTCAAAGAAGGAAAGCAAGTAACAAACACCTTGTGCTATCCTTTGAGCAGTCAGCGATATCTAAAATATCAAAAGCTTGTTCTAAATGTTAGCTTATACGTTGTTACATCACTTTAACGACACTACTTAGGCCGGTAACTGAGGCACAATATAAAATCACAGATCTACACTCTACTTTAGCACACACAATAAATCGATGATTTATGGCTTCTTATATATAGTTGCGGCACAAGTGTAATTAATTATGCATAAAAAATTAATAAGTAACTGTGGGAAATTACGGAGTTCTGTCGAAACGGTTGAACAGCCGACCTGGAAATTCTCCTGAATAATGCATACTGGAAAGTAAACTGAGAATCTCTGGTTCAGTTATTGTTTCAACCCGAGAACGGCCGGACAAAACGTGTTTGAGTTCGTTATGGGGTCAGTGGACTGTCCGTTATGGGGGAAATCTGTATGCTGTAATGCGTTAGTTAGTTTAGTCGATTATATATGTATGTACATTTGTCGCTTGGCTGCCCTTTACCAGGAAAATTGTCCGTCCAACCATTGGAAAACACAAATTAAAGTCTCAAAAGGGAATTGAACAAGTGACTGAATAGAAAGTATTAATACGCGTACAGTGTGTTTCAAAAGAATACTTACTACTCGAGGAATACTTAGGATATTTAAAGATAGGTTCAAATTTGCTAGCTTAATTTAGCCAAACGGTTAGAGGAAAGAAACTGAATATTCACCCATTCCTACAGCTGTGAAACGCACTGTATATAAAGACATCTGTCAACAGGTGTCAGGGGAACGCTCATACATAAGTGGCAATAACCCACAACGTCACTAGAATTATGATTTTTTCTTGGCTCTGAGTCAGCCAGTAGCTGCTTCCATTCCATTGCTGCTTTTGCAGTAGTCTCACAGCCTCGGACTCACTCTGATTTATTCCCATTTAATTAATGGCAAACTAAATTTAATTTGAGACAGATTATGAGGTTGTAATAGCATGTGTTGGATGCAAATGTGGAATTAATGCAGAATTATATTCTATATGGAAATTGGCGAATGGCTAAGGAAATTTCTGTTGTGGGAGATTTATGTGGCTGTCTTCAGTCTCGAGTCTCGAGTCTAAATGTTATAATAATATTGTATACACACAAAAACAGGCAAAGTACTGCTCTTGCTTGCGGTTAATTATAAATAATTTCTTGAGTTTTCCTTATGCCTTGTTTACCTTTATTCAGATGAAGCAATATTTTTGCCTGATATATGTCTAAATATTAGGTTCATTTTTACAATAGACCCCGCTTTAGGCCACCTGAGGAGTCTGTTAAAACATACGAATAAACAAAAGGAAGAACAATCCGAAAGAAAACACAAATAAAGTGTCAAATAAATACAATTTGGGTGAAGTGAAATGAAACGAAATGAAAGCAGAATGGAGGAGGGATCGTAGGAAATAAAATAATGAAACACTTAAGCAAACAGAGACAGAGAAAATCGAAATGAATTGCGGGTACGACATGGCGTATGAGTGCTTTTTTTTGTCTGTTTCTTTATTTCGTTTTGGCAAGAGTACATAGATTTTGTTGGCAGACCTGAGAGTGATACTATATGGGATGCTCGCTCGATGCTACAATATCAATGAGCACAGGGGAACTCTCTTTCGGTCGGTGGTGGTGGCTCTCAGTCTTGTTAAACTTGAACTTGACTTTCGGTGAGCGAATGCGAATGCGAATGCGATGGGGAAAAGTCTGGGGACAAGTGCAGTTGTCAGAGCATCTAATCGAATCGAATACTGATTTGGACACTACACTGCCACACTACGGCCTATTAATAGAAACCCTCGTAGTGCGGCAGTGCTACTCTTCAGGCGTCAAGCGGAAATCGAGTCAACCCACCAACAAGCCAAACGCCAAAAAGCCAAAACCAAAGAAATTTCTTTTGTAGTTCGAGAACGGCCCTTGCCTCCTACACACATACTACAGAACAGCAGCAGCGAGTGCTCTTTCGGATAAATCAGTTTGCGTTTCGTAGCGATATTCCAAAGAAATCATAAATATTCAGCACTTGAGATATTTCCAACTTGTGATTGCTTTACCCCGCCAAAAAGGAAAATCGAGCATTCGGTTGATTTGATTTGATTTGATTTGATTTGTGGACTGGCATTCGTGGGTGTCGTGATTATATAAATTCAAATTGCACAACTAACACAGCGCAGCAGCAGCAGCAGCAGCAGTATGAGAATGAGAACCGAAAGGTTCCGCAATAATCAATCAAATAATTAACCAAAAATGAGTTTCATCCACCCCGACGTTAGTTTAATGGGAGGTGCTGGCAATGTGCCCCAATCGCTGGAGGAGTCGCCTTCGGAGGCGACAAGCGATCGAGTGGAGATCAAAATTGTGATGCTGAAAGTGCAGGTGATTTATGAAGATTTTGTGTTCATGCTTCATTCCGTGTTCGTTCCATACATCAAAAGCTCTCCTAATTGGTCTATCATAATATCAGGTATACGCCATGTACGACAGGGGCTAAAACCAGAAACAACACGCAAGTTGTTAATTTTATTTCAACTTTTTGTCTGCCGCCAACTTCAAAACTCATTTTATTTTCCCTCTAAATTGTTTACATGGATAAAGGCAAAGAAAACTTTTCTCATTGTTTCTCTTTGCCGTAACACGCGGCGTATGCGTAATCAACGTAACATCCACATTCAGAATAACAAGGCGGAAAGGCTGTCTAAAGATAACGAAGATTCACATGCCCTACTGCAAAAAGTTTCATCCGTGGAATATTTCAGTCAGATATTTTGTTTTATAGATTAAATGGAAATAAACAGACTTTACCCTCCTGTAAGGGTATCAGCCCTTAGCCAGAACTTTCCAGCTAATTGCCATGTTGCGCGTGCCAATCGCGGCTCTCCGTTAAAGTAAAGATACACGCGTTGCCCTGCCCCCATCTCGAACCTTTCCAAGCTATTGTTGATGTAAAATTTATTAGCACTCTCGTTCGAACAATGAATATATGACAGCTGGCGATAGGGGCTGCGGCTGTCGAATTAGATTTGTAAATAAAGCAACAATACGAAGGCGCACAAGTGCATGACACTAACGCTTCCACGCTGTTTGCTAATTGAAACAATAGCAAAACAATAGCCATATAGAGCAGCTTCTGACAATAATTGTAAGGGAGGTGGCAACAAGTTTTGTTTGAGATCTTTGGTTTTCGAGCCCTGCAATTGATTTACGGGTGTGACTTTCACTTCCACTTTTGGAGGTGACAACATTTAACAATCCTATTGTTATTTTGATCTACTCTACTATCACTGAAAAAGTTATTTCAAGGTTAATTATATTAAGCACGTGTTTCACCTGTTCAGCAAAATCCCACTTAGCCTTCTTTAGACCAGTGTATATATTTCCTAACTTCTATTACCATTTTTATGGGTTAATGAAGAGCCTCTGGGAGATGGCACAGAAACAGAGACAGTGCAAGGCACGCAATGGCACTTGCGTAAGCAGTTTTGGGGTATTTTTCGCCCATTGACAGAACCACAAAATTGCCAATTAATTGATTCAATTGGTGGAAAATGTATATTTAATTTGTCAAACAATTGATATTCCCAAATAATTGCGGCTAGAATAAGAGCATTAATAAACGTCTAGAGGAGGGTCCTCAGCAGGATTAAACTTCACAAGAGGCATGGGTATGGGGCATCGGAAAAGGGACTGGGGCATCCAGAAACAAGTTGAGCAACAGCTGCTCGGCAAAGCTCGGGCTTTAGTTTTAGCCCCGGATTTAGTGCGGCAACAGGATGGGCGGGGAGTGAAAGTGAAATTGCGGCCAACACGTGACTGGCCTCATTGAAACTTTGCTCGTGAATGAACTCTGGGTGTCTGAAGTTTGCCGGAGCAGTGGGCGCTCGGCGAGTGCGGAAAAGCTTTCGGTTTCGTTCTCGCTTTCACTTCGGCGCGAAAAACTGCAAGGAACAACGAAGTTCTGTGTCATTTAGCTTCAGCTGTGGAAGCTTTTCCCTGCTTTTCGGGAAATCAGTTGCGCGTTTGGCGAACGCCAGCACCAGACAAAACGTTTCACAACGCGGACCACGCAGCCTTTTCCGTAGTTCAACTAGATTTATTTCTCCAGTTTATTTTGTTGGCCCAAAACGCGTTTCACTTGTTTGTTGCTTTCTTTTATATCTTTTTATGCATATTTTGATTGTGTTTTTTGGTTCAAAAATGAACTATACGTTTTAGTGGAAACTAATCGGAAAATAATCCCAAAAATAAAGTTCTTTGAAATGTTAACAATTAAATTGTTTACTCAAAATTGGAGTAGCTGAATTGTCCGGAGAGCCGTACATATATTTTGTTGAGCTATCTCCATAATAGTTTTGGCTGAATCACGCGTCGCATGCGTGATTTTAGCTCCAGATCAAGTATAAGCATCGTTGTCTGTGTTTGCAGCGTTTCAAAAGTTTTAAATGTTTCTCAAACTAAAATAAACTACTGGAATAGAGAATTCAAATAAATGTAGTGGCACAAATGATTAATTAATTAAACAATCAACCAAACAAAATGCAATTACAAATTGTGTAAAAGTGTGAATTTCGAACCCTCAGCGAGCTGAATATTCTCTCGCAATCGAGTTCATATTTCGAACCGGCCTTAGAGCGCATTATGCTCCCGGACATTGGCAGCAGTTGCGGCGTTAACGGTAATGGTAGCCATCATGTTGGCAATGGTCATGGCCTAGTCAGTGGCATCCACTCGAGCGACTCCTCCAGTGGCATCGCAAGCGGCAGTGCGAGCAGTGAAAAGTTGGCAACGCGCACAGATGAGGCGAGTCTCGATAAGGGAAACGATGAAGGAGACGCCGATGAGGATGAAGATGATGACGATGACGATGATGATGAGGATGAAGATGAAACTACGGTACAAACCTACACACACACATATTTTATATGTCTGTCTATATTCTGTCGTGAAAATTAGCTGTACTTATGGGCATACGCAATTTTATGCCGAAAGATAATTAGAAAGTCTTTGCCGCAGACCAAATGGTGTGTGTAAGAAAGATAAGCTCGAAGAAGGAGTCAAAAAGTACTTTCAAATGAAAGCAGATTACCTACCACTCTTGAATGGGTTTTAAAGCATTCAGACAGATATTTAGCCACTCCAACATTTTTCAATTTCTACCCAAAAACGAGAAGAGAAGGAAACGTTCTTCATCTCTCAAAGGAGTACTAGAATGTCAGATGTTATGTTAGTGTAACCTCTACTAATTTATTCCCTCAAACCTATCTCAACGTTATCCCAGAGGATAAGATTGCTCTCAACCCATTGGGTTGGCTAATTTTCCTGCCTTCCCTGTCCAAAGAATTCATCAAATCCATTCAATTATTCAGACAATCATTCACAGATGCGAATGAGTACCCATTGGGGAGCATTTTCTGTAGGGTTTAGGCTTTGGTTAGAGAAAGATTTTCCTGGGATTACTGGGGTGTGTGAAATCAGACATCAAGAGGGGAAGCCAGAAGAGAAGAGAAATGAAAATGTGGCCAAAAGCAAAAGCTAAATGAGGCAAATGACCATTTAGGCCTGCCCTCGTTGTCCTCTGTGATGTATAAATTTCCCCCAAGAGTTGTCTGCTGCTTGCTTTGACTACGGCACGTACAAATATCTCATCTCTATCTCTTACCCGACATCGAAAGATATTTCGCATTTATTTTGCACGTTTCTCCTACTGTTTTTGCTTTGTGGAATTTTTTAATTAAATTTAGTCATTGGTGACGTCAGGCAGTCCCCAAGTAAAATCTGTTTCGGGTGCTGACTAATTAAGTTCAAGTTTAAAACTAAACATGTGTATCTGATCTGGGGTTCAAAGCTGGGGTGTGTACCCTATCGGGGTACTGTACTTTGGGGAACTTATCCCAATCACCAGCCCCTGAAAACACGACTCATTAAGGCAGCAGTCCCGTCACACGTGCATTTCAAGTCGTGCGTATTGACTTAAGAAACCAAAAAACGAACGTAAAAAGGTGACTGACAAAATTAGTTTAACATGCGAATGCGATAAACGTCAGAGTTGGAAGCATGTATGCCATACCATACACTCCTCAGATTATGCAAATTTGTGTCTCCTTTTTATTTTCATTTTCATTTTCCCAGGGAGACTTATGCAAATTAGTCAATACAGGACACGCTCTTCGGTCGTGTGAAAATAACCAACAAAAACATACCCACATACACTTTTATAAATATATATCCATAAATATTTATGCCGAAGAGATAACATTGATCAATTTGTTGAGCTTTAGAGTTCGATCTCTAACTAAACTAAAAACAAATAAAATTTCTTAAGGAAACTCGAAGGCTTCCCTCTGTGGAAGATGTAGGAGAACCTGTTGATGATTTGGATATCAGAATAGCTTTGCTACTGATTGGAACTACTAATGGGAACCCTTTTGTTCCTTTTGACTTTAAGTCAAAATTATTTTTCATAAGGTTTTTGAAGATTGAAAATCATCTCATCAAAACTTATCCCTTTTTTTTACGAAAGCTTTACCTTTTATCTACCATTTACAAAAATATTTAAATCCTACAGAATATTCCCTCCGTTCCATCACTGAAAGAATTAAAACCCACTACAACCTTTGAACCCAAACCAGACTCCCATTTGTCACCGAGCAATTTCCTCCAGACAGACACGCAAATAACTCTCTCTCCAAAAAAAACAAGCAATCAACGAAAAATTTCCAATTCAATTTGTACGACTTCAGGGCCCGTACAACAGTCGCGTGTCTCAGTTGGCCACACTCGCCCCCTCCCCACCATACACACACAAACCCATCTATGGATGTCTGGCCGAAACTAGCCCTAATCGTCCAGTCAGTCAACTGAACAATCTCTCAGATAGCTGACTATAAACAAAGCAATTTGCATGAGGCTGTCAACGAATGAATTTGCTTTGCGTGAAAGCCATGGACCTCAATCTATGTTTCTGTGTGTTAATGAACCTTCCTCGTATCAATTAGAAATATTTTTTGGCTAAGGATGGATTGTACATACTCCTGGGTATATGGCTTTGAGCTGGAGATCTCCGTTCATGTATTATGCCAGTAAGGTTTTGTGCACAAAAAATGATAAAGTTTATTCGGTTCGATGCGACGTTGGGCAAATGTTACCCAAATAAACGTAAAGCAAAGTATGTTATAAAAGACAATAAGTATGCCACATGGTCGTAAAGTTACGGGCCACAAATCTCAGATAACAAGGCACAGTGGACGTGGACAAGCGCCAATGGTGGAATAAATTGTAGTGCTTCAAGCAGAAGTGAAAAGATTATTAGGAAATTCTGCTGCATATCTTTTTCTAGGATATTAAATATTTCTCAAGATTTTCATGGTTTGAGGTTACTTGCAAGACACTAAATTCAATATTCTTAATTCAATTTCCGCTGTAAAATGTTCTCTAATTTTCCATTCCACTGTATTTGCTGCTTTCCGCTGGTCACTTTTTTCACAGCCTACAAAATGAAACTTTTATTGGGCAACCCTTCCAAAGGGTTTGGTTCATTTTTTTTCTTGTCCTCTTTCAGGTCCGGTCCTGTCCGATCCACATTCGTGGCTCTGATTCCAGTTAAGGATTGACCACTTTAAAGCCTAAGCTCACCAAAAATGCACAACAAAAGTTGCTCGGACTTGACTAAGGTTAAAGGACAGACCAGAAAAAGTTAGGGCGGCTTTTAATTCCACAAAATCGTTTATTATTTATTAAAATTGATAAGCAGATGGAGGGGGCTACAAGGGAGAGCAGGGTCGGAGAACCTTTTCCACTTTCAGCGGATTTTAATTGGTTTTCTGGCTAGAGTCGAGGACCTCTCGAATCTGCCTTATTTGCATTTGTAAAGTGCCAGCGAACTTGAGGCAGAAATGGCTCGACTTGAGTAGAAGTTAAGGAAGGTAAGTGCTTGGGCCAAGGACTTTACAGGCTACGATGTGGACTCAAAAAGTGTCATAAAACCGACTCACAAAGTTTTCAAGTGCCAGCGTCAGCGATAATCGCTTTTCAATTTCGTTTCAAGTCAAAAGTTTCTTCTTTTGATTTGAGAAAGTTTAGTACCCACGGAGTTCTATAAGATTTACTCCTTCGTTTGGCAGCTTTCCCCCTTCCTGGTTCCTAGATTTGATTGCTACAAAATTTTCTCATTAATCAGCAACAATTTTTGCCAACTTTAATCACTTTTTAAGCAATTTTCCAACTATTTGAAGGAGTAAACGGCACATTGTTGCCCCAGCTGATTAATTAGTCAAAAGATGATGAGAAACTTGGGGAAAAACTCCCCTAGAAACGAAAACTAAAGTCTAATTACCCCTGACCTTTGCTAAAGTTTAGTCATAGCGCAAAGACCTCTTTAAGGTTCAGAACCCCTTAGACTTAAGTTTTCTTTTTTTTTCCGGGCGTTTTTTTGGTATTTTGGGAAGTAAACACAAAAGCATAGCACACGCCTCGCTTGCCTCTCAAGTACTCTTATTAAGTGCAGTCAGTACACAAAGTAATTACAGAAAACAGAAGCAGAAAATAAGGGTAAGTCGATGCATGGGATACCCTTTAAAAGTGAGAGAGATTCCACGAAAGGGAACTTGGGCTTTAGCTATCCCTCTCAGAAAAGATACGGTTAAAGGCATAGACACTTTATGGGTTAAATTTGACTTCCTTCTCTAGGGTGCAAACATCTTGTGATAATTATCATGCCCTCTTCCAGGGTAGTCGTATAAAAGACCAGAAACACCAACCCAAACAAAAGACAATTGTGTAAATAAATGTGAGGAAATAAAAACGTAATGACAGTATGGAGAAAAATGGGGATTATTGGGTGGGTTGGTCTGGCTTTCGGGGTGAGGGAAATACAGCAATTAAGCTTGTCAGCGTGTCCGACACCGGAAGTGCCTCTCCCAGCCATAAGGCAAATGCAATTGGGCGGTGTTTGGGTGTTAAAATATCATTAAAATTCAATTGGATGGGTGACAAGAGCCGTACTGGAGATTATGCTACTTCTAGGGCTGCTGCTGACAACAACGTTTTGTTTTTGTGCCTTTCGTCTAATTGAAATTATGTGTCATAAAAATTTGATGTAGCATACATTTCTGCTGCGATGAGCAATATTTCTATGGTGAGATCTAATAAATGGAGGAATAATGATTCCCAGAACATTTTTAGGAGCTAGAGGGATGCTCCTGGAATGTATCTAAGGGTACAGGAACTTCCAGGAATATTTCCCACATTAATGATTTAATTATGGTTTTTTTTAGATATTTTTGTTTTATGTGTAATTTCCCATTTTTCTAAGGAGGTCTCTAGGCTGTGGAAGTGAAACTCTTGTATTTTAAACACATATTCATTAATAATGAGATTCTTTGGTTTTTCTGTAGATTACTCGAGGGTATCCCACAGTCCAGCCTTTGTTAGGCTCCTGGTATTTTTTTGTTATTAATAATTCATGTCGAGCACTCAAGTGTGACACATTCTCTTTCCTGGAATCTTTAAGCGTTAAAATGAAAATTCATTTTTAATATTTTTCCGCCCTGCCAAAAAAAACGAACCCCATAATTGCGGATAGGCACGGAGCACTTTCCATTTAATTTGGTTTTCATATTTTCTTTTGGCACCCACGCGCAAGACCCACTGGAACCCTCTTTACCGAGGATAACAACAATTATGAATGGGTGTATATTTTCTGTGACAGATTCCGATTAAGGCGATTGACTGTGGGTGGACAAAACCAAAGCCAAACCCAAGTCGTAGGCCTGCGAGGGCGAAGGCCAACTAAATTTAGTGCCCCAGGACCAGGCCTATTTATGTTTGTGTCGTTCTGGCTGTCTCATTTACCCTGAAATTCGTGTCTCTTTCAGCCAATATTCCTCACTCTTTTAGCAACTTTTTATCGTTTTCCTTCCCTCTTACACATATGTATGTGTATTTGTTTGTTTGATAAGCCGCTTAGTCGAAGTCCTGAAATGGAAACACAATTTTCATTTATCTGCTTAGGCATTGGACGAGACCGGCGAAAGCTCACAATTGTCTAGGGACAGGCACAGTGGTGGACAGCTGATAAATAGAGAACATCACGTATGACCAGAACACTCTTAGATAGATTCAAAAATATTAGGCGTGTTAAAACTGATGGAGAAACTAAAACGGAAAGACTTTCGCTTTATGCTGATTCCATTGATTCTGTTCTTAACATGTTCCGCTTTTCCACCATTCAAATAAATGTCGTCCCACTGTTCTCGCGTAAGGGCAAAGGTCAGCCCCAGGCGCACTCATCTGGCAGTTTATGAGCTATGACTGGACCAGAATTTAGTACAATTGCCAGCCAAATGAGCACAAGACGGCAGATGGTAGGTATAAAGGTAATCAGAAAGCAATCAGGCGAATATCATTTCAGAGGAAATACTCAACAAAAGAACATACCTGCATATTTGATATAGCCTACTGTGCATCCTTCTCCCTTTTATATTATTCTTTATACCTCTATAAGATATAATCAAATATTAATTAAAAAAGTCTTTCAATTTATACGGAAACGAATGGATTGTTTATTCGTGTGTCAAAATCGGATTTTCCCTGTCAACGAATATCCTAGCTTAAATCACAGAAAAAACACAGAAAATCCCCTAAAAAAGAAAATAAACAACCACAGATAAAGCGAGATAAAAGAAGAGGGGAAAAGCTTTTCCATCAATTGAAATGTATTCGTTGAGATAGAGTGAGATTGGCAAGCAGAGAAAAATTCGTACGCGAAAATGTAATGTATTCAAACGCGTATCCCTCATCTAAGAAGGAAAAAAATGCGACCCATTCCGCGTGAATCAAAGGCAAAGTCCGTATTTTCAGGCATCTTATGTAGAGCCATTGAAATGCCTTAGAAGACAACCCCAAGTGGAATGACAACGACCTGCCCCACATGGGTTTGTCGTGGGCGACAGTTGTCAGATTCAATTGTTGGGGCACATAAATCAGAGACTAAAGTGAAGAGGGAAGCCAGTCATAAATTTTGGCATGAATTTGCTGTGGGATCATGAGCGAGGGAAAGGAGATTTCTTTTCACTTTCAAGTTAATTGCCAAGAAGAAAAGGGGAATAGACCTTTGTGGAGGTGTTTCTCGAAATTGTATCACCCATTCAAAAGTGCTTCTGCAAAACGTCTCTTCTTTTAATCCCGATTGTGCTTTTCCCTCATTTACTTATCGTCGCAGGTGTCAAATTAAATTGTTTAACACTGAGAAATAATATTTGATGTCATCGCTTATTCTTTTTCTACAACTTTAATTTGTCACCTTGGAGTTCTGCAACTTTAATTAATTTGTTTGGTGGGTATTTTAGATTATTTAGTTTCTTTCGATGCTCTTCTTTGGCCATGAATGAAGTTGGTAAAACACTTGGTTAAACAGACGGCGGCAACAATATTAAAACACTTTATAGTCGAGACCATTAAAGAGGCAATTAAGAAGATAATTAAAGTTAAATATACCCAAGATATAGACGACTTTTATGGCGTTGACAAAAGTTGCTTGGCTTTACACTTTTTCGGGTCTGACGGCAAATATTAACTCCTGCGGCTTCTCGCTTATAAGGACTCCAGCTCGAATCCTTCAATATGCCATAACCAAACACTTAGCACAACCATTCGAAGCAGCATCAACGCACCACTAAACCCACGCACATAAGACTACCCATCCCCACCCCTTCTAGGGCCGCATAAAAACAATCTGCAATACATTACGCATACGCCATGCTGTGCCAAATGGTTTCGACAGTTCTGAACGAATGTTTTTGACTCTACGCCATAGAAAAGATTTGCCTACACGTGCACTGGAATATTAATCCATCAGTATATAGGATATATATTGCCTACGTGTCAGACATTCAACTCCTTAACAATTTCGGGGATTCACACATTTTGTCCAGTGTCAGAGTCAGAGCCCACTCGAGGGCCAAACTGTCCGTCGAACTAATCAAATATTTATGCTCGCCTTAGTCTGGGCCAAAGTCTGGTGACGACACTTACTCAAATAGCTCCTACAGTCAGAAGTGTCTTTGGCATACCAAAGTGTTGGCAACAAGTTATGGCGGTCTGGGGACTTCATGGACACTTCGCATGTCTTAAACCTGAATATAATTGGATTTAGTGGCGGCCATTAAATGGGTTACTATTTTCGTAAACAGTAAATTAACGAAAATAGTGCCAAAAGTGTTTATTTCAGTTTTTGCTCTTCATTTTTTAAACATATTGAGAGTGGAGAGAGTTTCCAATACTTGGTTCAAAGACCGAAAAAATATTATAAGCTGTAAAACAAATTTCTAAGAATTCACTGTACATATTTGTTTTATTTGCGTTATATTTTTCCACATCCTAATTATGACATCCCATCATTATTTCCACAAATAGTTGGCACAACTGTACTTTTATTCCCCTCTAGAGGATAATCCTAACCTTGGCCCAGCTGGAAATTCATTGATGCTCAAACAACATTCAGAAAACAGCTTGGAATTGTACTTGGATTTTGTTGAAAAGAATAATACATAATTTCCCTCCCTCTGGCACTGTCGAGCCACCTGCTATTCATTCACCTGTTAGCCAGGGGGCACAAACAACAATTCCTTTTTCTGGCTTTGCCCCAATTAACTTTGACGCCTATTGTTGTCAACGCTTCATATTTGATGGCGGCCTCTTTCACCTTGCCTCGGCATATCCTGCAACATCAGGCTCGCACTCCTTTCCTCACACTCCCTGCAACATCTGCTTCTGTTGCAAGTTTCCAAGCATGCGACTATATGTGTTGTTGGAAGTAAGGAACCTCTTGGTAGAGCCAAGCTGTTGCCATCGTTACCTGAAGACTTTTAGACCGAAAACAATTAATTAATCATTAGGCCACGCTAATGGGTAAATAATACACTCGCTCGACCAAGAGGAAAATGTTTTTCTTTCGGTTTTAGTCCAACCAAATGTTATTGTCTCGGGAGATGCTGATAAGGGTTTCTTGGCGAGCGGCTTGCTTTCTTGATTTATAATATATTAACAATGATTTTGACTGAGAGAATTTTCTCTGATAAATAAACATAAATATTTGAAAATCGTTTTAGAATTAGAGCACTCTGTGTTTCCATAAACAATTTTGCCGTCTGGAATACCTATTCTAATTAGAATAAAACACATTTTCATCAGGGATTATTGTTATAGAATGAACACGTATGCCTGTTTGTGTGTGAACAATTTTCTGTCGGAAAATGAACTGATTGATAAATACAGAAAAGTGTGTTAATTTTTAGAGAAAATGTGTGCAACACGTGAGTATGGTGAATGCTTGCAAAATAAATTTAAATCTTTGTAGTGTTTTGATTTTGGTTTCTCCATAGAGTTAAGAACAGTTAAGAAAGTAGTAAGTAGTATTTTTCCTAAATCATAATTGATATATCATATATCAATACTTTCTTAGCACCTTTTAGATGAAATTAAACACTCGTTAAATTAAATTTATGTGAAGTTGTTTCTTCTTTCTTTCCTTCCCTGTAAGGCCACATTAATTTCCAAACAACAATTCCTTTGAATATGCCTTCTGTTATGGGTTTTGCCACCATCGAAGCCCCCTTGAAGTGAACTCGTATTACCAGCCTTCAAGTCAACAGAGCTTTTCCTCCTCCCTTCGGTCTCAATTACAAATTTCTTTTATGGCACACAATGGAACCCAGATGGAACATATGCCACCAAATGAGAGGAGCCCTGTTTCCTGATAAACAATCAATTTCCATGTCCCAACATTTTCCATTGAATTATGAAGAGCAATAAATAAGTTAATGAAATATAAAGAACAGGGAGGGGAGCACTTCCCCAGGGAATAAAGGGGCAAAAAGAAGAGCTTAAACAAAAACATTTTCCTGTCTCCCCAACTAAATGCTTCTCATCAGGGAAATAGTTGTAATAGGTTGTGGGCAACAAATTTTCCAACTTGACAGCTAATAAAAGTAGATAAGAGGTTCTGCCTCAAACGGACTTAAAGAAATTGCTTTAATTATGGACATGGGTTGGCTGTAAGGCCCTTCATCAGTCATCGACCCACTGAACAGGGAGCGAACCTTAACCTCAATTTCGGTTGAATCTTTAGAATCAGTCTCAGAATCAGTCTCCTTCAGTCAGTCATTCATGCGACAGGGACTTATGAATAATTTATGGCTGGATTTTCTGGGCTTTGTGCTTTATTAAATAATTTGTTGTAACTGGTAGATGCTGGTAGATGGTGAGGCATAATCAATTGATTGCAGATTGGTCTGTCATGGCTCATAACTCAACGCGTCGTTGCGTATGGTATTCTTTGGTAAGAGGTTGTTGGCTTCCTTTTACTGTCGAAATATAGGGTAAATAAACTTCGTTATGCCATTAGCGATTCCCTTCTGTTTCCTCGTTTAGTCATTTTTATTTCTTATTTTTCACACAATGCCCTTCATTCTTTTAATATTTTTAATTTAACAAAATTCAATTACAAATTTTGATGTGCAATCAAAACTCCTTAAATTATAAACTCCTCAGAAGATAAATTGATTAATCAATTTCAAGGTTATTGGGGAATCTTTTTGGACAGCCTTTCAAGTCATGACCCTATAAATAAAACACTTCTGTTCCCTTAGAGTTATTGAACCCCTATCCCATGCCAAAATAAAATGACGTCCGAGTACGGGCAAACAATCTCCAAGCTGAACATACTTGTGTTACATAAGTGATTCACCTCTACGGCTAGTCTATTGAACCATCCGTCACGTGACCATCAAATTGAATGGGAGTGTAGACGTAAGTAAGCCTTTACCCATCACCGAAAACAAAACCAAGCCTGAACAAAAGAAGCGAATAACAGACGCAGGCAATCGGCATTAACCTTGGCCAAAAGTATTTGCACAACTGCTGACAGTCGCCAAAACAAAAATACAAACCGAAATAAATAAATAAAGAAACAGAAACAGAAACGAACTCATTTAATTGACGCATAAAACTAGACAAGAGACACGGCTCTGTTGTCTCTGTTGAAGTCAACGAATCCCAAACCCGAATATGCTGACTAATAATATTATTGCATATTTAGGGGCGTCACCAAAGTTTATACCTCTCCTTGTGCAGATCCTTCAGCTCTTGCTGGTCCTGACAATGGAACGACCTTCAGCTTTAGAATCAAAGTGATTTTTTTTTTATATTTTTGTTTCTGCTTTGCAAAGTGGTGTTTTTTATGCAACGACAACAATCGGAGAGCGCAAAGTCGATGGACTAATGCATTATGCATAACCCTTCTCCTGTTACCATCATCAGTTTACAGCTTTGTGTGGATTTCTGTAAGGAAAATCCATTCTTAATGCTGGCTTTGGGAGCTCTTAACGCTGTCAATATTTAATATTCCGTCAAAGGACCTTCCCTCATGCATGAACACGCTTGGCAATGACACGCATATATGGTCACATTAAGCGACAAACAGAACACGAAGGACAATACTTTAATGAGAACAAATGCCCCAGTAAAACTGAGGAGACGCGACAGCTGAAAACAACAGAAAATAAGCGAAACACAACTGTGCGCAATTGCTGGTTATGATATTCGGAGGATGGTGTCTAGGGAGATACAGTAGCAAAGAAAAGTATGTACATATGTATCTATGTATGTATGTTAGTTGAGAAAGAAGGAGCCCTCTGCTGTTGTTTTTTTCCCTGCTTCAGGGACATTTGTCAACCCAAAAATGCTAAAACCAGAAGTCGTAAACGGCTTTGCGGCTTCTATGCTCATTTTGATGTTATTTTTTTGAGGGTGGTGAAGCTAAAAATGTTATTTTAGTGTTGGTAATTAGAGCTGGTGATTAGACTGAATTATGATTTTAATTTTGTTGAAATATTAATTTAGTTTTCCCTTAGAGATTTAGATACTTCCCTTTTCATATGTATCTATGAATGCAGTAAACATACACTGAGTGTAAGAATCAAAGCTGAAATACTTCAGACCTCTACTTCTTTTTCACATCTCTCGTATAAGCCAGCAAAAATGGTTTACATTTTTTGTGGTCAAAAGCCCTGTGTGTGTGGTAAAAATTTCGTGTAAAAAGGTAATTAATTTTTTGTGGTCATTCTGTGGGGTGACATTTTGGTCAGGTGCATATGAGAAACAAAATTTACATAAAACAAACTGGAAAAGTGAAATTAGTATACGCAGACATATGCGAGGTCCCCCGTGTCGTGTACCTAATGAGTGCAAAGGCAGATGTCAGAAATAATGTGCAGAAGCTTTCATTTAAGCAACCCGATGTTCAGCCCAAGGCTACAGAAGCTCGAGCATAGCCATGAATCGGATATATTCCTCTACATATAGATAGATATTTTGTTCAATTACCGCTGCTGTGTTTGCTCTGGCTTGGGGGGATTGAAATAAGTTTAATGGCAGGAAAAAAGGAATAGTTGCAAAAGGGAATAGCAAATGGGAAAAGCAAGGAAGTCCGAGCCACTTTGCAGTGCAATTTATGTTCATTATGCAGCCAACTGCATCCGGGGAGCTCCATGAATGGATAGCATTGGATTGGCATGTGTGCCATGTAAGTGGGCGACACATTGCGAGCTCCAGACACTGCAGGGCTCTCAGCAATTGCTCCACTCGAGCTCGAGCTCGAGTGCCTGCGCCTCAAGGCCACTCTGGGATAATCTGGGGAATGCCACTGAATTATTGCCTTTTGTCTGGGGTATTGATGGTCTCTGGTTCAAGCTGGGTCAGAGCCATTCCTCTCGAGTGGATATCGAGAATGAAATGAGTTGGAATCGATTTCAAAGAAACTTTGTTTTCAAATTGAAGTGGTGGAAATTCAACGAAAGATTAAAGGATGAGGTAAAACATTTCGGTATATCCTTTATATATATATTTTAATGAAATGTTTAATTGAATTATGTTCTAATCCCTCACAAATTCCATCTCTATTTTACAGGCAGAATCGCCTTTACTGCCCCTAAAGGAGAACGACGCGTCAGTAGCCCGAGTCCATAATTCCTCGCACATATCAGCCACTAGGTCACCGCACGAGTACACCGCCTTGGCCAGCGATTCCGAGCCCGCCCTCACGCCCACACCCACTACTGCCACGTCCAGGCCAAATGAGTGTCGACGTCGCAGCTCATTGACCAACTGTCCAGCACCCACACCCGCTTCCACCGAGGGCCATCCACCAGGAGAGGCCAACAACAACAACACCAGCAGCAGCAACCACAACACAAAGGAAGAATTTTACACGACTTTGGGCAGCAGCACACCCAGCCACAAGCACCAGCACACGCACGAGTACAAGCTCTACCCCAACGACACGTTCGCCCAATTGGAGGGGAAGGCACCAAAGACAAGCAACAAAATGCAGACCAAAGTGGACGCAGTGGGTCGCATCACGGGCCAGTGGGGCAAGTGGCAGCTGCGCACAGTGCTTCTGATCTTCCTGTGTAAGATACCATCCTCGTGGTTCATGGCCTGCATTATCTTCACGGCTCCCGCACCCAGGCACGGGGAGTTCTTCTGCAAGCCACCGAACACAGTGGGTGCCCAGAATCAGACGCAGTGGATTAAGGTTTCGCATCCGCAGAAGGAGGAGACCGAGGATCAGGAGTTCAACATTGACTTCTGCAACGTCTATCAGGATGCGCAGGAGCATGCCCATCACTACTACAACTACGAGCACAGCGAGCAGGAGCCGCGCATCTGGGAGAAGCCTCTCAATCGCAACTCCAATGTCATACCCTGCACAGAGTTCCAGCACCAGTCCAGCTACCACTCGGTGGTTACTCAATACGACCTAGTCTGTTCCCGGGACATTCTCGTCTCGGTCACGCAGTTCTTCCATCTGTTTGGTGTTCTCACCGGCGGTATCCTGGCGAATCAGCTCTTGAAATAGTAAGTTCTAGAGCATTATCTGTGTACGGGGCAGCTCACTGTAATCTCTTTGACTTGGCAGCTTTAGTCCCCGCAATGTGATGCTCTTCGGCATGATCACACAGATCTTTTGTGGCAATCTGACGGGTCATGTGGCTTCCTATGAGCTCCATGTGTTCTTCCGCTGCCTCTCCGCTGTCTGCTGTGCGCAGATGTACACCGCTGGAGGCATGATCATGGCCGACATAACGGGTGGCAAGTATCGCACGTGTGTCTCCACTCTCTTCGAGCAGTTCTGGTCCATTGGTGTGATGATGCTGCCGGGCGTGGCAAGTTTCTGGTCCAGCTGGTCGCATCTCTACATGGCCATCTCCTGGCCCACAGTGATACTGATCTACCTGTGGCAGTGAGTACCACAAAGCCTCCACGTGAGAGTGTCCTGCTCTAACTTGAGTTCCTTTTCCAGATGGATACCCGACTCCCCACGCTGGCTCATCGCTCGCGGTCGTGTGCAGGATGCCAAGAAGATCTTGCTGCAGTGCGCCGATGTCAATGGCACTCGCTACAGTCTGCCCCATGACATTGATCAGCAGCTGGAGCTGCAGGCCCAGACGGCCATGGATGCCCCACCGCCCAGTGGCTGGTGGTCCATGTGGAAGGGCGAGCGCGCCGTGCGTCACATTATCTGCGTGCATCTGGCCTGGTCCCTCTACATCGTCGTCTACTATGGAATGCTGCTGAATATCCGCTCCTTCAGTCGAGAGCATCTCTACATCAACACTTTCTTTGCGGGCTTGAGCGAGATGATTGGCACCTTTATCGGGCTCTTCCTGATCATGAAGACCACCAGGAAGTGGCTCTGGACGGGTCTGTTCAACATGGTTGCCGGATGCATTGCCTACTGCGGTTGGCTAGTGCCCAAGCCGGGCGTCATTCCATTCGATGCCAATGTGGCGCTGCTCATGTGCTCCGCCATGGTCTCCAAGATGGCCATCTCCACCACACTCTCCATACTGACGACCTGCACCGTGGAGCTCGTGTCGGATGACAAGAAGAAGATCACCTCGTTCTCGACCATCTGTTGGGCCCGCTTCTGGCTGCTCGGTGCACCCTTTATTGGATCGACCATTTTCTTGGGCCAACTTGTGCCCCAGACGGCCTTCGCGTCCCTGGCCATTTGCGGTGGCATCTGCACCTCGCTGATCAGCAGCCCACGCACGCATCCCATCTCCAGGCCGGCTTCGCCGACCGCCCAGGGTGCCCAGAACATGGCCTCAGCTTCCCAGTTCACCATCATCGACGGCATGGACAACAAGGGCTATACGCCAAGCTCCAAGCCCATTATTTCTAGTAATAAAATAAGGAAACTGACCACACCACAATCGAATCTACCTCCTCAACTAATGCCCGGGATATGGACGACCAAAATCAACGAGGATGGCCCACCAATGTGATATGCCCCCGCACAGGTTAAATGATGCAGCGCGGAAGTGAGTGGAAGGAAGGTTGGTTAGAATGTCAGAATGGTTTTGTTCACTTTGGTGGGGCTGTGCTGTGACCTTGCAAACTACAGTCTACAAAATTTGATAAACTATACTTATATAGCCTGTACCTATAAGTAGTCTACCTATAAGGCCACGGCCAAACTTTACTGAAAGTTAAGTCAAATATTCGATCTTCGCGCACACTCTACGTAGGAGCTCAACTTAATCCCAAGAACGCAAACTAAATGCTCAACCAATGAGGAAAAATTATGACAAATGCTAGGATTTTTAAGTAGGAAAACTTTAAAGCTTAGAGCTTACGAATGAATCCTTAACCAGTTTCAATTAAAAGGAAAAAGACGCTCGCACAACAAATCCATATACACAAAAAGAGGAAATAATATTTTTAAACTTAATATAATTTTAGAGCATAATTAAGTAGAGCCTTAGTTAACCCTCGGAAGGGGCATAGGAAGCACTCGAGTCCTGGGTTCAGCTTCATCGCAGCCATACAGTAGTCTCGTAAGTAGGTCGAATGTGGAACACGCACCCGCGACAAGCCCAGTATTACTCAGTCGTCACTTATGAACCGAACCGTACCGAAAAGAACCTCACATACCGCACTTGATCCCCTATGGATGTAGTACCAATACCATAAACAATATTTACGCGTAGAAACACAAAACCAACTGATGATAATGATGATGATGATGATGATGATGATGATCCTTTTAAAGGCCTGTTTCGTAAGACCCCGAACCCAAAAGCTGTTCCACATTTAAGTGATTGTGTTGTAAACACCTGGAGAGAATTACATGAAAAGACATATAAAATCTAGTTACACAATAATTATTGCAAATTTTAATTAATTATCACTCGGTAAACAAAAACAATTAATTAATTAATTAATTATTATAAAAAGAAAGATTAATAGAAAGAAAACAATAATTTTAGTGTACGCATAAAATACTTTATTACCACTATGTATTATGTATTACCAATTATCGAGCTAATTTACTTTTAATCAATTATAACTTAGTAGTGTTTCAGGTCTTACGTACTTAATTACTGCATATGAAACATAAATACAAATATTTTCAACAATTTAAACATTTATCTAGTGAATGCGCTTAGACACTCGTTGAATGTTATATGATAATGGTTACTATATGAAAGGAAATGTTATGCATGGCAAAAAGAGCAATATTTTTCTAATAAAGCATCCCAAAAAACATACAAGTGTTTGCATTTCAATAAGTGTAGAGTTCCCAACAGCGTATTCAGTTTTAGCATTTTTCAATCAAGCAGGAATTATTATTAAGTTACAGCGGAAATTTTCACAGCTTGTATTAAGGTTTTAAAGGCCATATGTACATTTTAAATGTTTGAACTCAAAATTCAGAAATTAATAATTGTTCAATAAGATCTGCGTCAGTTTATTTTTATTCACTCAAGTCGCTTTAAGTGTTTAAATTGCCATGTAAAAGACATGTAAAAATAATGCTGAAATGTAAGTATTTTACAAAAGAGTTGCCAGACTGTGCGTTGAGAAAAGAGTTGGCAGCGCTTCGAGTCACTTCGCGCCCATCTTGTACTTCAAATGTGGAAAATATTGGAACTGCTCACATTTTCGCCCTCTGTGTAATTGTTGTTTATAGTAATTGTTTATGCAATTTTTGTAGGCGCTGATTATGGCCGTTTGACTGCAATTGCTGAATCACTTCTGTTTGACTAGAGCGGTCTTTTTATGCTGCATATCTTGAAATCTATTTTACTAGAGGATAGGGTATTTAGGATCCATGCGCACACATCACATTAAATAGCTTAAGGAACTTTGGATATACCGAAAATAAGTGTTGAGCTTGCAATGTGTACTGGTATCTAGCGCTTGATGGAAAAGCCACTGAAAGCATAGTTGGGAATTTCCTTGGATTCCGTAAATGTTGCCTTTTCGATAATGGACGATGGACTCCCTTTTGTCTCCAGCCAATTTTTCCTGCAAACAATTAAGCTAGCATCAGACAGGTAATACCAATCCAAAAAAACCTCTCCTACATTTCGTTTAGCTGGGGAAGTGGTGCCTCCAATTGTCCCTTAACAGTGCCCTTTCTGGTGTTCATGCACCAACCTCTAACGCCCAGTCTGTTTGCCTGGCGCTCAGTATGCTGGATGAGAAGACATTCATTCCGCTGATTAGTCAATTGGCCAGTTGAACCATTCATCACTTACCTTGCGGAAGAAAACACCTTAAATGGTGTGATAAATTAATTAGAGCATGCCTAGCGGACATCTGGTGTAACCAGAGAGGGTCACGAGAAATACCTTGTACACGTCCAAACACCTCGAAATCGCAGGAAAACAGAGATTTGACCACTGCCGATGATGCCATTGTTGTTTCGTTTGAACTTATTTGGATATCGAATAAACAAATGCTGACAAAAATATAAAACTTACTAGGGGAAAATTTTAGTCCGGTGCCATAGTGACAGGCGTTGGCAGCTCTATTAATTGTAACCCTTAGAGGGGCAGCAGTCCTCTATTCACTAATACCTTTTGCTTCTTCTTGATGGGGGAGACAATATACCGGAAATGTGCGTTTAATGAATTGTAATGTGTATACTGCAAGTTAATAACTAAAATAAAATACGTAAAGTGTAGAGCACAATACAATTTCCTTGTCTGCAGCTCTAATAATATTAATACTTAAAACAGCACAACGTAAGGGCTAATAACAGAGCTGCCACATCACGCCAAACTCGCTAAAATCGGTAATTCATATATATCGACAATTATTTTCCAATGAGCTTAAATTCTCTTTTTAATATTCATTCACGCCCTTTTGGCGAGATCTTAGCTTGGAGTACAACTTACAACTAAATTTCGACTTTACTCGGCCAAATACCAGAAATACAAACAGTTACAAAAACAAATCTAAATTAGTGTTTGATGGCGTCTATGAACTGATCCACGCTATTGAAATCCACTACAGCGCTCACAGGAAGCTTAGCCTCCATCATGGCCTTTTGAACAGCGGCACCAACAGCAATCAGTTTGCGGTCGCTGACAGAAATCATATATTTTTTGAAAAACTCCGAGGCACTCTTCACACTGGCGAGACTGTAAAAGACAATAGTCTCCAGGTTTTTTGACTTGAGGGCCTTTTTCATTTCGTTTTTAAAATTCGGATGGGTTTGATTTTGGTACACTTCACAGGCATCCACGCGAAATCCTTGGGCGACCAATCGGACACGCAGCGTATTACTAGCCTCATTTCCGCAGGGCAGGAGCAGTGGCAAGTCTCTCTTCGGTCCAATGGTCTCCACAATCAGATCACACAGATTGTGGGCACTCACCGCACGATCCCCAAGCGTGGGCAAGTTGCGTAGAGTCATGTATGCACTGCTATGGGTATTCCCGCCCAAGGCATAGTTATGCAGGGCACGCCAGCAACTTGGCATCATACCATTATTGCCCAATGCCTCGTACACGGCCTGGACACTGCGCGGTCCGGCGAAGATGATTCCGGCATATCTGTGCGGCGCCTCAAGCTTGGCCTTCAACAAGCCCAAGTTCTTCATAAAAACTTGCGATGGCGCTATGTAAATGGGATTCAAATTATTCTGACGCAATGCTTGACTAAATTCATAGTCCGCGGTACGTCCCTTCAATAGGATAACTGGAACTGCTCGCTTTTTTCGATCGGCCATTGTTGGAATATAATTTTTAGAGGTTTAAATAAATGTTAAGTTTTGTATTATATTTGGAAACGGAATTGATTTGTTTGAATTGTACCGAATTGTATGGTGTCCGGTTGTCTGTTGTTTGTTTGAAAATTATCAGAGCATTCATGATGCTGAAAAAGTGTAATTTTTGAGGAGGAAAATTAATAAAAGCTGTACCTAACTTGTACTATTTCTGTGTAGATTACAGTAGTTTATGGACAACAATTAAGACTTGTTGAGAGTTTAACCAAACAATCATAAGAATAATCTTTTCAATTACAATAAATATACAATTCATAGATCAGAGAAATCAGCGTAGACTGCACCCATCTGCAAAAGTGTCTCGAAGCGTAGAGTTTCCCCGTGTTCATTAACTTGTAATCGCTGCCTTACAGCAGTTTATGGTTTACCTACCAGGGCGCTCGACTGTGTCCAGTCCCGTGTTGAGGACTTTGGAACCAAGATTCATGGTGAATCTCAGGCCTGATTGGGATTGACTGCTGTCTCTGCTGATGTTTCCTTGGGACTGACGAGCGGCGTCGCTTTAATCTCTTTAGTCCCAAATTCCACATGCCTAGACTCTGTTTCAGCGGCCAGATTTTGCAACAACAACCAACAACTGGAACAGATGGTCGAAGTAAAGCGAAAAAAAAAGGTAAACGAGTTGCCAACTAGGGACTGACTAAGGCCGCTCAATAAAAGAAAGAGAGAGAGAGAGATAGGCATGCAGCCAGGTCAACGGAGAGAGCAACTTGTTTGTGTGCCAGCCACCCACCCACAGCTGAATGCTGGAGAAGATCACCTCTGCGGGCAGCGTCGCGACGCTGACATTGGCAGAGCATTTTTGCAGCTTTTTTAAGCGAATATTTTATTTCAAATCGTTTGTTTTTTCCCTCACTGACGTCACGCCGTTTGCGGTTGGGCTTGTGCCCACCGCCAATACACCACAGCACTTTCTACATGAAAATGTTGAGAAATCAAAAAGATGCGACTGTTTCTTCTGTGTATCTCCACATCTCCGCACGTGTGTGTGTCTGTCTATTTCGTTCGAGTGTCTGTGTGTATGTGTATTTCTAGTAGCCACAAAAGTTCATTGGGAAAGTGCAACCTGAACCTGCTGGGAAAATGGACCGCAATTCACTGATAAGAAACCCCATTAAGATGCAAACCAAATTCATCTCATTCAGTTTTATTTGTGGAAAATCACGAAGATGCAACGAGGAACGTGCTTGGCCTGCATACTGAGGGGGCGCGTCGGACGGTGCCTTTGGGGTATATTTTCCTTGTCAGAGCACCCTAAAGAGAGGCGGCGATTGGAGAGAGCATGTACAAAGATCCAAAGCACAGCTGTTATCATTTGAATACCGATTCGATATGTTGCGCTATGCAGTTGAAGCGAGACTGCTGCGCATTCCAAATAATATTCGAAATGCAGCATTAATTCGGATTATAAATCGAAATGTGCGGGGGATCGGGATCTGCGGAGGGACTCTAATCGGTATGTGCGTCGATTGCCTGTTTTGATTAGTTCGTTTCGCCTCTTCTGTGTGTATTCGTAGATTGGTTTGGATGACATCACCGCCGCCTCTCTCTCCCTCTCTCTGTCTGACGTGCTCTTCCACTCTCGCTTGCGGATCGATCTCTCTTGGCATCATCCAACACCAAAGCAGCCAGCCTCAAGTGTGTGTGTGAGTGTACCTGCGGTACAAGAACAGTGGTCCATATCTTAGGAAACGTATGGAAATAATACATCAGCCCCCACTGTTTGATACTAATACCGAATAGGCCCACAGTGCACGGCTAGTACAGACGCAAGCGACTTGGACTTGAAGAGTTTGATTTGTTTGTTGGCCAACAAAGCACACATTGAGAGAACGGACCGAGAGAGAGAGAGAACGTAAAATGCCCCAAGAGCGAACGCCAACGCCGACCATGATTAAATTATATAAGGTGGTCTCGTCAGCGGAACGGCGCCCCT
The DNA here is from genome assembly GCF_900245975.1 of Drosophila guanche. Taxonomy (NCBI): domain Eukaryota; kingdom Metazoa; phylum Arthropoda; class Insecta; order Diptera; family Drosophilidae; genus Drosophila; species Drosophila guanche. The sequence goes on along the minus strand of NW_022995750.1, from coordinate 6,075,239 downwards.
AACAATGGTGTCAATAAGTGCGAGGGAAAGGGCTCTGCGAAGTAAGTGGGAGTGAAACGACAATGGAATGGCATTAATTTTGTTTTTAATAAATATTTGTTTTCTTACGCTCTTAATTCTAAAATAAATAGCAACTTTCTGGCTGCAAAATCTAAAATATCATATTGTGCGTCGACAAGCAAACACGCACTGAACTCTAATGGTGCAAAAACAAAGTGAAGGCAGCCAACGAGACCTCCTTAGATAGTTGCATCATGGACTTCACATTTTGTTGTACGAGTATCTTCTGCTGGTGTGCGCTGCTGCCGCCGCTATGTATATATGTTTGCATGTAGTATCTGTATCTGTGTCTCTGGCGAAGCTCACTTTTTCAGTCAGTTCGAATTCGCGAAACAATGCGGTCGCCGTACGAAGATAGTGCTGCCGTGTCGACGGACCACAAATACCAATACAGCAGCGCCAATCATAATAATAATAATTACTATAAAAACTATAATGTGAACGGCAATGGCAATGGGAATGGAACTTTGAATGGAAATGGAAATGGCATACCTTATCACGCGCGCGAGAACTCTCTGCCTTTCAGCTATGGAATGGCCAAAACATCGACACCTTTGCGCAAAACTCCGACACCGACGCGAGCGGATAGTTTCCTAGACTTTGATTTCGGCAGCCATAAAAATAGCAGTAATACGAATAACAATAATACCAATGATATGATAAAGCCCCAACCTCGTCTGACGAGCCCTTTGCTGGTTCGCAAAACACTTGGAAACGGAACGAATGGTACGGCGTCGAGCACCAACACCATTGCCAATACGTACCACTACAGGTCGGGGAGCACGACGCCAACACCATTGAGGGATGACTTCGAGCAGCTGCTGCGGGAGAGGCGCGATAAGGTGTTCAGCGAGTATCGTGAAAGGGACGGCAGGGAGAGGGTGCCGCCCACACCGCCGCAACGCCACTATTACCCCAGCCCCAATGGGCAGGGAAATGGCTACAATGGAAACGGATATCGGAGCAGTCATTCCAACGGGCAGGCCAGCAAGTACAACTACGATTTCGAGTTCAACCTCCATCTGGATGACATGAACACCGAGCGTAGCTCCCTGCCAGCTCCGGCGCCCTATCATACGCGCACTATTCAGTTCGAGGATCAGCGGCACGAGCACAGACACGAGCTGGGTGGAGGCCTAAGCGATCAGGATGTGCCAGATGGCGTGGTGAACCGCCGCTTGGCATCCACAGCTGTGGAACGCAATTATCACACAATTAACAGCATGGAACGACCTCCATTGGAGGCGACATACAAACGACAGTTGGAGCCGCAACTGCAACTGGGTGCTGTTTATGGTCAGAGCAACCTGGAGACACTCACGCGCACACGTCGCGAGGTGTCCACAGCCACAGTCAGGTCCACATCGCCATTGCCATCGACATCGACATCGCCATCATCGCCCATCTATGCCACCAGCACAAAGAGAGTGAACAACCCAAATACCAATGGCTTTGGCTATGGCCAGACTACGCCTAGTCCCACAAGCAGGCCAGAAACGCCAGCCTTTCCGGTCACTCCTCGAACTCCATTTGGGGGTACGGTTGGTACGACGCTAACCCAGTTGGGAGCCGAGTCCATCTACCAGATGGCTCCCAGGCAACAGCAGCAGCAGCAACAACAGCAGCGCCTTAGCTCGCCACAAGAGCTGCCACTTTCGCCCATGGAGGTGGCCGCCGACTCTGTTCGATTTGCCCGCAGCTCCGCCAAGTTTTGGTACAAGCCCAACCTGTCACGGGAGGATGCCATTGCTCTGCTGGCCTCGGCACAGCCCGGCACCTTCTTGGTGCGCGACTCGACCACGTACAAGAACGCCTATGGCCTCGTGGTGAGAGTGGCGCAGCCGCCGGCAGGTTCCCAGGAGTTGGTGCGTCACTTTCTCATCGAGCCCACTCGGGAGGGTGTGCGCTTGAAGGGCTGCGAGAATGAGCCCGTTTTCACCTCACTCTCGGCCCTGGTGTTCGAGCATTCCATCAACCGGTTGGCTCTACCCTGCCTGCTGCGCCTGCCGGAAGAGGATATAGTGCCGGGATTGGTGGCGACGCCGGCCCAGCAGCATCTGCTGACCCATGGGGCAGCCACCAATGTTCTGTGGCTGTACTCCTGCGACACAGAGTCGCTGACCGGCAACGAGGCCATCCGAAAGGCCATACGGCTGATGTACGCCCAGCAGAAGCTGCCCGAGCCCACTGAAGTCCATTTCAAAGTCACGTCGCAGGGCATCACCCTGACAGACAACACCCGCAAGAAGTTCTTCCGCAAGCACTACACGGCGGACGTAATCTCCCACTGCGCCATCGACCCCGAGAGCCGGATGTGGACCGGCGAGGGGCAGACGGAGAAGAAGACCATCTTCGCCTTCGTCGCGCGTCGCTCGCACAGCTCCAAGGATAACCAGTGCCATGTGTTTTGTGATCTATCAGTCAGCCAGCCGGCGGCGGCGATTGTGTCCTTCGCCAATCGCACGCTTCCCACCGAAAAGCTGCGCAACTATGTCCTATAAAGTGGGGCGTGGCAGTCAGCAGGAACATTCTACAGAGGACCCCAACACACGCATAGCCACACAGGTAAGATGATTGCTGGGGGCGCAGTTTTGCTTTTGCCCACCCCACAAAAAGAGCATTTTATGATGGGTGTGTGCTGACCTTGGGAGACGTGACTGCAGAGAACAGTAATCCCTCGACTCAGTGAACCAATTTAATGTTTTAGAATCAGTTCAGTGCAAGTCTATGCAAATCGTTGGAGTTCGTTCGTAAAGTCAGCAACGCAGATCCATTTCTTCAGAAAAACCTTCCATCCAACATTTGGCATCCGCAAATATAGTTACGAGATTTTAGATTTATTAGCAGGAAGGTGTTTGAAACCTTTTCCCAATTGAATAAGTCATGCTCAATCCATGTTTGGGGATTGGTTTGGATTGGATACGGGCATATGTATGGATTGTTACGTTCAAATTGTAGTGGGAGGGGAGCTTTTATCGAGAAGTATTCCTAAATTTTCGTATTTATGTATCTTACCATGCTCCCACTGTAACCCACCCATTCAATCATTCTCCGCTCAAAACGGAAAACTATTAAAAGCGTTTCAGTTTCTTGGGCCCTTCCGTTCGGTCGTCTTCGTTCATTTGTTTACTTTACATAATGCCTCGGACTTTGTTTGTTTGTTTAACGGTTTCCATATACTGCTGTGCACACATTCTCATATAGATAAACCTACGTTCATATATATGTACATATGTGTAGGTAGGTATGTACATTGCTGTATATAGAAAGAAGCATTTGGCTAACGTTTCTCCCTACACAATTTTTCGCAACGGAAGCTTCTGTCATGAGCTGAGTCAGTTGTCTATAAATGATTAAGAATTCGTATCGACGAATTTTTCCAAAAATTCTGGAGTGCCGGCCGCACCTACACTCTCAATATTTTATTCCATTTGATTTGATTAATTTCCCCATTTCAAGGCCTAGTGCTGAGGTCGTCTGATAAGGCCATAACGCTTAACAGTGCATTGCCATGCCAAGCTACTACTTATAGGGAGACATTTTTGTGCTACTTATTTTTGCTGACTGGTTTATCACTAGGCTTGACGATCGATCGACTAATCGTCTGGGAATAACGATGGAGGTGGGTACGATACCCGATCTTTTGTCTATGAGAATATAAAGAATACGAGTGTAATAAAAAGAGAGAGAATAAACATTGTTTATAAGAAAATTCGATTTACTTGTGGGCTCACCAGTTTTCCACCTTGAATTTTGTGTGGAATTTTTGCGCTCGAACTATAAAGAGAAAATATGCAAATAAACAGCCCAGCCAGCCGTACATAGAAATCGATTTTACGTGTGTAGCACAAAAGTTTAAATTAATTCATACGAACCGGCGGGCGTCAATTGCGCACTTCTAACAAAACCTCAACACACAAAAACTTATTCCAGGCGCGTTTGAGTTTATTTTTCTAGCATTTGCTGCTCCTCTCTACCTTTCTTGACCAGGTTCAGGTAAAAGTAACTGTAAATAAAAATCTAAAAATAGTCCCTTAGATATGTCTTTATCCTCTGCGTTGCCAACAACTGTTGAAAACAGTTTACCTTGAATATGAATAAATGGGAAAAATGTTTGCTTGCCAAACCGATCTGAATTGAGGCCTGGGGCCCCATTGGTTGTTCTATCGATCAAGTGATCTATTTGATCTGCAATTAAGCAATTAAACATGCACAATAATGCTTACAGAGTACATTGAAATTTATGACCTTGTTGTTTTGCAATTTAAAATCTATTTCCTCTTTCATCTCTCTTGCAGGCGAAACGAATGGAATTTGCGCCAGCAAATGCAGTGTAATGGCCAGTGTGCTGTAAGATGTAAGATCTACTAACTAAATCTGCTTACGAAATATGTCGCCTTGCGATATGGAGGTTTAACTGCGAATATGTTAACAGAAATGATGTCAGCTATAGTTTATTTAGAGAAGCACACAGACCGCACCACACACCGGCAATCGACCATATTTATGGCAAAGCTAAAACATACTCGTATGTACACACGAATGTACGGAATGTACACATGTGTATTATCATCGTGAATTGACTAAATGCACAGTGGAACACTAGCGATGCGTTATTTTCGGAAATAATAATTATCTTCCCCTTCATATTGGTTTATATATCCACGGTATAGACCTATTAATGGAACCTTTTTTGAGCTTTAAGATGATACAAAAAAACAGCTCTCTTCCACTGTGCAGATAGTGATATTAAATTGCCCATTTATTAATGCAAAACGTATATGTACCTTAAGTTGGTGTTTCTGGTGGTGTTTCTTTATCGCTATAGCTACAGCTACAGGGTGTGTGCTTGTCAAACGAACCGAATTCAACTTATCCCTCTAATAATTTTAAAATGATTAACGTTAATTAAGCAACTTGTTGATTACAGTTTACTCAGTTTAAGGCTAAACAACTCCTTAAAAACAAATCAAAGTGCAAGCTATAGGAATCACCCAATTAATTTATACCAGTAATATCTAAAAATAAATTTAATTCTAGTACATGTACATACGTATGTGTATGTGTGTATTAAGCTCTACTAATGCAAGTCAATCTAAATAAAGTGCAATGTTGTTAAACAAAATAAATGGCATACTCTTCTTTCCTCCAGCATCTGCGTTACAGTTTGCATTATTAAGCGCGTAAGGCTGTAAATGTCATACATCAAACAAACAAATGCGAGAACTGCTGAGTTGTCTGCTGCTTTTGTTAAACAATTATTTGTTTTATATTCATACAGCGGTATATACATTCATGTGTACATATATACCGTCTGCAGCAACTTTTGCTCACAACAATTGTTTTGTAATTTAATCTTATCGTGTGACAAGAGATGTTAATGTATAGTAATCATTTATATACACACACGACAATTGTTATTTGGCTGGGAGCAACAATAGCAAATTGTGGAGCACTCTTCCCTTCCACAAAGAGAGCATCATGCCATCCCGAAGCGCCTCGTTCTATGATTAAATGCAATTTATTCAGGCATCCACAGAAGCAGCCACAACAACAGAACAACCCATACAGCAGTCAAGTGTGCCAAGTGAAATGAAAAGGCGTCTGACGTCGCGACCTTGAGATCAATTTGTTAAAGAGTGACGTCATCGCCATCGTATTTCAGAACAGCAACGCGACGCGACGAGCGACAGCAGCTGCTGTTGTTTTTATGCTTTCCGAAATTCTTACAAAAGTTTACACATTAAATTTGAGGCTAATGCCTCGCAGATTTTTGTTTGGTTTGCACCCACAATTAATTGATTGGATTCCTTCCAAGCAGCCATTTGTTCGACGCTTTTCTCAACATTCTCTATGAATTTTATTCTGTTCGAAACTGATTGCTAATTTCATATACATAAGCACATATGTACATATGCATATACCATTTGTCACGAGCTGTAGAAGCCGAAAACCTGTTTCGTAATTTTCATTGCCTAAATTTGATAATTGATCGACAAAAAACCAGCAATCCAATCGTTCGCTTCGACAAAAACAAAG